>NC_083431.1:43531063-44133563 GCF_020745735.1 Hemiscyllium ocellatum
ACAAAAGTACAGGAGTACAGTGGAAAGTGTACAATGTTGCCATACGCAGCATCACCTTAGGTGTAAACTACCTAGTTAGACATCTTGGGTACTAAAATAGAGAAATAAAGAAAGAAACTAAAAGTTCAAGCACTGGGATGAGTATTTTGAATTGGCTGTGTTTGGTAAGCAGGAGTTCATGTAGAGCACTAGGGAGAACAGCAAGTGGGACATGGTGCAGGTTATGACACAATTGGAAGGATTTCTGCTGAACTGAAGCAAACAGGAAATTCAAAGCCAGTCAACAGTTCATTGGAATGAAGTCCAAAGCTGAAATACGCCAATGTAAGAACCAAATGACAGTGTTGTGGAGGTGAAAGGAGGTCTTGATGAAGGAAAAGGACATGGGATTGGACAAAAAGTTATGGTTAAATAGGGCGACTGAGATGCGTATAGTCTGGATTGACCTATCACAGACTAGGAAGGGAGAAGCAATTGGAGATGAGGAAGAGGAAGATGGAGCAAAAGCCAAAGGCATTTTTCTTAGATTTAACTGGAGGAAGGTATATCTTATCCCAAACAAGCTGTTGAATAAGCTATCTGAACATGGAGGCAGTGCATAGTTTGCGAGGTTCTGATGAGGCAAAATTGAATCCATGTGGAACCAAGATTTCTGCTACACTCTGACGAAGTTATAGCAGATGGAGGGACAGAAGGTCTGAGGAACTCTGGGGCACTTGTTTTTCGATGAGATTGTAACATCTAGATCAGAAATGGAAGGGCTGAAGAGTAGATGATTGAAGAACTCCAAAGGACCTCTGTGCAGGGAGCAAAGAGCTGCTCAAATGCTGCGGCTATGATGGGAGAGATAGGAAGGAAACCAGCTGAAGGCAGTTGCACTGAATTGGATAATGGTACAGAGGAATGAAAGGCAAGTATTATGATGAGCCATAACAAAGTCAAAAAAGAAAAGGCCATGTCATGAAAGCCTGACTGGATAGAGTGAACCTCAGAGCTGTGAGAAAAATGGGTTAAAATTTGGAAAATAATAATCTTCAAGGAATAAAAACAGACTGGAAATGTTAGCAGAGAGATAAACAGGATTAACCTTCCAGATCGATGGTCTGTGCTGATGAATGTTCCTGTTTTAATATCAAATTTCTAGTATGTTGCATTCATTCTCTGCACTGGAGCACTGAGGAGAGAAAAGAGTAATAAACAGGAGGCTAGTGTTTCACAAGTACAGAAGGGTTTTGGTCAGGATTTAAGAAGGGGAAATGTGAGGTTAAAGAGGGAAGGCATAATAGCTGAAGAGAGGGAAAATGTTTACAATATCAAGTAGCATGGGGACCAGGAAAGACAATCTATGACTGAAATGAGGGGATTGAAGGTATGGTAGTTACATTTGTAAATGACACAAAGCTAGGTGGGAAAACTAGAAGGAAAGCAGAGTTCACATTTCGGGTCCAGACAGACATAGGTTGAGTGAGTGTGCAAAAATCTGGAAAATATCAAGTTGCTTTGACAGGAAGAATAAAAAAAAGCAATATATTATGAATGGAAAACAACTGCAGAATTCACATTCTCCCTGTGTCTGCGTGGGTTCCCTCCGGGTGCTCTGGTTTCCTCCCACAATCTAAAGATATGCAGGTCAGGTGCATTGGCCATGCTAAATTGCCCATAGTGTAAAGTGCATTAGTCAGGGGTGAATATAGGGTAGGGGAATGGGTCTGGGTGGGTTACTCTTCGGAGGGTCAGTGTGGACTTGTTGGGCCAAAGGAACACTGTAGGGAATCTAACCTAATCTAATTCCAAGGTGCAGCAGGATCTAGCTGTTTGTGTCCATGAGTCACAAAAGTTAGTGTACAGATGCAGCAAGTAATTAAGAAGGTAATGGCATACTACCCTTTATTAAAGGAGGAATTGAACAGGTATACATGGTTTTGATGGGAGTATATTTTGAATGTTTTACAATAATTGGGTCTCATTTAAGGAAGAAGATAATGCACTGGAAGTGGTTCAAAGGAGGTTTACCAGATTAATATTCAAAATGAGCAAGTTGTCTTATGAGGATGGACTGAGCTGACTGGGTTTGTATCCTCTGGAGTGGAGGAGAGTGAGGGCTGACTTGATTGATCTTTCTAAGATACAGTGCACTCTTGGGACAAGGTGGATGTGGAAAAGATGTTTCCTCTTCTGGGCAAATCCAAAAACATGGGTTTAAGAGTTAAAGGCCACCCTTTTAGAATGAAGATAAGAATTTTTCTTTTCTCTGAGAGGATCATGTGACTTTGGAACTCATTGCCCCAGATCACATGAAGGTGGAATCACTGAATATTTTTAAGGCAGAGAGAGAGAGAGATTTTTGGTGGGTATGGGAATCAAAAGTTATTAGTGGGGGGATGGGGTGGCAAGTTCTGAGTCTAGTCTAGTAAATGGAATTAATTTTCCAATAGCTGTTCATTTCATAATGAATCAGTTGGATTTATCAGCATGGATGAATGTTTATTTTAATCAATTATAGTTTATAATGGGCAGCACGGTGGCTCAGTGGCTAGCAGTGCTGCCTCACAGCACTAGGGACCTAGGTTCGATTCCAGCCTCTGGTGACTATCTGTGTGGAGTTTGCACATTCTCCCCTGTGCCTGCGTGGGTTTCCTCCGGGTGCTCCACTTTCCTTCCACAATCCAAAGATGTGCAGGTTAGGTGAATTGGCCATGGTAGATTGCCTATAGTGTCCAGGGATGTGCAGGCTATGTGGGTTAGGGTAGGGGAGGTGGGTGCGGGTAGGATGCTGTTCAGAGGGTCAGCATGGACATGATGGGTTGAGCAGTCTGCTTTCACATTGTAGGGATTCTATTTGACATATTTTCAGGGAATTTTCTCAGTAGTACTCTCACCTGCATCCATAATTTCAGCAGACTTCCCAGAGAAAGCAAATGGACAGGATTACAGTCGGCCTTCCCTCATTACAGAGACCCTTTGTTGAAAATCCAGATGATGTTTCTAGCAACGTTCTTTTCAAGTGAGACACTTTTTGAGATGTGACACTTTAGGTGTGTTGCTATAAGTGTTGTAATGTTAGAAAAATGCAAGACTTCTAGTGAGCTGATGAGGAATTTTCCTCAATGATAAATGTTTGGAAGAACCCAGTGGTTGTGTTTGCGAGTGTGTTGGGGGGGGAGCTTTTGGTTGGTGGGTCCTCCCTCTGGGATAACCTGGTGCTGTGGCTGCATTGAGCCAGGCTTGGACAGCAACTTCTCAAGCACCAGGCCTCTCAGTCTGACTTTAAGCTGTCATAAAGGAAATTACAGTCCGCCTTCTTAAATTAACCTTAAGCAGTCCTTGTAGAGCCAACTCAGCTACCGATTGCCCCCATCCTGCCTCAATGGAATTGGCCTGGGGTCTTGCTGGAGCCAGAAATCTAGCTGATTCGGATGCTGTTAGACCAAGCACAAACCTACCTGGGGCTCCAAATCAAACTATTTCTCTTCAATTTCAAAATTCAGTCGAACTAACAATATCATGTTCACTAAGCATTCGATCTGCACTGGATTGAGATACTCGCACATGGTCATTTGTACTTCTCCCTTCCTCCTGCTCCCACTGGTTTGCGTCTGACTCATTGCCAAATCTCTCAATTATTCATGAAACCAGGAACCTCAATGAACTGCGCTCTTTGCTGTTGGAGACCAATCGTCACCCCTGCGGAGGGGAAAAGGACCTCAGCCGGGAAGTTCACAAAGCTGAGTGGAGAATGAAGGAGCAGAAACTACAGGAAGACATCAAAGTTCTCCGAGAGAAACTGTATGGTCTGGTAAGTAAAGAGCAGCTCCTTTAACCATTGCATATTTTGCGCAATTTGACAGCAGCATTAAGTGAACTGAGCAGTTGATTAAGTTAACCTTCATAGATTCACAGAGACATAGAGATGGACAGCACAGAAACAGACCCTTTGGTCCAACTCGTCCAAACCTACCAGATATCCCAACCCAATCTAGTCCAATTTGCCAACACTTGGCCCATCTCCCTCTAAACCCTTCCTATTTATATACCCATCCAGATGCCTTTTGAATGCTGTAATTGTATCAGCCTCAACCATTTCTTCTGGCAGCTCTTTCCATACATGCACCACCCTCTGTGTGAAAATGTTGCCCCTTAGGTCCCTTTTTCCCCCCTCTCATCCTAAACCTATGCCCTCTCGTTCTGGACTCCCCCACCCCAGGGAAAAGACTTTGTCTATTTACCCTATCCATGCCCCTCATGATTTTATAAACCTCTATAAAGTCACCCCTCAGTCTCCGACGCTCCAGAGAAAACAGCCCCAGCTTATTCAGCCTCCTCCAACCCTGGCCATCACATTAATTAAATATCTTTTGACGAAAATGTTCAGATTAACTTTTCTGTAATTTCTATAGTCTGAAACTGGCTCCATTTTTGTTGGATGTTAGTGAGCTATAAAAGAGAAAGAATCAGTCATAGTTTGATTGTGAAGCCTGGTCAATGATTATTGGGTGTCATGATACAGGCTTGTGCCCAGGTTTGTTATTGACAGAGTATAGAATGTTCTGTTAAACCTTGGAATGCAAGAATACAACAGAACTGACAAAGAGAGGAAAGCACAGTTATTCAGGTTTAGATCCAAGCCAATCAGCAAGAGAGAACCAAAATCACTTTCTTTTTCGGTAGTTTATTTGTGACGCAGTGTCACAGTTCCTTATACATCTCAGTCCTATCAGTTTCCCCTCTGCAAGGATCCAGTTAATCAATTAATCATTGACTTTTGACTTCCATTTTGACTTTGTTGGGAATTGTCAATGATGTGGTTGCAAAGTTGCCTGAAACTTTTAAGTTGATGTTGTTGTATCAAATCAGGTGGCTGCTGTCATGCAAGGACACAGGCAGTGACTAAAGATTAATATGTCCTCTTTGCAGTTTATACAGACTGTATGATATTGAACAGTTAAAAATAAGAAAGCAATCCATAGTTTGTTGAATGTATAATTACTGCTTATTTAAATCAACATTTGTGCAATTCGAGAGACAGCACTGTCGATGCAAGTCCTTTCCACAGTTTCTGCTTATGACTGGAGACTTTTGGAGGTGATGGATCTGGGCTCATGGCTGGAAAGCCCATCGGGAGCCCCTTGTTACCTCTTTCCAGGAAGGCCTTCCCCTATTAGGTGCCACTCCAGCATTTCATTGGCCGGAATCAAGGAGTTTGGGGTCAGAAGCCCCATCCGCTCAGCTGCTGGCCAATTAGGGGTCAGCAGCTGAATTGAATCAGCAGCGCCACTGGGAGACAGTGGCTTCTCCCAATATAACACCCACTTGAGGCCAAAGATCATTGCTGGATCTCAGGCCTCAGGAGGGCAATGGTGAGAGGTGAGTGTGTGAGCGATTGATAAAGGGACAAGGGAAAGGTTCTCAGAAGGCACTTTCCTTCTACTGCCAGGTCCCAGGGATCCAAATCCTCTCAGCCTCCTCTGTCCCTGAGCAAACCATAAGGCACTATGCACCAGTTTGTTTGGCATGTAGTGAGCCTTTCTCCCGCCCCTTGGTTAATAGGAACATTTAGTCTCCAGTGGCCTGCATGCCTTGGACTTAATTGAAGTGGAAGCCACTATCTATCCACATTGAGTACTACGACCCCACCCAAACAGGGGAAGGCACAAAATTCAGCCCCTTATTTCTAGGTGTATATACATATACTGAGGCTGGGATTGTTTCTAATTAATGAAACTGAATAATCTGGGTTACATAATGTTAGGACATTAAAGGTTATTGGTACCACAAATTCAACGCTATATATTATTCTTGACATTGAACTAGGACAAAAAACTCTTGTGTTATATTATTATCTAGATCAGCTTCATGACAGAGAGAGACAAAGAGAAACAGAGGACAGCCCATGTTGCCAAGGTATATTTAAATGATGCAATCGGGTTAATTCTGGAATCTAGAGCTAATTAAAGGATCACCGTTGAATGCCTTAATTAACTCAGTGTTCCAAAATTATAAATCCTGCCCGATATTCACTTTGTGCATCAGGAATATTCCTTAAAGAGGCTGAGCTTGGGCTGAAACACTTTTCTTCCTTCTGCTTTTTTGTGTTACCTCATTGGCTGCAAAGTGCTTTGGGGTGTCCCGAGACTGTGAAAGGCACATCAGTGCAAGTGTGTCCTTTCTCCAGGGATGGAAACTTTGAGATTGTTTTAAAGCCAGCACTTTGTTCTGCTTTTTTGCTCCTTTGCCTTTTCTTTTGTCAAATTTTCGCAAAGCAATTGCTTCTGATAAAAGGTGACTGCTGTTCCCCCATTGGGTGTTGCTCCACCATGTATTGACAGGATCAGGTATTCCAAGTTGTAACCCAGAGATATATTTAAACCGAGTAGACCCAGAATTCTGCAATCCATATCAGTCACGATCCAATCTAAATTGAATGGTGGTGGAGTAATGTCTAATTCATCCCAATGGAAGCAGACCTCACTTTTGCTGAGAGGATATGTTATCATTATAGAGTGGCTGCACTCTTGCTGAGCATTATGGGTAAGCTCTGCCTCCATTTGTACATGACTGTCTTCCTTTCTCCTGCTCCATCAGCGGTAAAGGGAGAAAGGCAGATCTATTGAGAAATAAGCGTTGAAGAAACACTGAAAGGGGAAGCAAGGAGAATACCTCACACGCTGGATGATGGCTCCCAGAACCCAGTGAAGCTGCCTTTACACCTCACTGAAACCATCATGATATGCTGCTTTTCAGTTCACCATTTGGCACCTGTATACTAAAGCAGCTGGAGTGAAATAGATTGTTTCTATTTTAAATATCTATCTAGTCATTCATCCTCTCTCTCTCTCATGTCTCTTCCCCACCCACCTTCTCTCTAGGGTACTGAAAAGTACAAACCCGATCAAAAGCGGCGCCCGTCCTCTCTGCAGGACACAGAAACTGACACCGAGATTTGCAAACTGCAGCAGAGACTGGTTAACACTGAGGAGGCCCTGCGGAGTGCACTGGAACAGAACCAACAAATGGAGAGACTGATGGAAGCCATGCAGGTAAAATCCTAGCCCCAGATTAACCCTCTCCACCCCTGTCTCCATCACTCCCCTTCGTTTCTTGAAAGCTTTCTGCTTGATTAAACACTTCTCTCACGGTAACACTGATTTGTGTGCCTAGATTCCTGATCACCTGTTGGTAGTTGCTGATGCTCTGTGTTGAAGTTGTAAAATGGCTCCAATGTAAAAGAGATTAGCTCGCACCTCCAGTCTCTGGGCATTTGGAAACCGAACAAGATCTGCATCGGGACTTCTCAGTCGTCCTGATGCAGGGACTCAGCAGGAGTTACCCTGGAAGTTTAAAGTGGAATTACTTAGCATCTGGGACCCTCTGCAAAGCATCCTGATCCTGATTTTGTGCTGGATACTTTAGGGCCTACTGATTTACTTTCCTCAACAAGAAATGTGAAATGATTAAGAAAACAGTTTGATCTCCCAGGCAACTTTTTGACTGACCCTTCACTCCCTCCCCAGCTATGACCTGAAGT
This sequence comes from Hemiscyllium ocellatum, assembly GCF_020745735.1. NCBI lineage: Eukaryota > Metazoa > Chordata > Chondrichthyes > Orectolobiformes > Hemiscylliidae > Hemiscyllium > Hemiscyllium ocellatum. The sequence goes on from NC_083431.1 coordinate 43,538,589, forward strand.
ACAACCTCTGTCCCCCAACTATCCCTCCACAGCTGTGACTCCCGACCCTCTGAATCACCTTGCCAAATCCCGACTATACCCTCTGAGCTCCAACCTCCAGCTCGACCCTTTGAATTCCCAATCGGATCATTTGATTACAGCATTCTAATTGGACACACCGCCCCACCATCCCACTATCCTACACCTACCTTCCTGCCCCTTCTGATCCCTCACCTACCCTCCTGTCCCATCACCCACCCTCCTCACCCACCCTCCTACTCCCTCACTACCTCATCCATATACGTCACAAACTTGACTTCCCTGGCTCGTTTCTCATGGATGCTTTGGGACATTAAAATGCAATAATTGGTGTAATCTCGGGGCAGCACAGTGGCGCAGTGCTTAGCACCGCTGCCTCACCGTGCCAGGGACCCAGGTTCAATTCCCACCTCGGGCAACTGACTGTGTGGAGTTTGCACATTCTCCCCATGTCTGCGTGGGTTTCCTCCGTGTGCTCCGGTTTCCTCCCACTGTCCAAAGATGTGCAGGTTAGGGTGAATTGGCCATGCTAAATTGCCCGTAGTGTTAGGTTCATTAATTAGGGGAATGGGTCTGGGTGGGTTACTCTTCGGAGGGTCGGTGTGGACTGGTTGGACCGAAGGACCTGTTTCCACACTGTAGGGAATCTAATCATATACAGCAGCGGGTGGCATTTGGAGAAGGGGGTGTGACTCTGACAGAGATTCCCTCTGCTGCTTCCTGAGTCCCAAGAAGAAGGATGGGCCTGAAAACAGTGAGTAACTCACTGTGGAACTTTGTTCGATCCAGATTGGAAGCTGGCATTCCGAGCTGGATCAGGAGATTTGAGCCCGTGAAAGCGGTTTTCCTTGATGTGTAGAAATATGAAGACACATATTTCTTCATATGTGTGGAACCTTATTTGCTGCCTGCCTGACCATCACAGTGATTATTGATCATTCTTTTAACCAGTGATACATCTAACTTTTTAATAAAACTGCTGGCTTTTGCAGTTTTTCTTTTAAATGACACTATGTTTGATGTTTGTTTTTTTTTGGTGTGGATTAGATGTTACTGATGGTAGTTTTCCCCTGCTGTTGTTCTCGGTTTAATAGACACTCGATAGCGCAGGCTCTGCCAATGGCGTCCATCAGCGAGGCCAGCACGAAGCAATGACCGACGGCAGATGCTTCAAGCAAGAGGTGAGCAACAAGCTCGGCATTTTAACGCGTTCAAACAAATATCTTCACAAGTTTACTTTTTTTTAAAAAGTGAACACATCAAATAAACAACCGTAAAGCATAGAACATGGGTCGATATGAAACCATTCTGGCTGGCAGGCCTACTCTGTGTACAGGCAAAGATACAGGTGCACCGAGATAAGCCCCAACGCCAAACTCCTGAAAGTTACTCACAATCAATGGGAGTGGGAATGGTGGATGGGGTCAGGGTTAATATAAGTTTCCCTTAAATCCCACCTGCTCTCCAGAAGCTGGGGTTTCTCTCAGTTGTTGGGTTACCTGAGAGACAAGTCTACTTTTCTGAATTTGCCTATTTGCCAAGGAGTGTGTTTATGGGATGTTGCTATATTAAAACAGTGACTTAGCAATATTTACTGTACCTATTATTCTGTTAAGTTCTGTTAACTTATTCTACACTTATTAGTGTATTTTAACTATAGTACTGAAATAAGTTGTACTTTGAGGGGGTCTGGACCATAACAATATGCAAACTGTTCCTGCTCATCAAAGGTTGGAGAATGTGATTGTCAAAAATAGTTTGTGATGCGAGAGAAAAACCACATAGTTAGGGTGTGGAGTGCACTGCCTGGAAATGTGGTGGCAGGTTCAATTGCGGCATTCAGGAGGGCACAGGATGATAATTTTAACTTGAAACAACGAGCAGGGTTTATGGGGAAAAGGCAGGAGAATAGCACTGCGTCCTGACGCTTTTCTTGAGAGCTGGTACAGAGTGAAAACTGAAAGGCCTCCTCCTGTGCTACTACACTTTGGTGATACTCTGCATGTGGTTTTCCACCAGATTACTGCCAAGATATCAGACATGATTCAGTGTCTGGTCAGACACCAGCTGGAGCTTAAAGGACGTGGCACCCCTTTCAGCTGCAGCATATGGCACAGTTGGCAAGCAGCATCCACACAGCGGGTATACAGTCATTGGCAGGCGACACAATGGGGAATGCTGCACTCCTAGTCAAGCAACATACTCAGTCTCTGGAAACAGAGAATGAAACGTAGTCATCTCTCAATTCATAAAAACTGTCAGTGACCTCCCCCACACACAGTGGATGGTGAACTCTGTAGTGGATAAAATAATGAGATGGGGTGGTCCCCAGACTGGAACCTACTTGCAATATGGTCCTCCCAGTCCTGCCTTGAGTTAGTGGCAAATTTCTGTGAGGACATCTTTTCATCTCTCACATTATTCCTCAGTCAGGCTCAGGGAAGTAGAATTGCTCCCTAAACAACCCTGAGTGGTTATGGCCTCCTCCTTTTGATGAAGGCCTGAAACGTCGATTCTCCTGCTGCTCGGAAGCTGCCTGACCTGCTGTGCTTTTCAAGCAGCTCCTCCTTTTGAGTTTGTTTCCCTGTTCTTTTCCTCCTCTTCCTCCTTCCAGTAGCTGGTCCTGTTCTGGGTGACCTCTGCTTATTCTGCAAAGGCATACTTTAATTCAAGGGGCAGTCCAATGGTGCACCCGTGACTGCAAACGACTGGGGTTTGATCAGAAGCCCTGAAGCCAGGACAATGTTTCACTGCCTGCCACATCCATCCTGACAGAGCTACACAATTCGAAACAGCTGGAGAAAACTCTAACCACGTGTAGAATTGTAGCAGTAAGCAGAAGGCAGAAGTTCCATGCTCTGATAAGGCAACATGTCTGGCAGCATCTGTGGAGAGAAATCAGAGTTAACGTTTCGGGTTCAGTGACCCTTCCTCAGAACTGATGGTAGCAAAGGATAAGTTGTTTTTTTAATGGAGAAGATAAGATGGGGGAGGGGCTAAAGAGTCAACAATAGGTGGAGTTAGAGCCAAAAGTTAAAGAAGAACAGTTGGACAGACAAAGGAGTGGATAATGATCAGCCTGGGAGGATGAATAGCTACAGTTGGGGACTGTTAGTGGCTAACAGTGTATAGACTGGGTGACCCCTACATTCTGCCCGCAAAAAAGATCCTGAGCTTCCAGTTGCCTGCCACTTGTTCCCTGTTCCCTGGTCAACATCTCTGTCTCAGACTTGTTGCAGTGTTCCAGCGGAGCTCAGTGCAAGCTGGAAGAATGTCACCTCATTTTCTGCTTGAGAAACCCTACAGCCTTCTGGACTTAATATTGAGTTCAACAGGTTTAGGGTTTGAGGCACCTTTTCCCGTGTCCTTACCTCAACTCCCACACACCGGGCCTATTTATCACGTGGTCTGCTATGACACACCACCCATTGTTAGCTACGAACAGTCACCAGTTGTAGCTATTCACTCTCCCAGGCTGATCACAATCCACTCCTTTGTCTGTCCAATTGTTCTCTCTGTTTGGGTCTATCTTCACCTATTGTTTACTCCTTACTCTCACCCTGCCATCCCCCCACCCCACCTTCTGCATAAAAAACATTTTCCCATCGACCATCAGTTCTGAGGAAGGGTTACTCGACCTGAAATATCAACTCTGATTTCTCTCCACAGATGCTGCCAGACCTGCTGAGCTTTTCCAGCAATTTCTGATTTTTATTTCTGACTTCCAGCAGCTGCAGTTCTTCCGGTTTGTGTTTTGAAGCAGGGACACGCTGCGTTCAGCACAATGGCTGGTGCTGTAAGTACAGCCTGCCAGCAGATGGCACTATTATAGGATTATCCATCTCTGCAAATTCAAAAGAACGTCTCATCATGATGAATAGACAGAAACAATCAACTCATGTAACATGTTTGTAGGATTTCCACTTCAGAAACTCGACTGAGATGGCAAAATCTATTTTGTATGGGACCTTTGATAGAAAGAGCATGTCTTTTATCTCATCAGTATAGGTTAGAGTTACTACCGTTACAGCAGCACTGTGTTTGAGACCAGAATGTAGGAATTTGATTCCTGACCACTGTGAATTAAGCAACATGAGAGAAACCTTAAGGACGTTTAAACAGTTTTTAAAAATTCCTCTTTTATTTTCCTTTGATTTAGTTCAATGGGATTAGAAGTTTACCTGAGTGGGTGATTGGAATATGGATGTTATGTGACATATCCTCCAGGATTAAATCTAATCCGAGTTGGTAACCTCAGTTAAAACCAGTTTGCACTGAGTCTGAAGATGAAAGTCTAGCGCCTAACCTACTGTCCAATTAATAAATAGTTTTTTAAAAAAATCGAAGTTTCTTGTGTCAATCTAGCCATGAACTAATGATAATCTAGGACAGAATATTTAAGGCCACATATTTTCGAGAGTATCAGAGATGATTCAAGACAACGGATTGCTCACAAACTTGTTTCTATCAGACTGTACATGGGGGTGAAATAGGAGAAGTGACTCTATCTCCCAATCTTCTGTGTCTTCACAGGATTTCTCGCGGTCTCGTTCTCCGCAGCGCCATTCTGACTCCAGTCGTGCGAAACAGTTATTGGTCACAGAAAACAGAAGAATCGAAAAGCTCTTCAAGGAAATGTGCGGGTCTCTCTGCATTCCATCTCTCGCCTGATAGCGGTGGTAGCAACACAGATACTGAGAAACTTGTTGAGCTACCAAAGGTTGCACTGTGATGTGTTTAGATGTCCCTTGTCATGCCCCTTCATGTCACTGAGTCCCAACCTGAGCCAGATTGTGTGCTCTGGGAAGGCAAAGTACATGGGTGGCATGGTGGCTCAGTGGTTAGCACTGCTGCCTCACAGCACCAGGGTCCCAGGTTCGATTCCAGTCTTGGGCGACTGTCTGTGTGCAGTTTGCACATTCTCCCCGTGTCTACGTGGACTTCCTCCGGGTGCTCTGGTTTCCTCCCACAGTCCAAAAATGTGCGGGTTAGGTGAATTGCCCACGTTAAATTGCCCGTAGTGTTAGGTGCATTAGTTAGAGGGAAATGAGTCTGGGTGGGTTACTCTGTGGTGTGGACTGGTTGGGCCAAAGGGCCTGTTTCCATACTGTAGGGAATCTAAAAAGGCTCAGGAAAAGGAGCACGTTCAGAGTCATGGTAACCCTAGTCTGTCCCGATGTGTGTCTAGTGGCCAGCACAGCAAGCTTGATAGAGCTTTGGGTTTGAGCTGCCCTGTGTCTCTTCACCTCGACCTGTAGTTGACACAACTTATTCCAATCTGTAAATTTTAAAAACATCTTCAAACTTTTAATTAATAATGAAAGAATAATACAAGAGGTCATGCCCATGCCCTTTGACTTTTATTGTAATGAAAGATGCAAAGCACCATTGACTAAACAAACCACCCTCCGTTCTGAAGAAAGCTCGCTGGACCTGAAACCTATCATTTACTCATGAACACCTTCCCCATCCTATCTTCTGCATGGAAACCAACATTTTTCTAGCTACCATTAGTTCTGAAGAAGGGTCACTGGACCTGAAATGTTAACTCTGCTTCTCTCTCCAGTGATGCAGCCAGACCTGCTGAGCTTTTCCAGTAATTTCTGTTTTTGTGTTCGATTTCCAGCATCTGCAGTTCTTTGGTGTTTTGACTATTGACTAAATATTTCATGGAGGCAACTTGTAGAGTTGTATAGCTCAGAAACAGTCCCTTCCATCTGAATCATCCATGCAGACCACATATCCTAAATTAATCTAGTCCCATTTGCCAGCATTTGGTCCATATCCCTCTAAACCCTTTCTATTTATATATCCATCCAGATGCCTTTTAACCAGCCTCCCATCACTTCATCTGGCAGCTCATTCCATCCACTCACCATCCTCTATGTGAAAAGGTTGCCCCTTATATCCCTTTTAAAACTTTCCCCTCTCACCTTAAACCTATGCCTTCTAGTTCTGGACTCCCCATCCTATTCATCCTATTCATCCTATCCATGCCCTTTCATGATTTTACAAACCTCATTCAGATCACCCCTCAGCCTCTGATGCTCCAGGGATGAAAATCCCATCCTATCCAGCCTTTCCTTATCATTCAAACCTTCCACTCTCAGGAACATCTTTATAAATTTTTTTGCACCCTTCCCAGTTTAAAAATACCCTTCCTACAGCAAGGTGACCACACTTTAAACCACAAAACGAAATATTCCCTATATTCTATTAGCACAACGGAAAAGACAGCACCTCACAGATATACTTTGCAGTGTTCTTTCAATAGATGTTCAATTCTCCCAGAAACCATTCAAGATGATTCTTAGCTACTGAGAATTTATTTCTGTTCTTGCTGTTTGTAAGTTTTGAGACTTATAATTTCAGATGTCTTTCACATGACTTCTTTCCCTGAAGATCGCCTCTCCAATTCAAGCTAGATAAACCTTCCAGCTTCATTCCAGAAGGGCTCATGCCCGAAACGTTAATTCTCTTGCTCCTTGGATGCTGCCTGACCTGCTGCTCTTTTCCAGCAACACATTTTCAGCTTTCAGCCTTCCCATTCTGCGATTGTGTTTACATTCACCTTCTTGCCTGATAAGCCACGGCGTATTATCACCTGCAACACTCTCACTCTCCCAGATCCTTACAGACTAACCACCTTTGAGTTTTCGAGGATATCTTAGACACTTGCCTGTCCAAAGTCCATTTCCATGGCAACATGAATCGTATGGGCTTTGGATCCAGGTAGAGATGCTGATTAGCTTTCTTTAAGACTCGAATTCCGTTTTATTGTGGAAGTAAACAAACATCATCAATATTTATCAGTGGTTTTGGAGATTTTCAGACGATCCTATTGTTAGCACATAGGCTGCTGCCATGGTCTCACTTCCTTATATAAAAAAAACGAATCCCCTTTTAATCTCTAACAGTCAAACTGTCAGGACCTTCTGTCAAGCAGACATAGAACAGGGTTTATGACTGTCTTAATTTTATCTTAAATTAAAGTCTCAGTCCCAAAATATAACAATTTCGTAAGTTGTAAGCAATTGGACTAAGACATCAGAGAGAGACAACTCTCCCTCAAAAATAATAATGCTAATTAATAAAAAAAAAAGGTGATGTTCTGTATGAATTACCTTCTTCCAGATCCTGTTTACTTGACCTATTTGTGGAATTTTGATTTGCAGTGGGACAGAACAGCTCCTACTTTTACCATGACCTCACTTCCTTAGATTCAATATTTCGGAATGTGTGTTTTGAGGTTCCATTCCACCAACATTGTCTGCTCCCATTTTTCTGGGGTAAGATATAGGTTTAAAATGTTCCCTCAGCCTTCTGTTATCAAAGCAATTGTAAGAGCTGATTGTTTTTTTTTTAACCCAGCCTATATGTTGAGGATTTCAAACGGGGATAACTTCTAACCAAAACAGATAACTTAAAAGTTAACTTCTGTCTCGCTTTACAGAGAAGAGATGAGTGTTTGTGCTTCTCCAGAGTCACTCCAGCTAAAAGGTTCAGGAGATGTGTCCAATAGACAGTCCACGTCAACAGATCGAGGCGAGTCGACAGAAAAGGTCAGTAACTCTCTTTGAAAACTCTTACAACATCAGGGCAGTCCTCCCGGGAATTGTCAGGTTTTGAAGAGAATCAGGAACCTGCTGGAAAAATGTTGGGGATATTGACAAGTAATGGTCGCAGGATATCAAGCTTCAGTGTTGGAAACTCTTTGTTGCTGGAGAAAGAGAAGATTGCTGGCAAGGGTGAAGAGTTCCACAGTTTGAGGTATTAGGAAAGAGAGAGTCCTGGTGGTAAACGCTGCAATGATGTGGCTGGAGTTAGAACAGATTTCAGATATCAGAAAGAAGGAGGCTTAACAAGTTGAGAAGCTCATCGATCATTGTGAGCATAAGGAAGATGGATAAGAAATGAATAGGATGGAGTGAGAGAGATAGAGACAGGATAAAGGACTGGGCTGAAAGGAGGTCAAAAGGTCAGCAAGCTCATCATCCAAATGTCGATGGAAAATGTTTTACTTCTGAGATTAGAATCAATTTTTTTTTGTTGGATTTCTCCCTCGGCTTATCTTTCATTCCTCTTTTGTTTTATGTTACAACTGCTAAAAGTTCTAAAACTGCTAAAGAATGACACACTGAGCCAGACAGTGAGCAGCACCCATATAGGTGGTGCATTCTTCCTAGTTCCTCGCCTTAGTCCAGTCTCTTCAATGCCAGGTCTCTTTGCCATCTTTGTGTTTCACTGACATTCTCAGAACAAAATTGTTGAGCTGCATTTCCTGGTGATTAGTGAGCGCTGGACGATTTAAAAAGATTAGGAGATAGTGAGGACTGCAGATGCTGGAGAGTCAGAATCGATTAAAGTGTGGCGCTAAGAAAGGTACAGCAAGTCAGGCAGTGTCTAAGAAGCAAGGGAGCCACAATTTATCGGTATAAAAAGATTAACACTGTCCTCTCCTCGGTCAGAATCTCAGCCTAATTTCAGGTTTAGATTTGGACAATTTAAAGAGCTCACAAATGGTACGAGAGGAAAATTGTGCATAAGGAAGGAATAGAGAAGAAGAAACGTGTACATCTCCAGACCTGATGCACCAAGCTCTGAAACCATGTACTCCTCATCTCTCCTATTCTCAACAAACCATGGCTATTCCCTGGACCGTATTGTGTTTTTGTGCAGTTCACTGTTATAGAGTCATACAGCATGGAAATAAACCCATCAGTCCATGTTGACCATGTTCCCAAACTAAGCTAGTCCCACCTGCCTGTGTTTGGCACATATCCATCCAAACCTTTCCTATTCATGTCCTTACCTAAATGTCTTTTAAATGTTGTACTGCACCTGCATCTGCCACATCCTCTGACAGTTCATTACCCACACAAACTACTCCCTGTGTAAAATAAATTGCCCTCAAGTCTTTTTTTTTAAAAACTTTCACCATTCACCTTAAAAATATGCCCCTTAGTTTTGAACTCCCCCACCCTAGGGAAGAGACCAGTCATTCACCCTGTCAATGCCCCTCATGATTTTAAAAGCCATAAGGTCACCCCACAGCCTCCTATGCTCCAGTGAAAAACGTTCCAGGCTATCCAACCTATTTTGACAACTCAAACCCTTCACTCCCAGTGGTAAATCCATTCTGAACCCTCTCCAATTTAACAATATCCTCCCTATAGCACGATGACCAGAACCCCACACAGTATTCTTGAAGAGGCTTCACCAACATTCTGTACAACCTCAACATGACGTCTCAATTCCTATACTCAACGCCTGAGTAATAAAGGCAAACGTGCTAAATGCCTTCTTAACCATCCTGTGTGTCACAAACTTCAAAGAATTGTATACCTGCACCCTAGGCCCTACCATGAATTGTATACCTGCACCCTAGGGCCCTACCATGAATTGTCCTGCCCTTGTTTGTTTTACCTCACACTTATCCAAATCAAACTCTATCTGCCATTCCTTACTGTCCCAACACAATATGGTTAATTAACATTATAAAGAGAAAATAAATGGTGATTGTTACAAGCCACTAGAAGCAAAAGGGAAAACAAAATGCCCAGTTTTGTTCATGTGCCTGTGTGTGTCTGAATCATTAATTCCCAGAGTGTTGGGAAACTTGCATTTGGACTTGTGCATATAGGAGTGGTTACAGGGAGCAGTATTCTCGGGTGGAGGAGATGGGAGAGAATTTAGACTGAATGAAGGTGAGGTAAATTTGTCTAGGGAGGGATGAACGCAGCAGCAGACCATATTCCAGAGAGCTGGAGTGTCTGGGAATGGGGATGAAGCTACCTCTGAGGGTAGGCCTGAAGAAGATTTGAAGTGGTAGCCAATCATTTTGAACAAGACCAGGACATTGCTCCACTGGTGCTGTCGGTAGCCAGAGAGGATGATACTGGATTTTGCTGGTCTTGCGCTCGTTTACAGCTTATTTGTTTACAGTAAGTTCACTCTGTGCACACTTTCACTTCAAATCCTTTATAATCTTTCTGCCCAAATCTAGTGGATCTGATGGACTCTAATCCCCACAACCCAGGATCGGTAAACAGAAACAGAAATGGCTGGAAAAGCTCAGCAGGCCCGGCAGTATCTGTGAAGAGAAATCAGAGTTAATGTTTCGGGTCCAGTGACCCTTCCTCGGATCTCCAGATCAAAGCTACGGTGACAGTGGGTGGTGTGCCTGTAGTACTGAGTCACTGACACTAGATGGCAGGAAGGGGCCCTGTGATAATACTTGACTGAACTGGAAAGAACATTAAAATTATTCCCAATTTCGTGGTTTGGATGTCAGGAGGGATGTTGGATCTGACACTGGATTGTGTGGGATGAAGGAAACTTGAAAATCAATAATAATTTTGACAGCTACCAGCTCCTGTGGCTTATTAAGAATAATGTGCTGTGAGAAGAAAGTTATCATTAGTTTTCCCCACTCACGACAGCCAGTAGCTGCCACACCCCAAAGATCCTGTAAAAAGTAAACTGGGACATCGCTGTGTTTGCACCAACAATGACAAGCCTCACGTAGGCAGAGAGTTTCCCTAAACCTGTCCAGAGTAAGCCCTTCTTCATAGTAGGAACATCCTTGTCAGGGCATACCTTCCACACCTCCATGGGGGCATTGATTCCATCAGTCCATCCATCAATTCATCCGTCAACAAATAACACATGCCCCTCCCCACCACCTGTCCACCCCTCAGTGTTTTCCTGTCTTCCATCCCCACATCTCTCTCTCTCTCCCCTTCTCCTTTCCCTTCCCTTACCCATCCTCCTGCTCCTTTCTCCTCCCTGCCCTCCCTTTTCTTCCCTTTCTTCCCCCTTCCCTTCCCTCTCCTCCCCACCATCCAATCCTCAAACAGGGTAACACCCCCCCGCCCCTTTCCACAGAGAAATATCTATATTATCTGACACACAGGGACTTAGGATCTAGCATTGTGACTGGTTTTTAACTCAGATTGAGCAGGAAGGGACAGATTCTCCATTGATCATTGGTGAAATGAAGTGAACTTTCCCCTGAGGTTGCAAATCCAGAGATGATGCATTCCTTTCCCTGTGTATTTTTTTCTCTTCACTTCTGTCTCTTTCTCTCTCCCTCTCTCCCCCGCCATCCCTAGGCCCAGCACTGATGCCAGAGGTGTTTGTGAATAGGACAAGTCCATCGTTTACTAGTTACCCTCTTGTGCACTTGAAAACGGCTGGCCCTGCTTGAAGACTTGTGTTGTTTTGACTGCATTCTGTCATTGATGGAGCTTGGAGTCCTAAAACCCTGGTGTCATCCCTGCACCCATGTAAGGAGAACGATGCATCAGGACTCGGCCACTTTGGCCAATTTATCTACTTGACTGCAAGGCAGATGCATGAAAGAGTGAACATCACCCAAAACGTGGGATAATATTTTCCTGGTGACCGACCACTTGTTTTTCTTGCAACCAGAACAGGAGATGTCACTGGGTTTTAAGAAGAACTGCTTTGATTCAATGGGTTTGCAAAAGTGGTATTTAATATCCAGGAACAAAACTGCATAATATCCGTATTCATTCAGGTTGGACGTCTGTTTTTGATCACAACCCATCAGTCTGTGTGCCCAAGTGTTGAAATATCAGAGGGACAATCACAAAGTTGAGGTTGAGACACACTGTTCAGAACAGTGGGAGAGACATAACCTTACTGAAACATTGATGAGATCCAAAACTGGTCGATATTTTCCTGCCTCCTGTTTCAGATTGCAAACATTAAAGCTGTTTGGCTGTCTGCGTAAACTGCAAATAAAATCCCTTCTTAGTTTAGGAGCATGGATTTGCGACATTTTGTTGGGTTACAGCAGCCCCTTAAGCCTACTCCTCCATTCAGTAAGAGCACTGCTGATCTAATAACTCCACCTTCCCATCCGACTGATAACCTTTCACCCCTTTGCTGGTCAAGAGTATTCCTGTGTCAACATTAAAAGTATTTGAGTACACTTTCTTTTCTACCATTTTTTGGAGAACAGAGTTCTAAGAAATCTTGCCCTCTGTGAGAAAAAGAATTCTCTTCATCTCTGTTTTAGCTAATGCCCAGTGTTCAGGGTCTGATTGTGGGGAGAGCTCACAATCTATCCTGATAAAAAAACTTGGTTGTTTAAAGCAGAACATAGACTTTCCCTTCACGTTCAGACTTGACATGTGACAGCGAGAAAGTGGTAAACTCTTAACTTCTAAAGAATGTGATGTAGTCGTAAATAGGAGGAAAAGACTTACTTTATTTATTTCTTATTTGAAATCCTGTTTGATACTTAAAACACTGTGTGCTACCTACCGCCGTTCTCCCACACGAAGGATTAAGCTCAGAACCTTTACCAGGCATCAAAATAATGAATCACTGTGGGTCAAACCACGATCCTGGGAAATGTATGCTTCCCTAAACCAGTGGCATATTTTTAAAAAAATATTTTCAAGTATTTTCACTCCATGTAGCATTGAGACAAACTCCCCTGTCTCAGATGCCCAGGGGTGAAGGATCACATTAATATTAAAATTAGACACTAAACAAAATTACCCAACAATGCAAAGTTGCTTAAATGTTTCAGCTTAGCTTCAGTCAAAGTTCAAATACGATCCTTTCCTCAAACTGTTGCCAAAATTGCAGGAACATGGATTCAGCTAATTCACCACACTACAGAGTTATTTAATATTAATTAAAAGTAGCTTTAAGTATTGTATTATTTAAGAATATCGACACTCATTCTCCTTATTCTAGGAAATATTCCCTTTTTCGGTCTGACCTTTGTGCTGGTCACTGTGGGGAGTAGTAGGATTGGAGAAAAATGTCAAGTGCTCAAATGTCAAATGTAGCTGACTTACATCCAGAGTAAAGCGCCCTCAACACTGCCCCTGAGAATTGTGCCTCAAAATGGTGCCCGTGAAATTGGCCATTCTTCTAAACTGAGTAAGATTGACAATTTGATATTGGGGATTGATGAAAGTATGCTTTAACTTCCCTTTGAGTCTCTTTGCTATATATCATCCTTTAAGCAAGATGGGAGGCAACTCCCCATTCTTTTATCTACCCTGATGTACTGGAATACTGTACCCTCCCCCATATTTTGCCTGAAGACCTATTTTGTCCTTCCTTCTTTCTTCCCAATAATGTGACAGAGATTCATAGAATCCTTACAGTGTGGAAGCTGGCCTTTTGGTCCATCCATTCCACACAAACCTTCCAAAGAGCATCTCACTCAGACCCACCCCTCCTACTCCTCTATTTCCCACCTAGCCTGCACATCCCGGGCAATCTAGCATTGCCAATCCACCTTAATCTGCACATCTTTGGACTGTGGGAGGAAACCGCAACACCCTGAGGAAGCCTGCATGGACACAGGGAGAGCATGCAAACTCCGCACAGACAGTGGTCCAAGGCTGGAATTGAACCTGGGTCCCTGGCACTGTGAGGTCACAGTGCTAACCACTGAGCCACCGTGCCATTCCTGATAGAAACTCATTGAAAGTCACGGCAGCAAATCTGCCTCCTCTTAGTTTTGCTCTTCCAGTGAAAAGCGGGTCTTAATGAGGAAATATGGAGACAATTCCCTGTGTCAAACTGCAACAGCTTATACAGGTGATGCGGAATTAAATCCTTTGATGTGTACTTCTTTAGCAAGGATTCTGAACGTGATTCAGTTAAAAACAGAATTTAAAAGTAATGACTTATTTTGAAACAAAGGTTAAATTTTGAAGAATAATTTTAATCTTAAGTTTACAAAATTAACCTCAATGGCCTTTGGTGGGAGAGATTCTAATTTTCACGACCTTTCTTTATGAACAACTGCAGATCATCACCCTTGCTGTAAATGTAACGTTGTGCCTAATCCTTGTACTGGGCTCCCTTGTGGAGGTAATGATTTACTTCCATCTATCCTATTGACTTCTGTTCATCACAAACAAAAACAGAAGTTGCTGGAAAGGCCCAGCAGATCTGGCAGCATCTGTGAAGAGAAATCAGAGTTAACGTTTCACCTTAAACATCTCCTGAGGTATTGAGGGGTCCAGGATGTTTTTAAGCAGTTTATTGCAACTTTGGGTTATATTCACCTGTCAGCCTTTTCCATGATTTGAGCCAGGGCACTGGCTGTAAATTGGTTCTAAATTATTGAAACCTCTACAATCAGCAATAGTGAAATCTTATTCATAATTAGAATCCTGGCCATATTCCACACATTTCCCGATGCACAGTAATCCACAATGAGTGGAGTGTTCTGTAGGTTTAATTTAATGATACGGATGTAAGATTTATTTTGTTTGCCTTTCCAGTCAAAATGTGAATTAGTTAACCAGAGTAAACTGAGGAGCATTAATCAGAGTAGACCTCGTAAATCTTACATTAGCAAAGTAACTGGAGGAAAATGGCTCCCATTTCTCCCTTGTCTTATATGTGACCTTTCCAGGGTATCAGGCCTCTAGCTACTTCTTCACCTGCTACTCCCCACTCATAGTACAAAGCACTTAGAAACTGGTTGCATTGTCCTCTCTCATTTCAAATGTTGCACTCCCACACTTACAAGTATATATATAGATATACATATATATGTATATAAAATATAAAACTCTGTATAAAATCAATCTGTTATGTGACTATACAGTTCTCCGTAATGTAACAAACATCAAATACTTCCAGTGTGCAGGCTGCAAGCAATAGCTTACTGAGAGAGATTATTGAGTGGCAGAGTGAGCTGGTACAGGTTGGTTAGTTATCAGGTTCTGTGGCCTGAACCATGTGGATTGGACGGATTGACTCCAGGATCATTCAGAACCAATATTGTAGCCTCGCATGAAATATCTAATCCTGTTCTGAGTTGATTATCTGTAAAAACAATAAAAGCCAGCAAATAGGAATATACAGTGAGGAACTGTGGGTTACGGATTTGGTCATTCATTACTGTAAATGTAAAGATGGCTTTTCTGCCATTTTCTTCCCTGAAGGGTGCCATTTTATATTGCAAACCAACACCTTTTTTTTGTAATTAGGTTATGAAATCTTTCTCTTGCCTTCCCCTCCCTCTGCCATGGTTCCATTTTCATCCCCCATTGGATCTTGACAAGCTGCATCTCCCTGGCAGCTATAAGGGAGGATCATTATCTGTCTCAGTAAAAAAGTAGCTCCTATCCAGTTCTTGGTGGGGGAGGGGAGGCAGAACTGTAACTGTCACTGGAAACTGTGCCTCCCACACTTCACCCACGGCACACCACTTACTGTAGAAGGTGAACAGGCACCCACTGTGGTACCCACGTGTGGCTGAGATTAGAAGATCAGGTCAGGGAGAATTTGAAATGCCATCCCTCCACTCCCATCTCAGTTGTAGTCTTCTAACTCATTAGAAGAGCAAATCAATGCCAACATCGGCTTTTGCAACATTGACTGGATGATGAATTGTGTTCTGAGCCCATTCCACGTAGTTCATCTGTCTGCAGCTATTCCCAGAACCTATTTGCACCTGTTCTGACATTACCATCTTGAATAAGCTTTACAGTGAGGCTGCTTGATAGAACCAGCATAATTAAACTTCCAAAAGGGATTATAGCTACACCATAATGAATAAAATGGTCTGTGACTAATGTTTGATTCCTAGGTGAATGTGTACATAACCTCCTTGCACCTGGAGCATTTTTCCCAAGTCTGTGTAGTGGGGCTGTTGAATGAATAAATGGTGCCCAAAGGTGCAATGCATTGTGGGCATATCCCTCGTCTGTGTGTGGTATAGTGCAAGCAATATAGCTTTGTTAACCCATCAGATTTCCACACTGTATATAGGAAGTACGAAATGGTCCCCTTGTACTCCGGTACCTGTGATGCAGATTATAGTCAAAACCCAGCCCGAATTCCCATTTGTTGTCTTAATGTGTGGAACTGGTTGTGAATATTTAATCTTTTAACAGTCTGTCATGACTAAAGCTGTACCCATTACAGTAAACTGCATGAAGATGTACATGTGTTAACCTTGTTTTCAGAATAAAATTAATGCTGTTTTCTTTGGCTATTTTCTTACATTGATAAGAGGCAAATGATAATTCTGCCCCATTACCCAGGAAAAGTAATGACCTGGTGGTACTATCGCTGGACAGTTAATCTAGAGAGCCAGATAATGTTTTGGGGAACTTGGGTTCAAATCCTGCTGGAACATCTTTAACTGTGGCTTCCCTGATTACACTAGAATATTGTGAATCAAATCTTTGTGTAACAGTTTGACGAACAACTAGTTGTTGGTATCAAAGGTTTTTTTCTTATGTGTGTGTCTGAATCACTTAGAAAGGCAGTAGCCAAGAGTTAAGACTGACCACAGAAAATGACTGAGCGGACTACGTGAGATGCACCTCCTTACAGAGATGCAGCACATTCTCCTAAACCCAGCAAAACTAATGATAGGTTAGACAAGAATTGAGGCATGAGGTCATAGAGATGTACAGCATGGAAACAGACCTTTCGGTCCAACCCGTCTATGCCGACCAGATATCCCAACCCAATCTAGTCCCACCTGCCAGCACCCAGCCCATATCTCTCCAAACCCTTCCTATTTATATACCCATCCAAATGCCTCTTAAATGTTGCAATTGTACCAGCCCCCACCACTGCCTCTGGCTGCTCAATCCATACACGTACCACCCTCTGCGTGAAAAAATTGCCTCTTCGTTCTCTTTTATATCTTTCCCCTCTGACCCTAAACCTATGCCCTCTAGTTCTGGACTCCCCGATCCCAGGGAAAAGACTTTGTCTATTTATCCTATCCATGCCCCTCAAGATTTTGTAAATCTCTATAAGGTCACCCCTCAGCCTCCGACACTCCAGGGAAAACAGCCCCAGCCTCTTCAGCCTCTCCCTGTAGCTCAAATCCTCCAAGCCTGGCAACATCCTTGTAAATCTTTTCTGAACCCTTTCAAGTTTCACAACATCTTTCCGATAGGAAGGAGACTAGAATTGCACACAGTATTCCAACAGTGGCCTAACCAATGTCCTATACAGCCGCAACATGACCTCCCAACTCCTGTACTCAATACTCTGACCGATAAAGGAAAGCATACCAAACGCCGCCTTCTCCTATTTATTCCATAGATAATATTCACGTGGTTAAAACCTTACTGTATACAGTATCAGCAAAATGCATGGATCAGCTTCCAATTGCTTGTCCTTGACTGGGCCTAGGTCCTATTCACTCATCTTCTCTCCAGAACCACCCCCCCAAGAAAACTAATCCCATTCTCTCTCTGACCAACTTTGGCTTTGAGCCTGACAACACCTCAGTATTAAATCTCCTGTCTTTAAGTCCCTTGGTAGCTTGAGTTCCCAAAGAATCTCAAACCCAAACACACTACGGGGGTGGAGAGGGGAATGCTTCAGTTGTTGGATGGACTGCCAGTGGAGTAACCATGGCCATCGAGAGAGGTCAAAGACAGTTTCACAGCATGGAAGGTGGTGAAGATTTGTGGGAAACCAGAGGATTGGGAAGTCTTTAAAAAACCAGCAAAGACGACTCAAAAAGCAATTAGCAAGGGAGCAGAAAGAGAGATGAGGGAAAGCTGGCTAGTTTTGTTTTTAAGATGTACTGAAATTAATGGAGTGGCAAGAGTGGACATTGAACTGCTGGAAA
This sequence comes from Hemiscyllium ocellatum, assembly GCF_020745735.1. Classification (NCBI taxonomy): domain Eukaryota; kingdom Metazoa; phylum Chordata; class Chondrichthyes; order Orectolobiformes; family Hemiscylliidae; genus Hemiscyllium; species Hemiscyllium ocellatum. Next base: position 43,556,221 of record NC_083431.1, read on the forward strand.
ATGAGGCTGGAGAAGTAAGGGGGAACAAAGAAATGGGAGAGGAGCTGAAGAAAGATCGCGTCAGTCTTCGTGGTGAAAGATACCAGTAGCTTACCAGATCTTCAAAAGAATCAAGAACAGAGGTGAGTCTAGTGGCCTTTGGTAAGGAGAAGCTGAAAGGTCTGAAGGTGGATAAATCACCCAGACCAGCTGGAGTACACCCCAGGGTTCTGAAGGAGATAGCTGAGGAGATTGCAGAGACCTTAGTGGTATCTTTCTGGAGTCGCTAGAGTCAGAGAAGGTCCAAGAGCGACTGGAAAATAGCTAATGTAACACCTCTGTTTATGAAGGAAGGAGGCAGAAGTTAGGAAGCTGTTGGATGTTTAGCTTGACCTTGGTTGTTGGTAAGATTTTAGAGTCCATTATTGAGGATGAGATTCGAAGTACGTGGTAAAATAGGGTTGAGTCAGCACAGCTTCATCAAGGGGACATCATACCCCTGATGAATCTGTTAGTATTCTTTTGAGGAGGTAATGAGCAAGTTCAACAAAGGAGAGCCAGTGGATGTGATCTATTTGGATTTCCAAAAGGCTGACAAAGTGCCACTCAGGATGCTGCTAAATAAGACAAGAGGCCATGGTGTTAGCGGCAAGGTTCTGCAATGGATAGACGATTGGCTGACTGGCAGACAGCTGGGATAAATGAGCCTTTTTCAGGATGACAGCCAGTGACTAGTTGAGTTCCAAAGGGGTCTGTGTTGAGACCACAACTATTCATGTTCTACACCAACAACCTGGATGAAGGAACTGAGGGTGATGTTGCTAAGTTTGCAGATGACACAAAGATAAGTGGAGGGACAGGTATTGTAAGGAAATGGAAGCTGTAGGAGGACTTGGACAAAAAAGTGACATATGGAATACAATGTGGGGAAATGTGAGGTTATACACTTTGGGTGGAAGAATAGAGGCACAAACCTGTTTCTAAATATGAAAAGCATTGGAAATCTAATGCACAAAGGAGTCCTAATTCTGGATTCTCTTAAGGTTACCATGTAAGTTCAGTTGGTAGTTTGGAAGGCAAATGAAATGTTAACATTCATTTCAAGAGGGCCAGAGTACAAGAGCAGGGATGTGCTGCTGAGGCTGTATAAGGCTCTGGTCAGACATGATTTGGAATATTGTGGGCAGTTTTGGGCCCCATATCTAAGGAAGGATGGACTGGCATTGCAAGGGGTCTGGAGGAGTTTAACAAGAATAATCCCAGGGATGAAGGGCTTGTTATATGAGGTGCAGTTGAGCACTCTGGATATGTACTTGATAGAGTTTAGAAGGATGAGGGGCTCTCTAATTGAAACTTACAGAATAATGAAAGAGTTGGATAGAGTGGACACGGAGAAGATGCTTCCCCCAGTAGGAGAGACTAGAACCTGTTCACAGTGAAAGGACAACCTTTTCGAACTGGTCCTGGGTTTGGAAGGCGCTGCCAAAAGATCTTTAGTGAATCTCTGCAGTGGGTCTTGTAGATAGTACACACTGCTGCTACTGAGTGTTGGTGGTGGAGGGGGTGGTTGTTTCTGGATTTCATGCCAATCAAGCAGGTTGCTTTGACCTTGAGTGTTGATGGAGCTGCACCCATCCAGGCAAGTGGGGAATGTTCCATCACCCTCCTGACTTGTGCCACTGGGGAGTCAGGAGGTGAGATACTCACTGCAGGATTTCTAGCCTCTCATCTGTTCTTGTAGCCATTGCATTTATAAGGTGAGTCCAGTTGAGTTTCTGGTCAATAGTAACTCCATGGATGTTGATAATTGAGGGTTCAGTGATGGTAACACTGTCAAGGGGTAGTGATTACATTGTTCCTTATTGGAGGTGGTCATTACCTGGCATTTGTGTGGCTTGAACATTATGTTGCTGAACAGGGGTTTACAGTGATGCCATTTTCTTCCACATGTACAAATTCACTAGCCAGCTGAACATCCTTAAACATCATTTTGCTTCGAGCTCTGCTGTTTCCCATTCACGTGAAGGGTGAAACCAGCAAGAAGACTCAAACACAGAGATACTATAAATGAGGAGAAGCAGTCAAAACTGGGGACAGGGCTAAAATGTGAAACATTAAGAAAATGAGGAAAGACCAAAAAAATACTAAATGCAAAATCCTTAAAATCTTGAAGGATGTGTAGAATAATCTGCAACATCAGCAAATAATGGATCCAAACTCGTACAGAATGTCCCCGGACTCTGTCCATTTACCTGCAAAATTAAAACAGCCCAACTCTGGAAAACAAAAATGAAAATACTGATGCTGGTAGAAATCTGAAACTGAAATGCCACTGTAGAGGTCAGTGCTTCGTGTTCAAAGAGAGCAAACAGATTAATATTTTGGGTGTGGTTTGTTTTCTGTTTTTGACTCTGGATTGTAGCTGAGTGCCAATATCAACATCTACTTCACCTACTGTGACAAATGATAATAAAAAGGATGCATGATGTGCCAATAACCTAAAGGTAAGGAGTGCCTTTATGTCCCAGGAAGCAAAGTGGTCAGTAAGTGCAAGATGGGAATAGGAAGGTGATTAGGAGGGAAGGTGACCATTCAATCATATAATCAGACACATGGTTAGCATTTGCCTGAATTTCCAATATGTACCTTCAATGGATAAGGCTTCCTGTTGAGAACAAGAATGTGGAAAATATCCAAACGCAGTAGATGATTATCGATGTAAAAAGAGACGACTTCTTAACATTCACTAATATGAACTTCTTAAATGCATCTACTAGTACAATCATGCCCATAACTTCACTCTCTGCTTATAATTTAATTTTCACTTCATCCTCTTTCTCTATGAACACTGGTGCAAACCTCTTGCTTTTAACCATACGCCCATAAGAGAATCCTGGGAACTACAGACCTGTGAGTCTGGCATCAGTGGTGGATAAGTTGTTGGTATTTCTGCCAGGTAGGATTTATATGCACTTGGAGAGGCAAGGGATGATTAGGGGTAGTCAGCATGATGTTGTGTGAGGAAAGTCATGATTTACAAACTTGGAAGTTTCTGAGGAAATTACCAGAAAGATTGATGAGGTTAGAGCGATAAACATTGTTTACTTGGACTTTAGTAAAGCCCTTGACAAGGTTCTGCATGCTAGACTAGTTAGAAAAGTTCGATCACATGGGATTTGGGAGAACTTGTCAAGTGGATATATAATTGGCTTTACAGTAGGAGACAGAGGGTGGTGTTGGAAGGGTGTTTTTCAGACTGGAAGTTGTGACTAGCAGTGTTCCACAGGGATTGGTGCTAGGTCCTGTTTTGGTTGTCATTTATAAAAGTGGTTTGAATGTGAATATAGGAGGCGGGTTGAGTAAGTTTGCAGATGACACGAAGATTGGTGGCAATGTGGACAACGAAGAAGGTTATCTAATATTACAAAGAGATCTTGATCAATTGGGTCAATGGGCTGAGCAGTGGCAGATGGAGTTTAATTTGGATAAATGCGAGATATTGCATTTTGGTAAAACAAACAGGGGCAGAATTTATATAATTAATGGTAGAGCCCTGAATAGTGTTGTAGAACAGAGGGACCTAGGGATTCAGGTATATATTCTTTGAAATTTGTGTCAAAGGGAGACAGGGTGGTTAAGAAAGCATTTAGCATGCTTGCCTTCATTGCTCAGATCTTTGAGTATAGAAATTGGAACATCAAATTGAGGTTGTGTAGGACATTGGTGATGCCTCTTCTAGAATGCTGTGTGCAGTTCTGGTCACCCTGTTATAGGAAGGATATTATTAAACTGGAGAGGATTCAGAAAAGCTTTCAGGGTTTTACCCGGAATGGAGGGTTTAAGTTATAAAAATAGACTGGGACATTTTTCACTGGAGCATAGGAGGTTGAGGGGTGACCTTAAGGAGGTTTATAAAACCATGAGGGGCATGGATAAGGTGAATAGCGAAGGTCTTTTCCCTAAAGTGGGGGATGTCAAAACAAAGGGGCAGAGTTTTAAGGTGAGAAGAGAGGTACATGAGGGGCAACCTTTTGACACAGAGTGGTTCATATGTGGAATAAACTGCAAGAGAAAGTGATGGATGCAGGTACAGTTATAATGTTTAAAAGATATTTGGATAGGTATATGAACAGGAAAGGTTTGGAGGGATATGGACCAGGAGCAGGCAGGTGGGACTAGTTTAGTTTGGGAACATGCTCAGTGTAGACTAGTTGGACCGAAGGGTCTGTTTCCATGCTGTATGATTCTATGACTCTATATCCTCTGTCTCGATATGAAGATTGCCTTTTGGCTCCTGCTGAAGGTTACCTTTTTCCCTAACTAGCTGGAGAATTAACGGATTTCTCATTGCAGGATTCCCTGCCCCCGACCTGCTCTCACCCTCACAACGAGTGCTCCAGGTTTTGGTCAAAGGTCATCTCCCAGGATGTAGGTGGGATGAGTTCAGGGGGCGGCAATGGCGTTGAATGTCATGGAGTAATGGGTAGATTCTGTCTACTCGGCAATGGTTATTGCCTGAGTAGTTGAATGGCGGGAATATTACATCCCACTTACCAGCCCAAGCCTGAAAGCATATGGACATGGCCTGTTACAGGAAGCACAGGTGGTGATGAATCATATGTAATCGTCAGTAAACAGCCCCACGTCTGACCTAACAAATATAAACTTTTACATACATTCATGATTTGGAGATGCCGGTGTTGGACTGAGGTGTACAAAGTTAAAAATCACACAACACCAGGTTATAGTTCAACAGGTTTAATTGGAAGCACACTAACTTTCGGAGTGTCGCTCCTTCATCAGGTGGTAGTGGATGGTTCAATCCTAACACAGAATTTATAGCAAAAATTTACAGTGTGATGTAACTGAAATTATACATTGAAAAATTGATTGTCTGTTAAGCCTTTCATCTGTTAGAATACCATGACTGTTTCACTTTTTTCATGTGTAAATCACAAAACTTATTTTTAAAAAGTTGCATTCTCAGGTTAGCTGTTAACAATGGTGATAGCTAGACAATATGTTGAAGGTGTTAGCACCCTGTGTTCTCTGTCTATGCCATGATGTTTAGATTGATTCTAATCATGTTCTTCGTGATCTGCAACACATTATCAATGAGGATGACCACCTTACCAAGAGAGTGGTGGCTGTGTGGAATGCTCTGCCCCAGAGGGCAGTGGAGGCCCAGTCTCTAGATTCGTTTAAGAAAGAATTGGATAGAGCTCTCAAGGATAGTGGAATCAAGGGTTATGGACATAAGGCAGGAACAGGATACTGATTAAGGATGATCAACCATGATCATATTGAATGGTGGTGCAGGCTTGAAGTGCAGAATGGCCTACTCCTGCACCTATTGTCTATTGTCTATTCCCCACACCTCTACTACTTGCTTTTAAACAACCGCCAAACCTCAAACAGATTGTTTGGTCAATGTAACCATTGAAATTTGTTCTTCCCAGATGAGTGGTTTTAACGTTTTCTGTGCTCCTTCTATAATCAATCCACAGTATAGCGATCCACTTGTCCTATTTCACAAAAGAGTCATACAGCACAGAAACAGACCAGTCCATGCTGAACATAATCCTAAACTAGACTAGTCCCACCTGCTTATTCCTGACCCATGTCCCTCTCTTTACCGTTCATGTACTTATCCAAGTGTCTTTCCAACATTGGAAGTGTTCATTCCACACATGAACCACCCTCTGCATAAAATACACAATTGACAGGGTGATGATTGATTTGAGAGTAACTAACACAGGGGCACGAGATACTTGCAAATTTTTTGTCGGACTTTGCAGTATGGAGCAGCAGTTGGATAGTGATGGGCCAAATGGCCTAGTCTGGGCTATATTATTCCACGTTAACGGAGATCCATTTATCAATGAATTAAAACTGTTTGCCAATGTTTGTTTGTCTGACTACAACAATAGCACGTGTTTATATAGCACCTTTAACATAGAATGTTCTCACCTGCTTCCCGAAATCGAACATTCCAAACAAAGTTACGCAAGGCGTTACGAGGATTAGTAACCAGAAACGTGATCAAAGAGGATTTAAAAGGAGAGTATCCTAAGAAGGAAGGAAGGCAGCAAGGTTTGGGAGAGAACTCCAGAGCTTAAGGCCTTACCAACTGAGGGCATAGTTGCCAAGGATGGAGAGTGGAAAATTGAGGAAGCTTAAGAGGCCAGAATTGGAGATATGCGAAAACTGTTGGAACGTTTTAGACTGTAGCAAGTTACAGAGGGAAGGAGGGTTGAGGTCATAATGGGATTTGAAAACAAGGACAAGCATTTAAATATCAAGGTACTGCAGAATGGAGCCAATGTAATCCAGACAGCGCACAATAAGTACAAGTGCAAAACTTAGTGCAGGTTAGGATGTTGGCAGTAGAGTTTTGCATGGTGGCAGATAGGAAAGCATCCGAATAGCTGAGTCTAAAAGTACCAAAGAATAGGTGAGACATTTTATAATGCCACGCAAGATCACCAGGTGTCACAATGTACTTTACAGTCACTGAAGACTTTTCAAATATTGTTACTGTTGTAATGGAGGAAATGCGTGGAGGACGTAAATAAAGTGAACTGGGACAGGGTAAAGTCGATGATGTTACGAAGGTGAATGAGGGATACCTTGCCAATGGAGTGGATCAGAGCCAGAAGTTCATCTCAGAACCAAACAGAATGGCAACGCTACTAACAGTCTGCTTCAGGCTTTGGCTTTGCCAGGAAATGGGATAGAGTCAGTAGACAGACAGCAAATCTAGTCTCAGGGACTGAAGGCAATGAATATGTCCTTTCCAATATTTAGGTGGAGGAAATCTCTCCTCATTCAGCATATCCTCTGGGTAGTGTGGAACAGTTCTAACCACAGAGTTGTGTGCTGTCTGTCTCAGTGGTGCCTGTATGACTGATGACCTACCTTTCTCTTTGTCAAGGGAACACCCTGCACCACTTATTGATTTTCACCCAGTCATTTGAGCTAATTGCAAAATGATAAATCTTCCAGCCAAATACTGGAGCCATTTGCAAATTTTCCTTTAATCCCAGGGGAACTGACATTGTAGTTCCAACATTCCAAAGTCTGCATCCACTAAACTTCCATGGAAAATCAGACAATTTGCAGCATCGTAGAGGTTGTGCCAAATGCAGGCTTTGAGCTGCCTGATTATCATTGTGTAGGTGTGAAACTCTGGTTAGCACCCTCATGGATGGGTATAAGTCTGAAATCTGCCACTAACTGATGGTGGTGTGAATATGCCTCTGGGTGTTTTACCTGAAGCGGTAAAGTTATGTTATTCCTTTTAACATTGGGATACTAGATGTGGATATCACACTATTAAAGATACAACACACATTTATTACAGCTGAGATTATGTCACATTCTTCACATATGTAAGTGACTGGGCTAACATTAAGGCATTTAGCTACAATAGAGATGCATGCTTTATGGAAAATAACGATCATGAAAGCATGGGAAATGTTAAAGCATGAAGACCACTGGTGATTTGTTGCAAGGGGTCTGTGGTATGCAGGGTGGGATAAGAATAGTAGAATGTTCTTACATCAATGAGCAGAGTAAGGTTGAGGCTGAAAGGTCACTATGATGAGATGAGATAACAGTTAGTAAAGGTAGTCTCTCTGTTAAGTGTCATTATGACAAGATTGGGACCATAAATATTTGGGACATGACATTAAATATCTATCTAATAGTTAGTAGAGTCAGCTTGAGACAGGAGACTATTGTAATAGATGGAATAGCTAAATATTTAATCATGACAGGTTGGTCTGGAATGGAAGATCACTGTAGCAGAGGTGATAATAAATAGAAAGCCAGCAGATTGATCGTGGATGATTAAAAGTAAAATAGCAGGGAACGGTCATAGTGTTAAAGTGTTACTAGACTGTTGAATATTTTACACAAGGCCTGTAGAATAATTAAACTGTACTTTTGGAAATGAACAAAGGGTCTGTTTAAGTAAGGCTCTGGCTGAGAGAGAGAGAGCAGAATGTTTTTCTGTGTGTGTCTGTGAGAGAGAGATTTTATGGGTTAATCATTGTGATCTGGTTTGTATGCACAATTGTTTGTTGGTGGTTAAATGTTTGTGTTTTGTTTCCCTGGAGCTCCAGGGATATTTTGATTTTATTTTGCACTGTAAGAATTTAAGATAGTTTTTTTGAGAGAGATTTTTCAAGAAACTGTTAGTGGTTGGTGCATTTTGAAGATGCGGTGTTAGATTGGTTTAGGCTGAATGAATTAGAATAAGTTGTTTGTATTGACCAGCTGCAATTGAGGAAGTTTAAGAATTGATAGATTGGTAAGGGACAATTGCAAGTTATAAAGTTAGGGATTGCTTCTACTGTTCACAAAGCCCTAACAGACTTAAGACCATAAGACCATAAGACATAGGAGTGGAAGTAAGGCCATTCAGCCCATTGAGTCCACTCCGCCATTCAATCATGGCTGATGGGCATTTCAACTCCACTTACCCGCATTCTCCCCGTGGCCTTTAATTCCTCGTAACGTCAATGGTATGATGAAGTGATTTGTGAGAGCAAAGATAATACATTAGCTGGACTGAAATATATGTTAGGATGGATAAAGGGACTACAGTTGAGATACTGAGTAAGAAATTTCCAGTGGCAAGAAATTATATTGTAAAAATTTCTGAGAAATGTGAAAAAAGAACTCAGGATTTATTGACTAAACGGCCAAGAGAGACCTTTGATATACATATGTGCAATGAGATGGAAGGACTAATTAAGAACTATAAGCCAAAAGATAAATCGAAAAATAGAAACCAAAAAAGGAATCAGGAGATGGAAATACTGAAACTTTTCAGGAAGGAGGGTGAGGAACTGAAGGTAGCTTGTCAGGCACCTGTGGTGACGAGGAAAGCTGCAAAAGAACAAGCTGAGCAGTTACGGGAAACAGAAAAGCAGGAATCAGCAACCCCCTCCCCCAACACCCAGATGTGGAGGAGTTGAGTAGACCTTCTCCCTACTCGAATGAAGAGGCATTGAATCAGTGTTCAGTAATAAAGGCAACAGTAGAAATAGAGGGACAGTTAGAATGGGATGTAAGTGCAGAAGACAAAAATGAACTGAAGGAAAGAAGAGAAAGAGAGGAGGGACAGGCAGGAACAAATAGAAACCATACAATAAGAGCAAGAAAAGCTGAAACATGAGATTAGTGTGCTACGTGGGCTAAGGGAACAAAAAGCAATTGAGGAATACTCATGGTGATATGAAAGGAGGGCTGAAGAGAAAAGCAGTGAAGGTGACGCGGAGGAAGTGGAAAGGGATGATGAGAGACAAGGAAAGAAAAAGGCCCCAGTACCTAAAGAATGGGAGGAACTAGAAATAGCATCGGACTCAGAGCCGAAAGGGGATTTATTGAGGAGTAGTGTCGGTAAAGGGAAAAAGGGCCAACAGGGAAGGATGCTACCACTCCTTGTAAAAGAGGGGAGAAACCGACAATACATTCCTTGGGGAACTCAGGATCTGGAAGGGCTGAAGAATGCGCTGCCCAGTTTACATGAGAGAGCGGGAAGGTGTATCAGGGTTTTGGAAGATGAAACCACAGGGTGATTGCTGGCTATAGGAGACTTGAAGGCACTGCTAGTGAGGGTGGTAGGGCTCCCAAAGTTAAAGGAAATAATGGTCCGAGCCCGTTTGAAAAATGGGCAGACAATCCAATGATTAATGGGGTCAGGTTTGATCAATTGAGACAGAACGTATGGCAGGCCTTAAGAGTTTGTTATCCACCCAATATGGACCCCCAGGCTCTGAGAGGAGATCCACTAGGAGAAAGTAAAAACCAGGCTGCCTACTTGGACAAACAGTTAAAGAGGTGGAGACTGGAAACAGAGCAAGACATAGAGACTAACCAGTTGCTGACCACAATGTTGCGAAATTCCATCATTGAGGCAATGCCCTCCCAAGTCAGGTCAAGGCTGGGGGAGGTGGTGGGTCTGACGTCATCAATGAGCCACCAGGAATTTAGAGATCATGTAGCTCATGCAGTCGAAAGGTTTTGAAAAGACAAAGAGAAACTGTCTGAACAGCAGGGGGAGGTGCAAAGGAAGCTGGTGCAAATGCAGCACGAAGAGCTTAAAAGAAAAAAAAGAGAAGCTAAAAAGGTGTTACCAGTAAGAGCCGACACAGTAATTAACACTGGCATGAACCAAGGGCCGGCGCCGGTCCTATCAGGTAGCCAGAGAGGGGCCAGAAAGTCCCACACCAGCAATGAAGGTTTTTAGAGAAGCTTTCCCACAGATAATGTATCGGGGCAGGGCAGATTTAAACAACAACCTAAACAGAACTGGAGTCCCCAAGGACAGGGACGTAGGAATGGGGGACCAAGGTCAGGTTCAATAAATAATCAGGTTCAAGGCAGATCAGAAATGATGTGCTGGGGATGCCATCAACCAGGCCACTTTAGGAGGAATTGCCCTTATTGGACCAGGCCCTGTCTGCCCTACGGCGGGCCTAGATGGCAGGAGTCCCCAGTGGCCACTTCCTAGACACCTACAGGCCCAGCAGGACCTGTTAACCCGTGTGGGATGTGTTAGTGATGCCCTGAGAACCTGGGTGGGAAGGGGCACTACCCTGTAGTAGCATGGGAGGCTGATCAAGAACCAGTAGCACAAGTTAATATAGAAGGGCAGCAGACACCGGTGATGATAGACACTGGAGCTACATACACCTGTGTACAGCGTCTCACCTTCTCATGTCAAGTAAATTTGTTAAAACTGTAGGGTTCTCAGGGAAACCACAGTTAACTCGATTTACAGCTCCAGTAAGGTTAGAAATAGAAGGTAGGGAGATAGTTCTGCCAATATTCGTGTCTAAAGAGATGCCAATTAACTTGTTAGGAAGGGATGCGTTACTACAGTTAGAGGTAAGATTGGAGTGCACACAGCAAGGCTTGGTCATAGAAAAGGACAATACACAATTAGTGATGGAAGAAGTTAGAGATGTTAATGTTTATTGGATCGGGGATGTAGCTAGTGATATTCAAGACATTTGGGGGATGTAAGAAGCAGAAGTGTTGACGATGTTGACTAAAGCAAGACCACTTAAGTCTGAGCTGCACTATACAGTGATATTTGATGAGTCTCAGGATGAGGAGTTAGAGAGGCAGTGGCAGCAGAAAGTCACTGTTCCACAACATTTGAGAAGTGAAGCAATAGCATTGGGGGGCAGGGAGTGATCCTGCAAATAGAGAGAAATGCGATCCTGGAAAAGTGGGATAGAGTACCAGGCACCGCACCACATGTAACCTTACTGGTAAATAAGGACCTATGGCCAGGCATGTAGAAACAGTTAGGGAATGGCATATGCTCACAACAGGGGGTTGGGAATCTGGGGATGGCAGGGATATTAAAATCCTAGCAAGCTGAAACTTGACAGGGAATGCGAAGTAAGTCAAGGTAACACCCCAGTGGAGCATTCCAGTGACAGTGGAGGAAGGTGACCAATATGGTAATGAGCAATTGGATACATTACCAGACACTTTGAAGTCACAGCATGATACAGATGTGGGGAAGTGAAATCAGTTAGACCAGTGGACATAAGGTTGAAACCAGGAGCTGGGACAGTAATGAAATTTCTGACAAATGAAGTTATCGCAAGGTTTGGTATACCGTCGGAAATCAGCTCAGACAATGGGTCTGCCTTCATTCAGAAAGTAAAGTTGGTGCTGCAGTCTTTGAGAATCATACAGAGTTTTGGGTGTGTGTATTATCCCCAGTCACAGGGTATGGTGGAAAGGATTAATGGGACATTGAAAGTGAAATTAAACAAGATCTGCGCAAGCACCAACCTTAATTGGGTTGATGCGCTGGCGCTAATGAGTTATCGCATGCAGACTAATCGCATGACCAATCTAACACCGCATGAGATACTCACGGGTAGATCTATGCCAGTGCCCAGATGGAAAAGCCCATACAAAGGACCTAGCTTGGAGTGGTTAGGCCTAGAACTTAAGCAATATATGCAGCAGCTAACTATGATACTTGAGATTATCCACCTGCAGGAAACACAAAAGGGAACCGACACCTGTCACCGAAGAATTAAACCTGGGGATTGGGTGTAGGTGCAGGTTTTTTGAAGATGCTGGAATGACCCGAAGAGACCTTTTGTAGTGACTAAGGCATCACCTACTGCCATCCAAGTGGAAGGACGACACATATGGTACCACCTTAATCATTGTACTAAAGCTCCGGCACAAACTAACTCTAACACTGAGGTAAGTGGAGCTGAGGCTGAGGAACTTGGACACGGGCAGGGCACACAAGAGGCTGGTACCCCTCAGCAGGGTTCCAAACAAGGTACAGGTGAAGTTCTTGGGGATACTGATCATTCCAGAAATGATAGCGATGGAGATGAGGAGCATAGTTCTCCTGGCAGTGGGGATGGGGAAGACATGGGGGATACCCTTGATGTTCCGCTCTCTGATGCCAGGTCTGCATATTCAGACTTGGAGACCATTAACTTGGCAGACCTGGACTGGTAATGCCGGGATCACTCAGGCTGGGAGGCAAAGACGTATTAGAAGTGTAGACCTTACTGCCCTAACATAGGTACGCACATGTGACAATCACTGGTATCAATGGGCAAACTATACGGCCGTAATGATGGTTAGATAGGACTGTTTCTTGTGTACTAAGGCAACTCCCTCATACTATGTTGTCCCTATGCCTTATAACTCAACCACCTGTACTCAATGGCGTTTGCAGCACTCTAGCCGACTTCTTGACCCGGATGATTCATCAACTTACAGACAATACCACTGCCCGTTTTGGTGCCTCCTACTTCAGGCCTATGTTCTCTCAGCTGGATGACGTGGGCAGGCAGCAACTCCAATGATGGTGTAGCTATAGTACGCTGTGGTCCACCAGTAAAACTAATTACGTGTTCTCTGTGGCTGGTTTCAGAACACGGGAAGGGGTGAGTTTTGAATGCTTTAAGCGAAATCACTCCACACCAGTCAGCTATTTTAAGGGTCTTTGCGGGAATATGATTGAACTAGAGGTGGACACCACATTTGGGGCTGTTTTAAATTCTCAACGCGTCCCACTGGCAAATACTTGGTGGTTGTGTGGTAAGAAAGGAGGGTTGCGCCCAACGCTGCCTGCTGACTGGAGAGGCAGCTGTGCCCATATAATACTCCTACACGAGGTAGTTATATCACCACACGCGCAGCTTGATGCTACGTCACAGTCAGCTTTGCGCCGAACTAAGTGGCGGTATGTCGCTGATTCAATGTTTCAGATTGATAGCATAGGACAGCCAAGAATATCCCTAATGAGTTTAAGACCCGCAATGAGATTGCCGCAAGCTGAGAGGCTCTCATCCCAGTGATAGGGGTTAGCAAGAATGCTGAATGGAGTAATTACATTTATTACCACCAGCAAGGATTTATCAATTATACTGACAATGCCCTTGTGGCCTTGGGAGAACAATTGGATGCTACTACCAAAATAACATGGCAAAACAGACAGGCCTTAGATTGGATACTGGCAGAAAAAGACAGAGTTTGTGTGATGTTTGGGGAGCATTGCTGTGCCTTTATACCTAACAACGCTAGCCCTAGGGGACCTTTTACTAAAGCAATGGAAAAAATAAAGAATCTAAGGTGGGAGATAAAAGACAATGTGGGGTTTGGTCATCAGGCTTTTGATTGGTTGAATAATATGAGGGTCTTGGGGAGCATGGTCTGTCAAGATTGGTCTTATAGTAGGTGCAGTTTTACTTGTTGTCGCCTTCATCTTTTGTTGTGCCTTACCTTTTATTAAGTCCTTTTTAGTTCACATCACTACATGGCAACTTGTGGTCATTTCAGCTACCCCAGGAAGTGCTTACTCCTCTGACAGAACCCCGCCGCTCTACTATTATGATCTGACAACTGCCACAGTGAAAGGTAAATGTCCATTTGGGGATGTCGATGATACTTCTGAAGAACATGAGGGTCCTAGATTGTGAGGTATCTTGGGTCTTTTTTCCCATTCTGGTTATTGGAGGACAGGGTTTTGGCCCAAGGAACCCCAGGAACAGAAGAAGAACCTTTAAGTCTCAGACTCTGAAAATTATTTAGTGTGTGTTGGGACCGACATTGTTTGTATTGGGCACAAGAGGGGCTGAGCTTATTGTCTTCTTTCTCTAGGTGAGACCAGTAGGTCTCAAAGGGGGGGGATTTGAAAAATCAAGGGCATGAAGGCATGGGAAGGGTTAAAGCTTGAAGACCACTGACAATTTGTTGCAAGGGGTCTATGATATGCAGGGTGGGATAAGAAGAGTAGAATGCTCTTACACCAATGAGCAGAGTAAGGTTGAGGCTGAAAGGTCACTATGATGAGATGAGATAACAGTTAGCAAAGGTAGTCTCCCTGTTAAGTGTCATTATGACAAGATTGGGACCATAAATATTTGGGACATGACATTAAATATCTAATTAATAATTGGTAGAGTCAGCTTGAGGCAGCAGACTATTGTAATAGATGGAGTAGCTAAATATCTAATCATGACAGAGTTAAAAATCACACAACACCAAGTTATAGTCCAACAGGTTTAATTGGAAGCACACTAGCTTTCGGAGCGACACTCCTTCATCAGGTGATTGTCGCTCCGAAAACTAGTGTGCTTCCAATTAAACCTGTTGGACTATAACCTGGTGTTGTGTGATTTTTAACTTTGTACACCCCAGTCCAACACCAGCATCTCCAAATCATAATCATGACAAGTTAGTCTGGAATGGAAGATCACTGTAACAGAGGTGATAATAAATATCTAACCGTAACATTAGAATAACATTAAGTAGAAAGTACAACTAAAGAGATAATGGGAACTAACATCACTGGTTTATTGTGCAGCTAGAGTGAAGTACTTTGATTAATATAGTTGGACATGCTGATAAGCTAACAGAAACATGATTAAAAAAAAATCTAAAAAATCCACGGACCCTGAGGTTTGTGGGCATTTGAGAATCTGCTTTCTCAGTGTCACGGTTTTTTGTTTGAAAATAAAAGACCTATTGCTTAAAGAACTCTCTCTGATGAGTCTGATTCTCTACATTTTCTCCACCACAGCTTCCAGTAACATACCATGCTTCAAGTAATCCAAGATAAGATGGAGTATGAGATCATCATCTCAGGTCACATGGTCTGATGCAGTGTTGATATAGTGAGCACGCCCCTTAAAGGGACACACTGAGCAAGAGACACATCACAACAGGGGCAGCGTTGACCAGGCCTGCTCTTTTCAGGACGGGTTGGTTTTGCTGTTTCCACTCAGCAGCTTTCCTGACTCCAAATTATTTAGCTTCCTTTCGTAACTCCTGTTTACCTCGAGAGGCAAGACATTTGAAGTAGGGTTTGCCACATGTCAACCGCTGGTATTTTTCTTGGAGAGCTTTGGCTTGTGAAGAAAGATTTGTGACATCATATATCATGACCTCTGGATGACCCAAGACCTTCAGCAAACAATGAAATACTCCTGCAGGGTGATGTGCAGCAGTCAATTGACACACAAATTCCCACAAAACAAATCTGTTACCGTGATGTTGGTGAAGGATAAATATTGCACTAGATGCTTCAGAGAATACCATCGTTCCTCTATAAAATAATATCTTAGGACCTTTTGCAGCCACTTGAGAAGATGGGTGGGGACTTTGTTTCATGTCTTGGCTGTCAGGTTTCATACTTACGATTACAGAGGATACATAGCACAGTAACAGGCCATTCGGCCCAACTGGTCGGCTGTAATTGATGGTCCACTGGATTCTCCTGTCATCTTTCATTCTAGAAGTTTCCCCTCTACTCCCTTTTCCCTCAGATAACTGTCAAGATTACCCTTAAATGCATTCATGTGATCAACTCTTTGTTATAGTCTGTATCACAGTCTTACCACTTATGGGATATGGATGTTTCCTGATTAGATTTCTTGGTGACCATTCTATTGAAAGCCTTCGTTTATTCTCTTCCTCATAAGGAAAAACATGCTCTCTTTATCCACTCCATCAAAAACATTGATAACTTTAAGGATCACTATTACATCACCTCTTGATCTTTTCTCAATCTGTTCATCGTTTCCTGAGGTATGTACCCACACTGTACTGGTTTCCTCCTTTTAATATCCTCACCGGTGTCTCCATGCTATTTTTGTTATGCTGACCAGAGCTCTACACAAGACCCACGTTGATTTGTGTCATATAATTTGTCACCCCGACAGACCTATCTCAGTTTAAAGAGCCTGGGGACACCCAGGGGAAAAGGGGAGGTGGGGTAGAGTTGGATCCATCCAGCCTGAAAGCAGACGGTAAAAGTGCCAAGGTGGGCCAGTTAGAAAGCCTGCTCTGGTTCTCCAGGTCTTTGGCCTAATTGTTATTAAATGCTGTAAGGCTAACTCAACCTTCACATCCACTCACCCTCACCCAATCCCATGCCCCTTTACACCCCCATGCCATCTCTATACCAACTCACGCTCCTTTCATGCCCCCATGCCATCTCTCTGGGGCAGCATGATGGCTCAGTGGTTAGCACTGTTACCTCACAGCGCCAGGGACCCAGGTTTGATTCCCACCTCAGGTGACTATCTGTGTGGAGTTTGCACATTCTCCCTGTGTCTGTGTGGGTTTCCTTCGGGTGTTCACAATCCAAAGATGCACAGGTCAGGTGAAGTGACCATGCTAAATTGGCCATAGTGTTAGGTTCATTAGTCAGGGGTAAATGTAGGGTGGGGAAATGGGTCTGGGTGGGTAACTTTTCAGAGGGTCATTGTGGACCTGTTGGGAATCCATACTGTAGGGAATTTAATCTAATCTATAGCCACTTAGAATTAGAACTAGCTTTATTGTCACATGTACTAAAATGAGTCCAGTGAACAGTTTATAAATTGCTGCTTACAGCACCATCTTTGGTACAAAGCTACCAAGGTTCACATTCTTAAGTATAAATTCTTAGGGGAAAACAAATTAGAAAAATGAAGAAATGAAAAGTTCAAAATAACAGTCCCTCTATTTAATCCACACTGGCACCTAGTCTCCAGTCCATGCCAGGCCTTGACTCCAGACTGTGCCTTGCTTCACCTCGAAGTTCTTGAGGTTGAGAGACTGCTCTCGAATCATCTCAAGGTCTGATGTCCACACTGAGCCCACACCAGGCTGAGAGACCACCATGCCAGGTGGAGAGACCACCACACCAGGCTGAGAGAGAATGCCACACTGGGCCGAGAGACAGCCACACCAGGCCGAGAGACATCACACTGGGCTGAGAGACCACCACACTGGGCTAAGAGACCAACTCACCAGGTTGAGAAAGAATGCCATGCCAGTCTAAGAGACCAACATGCTGGGCTGAGAGAGACTGCCACACCAGGCCGAGAGAGACTGCCACACCAGGCCGAGAGAGACTGCCACACCAGGCTGAGAGAGAATGCCACACCAGGCCGAGAGACATTGCCGTGTCGGGCCAAGAGAGAATGCAACGTCGGGCCAAGAGAGACCGTCATACCGGGCCATTAGCATATACTTTAGGTAGAAATCAAGAACCTCATGGAGGTGAAATAATAAATATCTAACCAACCAAGACACAAAAGTAGTTGAAACATCAGAAAACTCCAATTTTATTAAATCCTTACAAAGTGTTCAAGTCCCCTCCGATTTTCATTTAAAAAAAACTAGTTTCTATTCATTAAACCAAACCATAAATGTCTGAGATTTCAATAGCCTCTTTAAAGTGTCAATAAAAATGTCAACTCAGCCCCTCTGCTCAATGTTCTTATAGCCTTTAAAACTTAGTTAAGCATTCATAGCAATCTCCATTAGAAAGACAGTCATTGGGAAGTTTTCTAAACTATACCAGATGGTCTGTCAATCAAAACAAGCCAATATAGGATTTTTAAAAATAATTCTAACTAGAAGTCTTAGTCTTTTTTTAATGCTTTAAGATTAGAGTTTATTTTAAACTTAAGATCATGGCATTTAAATCTTATCTACCCTGCACAAATGTTTAGGTATACTTCATAATCTGGGATTCTCTTCACACTGAGGTTTAAGGCCCTGTTGCAGTGAAAAAAGGGGTCTCTATTAATTTCAAATATTCCTCCCAAATTTGGGTGTGCTTCCTGTCCAACCTTTACTCCTAAACCAAAATGGAATCTGTCAGAAATGGGGTAAGAACCTTAGGCATCCAGTTTCTGCTCATCAATATTACAGGTTCCAGGGATCGGCTAAAATCCAGCCTTAAGTGATCTAGAAACCCTACAGTGTAGAAGCAGGCCATTCAGCCCATCATGTCCACACTGCCCCTCCGAAGAGTAACTCACCCAATCCCTGTAAACCTGCAATTCCCATGGCTAATCCACCTAGCATGGACATCCCTCGACACTATGGGGTAATTTAGCGTGGCCAATTCACCTAACCTGCACATCTTTGGACTGTGGGAGGAAACCAGAGCAAATCCACACAGACACAGGGAGATCATGCAAACTCCCCACAGACAGTTGCCTGAAGGTGGAATTGAACCTGGGTCCCTGGTGGTATGAGGTAGCAGTCACAAATACTGAGCCACCATGCTGTCTAACCAGCGTTCAAACAGGTTTAGCAAAGTTTCCCTAGATTTCAATTCCATCCCTCAGGAATGTTTGGTTTGTTTTTTCTATGGACTTTCTAACCTGTGGTGCAACTCCTAATGATTGATGTATTTGTACAGTGAGATCCTTTTGTTCCTTGACCGGCCCAGACCTGCATTTGTGAGTAATAAGTGCCTATTCTTCCTATAAAAACATACTGTGTGTTAAACTTCATATTGTAATTACTTACTATGCTTTAACTTTATTAATGTTCTGTGATTTGTCAGTCTTCCACAGGCTGACTAACATGCCTCTCCCTCCCCAATTGTTTGATGTCATCCAAGGATTTTTGATGTTCCATTTTGGTGTCCAAAGTCCAAATTATTAAAGCATGTTGTGAACAGTACTTCCCACCTTCAAAATAACCATTTGCTCCCATCCTATGCTATCTGAGCCCATTAATGAAATGACATTATGCCATAGAGTACAGCATTCCCGCACCACTGCACAGAAGTATTAGCCCAGCTCTTGTGTTCGAGTCTCTCAAGTGGGACTTGAACCCACAAATACCAGAGTCCAAGGTGACAATGCCAAGACTGAACCACAGTTGATGCCCAAATGTACCCAGTCTCCTGGAGAAGTTCTTGAGATGGAGTGGCAGTGTCCCTATCTCTGAGCCAGTTCACTTGCACTCGAGTTCTGTCATAACATATTGGATCAGGCTGATTGAAAAACAATATCTACCCAGGGCCCTGTTCTGTTTCATGGTAAGTCTTCCTTAGGCTTGACAATACTGGACAACTGTCACTGTGGTGTCCAAACCAAAAGCCATTATAAAGTCATACAGCAACAAAAACAGACCCTTCGGTCCAACTAGTCCATGCCAACCATAATACCAAATTAAACTAGTCCCATCCTCTGCACTTGGCCCATATCTTCCAACATTTCTTATTCATGTCCTTAAATATTGTAACTGTACCTGCATCCAACATTTCCTCTGGATGTTCATCCAGTTTAATTTCCAACTAGAGTTTTCTGGGGATTAAACTGAACCAGACCAGGGGGTGGCAGTTTTTATTGGAATTTTTTTAAGCGTTCTTCTCATATTTTGGTTTCCCCTTAGCCAACCGGATATGGAAGGATTTGAGAAATTGTTTAGCATCACTTACACAACCAATAAAAGCAGCTGTGCGAAGTGTGAAAGAAGCAAAGTATAAGATGTAAAAGCTTCTGTGTTTCTTTTTTCTCATTATGAAGGACGCTACAGTAAAATAAAAGTGGGTGGATGAATGGTATTGTTGACAAAGCTTAAAACAATATTAGAATTCACAGATGACACAAGACTTAAGTGGAAGTGTTTTTGAACTGTGAGAGGCCCCAAATGGACAAGCTGGTGGGATGGGCAGACAGACGGAGGTGGATGTAATGGAATATTAGGATGTGTGAAGTAATACATTTTGGTAGGAAAAATGAGGGAGGTGTTATAAAGGTGTGTCGGAACCAAGGGATAGTGAGTGTATGAAGGTGCTAGAACAGATTGAGAAATTATCTAAAAAGGCAAGCGGGATCTGAGATTTTATAGATAGGACAGAGAGTTAAAACAAGGATGTTATGGTACAGTATTACAAAGCCCTGATTTTTCTCAGCAGGAATGTTGTGCCTCAGTCTAAGCCCCATGTCAGGAAGGATGTGAAGCTTTTAACAGAAAAATAAAGATTTACAAGGGTAGTTTCAGAAACTTAAAGTTATGTGGACAGATTGAACAAACAAAGCCTGTTCTCCTTGGCATGGAGAAGATCACACGGCAATTAGCTACAAGTGCTCCAAACCATAAAGGTTTGGACAGTGTCGAAGGAGAAATTTCTTATTGCTATGAAGATAGAAATCTACAGGACACAGATTTAAGGCGATGAAAACAAAAGAAATAAGAACCACAGGAAAATCTGTTTTCCGCAGTGAGTGATTAGGACCAGGAATGTGCTACTTGAAAAGAGGCAGATCCAATCCTGACTTTCAACTGGGGATCGGAGATAAAACGTGAAGAGGAAAATAAATACTCCAGGGTTGAAAGGTGGGAGGAGTGGCACTAGTTTAATGACACTGCCAGCAGGTGGAGCTACAAGTTGCTTCTAGGTACATTAGCAAGGTTAGAACCCACTCCTAACTTCGGAAACAGAATGCTCACAATCCTTTCATTTATTAACTGTGGCAATATTCCTGAAGGCAAATCATTCCAGAATATTATCAGTGAAACAGTACCCATAGCACAGAGTGCTGAGCACGAATGACCACTTCCTTAGTGTTCACAAGAGAGAAAGAACTGGTATTCCTAACATTCTTTAGATATCTCACAGTGCCAATAAAGTGTATTTCTTGTTATAATTTGGACAAAGAACTGATTTGACTGTCCAAGGCCCATAAAAAACAACCCATAGAAATATTTGCATTCAACAGCAATGAAGAATTTTCCCACTGCCTCAGGAAATCAGGAAGGAGACCAGTTGTTCACTGTCTGAATCGATGTTGATGTTAAACCAAATCTTAATTTGAAGATCTAATGGCAAACATTATATCAAAAGCCACTTGGAGACAGGTGGAGAAGGCCACTGGTTTCTCACTCACTCTTGTATGGACTTTGCCTTTGTTCTTCTCAAATACACAAATCCCTTGAGAACAGAAACTTTTCCATTTGGATCTGCCCTTGATGGATTCTCCTGCCTTGGTGTGGAGTCTGATTAACAGGCTCTGAGATGGGGTTTGTACCTGTGTTTAGAATGCACTGTGAAGCAGTTTCCCATGCTCAGCTGGCTTTAGAGTCATGGAAACAGAGCCTTCTGTCCAACTCGTCCATGCCAACTAGGTATCCAAACCTAATCTGGTCCCATTTGCCAACACTTGGCCCATATCCCTCTAAACCTTTCTTATTCATCTACCCATCCAGATGCCTTTTAAATGTTGTAATTGGAGCATCCTCCTCCCCTTCTTCTGGCAGCTCATTCCATACACGCACCAAAGTCTGTGTGAAAAGATTGCCCCTTAAGTCCCTTTCATACCTTTCCCCTCACCCTAAACCTATGCCCTTCCCTACCCTGGGAAACAAAGACCTTGTCTATTTATCCTACCCATAGTTAAAATCACACAACATCAGATTATAGTATAACAAGCTTGTTTCGAAGCACCAGTTTTTGGAGCCAGCTCCTTCATCAGGTGGTTGTGGAGTACAGGTTCCTTTATCCAACATCCCGAAATCCGAAAAGCTCTGAAATTCAAAGGATTTTCTGTGAAGTTTTTTTCTCATTAACAAGGTTGTTTGGCATACAAACAGTTAACCCAACTCCATGCGCACTCAATGCATTGGCAGGGGGTGGCCCAATACTGACAGACCTCAATTCTGTCTCAGGGCCCATTACTCACATGAAGTCTGCTGTTAGGTAAGATTTTTTTTTAATTTCACCATCAAACTGTCACTTATTCTGAAATTCATAAAAGTTCTGAGTTCCGAAAACCGACTGGTCCCAATCATTTCAGATAAAGGATTGTGCACCTGTACTGTATTACTCCATGTACAAAATGTATTATTTCACAACCACCTGATGAAGGAGCAGCGCTCCAAAAGCTAGTGCTTCCAAATAAACCTATTGGGCTATAACCTGCTGTTGTGTGATTTTTAACTTTGTCCATCCCAGTCTAACACCGGCTCCTCCACATCATATCTATCAATGCCCCTCAGGATTTTATAAACCTCTATAAAGTCACTCCTCAGCCTCCTACACCAGGAAAAACAGCCCCAGCCTATTCAACCTCTCCCTATAGCTCAAACCCTCCAATCGAGAGTGTCATGAGAATGTGGAATCCTCTATTTTGACCGACAGCAATACCAGACTAGAACTTCCTGCTTATAACCTCTTAGAGAAACTGTATCGGCAAATCCAAGTCTGGGGCAGCAATGGATAACCTGGCAGTAAAATTAAAAACAATTATTTCAAGAATGGCTGAGACACTGACCGATACAAGAGTGCAGAGGATATAGGAAATGCTCATTTCTCTGGATCAGACTGACTTTTGTGTGGCAACAGAAATGACAGAGCAGAACTGTTGACTCCTCCTAAGATCAACAGGAGACTTTGCGGCTGTTCTCCTTGGAGTATAGAAAGCTGAGAGGAGATCTAATGTAGGTGATAAATCTGAACCTTCAGGATCTGAACAATAAAGGGGCGACCTTATAGAAAGACACAAGGTTCTGTGGAAGCAAGTTGGTTGTTCACACCAGCAGGAGATCTCGAACCACATTATCCACTTACAGAATAAGGGGACGCTCATTTAAAACTGAGATGTAAAGGAACTTCTCTCACTAGATAGTGAATGTTTGCAGTTCTGTACCCCGAGAGGGATGTGGAGGCTAGATCACTGAAAATATTTAAGGAAGCGTTGCATAGATGTTTGAAATCTCAGGGAGTTGAGAGTTATGAGTAGTTGACATGAAAGAGCAGTGAGGCCTGGGCAATTCTTTGGAATTCTTCTTAATCGTTGAAATGGTTTCACCATCTGTAATCAACTAAGAAGGTTTAAGAGAGTATCAAGCTAAAGGAAGAAGCATAGCATTGTGCATAGACAGCTGGCAGGTCAGAGGATTGGACAGAATATAAAATACAATGAGAAAAAGGTAAGTAAAAAATTAGTAAGGAAAGAAAAAAATCACAATGGTCAAGAAAGCTAGCCAGAAATATAAAAACAGATAATGAGCATTCTATAAATGTTTTTAAAGTGAAAAAGTTAATAAAGTGAACATTGGTCTGTTAGAAAGTGACGCCTCCCTGAAAGATGATGAACAGACTTTGGGGAATTAGGAAGTGGGTTAGTCACTGCAGGATTCCTGGGGTGTGACCTGCTCTTATGGTCGCAGTATTCATATGGTTGGTCCAGTTCAGACTGGGTGCCGTCAGAGTGCTGAAATGGATGTTGTCAAGAACTTGGGTTCTGATGGATTTCATCATAGGGTCTTAACTGAAGTGCTGGTGAGATAGTTGATGCACTGGTTTTAATTTTTTAAAACCTCCCTTGATTCATTAGATTAGAAGATAGCAAAGATAACTCCTGTATTCAAAATGGGAGGGAGACACAAAACAGGAAATTACAGGCTTAATGTCTGTCAAAGGAGAAGTGATAGAAGCTATTATTAAAGAAATCACACAAGGGCACTTAGACAACTGCTAACTAATTGTGAAGCACTTATGTGGTTTTGTGGAAGGGAAATTATTTTTAACCGATCTATTGAAGCTCATTGTATTGGTAAAAGTGAACCAGTACTGGTGAAAAGAAAAACCCATGTTGTAGGAGGCAGCGTATTGGCATAGGAGGGAGATTTGGCTGGCTAACAAGGAACAGAGAATTGGCAGAATCATGTATTTTTCACGTTGATGCGATCTAATGGGCGGTGTACCACAGTCATTAGTGCTAGGACCTCAACTGTTTACAAATTATATGAATGACTTAGATGAAGGGCCAGGAGATATGGTTGCCGAAATTGCTGATGACACAAAGATAATTATGAAAGTAAGTTCTGAAGAAGTCATAAGGAGGCAAAAAAAAAAGAGTGGATAGGTTAAAAGTGTATGGGCAACGATGTGGCTCATTGAGTGTAATGTGGGAAAATGTGAAATTGTATATGTGGGCAGGAACAATGAAAAAGAAACAAATCATCAAAATCACCTCAATAGGTGAGATATTGCAGAGCAGTGAGATGGAGAGAGATATGTATGATCCCGTGGATGAATCTCAAAAGTATCACCCAGCTAGTAATGAAGAAAGCTAACAGAACATTATAATTTACCACAAAGAGAACTGAATACAAAGGGAAGTTATCCTTCAGTTATACAGTTATTAATCATTTTACTTAAGTAAGGATGTCATGTTTTGGAAGGCAAATCCGAGAGACTGATAACTGGAATGAGGACTATCTAATGAGGAAAGGTTGGACAAAGTTGGCGTATATATGCTGGAGTTTAGAAGATTAAAGACAACTTGATTGAAACATATCAAATTCTGAGTGGTCTTGAACCGGTAGATGTGGAGAGCATGTATCATGTTGTGATAGAATCCAGAACTAGAAGTCACTGTTTAAAAAAATTGGAACTTACCCATTTAAACAGTGATATTTTCTCTCAGAAGGTTGTGGATCTTTAGAACTCTCTTTCGAATGCTTTTAAGGAAGAAATAGATAAGCAAGGGAGTGAAAGTTATCAGGGAATGCAGGTTTGAGGCTATAGTCAGGTTAGCCATGGTCAGACTCAATGGTGAAGCAGGCTTGAGGCCTGTGTAGGGGCTCAGGTCTGTGATTTGGACAGGTTTAGAAAGATTGAGACTTAACAACTGCTCCTAAACTCAAGGAAACAGGGAAGAATTTTGTCACAGGTTGAGACACGGAAAAAAATAAAGAAAAGTCAAGCAGATATAGCCCAAAACAAAGGGCACAATCTTCCCTGTCCCTGGGCACTGGTGAGAAAGCCACATGAGGTGGGCAATCAGGAGATACTTGATATGGAGTGCGAAAGAAATTCATTTTTCCAAACAAGTGTTGAGCAGCGAGATGTGAATAGTGAGAGGCTTATTTCTGTGTGTTAACATCTTGTTATTGGTGAGACAGCCTTCAGTCAGAGGGTAATAAGTCCAGGGCTGTGTCCCCTGTCCATCCAGGGGCTTGTACATGGTCAGTTGCTGCTTAGAGATGTCAGGGCTAGGGGGTCTATATCACTACAGTCTGGGAAGTGAACCACAGTCAGTGCTATAGTTCTAGTTCAACCAGCCTGAGGATTGGTGGTAAGTCGACCAAGGGTCAACTCATCAGTTGAACTGTCCGTCCAAGTCAGTTGTGGGTTGGAACATGGTCAGTCTCAGGGTGGTTGGGGTGGAGGGTCAGCTCATTGAAAATCAAAGAGTGTCACCAGGGGGCACTGATGTGGTAGGAGTTTGGGGAAACCAATTCTTTGGATTGGATGCAGAAGGAACAATAATGTGAAGGAGGAAAACAAATTCATAAGGGAGGGAGAGAGTCAAGAATGCATTGGCATTCAAATGCAGCATATTGAAATCAAATAAATAAATCAACCTCAGAAGTGGGGAGAGAAGAGATGAAAAGATGGGTTATGCAAATTTTATGTTTGCTTGGAAGGATGTCATGGCAAGTGTGGGGATGTTGAGAGTCACATTCTTGCTAGCCTTTTGTGAATGATAGAACTGGAACCAAATCTTTTGTAATGACACAGGGTAAACTCTCCTGCTTAATTTAAAACCAGCAACACAGAAAAGATTTACACTGTGCAGTAATGTGTGAAAATTCATGAGGCCAAGAACTAGTTCAAGTAAAAATTAACAACTTTATTTCTTAAAGTGTAACAGACAATAATTAACTAAAAACTATTTACCATTCCTTCCTCTAACTTATCTTTTACTTTCCCTTCTATAATACTTGTCCGATAAAACTTCCAATTAAGATTTACAAAACAACACTTCTTATCTCAAAACCAGGCCACTTTCAGTTTTCTCTGAATTCCTGTCTTCTTCTTCTTCTTGGGAAGTTTGCTTCATGAGTTACTGATCAATTAAGGTATCTTTTAAGAGAGCTATTTTCTGGGCAGTGTGCAGATGTTGTTAGCTTGGCAGTTCTCCTCCCAACCATTCAATTTTCCCCAGTATTATACCCCATAGCATCGGATTGTGTCATTGGTTTTTCAGATCGTCAATATATTCAATTGAAACTTGTTTGGAATTTGGTATTTTTCAGGGTATAATTTAAATTGATTGGCCTAATTCAAATCTGATTTGTCATTTAAAGGCAACCAGCTATGCCACTAGCTGGAGCACATTTACTGAATTGAACTGAATTGAATTGAGTTGAATTTATTGTCATGTATATCGAGGCACAGTGAAAAGCTTTGTCTTGCGAGCAATACAGGCAGATCACCGAATTAAGTAGCATAGATAGTAAATAATCAGTAAACAGCAACAAAAACAAAAACACAGATACAGGCGAATGTTAAGAGTTTGTGAGAACATTCGGTATTCTAACAACAGTCGGGTAGAAACTGTTACAAAACTGGCTGGAAGAAGAGACGTTGTTGGGCCTTTGTACCCAGTGCATCCACATGAAGAGTCCAAGAAAGCTTGTTGTGGATGACCACTCCCCGGAGCTTGACACTCTCCACTTGTTCCACCTCTGTGCTGTTAATGTGTAAGGGGGTATGAGTAACATCCCGCTGAAAGTCAACAATGAGTTCCTTGGTTTTGCTGGCATTGAGAGCTAGGTTGTTCTCAGTGCAACATTTTTCCAGATCTTCCAACTCCCGTCTGTAGTCTGTTTCTTCACCATCTAAGATTCGACCGACTATGGTGGTGTCATTAGCAAACTTGTAAATGGCATTAGTCTGGTATTTGGTATTCATGAGTTTACAGTGAGTACAGTAGGGGTCTGAGTATGCATTCCTGGGGGGCTCCAGTGTTGAGTGTTAGTGACGATGAAATATTGTCCCCAATCTTCACTGATTGTGGCCTGTGGGTCAGGAAACTGAGGACGATGGGGCTTTGTCCGAGATCACTAAGTTTAATAATCAGTCTTGAGGGGATAATAGTATTGAAGGCTGAAGTGTAGTCAATGAGTAGGATTCTTATGTAGCTTTTCTTGGTGTCAAGATGTTCTGGGGAGGAGTGATGGGCAAGTGATACGGCATCTGACTTGGATCTGTTGGTCTGATAGGCAAATTGGAGTGGGTCAAGAGCAGTGGGGAGGCTGGAGTTGATTAATGCCATGACCAGCCTTTCAAAGCATTTCATGACCACCGAAGTTAGGGCCACTGGGCGGTAGTCATTGAGACATGCTGCATGAGCCTTCTTAGGCACAGGGATGATGTCAGCCCTCTTGAAACAGGCAGGGACAGTGGCCTCCTGCAGGGAGAGGTTGAAGATGTCCGAGAAGACCTCTGCACATGCTCTGAGTGCACGGCCTGGTACTCCGACTGGTCCCATCGCTTTCCTAGGATTCACACGAAGGAAAACTGATCTGACTCTGATGCAGTGACTGTTGGGATAGGTTCATCAGGACTTGTTAGGGGTTACCGAATAGGTGTTAAGTTGTGTCTTATTGAGAACAGTTGGTGCTGTCACTGCTAGCTTTTACCCTCCTAAAGGTATAATACATTCTCATCTTCATAACACTTAACGCACTCTTAAATTACTATTTACAAAGGACACACATTGCACTATATCTCCAAAGCTCAACAATCACAGTTTCAGCCAGCCTCTACATATAAATAGGAGCACAAATGAATCTAATCGTTCAAATTAAACATGCAATTTATATAAAAATGATGCTGCTGTGATTGAGGAGTAGACCAGGGTGTCAAAGAGGGAATGGTTCTTTCAGAATAGGTGACAGCAATGGTAGAGGATCCTCTGTTGAAGCCGAAGGCTGGTTGCAGACAAGTGGAATCTTATCATGGTTCTCAGAAGGAGATGGAAGGTGAGAGCAGAAGGTGGGAAATGGATCAGACCCAGGTCAGGATCTTAAACACAGCAGAGAGGAATTGTCAACTGTGGGAAATGGAAGACAGAGCAGCAACACTTATATTGAGGATAGTACCTTCAGAATAGATAAAAGGGACAGAAAAATGGGAAAACAAGAATAAGATCCTTGTAGAAAGCAGGTTGAGAGGAAGGGTAATTGAAGTGGCTTTGACCTTTAGAGAGTTTCTAATAGATATTTGTTGATCACCTTTCCTCAGCACTGGTGGGAGAGAAATTGAGGGAGGGAAGAGCCTGAGACAGATCATGTGAAGGTGAGGGAGAAGTAGAATTTGGATGGAGCATTGAGTAGATTTTCCAGTTCAGTGTGAGACCAGCAAATGACATTGACATAGTCATCAGTGTGCTGGAAAAAGAGCTGGGGGTGGGTGTCCATATCCGATTAAACCATGGAATCTTCCATGTGGTTCACAAAAAGGTAGATGGGAAGAAATAAACTTTGAAGGAAGAAGAGTCTGAAAAAATGGGGCCACCAGGATGATCGTGTTTGTGATTGGAAAGTGACTAGAATTGGGTTAAACTGTGGTTTAATGAGGTTGGAGGAGTCAAGAAAGATTTCAGTGACAATCAGCTTGAAAAATATGTTTATCTCATTCCTATTGCAGGATCTAACAGTATGTAATTTGTTTCCCTCTATACTTTAAAAGCACTTGAATCTAAGATGTTTTGAAACTTGTTGAGATCCTGAGAGCTACTATTTAAAGGCAAATCCTAATCTGTACCTTATACTGCTGAATATTTAGAAGCTTGGAAAAAAAATTAATGCATATTATTCATTATTTGTTGTTATTTATTGGCTGTGAAAACTCTTGTTTTTAATAAAGTCTGTGTTTTAGTTGTCAAATTGCTTTAGAAGCTTAGACAACCACCTGATGAAGGAGCAGCGATCCGAAAGCGAGTACTTCCAAATAAAGCTGTTGGACTATACCCTGGTGTTGTGTGATTTTTATCTTTGACCACCCCAGTCCAACACTGGCTCCTCCAAATCATTTTAGAAGCAACTTTGTTTTTAACTTCACTGTTAATTAAATAGTTAGAAAGAGAGACCATTGAGAAAGAAAAGCAACAAGACCTAATAAACAATGCAAAATCTGCATAGAAAGATCCAAACTTTAATGCAGGAGGACTTCAAAGAATGAAGACTAAACATCCAGCATTCATACATAGTACAATTCCTCTTCCTGGGTTTGACTGGACCGGTAAATTCTCAACAGATACTGAAAGAAATTGTTGGTCATCAATCTCCAAAGATATGGTTAATATTCCAATCTTCTTTGTAAGCGAAAGAAAGAATGAACTAATTTGCATTTCTACCACAGGACAAACCTTGATGTTGCAGCTCTCCTTTCATGCTGCACTGAAACAGCAACTTCGATTCGGTGTTCGGAGGCTGCAGGTGGGTACTGCCTGCGCATGTCCCGGAGGCAGCAGGGGGAGATCAGAGGTGGCAGCATCAGCAGCAGCAGCAGCATCACGGCTTCATTGGGTGCAGAGCATGGACTTTGTTCAGAGTCGAGCCCAATGCAGGAAGAATGAGCAGTGAGGGAAATCTAGGAGAAAGTGAGGACTGCAGATGCTGCATGTCAGAGTTGAGAGTGTGGTGCTGGAAAAGCGCAGCAGATCAGGCAGCGTCCGAGGAGCAGGGGACGGTTCAGGCATAAGTTCTTCATCATCCTGATGAGCGAGGGATCTGAGGTGGCATCGCCAAAGAGGGAAGGCAATGGCAATATCATTCGAGTATTGATTCAGAAACTCAGCTAATGTTCTGGGGACCCTGGTTCAAATTCCACGACAGCAGTTGGTGGAATTTGTATTCCATAAGAAAGAATCTGAAATTAAAGGACTAATGATGACCGTGAATTGATTGTTGGAAAATCCCATCTGGTTCACTAATGGTCTTTAGGGAAGGAATCTGCCATCCTTACCAGGTCTGGCCTACATGTGACTCCAGACCCACAGCAATGTGGCTGACTCTTAACTGCCCTGTGGGCATGTAGGGATGGGCAATAAATGCTGGACTAGCCAGTGATGCCCTCGTCCTGTGAGTGAGTAAAAAAAACAGATGGCTGAGGTCCCCTGGGAGAGCAAGCTAAGTAAAGGAGACTGGGGCCCCCATGATGGCTCGGTTTTGTAACACAGTCATCAGCCATGATTGGAGAGGGGAGCCCGTGTTTCTCAGTAACCATTCTTATCAAGCATCCAGCCCTCGAAATGGAGCAGGAACATCAAGGATATAGACAGCTCTTTAGATTCCTGTGCAAGCCTCTGAGATATGGTACTAATGATCACAGATAACTTTTACATTTCTCGAATTAAACTCTTTTCTCTTGATGAAGTCAGCCGGATTATGATATGGCCCTCTTGCTCTGATGTGTGTACAGTCTATGGCACCCTGCATTTGGGAAAAGCCAGTGACATTGCAAAGCTTATTACAGCACTGACCACATCACCGGGCAATGAGATGGAGCAGGGTGATCCGGCACAAATCGCCATCAGTTACAGCATTGATACTACGGCAATGTTTGCAACTGTGTCGTGGAGGATTCCATCAACCTCCTGGATCACATCAATGGCAAAAAGCATCAACAGAATTTGGGGATGGTAGTGAAGGTGGAATGCTCAACTCTGGACCAAGTAAAGAAACGTTTTGAGGTCAATAAAAAGAAAATGGAGGAAAAGCAAAAGGAATACAAAGGGTAGGGTGAAGATTGAGAGATTTTAGAGACAGGTCCTCAGTGGATTTTTGGTAGCATCCAGTTGCATGAAACTGTCACCTTGATGACCACTGGGATTGGACGGCCACCCACCTCCTCAGTTCATAAGTCCCTGCTCCAGCAGGTGACACAGTTCTGTGACAGTGTCCTGGAACATTCTCAGTCTGGGATTTTCTTTATTCATTTGTGGGATGTGAGCATCGCTGATGCTGGTGGGGGGGGGGGCGTGGGGGGGGTGTGGATATTTGTGGATGTAGTACCAATCAAGCGGGTTGCTTTGTCCTGGATGGTGTCAATCTTCTTGAGTGTTGTTACAGCTGCACCCATCCAGGGAAGTGGGGAGTATTCCAACATACTCCTGACTTGTGCCTTGTAGATGGTGAACAGGCTTTGGGGAGTCAGATGGTGAGTTACTCGCCAGAGTATTCCTAGCCTCTGACCTGGTCTTGTAGCCACTGTGGCTAGTCCATATGAGTTTCTGGACAATGGGAACCCCCAAGATGTTGATAGTAGGGGATTCAGTGATGGTAATACTATTCAATGTCAAGGGGGGGTATGTGATTGCCTCTTGTTGGTGATGATTATAGTCTGGCATTTGTATGGCGCAAATGTTGCTTGTTACTTGTCAGCCCAAGTCTGGATATTGTCCAGATCTTGTTGCGTTTGAACACGGACTGCTTCAGTATCTCAGGAGTCACGAATGGTGCTGAACATTATGTAATCATTGGTGAACATTCCCACTTCAGATCTTATTATGGAAGGAAGGTCATTGATGAAGCAGCTGAAGATGGTTGGGTCTAGGAGACTACCCTTGAGGAACTCCTGCAGAGATGTCCTGGAGCTATGATGACTAACCTCCAATAACCACAACTATCTGCCTATGTGCCAGGTATGACTCTAACCAATGGAAAGTTTGCCCCCCGGTACCCATTGATTCCAGTTTTGCTGTCACTCTCCATCTCACCTGTAGAATTCAGCTCTTTTGTTCATGTTTGAACCAAGGCTGTAATGAGGTCAGGAACTGAGTGACCCTGGCGGTACCCAAACTGGGTGTCACTGAGCTGTTTGCTGCTGAGCGGGTGCTGCTTGATAGCACTGTTGATGATCCTTTCCATCACTTTACTGATGATTGAGAGTAGACTGATAGCGCGGTAATTGGCCAGGTTGGATTTGTCCAACTTTTTGTGTACAGGACACACCTGTTGGGTAAATGCCAGTGTTGTAACTGTGCTGCACCAACCTGGCTGGTGTGGAGGCACGTTCTGGAGCACAGCTCTTTAGTGTTGTCAGGGCCCATTGCCTTCGCAGCATCCAGTGCCTTCAACCATTTCTTGACATCACTTGGAGTGAATCGAATTGGCTGAAGATGAATATCTGTGATGCTGGGAACTACTGGATGAGGCCAAGATGGATCGTCCACTCAGCACTTCTGGCTGAACATTGCTGCGAAAGCTACAACCTTATCTTTTGCACTGAGGTGCTGGGTTCTCCCATCATTAAGCACAGGCAGATTTGTGGACCTTCCTCCTCCAGGGCATTGTTTAATTGTCCACCATTGGATGTGGCAGGACTGCAGAGCTTAGATCTGATCCATTGTTTGTGGGATCACTTAGCTCTCTCTATCACCTTTTGTTTATGCTGTTTGGCGCACAAGTAGTTCTTATTGGTGGTTTCAGCAGGTTGTCAATTCATCTTCAGCTATGCCTAGTCCCGTTTCTGGTATACCCTTCTGCACTCTCCGTTGAACCAGGGTTGATCCCCTGGCTTGATGGTAATGGCTGAGTGGGGGATATGCTGGGCCATTAGGTTACAGATTCTGCTGGAGTACATTTCTGCTGCTGTTGATGGCCCACACACCTCATGGATGCCCTACATCTGTCCCATTTAGCACGGTGATAGTGCCACACAACATGATGGAGGTTATTTTCAATGTGAGGGCAGGAATTTGTCTCCACAAGGACTGTGCAGTGGTCACTCTTACTGAAACTGTCATGAACTGCAGCTGGCAGATTGGTAAGAATGAAGTCAAATATGTTTTTCCCTCAGCGGTTCCCTCACCATCTGCCACAGACCCAGTCTAGCACCATCTTTGTGGTGGACATTGAAATCCCCCACTCCGACTACATTTTATGTCCTCGCCACTCTCAGTGCTTCCTCAAAGTGCTGTTCAACATGGAAGAGTATTGATTCATCAGCCAAGGGAGAATGGTATGAGGCAATCAGCAGGAGGATTCTTTGCCTATGTTGAACCTGAAGCAATGAGGCTTCCCTGTTGCGGGTTCCCAGTGTAGCTCCCTCCCAACTGTATACCACTGTGCCTCCAATAGCATTGAGCATCACTCATCAGGAGGAAACAGCAGTGGACTCTGGGTCTTCTGTACATCCTCACATCCTGAGGGGTCTTTCTACTGCAACGTCTTCATGTGGAAGCTGTTCAGATGGACATTAGTGCTGGTCCTGAGATTGATGGCACATCTATTGCTACTCAATTTCTCTCGACCACCATTTCCCCATGGGTATAATGATGATAACCCTAACTGTGGTTGGGTGGTCATGGTTCCAATCAAATATATGGGGCTTATTGGGAACGGTGAGTGATCCCTCTTTATTTTCGCCAACTACTTTACCAGTAATGCCCAACTGGTTGCATTGGAGATGCAGGACTAACCATGGCCCACTTCCAGGACTGTAATGATACAGGTCCTTTGACTCTCAATGCCACAAACACCTGATTAACCATGTCCATATTGAGATTGAGATTGAACAATGCCCTTGGATGCTATGTGTTTGCCACATAAGCTGCAGGCACTTGCAATAGGAGTGACATTGATGTAACACACTGCTGTACACCAACATGAGTGGAGCGGCATGGTGGCTCAGTGGTTAGTACTGCTGCCTCACAGTGCTAGGGTGCCAGGTTTGATTCCACCCTTGGGCAATAATCTGCTTGGAGTTTGCACGTTCTCCCCGTATCTGCTAGGTTTCCTCCAGGTGCTCTGGTTTCATCCCACAAACTAAAGATGTGCAGATTTGGTGATTGGCCACACTGTATTGCTCATAATATATAGGGATGTGCAAGCTAGGTGGATTAGCCATGCAAAATGCAGGGTTAGAGTCATGGGATGGGGGGCAGTCTGGGTAGGATGCTCTTTGAAGGGTTGGTGTGGACTTATTGGGCTGAATGGTCTTTCTCAGCACTATAGGACATCTGAGGTTCTACGTCTGCTCTATTGACAAATTACCTTTGGTAACCATGGGAGGGAAGGATAGAAGTGCTGTGATTCTGTAAGTTCAGAACGATATGACAATACACAAAAAGGCGAGACACAGATGCAGTGAGCATCCACGTGAGTGCAGAGTAAGCAAGCTGAAAGTCCTGAGGGGCACCATGTTCTGATGCATGAGATGCTGCCTATCCCATCATGCAATGTAACCTGGCAGCAGCACTGAAAGAATTATGTCAGGTGAGCTCCAACGTATTGAAGTGATGAACTCATTATCAGTGAATCATAGATGTGGCCTAACAATGTGGTGAGGCTGCTTCTTGCCTGATGCCTATGTCCTTGGATGAAGGATACAGGAGGCCACTGGAACATACCCTGAGGTGTTGCAGAATGTTGGCTGAAACTGAGACCCAGAAGAGCAAGCATTGAGCTGTACGTTCTAGATATCTGCTCAGACATTCATGGTGGGAATTGTCACCATCAGATTTCTATTCACTACCTGGGAAAATAGCAAACAACATGGAAATGAGGTGAGATTAGAAAATTAGCAGCTGCTAATACATGGAAATATGACTTTAGCCACAGCCCAGTGAGATTCTATCTTACACCTTTGGTAGAATATTGTTTTTTTTCTTCCTCAATGTTGTATATTTGGATTTTCAGTATGCATTCAATAAGGCACCAGAAGAGAGAATGCTACACAAATTAGGGATAATAGAATGGGGGTAATGCATCAGCATTCATTGAGAATTGGATAATGTACAGAAACTAGAAATGATAATTTTGGGTAACACAGTGTAACTCTCCACTCTCTATGGTAATGTTGGCTTTTCCCTTAAATTGGCATTCTTGTGAATTGTCCTGATGAGGACAAGATGAAATAATGCCAATATTTGCCCAATGACTTGTGGCAGGCTGTCTGCCCTGTGTGCAAGTCACAATACATTGTTACGAACAGAGAACTTGAAGTTTGATGATACTATTGTTTAAGGAATGTTTTATGAAGAAAGGTTAAGGCAGAGGTATCAAGCAATCTACTCAAAGCCAATAAAGTAAACAGTTTATAAGGCCTTGTTTTTTTTTAAGTTGGAACAATAGAAACAGCCTAAATCGGTGCCATCAAGCTCCTCCAGAACCAGGCTGGGGTTGCTGGGGTGTTGAAGATGGGTGTTGAAGCTCTTATTCCTCTCTCTATTACAGTTAAAAGCTGAGGTTCTCTTCCTGCTGCTGGAATTGCATGTGAAACAATCTGTTTTACTTAATTTGCCTTTGCCAAGAGATGTTACTATATTGGAACAGTTAATTAATAGCAGTTAACGTGTATTATTTTATTAAGCATTTCGACAATTACAGTTAAGACAATACTTTTATTTTAGTTTTTATAATCTGTGTTTTGACTGTAGTGCAAAAATAAAGATGTGTTTTGCATAAAGTCGAGTAGTTTGACCAATCAAATTGTATCTGGAGCACAACACTAATCTTTAAAATATGAAAAACTTAGACTATCTTCTAGGGTCTTGGCTATCTTCTTAATATATTTTGAGGGAGTTTGGCCTGGTCCATAACTAAGTTCTGAAGTGGATACATGATGTATAGCTTTAAGTTTGATAAATATTTTAATCATGCATGTTCAGAATGGGGAGACATAGTAATGGCCTCATTCGGGAGTCCTCTCAGTGGTAATATGGTGTCTAAACATTTGTTTATTTAACCCTTGAGGTGAACAGTTCAGTGCTATTGGGGAAACATGTATTTTTTTTAAAAAGCTGATTTTGCCCAGTAACAAGTGTCCAGTATCATAGAAAGACAGAATCATCCGAAAGTAGTCAGGTAGTGCACAACCTTCGGTCAGAGAAAAGAGGTCTAACCAAAGCAGAAATGTAGTGAATAGCCGTCTCTTCAGGAGGCAGGGATGCACAGAAAAAAGCGCTGCAGTGTTTTGAAGAAAATTCTAGAAGCAGAAATGTTAAATAATTAAGTGAACCAGCGTAACAATTTGTTTAAGGGTCTCAGGAAGAGATATTAACTAAGAGAAATTCAGTTGGGTGAATGCAGAAATTTGCCAAATATAAATTAATTATAGTCAAGTCAACCTGAGGAAGTTAGAAAGCCACAAGTTCCATGTTTTATTTCTCCCTCAAGGCACATTGGGGACTCAAGGGTTAAACATTCCACTGCCAAAAAGACTCACTGCAGTATTAATTGGAAGACTGTCCTCTTACAATATAGACAGAACATCTCAGGAGGGGAGAGGCTGACTGAAGCCCAGACAAGGAGTCTAGTGGAGCCACACATGTGGATTCCCCTGTGGCCTCACATAGGGGTATTTGTCCTTCCCAGACAAGACTGATAGCCTTGGTCACACCCCTGTTAAATGCCTCCTCCTCCCATTGTCTCATTTCCCCTCCATATTAGCATAGGTATGTGAATCCCCCATTTACAGCACGCAATACCCTTCTGCCTTAATCTCTTCCCGTCAACATATAATCATGAAGAATACGATAATCAGTTCCTGTAATCCATTCACATGTTATCACAGGACATTGACATTCATTGGGCTCTGTAAATTTATAATTACCTACTTTAAACTATGTAATGACAGTCAACCATGTCACTAATAAACCTTTTCTTTAATCCCTATAAAAACTATTGTCTGTCTGAGTAGGGCAGAAGTGTCATGACAAGTGGACACATGGCTACTTTTGGGGACATTGAGAATCTCTCATCGGCTGTCCGATAATGTAGCATCTACTTTAGAGCAGAAACCTGTGTTGTCTGGATTTGTGGAAAGTAGACATCAAGAAACCAAACAAGAATGTTTGAAATTGAGGCAGTAAGTATTCACAGAGATTTCAGTGGTTGTAAGGTTGTTGTTGAGGGTAAAATAGTTAAATCTTTTGTTCTGATATTTATAATAGGACCATTTGAAAAGTAAATTGTATAGTCGAATAGGAGTTTTTTTTACTGGACCCATGTTTGTTTTTTTGTTTTTGCGTAACAAATGTTTATGTTATTTTGTTAAATGTACATTGGCAGCCTCTTGAGTTCTGACTGACTTCCACAGTAGCAATTTGCAAAATTAAAAGTTGTGGTCTAACAAACTAAGTTTAATTCTGGAACAGAGACAGAAATTACTGGAAAAGCTCAGTGGGTCTGGCAGCATCAGTGGGGAGAAGTCAGAGTTAACATTTCGGGTCCAATGACCCTTCCTCAGAACTTCATTCTGAGACCTGGTCTCTAGACACCAGTGTACCATCAGCTGGATCAGTCAGCAACTTTCTCTCTTCCCCTTTTATTGAAAAGCTGTATTGCACTTAACTTCCAATCAGAGGGCCATCTAAAAAGCATGACTAGTGCATTCACTGTCCCTGCAAGGACCACTTTTAAACTCCCAGCAACTCGGCCATCCAATCCTAAAGGTTTGTTGGCCTTTGGCCCTTTAGGTTCTTCAAGAACTTTTCCGCTGCTGACACCTGGGATGTAATTTGAGTCTTCCTGTAAAAAGAGACATAAAATATTAGGTAAACATCTCTACCATTTCCTCATTCCCTTTGATCATTGTTCCTGTCTCTCCCTTAATATTTTCTTAAGATATTCCTTTTTTTGTACTCTTGACAGTTTTTACAGTCAGTTTTTAAACTCTGTCTAGTTTACTCTCGTATTATCTATTCCCCATTTACCAACTTTTTACTAATTTCTAAAACATTCCCAATTGTCAAGCTTCTACTATTCTTTGCAATATTATTAACTTATTTTTAATCAATTATCCTTAACTTAACGAGTTTTGAAAAGATTTGTAGCTCAGGTTGAGATTCTGGATGTAGTTTGCTCACTGAGCTGGAAGGTTCGTTTTCAGATGTTTCGTCACCATGCTAGGTAACATCATCTAGGTAGCCTCTGGTGAAGCATTGGTATTATGTCCTGCTTTCTATTTATGTATTTGGGTTTCCTTGGATTGCTGATGTCATTTCCTGTGGTGATGTCACTTCCTGTTTTTTTTCTTTCAGAGGGTAATAAATGGGGTCCAGGTCAATGTGTTCGTTGAGAGAGTTGGAATGCCAGCTTCTAGGAATTCTTGTGCATGTCTCTGTTTCACTTGTCCTAGGATGGATGTGTCGTCCCAGTCGACATGGTGTCCTTCCTCATCTGTATGTAAGATTACTAGTGATAATGGGTCATGTCTTTTTGTGGCTAGTTGATGTTCATGTATCCTGGTGGCTGGTTTTCTGCCTGTTTGTCCAATGTAGTGTTTGTTACAGTTCTTGCAAGGTATTTTGTAGATGATGTTCGTTTTGCTTGTTGTCTGTGTAGGATCTTTCAAGTTCATGAGCTGCTGTTTTAGTGTGTTAGTGGGTTTGTTGGTCACCATGATGCCAAGAGGTCTGAGTATTCTGGCAGTCGTTTCTGAGATGTCTTTGATGTAGGGAAGAGTGGCTAGGGTTTCTGGATGTGTTTTGTCTGTTTTCATTTGTTGCTAAGAAATTGGCGGACTGTGTCCATTGGGTACCTGTTCTTTTTGAATACACTGTATAGGTAATTTTCCTCTGCTCTTCATAGTTCCTGTGTGTTGCAGGGTGTGGTGGCTCATTGAAATAATGTTCTGATGTAGCTTCGTTTGTGGATGTTGGGATGATTGCTTCTGTAGTTCAATATTTGGTCAGTATGTGTTGTTTTCCTATAGACGCTGGTTTGAAGTTCCCCATTGGCTGTTTGCTCAACTGCGACATCTAGGAATGGCAGTTTGTTTTTGTTTTCCTCCTCTTTAGTGAATTTTATGCCAATAAAGATATTATTGATAGTCTTGAAGGTTTCCTCTAATTCGTTTTGTTTTGTGATGACCAACCACTTCCTTAACTTCTCCAATTAGCCAAGATCTTCCTCACTGTAATTTTGTTTTTTGATGGAAAACACTTCTATTGAACATTGCCAATTGTTTCTTTAAATATTTATTTCCTGCAATTTGTTTTAGTCTTACTCTACCTATGCAATTAATATGATCCAGCTCCCCCTGCCATACCTATGCTTCCAAAGGGGGAGATACTGTCTTTGACAACAGCATTGCCCATCACTAAGTCAGGCATTCACGGACTCGATATCCCTGACATTCATCCTTTTATATCAGCCAAGGTTCCCTGATTGGACCAGATTAACAGCCCCAATCAAGGAACTCATATTCTATAAGGTTCAGCTGAATGACCTCCTTACGTAGAATCATAGAATCCTGACAGTGTGGAAACAGGCCATTTGGTCCAACAAGTCCACACTGACCCTCTGAAGAGTATCCCACCCAGACCCATTCCCCTACCCTATTGTTTTACATTTCTCTTGACTAATGTAGCTAACCTACACATTCTTGGGCAATTTAGCATGGCCAATTCACCTAACCTGCGCATCTTTGGACTGTGGGAGGAAATCAGAGTTCCTGGAGAAAACACACTCAGACTCGGGGAGAATGTGCAAACTCCACGCAGACAGTCATAGAGTCATAGAGATGTACTGCATGGAAACAGACCCTTCAGTCCAACTCGTCCATGCTGACCAGATATCTCAACCTAATCTAGTCCCATTTGCCAACACTTGGCCCATATCCCTCTAAACCTTTCCTATTCATATACTCATCCAGAAGCCTTTTAAATGCTGTAATTGTACCAGCCTCCACCACTTCCTCTGGCAGCTCATTCCATACACGCACCACCCTCTGTGTGAAAACGTTACCCCTTAAGTCCCTTTTTTACCTTTCCCCTCTCAACACAAATCTATGCCCTCTAGTTCTCCCAATCCGAGGGAAAAGACTTTGTCTATTTATCCTATCCATGGCCCTCATAATTTTGTAAACCTCTATAAGGTCACCCCTCAGCCTCCGACGCTCCAGGGAAAACAGCCCCAGCCTGTTCAGCCTCTCCCTGTAGCTCAAACCCTCCAACCCTGGCAACATCCTTGTAAATCTTTTCTGACCCCTTTCAAGTTTCACAACATTCATCTGATAGGAAGGAGACCAGAATTGCACACAATATTCCAAAAGTGGCCTAACCAATGTCCTGTATGGCTGCAACATGACCTCCCAACTCCTGTACTCAATACGCTGACCAATAAAGGAAAACATTCCAAATGACTTCTTGACTAAGTATCTACCTGTGACTCCACTTTCAAGGAGCTATGAACCTGCGCTCCAAGGTCTCTTTTTTAAACCAAACTCACCAGGACCTTACCATTAAGTGTATAAGTCCAGCTCTGATTTGCTTTTCCAAAATGCAGAACCTCGCACTTATTTAATTAAAGTCCATCTGCCACTCCTCAGCCCATTGGCCCATCTGGTCAAGATTGCGCTGTACACTGAGGTAACCTCCTTCACTGTCCACTACACCTCCAATTTTGGTACCATCTGCAAACTTACTAACTATACCTCCTATGATCACATCCAAATCATTGAGAAATGACAAAATGTAGTGGACCCAGCACCGATCATTGTGGCACACCACTGGTCACAGACCTCCAATCTGAAAAGCAACCCTGCACCACCACTCTCTATCTTCTACCTTTGAGCCAGTTCTGTATCAAAATGACTAGTGCTCCCTGTATTCTCTGTGATCTAACCTTGCTAGCCAGTCTCTCTTGGGGAACTTTATCAAATGCCTTACTAAAGTCCACATAGATCATGTCCACAGCTCTGCCTACATCACTCCTCTTTGTTGCTTCTTCAAAACACTCAATCAAATTGCCCGAAGCCAGAATCTAACCCGAATCCCTGGCACTGTGGGGCCTCAGTGCTAACCACTGAGCCTTGGTCTGCTCAGTTCACAACCAGTCCTGAGGCCAATAGATTTTGGGGATCAGTGCTTAGCAATGCGGCCTCACAATGCCAGGGAACAAGGTTCAATTTCACCCTCGGGTGACCATCTGTCTGGGGTTTTCCCATTCTCCCTGGGGTGGTTCAAACATTCTGCGTGGGGTTTGCCCATTCTCCCTGGGGCAGTTTGCAATTCTGCGAAGGGTTTGCATATTCTTCCTGGGACGCTTTGCACATTCTCCCTGGGTGGTTTGCACATTCCCCCTGGTGCAGTTTGCACATTCCCCCTGGGGCAGTCCGCACATTCTGCGTGGGTTAGCACATTCTCCCAAGGGCAGTTTGTACATTCTTCCTGGGGCAGTTCGCACATTCTCCTTGGGACGTTTTGCACATTCTCCATGGAGTGTTTTCACATTCGCCCTGGGGCAGTTTGCACATTCTACATGGATTTTGCAGATTCTCCCTGGAGTGGTTTGCACATTCTATGTGGGTTTTGCACATTCTCCCTGGTGCAGTTTACACATTCTGTGTGGGTTTGCACATTCTCCATGGGGTGGTTTGCACATTCTCCTTTGGGCGGTTTGCTAATTCTGCATGGGGTGTTTGCACATTCTCCCTGGGGTGGTTTTCACATTCTACGTGGGTTTCCAAATTCTCCCTGGGATGCTTTGCACATTCTGCTTCGGATTTGCACATTCTCCCTGGAGCAGTTTGCACATTCTCCTTCGGGCGGTTTGCCAATTCTGCGTGGGGTGTTTGCACATTCTCCCTGGGATGGTTTGCACATTCTGCATAGGTGCACATTCTCCCTGGGGCAGTTTGCATATTCTAAGTGGGTTCGAACATTCTCCCTAGGGTGGTTTG
Organism: Hemiscyllium ocellatum; assembly: GCF_020745735.1. Classification (NCBI taxonomy): domain Eukaryota; kingdom Metazoa; phylum Chordata; class Chondrichthyes; order Orectolobiformes; family Hemiscylliidae; genus Hemiscyllium; species Hemiscyllium ocellatum. The sequence goes on from NC_083431.1 coordinate 43,597,931, forward strand.
CACACTCTCCCTGGGATGGTTTGCACATTCTGCTTGGGATTTGAATATTCTCCCTGGAGCAGTTTGCACATTCTCCTTCGGGCGGTTTGCTAATTCTGCATGGGGTGTTTGCACATTTTCCGTGGGATGGTTTGCTCATTCTGCGTAGATTTGCACATTCTCCCTGGGGCATTTTGCACATTCTCCCTGGGGCATTTTGCACATTCTCCCTGGAGCAGTTTGCACGTTCTCCCTGGTGCAGTTTGATACTGCCTTTGACAACAGCATTGCCTCTCCCTACGTCAGGCATTCACGGACTCGATATCCCTGACATTCATCCTTTTATATCAGCCAGGGTTCCCTGATTGGACCAGATTAACAGCCCCAATCAAGGAACTCGTATTCTATAAGGTTCAGCTGAATGACCTCCTTACGTAGAATCATAGAAACCTGACAGTGTGGAAACAGGCCATTTGGTCCAACAAGTCCACACTGACCCTCTGAAGAGTATCCCACCCAGACCCATTCCCCTACCCTATTGTTTTACATTTCTCCTGACTAATGTAGCTAACCTACACATTCTTGGGCAATTTAGCATGGCCAATTCACCTAACCTGCGCATCTTTGGACTGTGGGAGGAAATCAGAGTTCCTGGAGAAAACACACTCAGACTCTGGGAGAATGTGCAAACTCCACGCAGACAGTCATAGAGTCATAGAGATGTACTGCATGGAAACAGACCCTTCAGTCCAACTCGTCCATGCTGACCAGATATCTCAATCTAATCTAGTCCCATTTGCCAACACTTGGCCCATATCCCTCTAAACCTTTCCTATTCATATACTCATCCAGAAGCCTTTTAAATGCTGTAATTGTACCAGCCTCCACCACTTCCTCTGGCAGCTCATTCCATACACGCACCACCCTCTGTGTGAAAACGTTACCCCTTAAGTCCCTTTTTAACCTTTCCCCTCTCAACATAAATCTATGCCCTCTAGTTCTCCCAATTTGAGGGAAAAGACTTTGTCTATTTATCCTATCCATGGCCCTCATAATTTTGTAAACGTCTATAAGGTCACCCCTCAGCCTCCGACGCTCCAGAGAAAACAGCCCCAGCCTGTTCAGCCTCTCCCTGTAGCTCAAACCCTCCAACCCTGGCAACATCCTTGTAAATCTTTTCTGACCCCTTTCAAGTTTCACAACATTCATCTGATAGGAAGGAGACCAGAATTGCACACAATATTCCAAAAGTGGCCTAACCAATGTCCTGTATGGCTGCAACATGACCTCCCAACTCCTGTACTCAATACGCTGACCAATAAAGGAAAACATTCCAAATGACTTCTTGACTAAGTATCTACCTGTGACTCCACTTTCAAGGAGCTATGAACCAGCGCTCCAAGGTCTCTTTTTTAAACCACACTCACCAGGTAACCTCCTTCACTGTCCACTACACCTCCAATTTTGGTACCATCTGCAAACTTACTAACTATACCATTAAGTGTATAAGTCCAGCTCTGATTTGCTTTTCCAAAATGCAGCACCTCGTACTTATTTAATTAAAGTCCATCTGCCACTCCTCAGCCCATTGGCCCATCTGGTCAAGATCGTGCTGTACGCTGAGGTAGCTTCCTTCACTGTCCACTACACCTCCAATTTTGGTACCATCTGCAAACTTACTAACTATACCTCCTATGATCACATTCAAATAATTGAGAAATGACAAAAAGTAGTGGACCCAGCACCGATCATTGTGGCACACCACTGGTCACAGACCTCCAATCTGAAAAGCAACCCTGCACCACCACTCTCTATCTTCTACCTTTGAGCTAGTTCTGTATCAAAATGACTAGTGCTCCCTGTATTCTCTGTGATCTAACCTTGCTAGCCAGTCTCTCTTGGGGAACTTTATCAAATGCCTTACTAAAGTCCACATAGATCATGTCCACAGCTCTGCGTACATCACTCCTCTTTGTTGCTTCTTCAAAACACTCAATCAAATTGCCCGAAGCCAGAATCTAACCTGAATCCCTGGCACTGTGGGGCCTCAGTGCTAACCACTGAGCCTTGGTCTGCTCAGTTCACAACCAGTCCTGAGGCCAATAGATTTTGGGGCAGCACTGTGGATCAGTGCTTAGCAATGCGGCCTCACAATGCCAGGGAACAAGGTTCAATTTCACCCTCGGGTGACCATCTGTCTGGGGTTTTCCCATTCTCCCTGGGGTGGTTCAAACATTCTGCGTGGGATTTGCCCATTCTCCCTAGGGCAGTTTGCAATTCTGCGTAGGGTTTGCATATTCTTCCTGGGACGCTTTGCACATTCTCCCTGGGTGGTTTGCACATTCTCCCTGGGTGGTTTGCACATTCCCCCTGGGGCAGTTTGTACATTCTTCCTGGGGCAGTTCGCACATTCTCCTTGGGACGTTTTGCACATTCTCCATGGGGTGTTTTCACATTCGCCCTGGGGCAGTTTGCACATTCTACATGGATTTTGCAGATTCTCCCTGGAGTGGTTTACACATTCTATGTGGGTTTTGCACATTTTCCCTGGGGCAGTTTGCACAGTCTGCATGGGTTTGCACATTCTCCCTGGTGCAGTTTGCACATTCTGTGTGGGTTTGCACATTCTCCATGGGGTGGTTTGCATATTGTCCCTGGGGCTGTTCGTACATTCTCCTTGGGACGTTTTGCACATTCTCCCTGGGGCAGTTTGCAAATTCTCCTTTGGGCGGTTTGCACATTCTCCGTGGGATGGTTTGCACCTTCTGCGTAGGTGCACATTCTCCCTGGGGCATTTTGCGCATTCTCCCTGGAGCAGTTTGCACATTCTCCCTGGGGCGGTTTGTACATTCTACGTCGGTTTTGCACATTCTCCCTAGGGTTGTTTGCACATTCTCCATGGGGCAGTGTGCTCATTCTTCGTGGGTTTGCACATTCTCCTTGAGATGCTTTGCAGATTCTCCATGGGGTGGTTTGCACATTCTGCTTGGGTTTTGCACATTCTCCATGGGATGCTTTGCACATTCTACATGCGTTTGCACATTCTCCCTAGGGCAGTTTGCACATTGTTCATGGGTTTGCACATTCTCCTTGAGATGCTTTGCACATTCGCCATGGGGTGGTTTGCACATTCTGCTTCGGATTTGCAAATTCTCCCTGGGGCAGTTTGCACATTCTCCTTTGGGCGGTTTGCCAATTCTGCGTGGGGTGTTTGCACATTCTCCCTGGGGTGGTTTTCACATTCTGCGTACGTTTGCACATTCTTCCTGAGGTAGTTTGCACATTCTATGTGGGTTTGCACATTCTCCCTGGGACGCTTTGCACATTCTGCGTGGGGTTTGCACATTCTCCCTAGGGTGGTTTGCACATTCTATGTGGGTTTGCAAATTGTCCCTGGGGTAGTTGCACATTCTGCTTGGGATTTGAACATTCTCCCTGGAGCAGTTTGCACATTCTCCTTCGGGCGGTTTGCTAATTCTGCATGGGGTGTTTGCACATTCTCCCTGGGGCAGTTTGCACATTCTAAGTGGGTTCGAACATTCTCCCTAGGGTGGTTTGCACACTCTCCTTTGAGTGGTTTGCACATTCTCCCTGGAGCAGTTTGCACATTCTACATGGGTTTGCAAATTCTCCCTAGGCCGGTTTGCACATTCAGCATGGGCTTTGCACATTCTCCTTCGGGCGGTTTGCCAATTCTGCATGGGGTGTTTGCACATTCTCCTTGGGGCAGTTTGCACAGTCTGCGTAGGTTTGCACATTCTACGTGGGTTTGCACATTCTCCCTGGGGCGGTTTGGACATTCTCTCTAGGGCAGTGTGCACATTCTACGTGGGTTTGCACATTCCCCTTGAGATGCTTTGCACATTCTCCATGGGGTGGTTTGCACATCCTGCCTGGGCCGGTTTGCACATTCTGTGTGGGTTTGTACATTCTCCCTGGGGCTGTTCGCAAATTCTGCATGGGTTTTGCACATTCTCCCTGGGGCAGTTTGCACATTCTGTGTGGGTTTGCACATTCTCCCTCGGGTGGTTTGCATATTGTCCCTGGGGCTGTTCGTACATTCTCCTTGGGATGTTTTGCACATTCTCCCTGGGGTGGTTTGCACATTCTCCCTGGGGTGGTTTGCACATTCTCCATGGCGTGATTTGCACATTCTATGTGGGTTTGAATATTCTCCCTGGGACAGTTTGCACACTCTCCCTGTCATGGTTTGCAAATTCCCCCTGGGCAATTTGCACATTCTACGTGGGTTTGAACATTCTCCCTAGGGCGATTTGCACACTCTCCCTGGGGCAGTTTGAACATTCTTCCTGGGGCAGTTCGTACATTCTCCTTGGGACGTTTTGCACATTCTCCCTGGGGTGGTTTGTACATTCTCCATGGGGTGGTTTGCACATTCTGCATGGGGTTAGCACATTCTCCCTGGGATGCTTTGCACATTCTGCGTGGGGTTTGCACATTCTCCCTAGGGTGATTTGCACATTCTGCGTGGGGTTTGCACATTCTCCCTCGGGTGGTTTGCATATTGTCCCTGGGGCTGTTCGTACATTCTCCTTGGGACGTTTTGCACATTCTCCCTGGGGTGGTTTGTACATTCTCCATGGGGTGGTTTGCACATTCTGCGTGGGTTTGAATATTCTCGCCAGGACAGTTTGCACATTCTCCATGGGCTTGCACATTCTCCCTGGGGCAGTTTGCACATTCTGCATGGGTTTTCACATTCTGCCTGGGGCAGTATTCAAATTCTACATAGGTTTGCGCATTCTCCCTAGGGCAGTTTGCACATTCTCCTTCGGGCAGTTTGCCAATTCTGCGTGGGGTGTTAGCACAATCTCCTAGGGGTGGTTTTGCACATTCTGCATAGGTTTGCACATTCTCCCTGAGACGGTTTGAACATTCTATATGGGTTTGAACATTTCCCTGGGATGGTTTGCACATTATGCATGGTTTTTCACATTCTCCCTGGGGCAGTTTCCACATTCTATGTGGGTTTGCGCATTCTCCCTGGGGTGGTTTGCACATTTTATGTGGGTTTGAACATTCTCCCTGGGACAGTTTGCACACTCTCCCTGTGATGGTTTGCAAATTCCCTCTGGGCAATTTGCACATTCTACGTGGGTTTGAACATTCTCCCTCGGGTGGTTTGCATATTGTCCCTGGGGCTGTTCGTACATTCTCCTTGGGACGTTTTGCACATTCTCCCTGGGATGGTTTGCACATTATGCATGGTTTTTCACATTCTCCCTGGGGCAGTTTTCACATTCAACGTGGGTTTGCGCATTCTCCCTGGGGTGGTTTGTATATTCTACACGGGTTTTGCACATTCTCCCTGGGGTAATTTGCACATTCTCCCTAGGGCAGTTTGCACAGTCTGCATGGGTTTGCATATTCTCGCTGGGGCGGTTAGCACATTCACCCTGGCACAGTTTGCACATTTTGCGTGGGTTTGCACATTCTCCTTCGGGCGGTTTGCACATTCTATGTGGATTAGAACATTCTCCCTGGGACGGTTTGCACACTCTCCCTGGGACGGTATACAAATTCTCCCTGGGCAGTTTGCACATTCTCCCTGGGACGGTTTGCACATTCTCCCTTGGGGTGGTTTGCACATTCTCCCTAGCGTGGTTTGCACATTCTTCCTGGGACGGTTTGCACATTCTCCCTTGGGGTGGTTTGCACATTCTCCCTGGCGTGGTTTGCACATTCTTCCTGGGACGGTTTGCACACTCTCCTTGGGACGGTATACAAATTCTCCCTGGGCAGTTTGCACATTCTCCCTGGGATGGTTTACACATTCTCCCTGGGCAGTTTGCACATTCTACGTGGGTTTTACACATTCTCCCTGGGGTAATTTGCACATTCTTCCTGGAGCCGTTTGCATATTGTATGTGGGTTTTACACATTCTCGCTGGGGCAGTTTGCACAGTCTGCATGGGGCAGTTTGCACATTCTACATGGGTTTACACATTCTCCCTGGGGTGGTTTGCACATTCCATGTAGGCTTGCAAATTCTCCCTGGAGCAGTTTGCACATTCTGCTTGGGATTTGCACATTCTCCTTCAGGCGGTTTGCCAATTCTGCGTGGGGTGTTTGCACATTCTACCTGGGGTAGTTTGCACATTCTATGTGGGTTTGAACATTCTCCCTGGGATGGTTTGCGCACTCTCCCTAGGATGGTTTGCATATTCTCCCTGGAGCGGTTTGCACACTCTCCCTGGGACGTTTTGCAAATTCCCGCTGGGCAGTTTGCACATTCTACGTGGGTTTGAACATTCTCCCTAGGGCGGTTAGCACACTCTCCCTGGGATGGTTTGCATATTCTCCCTGGAGCGGTTTGCACATTCTCCCTGGAGCGGTTTGCACATTCTCCCTGGGGTGGTTTGAACATTCTCCCTGGGGTGGTTTGCACATTCTCCCTGGGGTGGTTTGCACATTCTCCCTGGAGCAGTTTGCATATTCTACGTGGGTTTGCAAATTCTACCAGGGACAGTTTGCAAATTCTGCTTGGGATTTGCAAATTCTCCCTGTGGTTGTTTGCACATTCTACGTGGGTTTGCACATTCTTTCTGGGATGCTTTGTGCAAACCCCAAGCAGAATGTGCAAAGCGTCCCAGGAAGAATGTGCAAACTCCAAGCAGAATGTGCATTCTCCCTGGGGCGGTTTGCACATCCTGCATGGGTATGATCATTCTTCCTGAATTGTTGGCACATTCTGTGTGGGTTTGCACATTCTATGTGGGTTTGAACGCTCGCCCGGGGACGGTTTGCAAATCCTCCCTGGAACGGTTTGCAAATTCTCCCTGGGCAGTTTGCACATTCTGCTTGGGGTTTGCACATTCTTCCTGGGGCAGTGTGCACATTCTCCTTTGGGCAGTTTGCCAATTCAGCGTGGGGTGTTAGCACAATCTCCCTGGGATGGTTTGCACATACTACGTAGGTTTGCACATTCTCCCTGAGACGGTTTGCACACTCTCCCTGGGATGGTTTGCAAATTCTCCCTGGGCAGTTTGCACATTCTACGTGGGTTTGAATATTCTCCCTGGGATGGTTTGCACATTCTACATGGGTTTTGCACATTCTCCCTGGGGTAATTTGCACATTCTCCCTGGAGCAGTTTGCACAGTCTGCATGGGTTTGCACCTTCTCCCAGGGGCGGTTTTCCAATTCTGTGTGGGGTTTTCACATTCTCCCTGGGGCAGTTTCCACATTCTATGTGGGTTTGCGCATTCTCCCTGGGGTGGTTTGCACATTCTATGTGGGTTTGAACATTCTCCCTGGGACAGTTTGCACACTCTCCCTGTGATGGTTTGCAAATTCCCCCTGGGCAATTTGCACATTCTACGTGGGTTTGAACATTCTCCCTAGGGCGATTTGCACACTCTCCCTGGGGCAGTTTGTACATTCTTCCTGGGGCAGTTCGCACATTCTCCTTGGGATGTTTTGCACATTCTCCATGGATTGTTTTCCCATTCACCCTGGGGCAGTTTGCACATTCTACAAAGGTTTTGCACATTCTATGTGGGTTTTGCACATTTTCCCTGGGGCAGTTTGCATATTCTAAGTGGGTTCGAACATTCTCCCTAGGGTGGTTTGCACACTCTCCCTGGGATGGTTTGCACATTCTGCTTGGGATTTGAATATTCTCCCTGGAGCAGTTTGCACATTCTCCTTCGGGCGGTTTGCTAATTCTGCATGGGATGTTTGCACATTCTCCGTGGGATGGTTTGCACATTCTCCCTGGGGCATTTTGCACATTCTCCCTGGAGCAGTTTGCACATTCTCCCTGGGGCGGTTTGGACATTCTACGTCGGTTTTGCACATTCTCCCTAGGGTTGTTTGCACATTCTCCCTGGGGCAGTGTGCTCATTCTTCGTGGGTTTGCACATTCTCCTTGAGATGCTTTGCACATTCTCCATGGGGTGGTTTGCACATTCTACATGCGTTAGCACATTCTCCCTAGGGCAGTTTGCACATTGTTCGTGGGTTTGCACATTCTCCTTGAGATGCTTTGCACATTCTCCATGGGGTGGTTTGCACATTCTGCTTGGGATTTGCACATTCTCCCTGGGGCAGTTTGCACATTCTCCTTTGGGCGGTTTGCCAATTCTGCGTGGGGTTTGCACATTCTCCCTAGGGTGGTTTGCACATTCTATGTGGGTTTGCACATTCTCCCTGGGACGCTTTGCACATTGTGCGTGGGGTTTGCACATTCTCCCGAGGGTGGTTTGCACATTCTGTGTGGGTTTGCAAATTGCCCCTGGGGCAGTTGCACATTCTGCTTGGGATTTGAACATTCTCCCTGGGGCAGTTTGCATATTCTCCTTGGGGAGGTTTGCCAATTCTGTGTGTGGTGTTTGCACATTCTCCCTAGGGTGGTTTGCACATTCTGTGTGGGTTTGAGCATTCTCCCTGGGACGGTTTGCACATTCTGTGTAGGTTTGCACATTCTTCCTGGGGTGGTTTGCACATTCTATGTGGGATTGAACATTCTCCCTGGGACAGTTTGCACACTCTCCCTGGGAAGGTTTGCAAATTCCCGCTGAGCAGTTTGCACATTCTACGTGTGTTTGAACATTATCCCTAGGGCGGTTAGCACACTCTCCCTGTGATGGTTTGCATATTCTCCTTGGAGCCGTTTGCACATTCTCCCTGGAGCGGTTTGTACATTCTCCCTGGGGTGGTTTAAACATTCTCCCTGGGGTGGTTTGCGCACTCTCCCTAGGATGGTTTGCATATTCTCCCTGGAGCGGTTTGCACACTCTCCCTGGGACGTTTTGCAAATTCCCGCTGGGCAGTTTGCACATTCTACGTGGGTTTGAACATTCTCCCTAGGGCGGTTAGCACACTCTCCCTGGGGTGGTTTGAACATTCTCCCTGGGGTGGTTTGCACATTCTCCCTGGAGCAGTTTGCACATTCTCCCTGGAGCAGTTTGCATATTCTACGTGGGTTTGCAAATTCTACCAGGGACAGTTTGCACATTCTGCTTGGGATTTGCAAATTTTCCCTGTGGTTGTTTGCACATTCTACGTGGGTTTGCACATTCTTTCTGGGATGCTTTGTGCAAACCCCAAGCAGAATGTGCAAAGCGTCCCAGGAAGAATGTGCAAACCCCACGCAGAATGTGCATTCTCCCTGGGGCGGTTTGCACATTCTGCATGGGTATGATCATTCTTCCTGGATTGTTGGCACATTCTGTGTGGGTTTGCACATTCTATGTGGGTTTGAACGCTCTCCCGGGGACGGTTTGCAAATTCTCCCTGGAACAGTTTGCAAATTCTCCCTGGGCAGTTTGCACATTCTGCTTGGGGTTTGCACATTGGGGTTTGCCAATTCAGCGTGGGGTGTTAGCACAATCTCCCTGGGATGGTTTGCACATACTACGTAGGTTTGCACATTCTCCCTGAGACGGTTTGCACACTCTCCCTGGGATGGTTTGCAAATTCTCCCTGGGCAGTTTGCACATTCTACATGGGTTTGAATATTCTCCCTGGGATGGTTTGCACATTCTACATGGGTTTTGCACATTCTCCCTGGGGTAATTTGCACATTCTCCCTGGAGCAGTTTGCACAGTCTGCATGGGTTTGCACCTTCTCCCAGGGGCGGTTTTCCAATTCTGTGTGGGGTTTTCACATTCTCCCTGGGGCAGTTTCCACATTCTATGTGGGTTTGCGCATTCTCCCTGGGGTGGTTTGCACATTCTATGTGGGTTTGAACATTCTCCCTGTGACAGTTTGCACACTCTCCCTGTGATGGTTTGCAAATTCCCCCTGGGCAATTTGCACATTCTACGTGGGTTTGAACATTCTCCCTCGGGTGGTTTGCATATTGTCCCTGGGGCTGTTCGTACATTCTCCTTGGGACGTTTTGCACATTCTCCCTGGAATGGTTTGCACATTATGCATGGTTTTTCACATTCTCCCTGGGGCAGTTTTCACATTCAACGTGGGTTTGCGCATTCTCCCTGGGGTGGTTTGCACACTCTCCTTGGGACGGTATACACATTCTCCCTGGGCAGTTTGCACATTCTACTTGGGTTTTACACATTCTCCCTGGGGTAATTTGCACATTCTTCCTGGAGCCGTTTGCATATTGTATGTGGGTTTTACACATTCTCGCTGGGGCAGTTTGCACAGTCTGCATGGGGCAGTTTGCACATTCTACATGGGTTTACACATTCTCCCTGGGGTGGTTTGCACATTCCATGTAGGCTTGCAAATTCTCCCTGGAGCAGTTTGCACATTCTGCTTGGGATTTGCACATTCTCCTTCAGGCGGTTTGCCAATTCTGCGTGGGGTGTTTGCACATTCTACCTGGGGTAGTTTGCACATTCTATGTGGGTTTGAACATTCTCCCTGGGATGGTTTGCGCACTCTCCCTAGGATGGTTTGCATATTCTCCCTGGAGCGGTTTGCACACTCTCCCTGGGACGTTTTGCAAATTCCCGCTGGGCAGTTTGCACATTCTACGTGGGTTTGAACATTCTCTCTAGGGCGGTTAGCACACTCTCCCTGGGATGGTTTGCATATTTTCCCTGGAGCAGTTTGCACATTCTCCCTGGAGCGGTTTGCACATTCTCCCTGGAGCGGTTTGCACATTCTCCCTGGGGTGGTTTGCACATTCTCCCTGGAGCAGTTTGCACATTCTCCCTGGAGCAGTTTGCACATTCTGCTTGGGATTTGCAAATTCTCCCTGTGGTTGTTTGCACATTCTACGTGGGTTTGCACATTCTTTCTGGGATGCTTTGTGCAAACCCCAAGCAGAATGTGCAAAGCGTCCCAGGAAGAATGTGCAAACCCCACGCAGAATGTGCATTCTCCCTGGGGCGGTTTGCACATTCTGCATGGGTATGATCATTCTTCCTGAATTGTTGGCACATTCTATGTGGGTTTGCACATTCTATGTGGGTTTGAACGCACTCCCGGGGACGGTTTGCAAATTCTCCCTGGAACGGTTTGCAAATTCTCCCTGGGCAGTTTGCACATTTTGCTTTGGGTTTGCACATTCTTCCTGGGGCAGTGTGCACATTCTCCTTTGGGCAGTTTGCCAATTCAGCGTGGGGTGTTAGCACAATCTCCCTGGGATGGTTTGCACATACTACGTAGGATTGCACATTCTCCCTGAGACGGTTTGCACACTCTCCCTGGGATGGTTTGCAAATTCTCCCTGGGCAGTTTGCACATTCTACGTGGGTTTGAATATTCTCCCTGGGATGGTTTGCACATTCTACATGGGTTTTGCACATTCTCCCTGGGGTAATTTGCACATTCTCCCTGGAGCAGTTTGCACAGTCTGCATGGGTTTGCACCTTCTCCCAGGGGCGGTTTTCCAATTCTGTGTGGGGTTTTCACATTCTCCCTGGGGCAGTTTCCACATTCTATGTGGGTTTGCGCATTCTCCCTGGGGTGGTTTGCACATTCTATGTGGGTTTGAACACTCTCCCTGGGACAGTTTGCACACTCTCCCTGTGATGGTTTGCAAATTCCCCCTGGGCAATTTGCACATTCTACGTGGGTTTGAACATTCTCCCTCGGGTGGTTTGCATATTGTCCCTGGGGCTGTTCGTACATTCTCCTTGGGACGTTTTGCACATTCTCCCTGGAATGGTTTGCACATTATGCATGGTTTTTCACATTCTCCCTGGGGCAGTTTTCACATTCAACGTGGGTTTGCGCATTCTCCCTGGGGTGGTTTGCATATTCTACACGGGTTTTGCACATTCTCCCTGGGGTAATTTGCACATTCTCCCTAGGGCAGTTTGCACAGTCTGCATGGGTTTGCATATTCTCGCTGGGGCAGTTGGCACATTCACCCTGGGACAGTTTGCACATTTTGCGTGGGTTTGCACATTCTCCTTCGGGCGGTTTGCACATTCTATGTGGATTAGAACATTCTCCCTGGGACGGTTCGCACACTCTCCCTGGGACGGTATACAAATTCTCCCTGGGCAGTTTGCACATTCTCCCTGGGACGGTTTGCACATTCTCCCTTGGGGTGGTTTGCACATTCTTCCTGGGACGGTTTGCACACTCTCCTTGGGACGGTATACAAATTCTCCCTGGGCAGTTTGCACATTCTCCCTGGGGCGGTTTACACATTCTCCCTGGGCAGTTTGCACATTCTACGTGGGTTTTAGACATTCTCCCTGGGGTAATTTGCACATTCTTCCTGGAGCCGTTTGCATATCGTATGTGGGTTTTACACATTCTCGCTGGGGCAGTTTGCACAGTCTGCATGGGTTTGCACATTCTCCCAGGGGCAGTTTACACATTCTCCCTGGAGCAGTTTACACAGTCTGCATGGGGCAGTTTGCACATTCTACATGGGTTTACACATTCTCCCTGGGGTAGTTTGCACATTCCATGTAGGCTTGCAAATTCTCCCTGGAGCAGTTTGCACATTCTGCTTGGGATTTGCACATTCTCCTTCAGGCGGTTTGCCAATTCTGCGTGGGGTGTTTGCACATTCTACCTGGGGTAGTTTGCATATTCTATGTGGGTTTGAACATTCGCCCTGGGATGGTTTGCGCACTCTCCCTAGGATGGTTTGCATATTCTCCCTGGAGCGGTTTGCACACTCTCCCTGGGACGTTTTGCAAATTCCCGCTGGGCAGTTTGCACATTCTACGTGGGTTTGAACATTCTCCCTAGGGCGGTTAGCACACTCTCCCTGGGATGGTTTGCATATTCTCCCTGGAGCAGTTTGCACATTCTCCCTGGAGCAGTTTGCACATTCTCCCTGGAGCAGTTTGCATATTCTACGTGGGTTTGCAAATTCTACCAGGGACAGTTTGCACATTCTGCTTGGGATTTGCAAATTTTCCCTGTGGTTGTTTGCACATTCTACGTGGGTTTGCACATTCTTTCTGGGATGCTTTGTGCAAACCCCAAGCAGAATGTGCAAAGCGTCCCAGGAAGAATGTGCAAACCCCACGCAGAATGTGCATTCTCCCTGGGGCGGTTTGCACATTCTGCATGGGTATGATCATTCTTCCTGGATTGTTGGCACATTCTATGTGGGTTTGCACATTCTATGTGGGTTTGAACGCTCTCCCGGGGACGGTTTGCAAATTCTCCCTGGAACGGTTTGCAAATTCTCCCTGGGCAGTTTGCACATTCTGCTTGGGGTTTGCACATTCTTCCTGGGGCAGTGTGCACATTCTCCTTTGGGCAGTTTGCCAATTCAGCGTGGGGTGTTAGCACAATCTCCCTGGGATGGTTTGCACATACTACGTAGGTTTGCACATTCTCCCTGAGACGGTTTGCACACTCTCCCTGGGATGGTTTGCAAATTCTCCCTGGGCAGTTTGCACATTCTACGTGGGTTTGAATATTCTCCCTGGGATGGTTTGCACATTCTACATGGGTTTTGCACATTCTCCCTGGGGTAATTTGCACATTCTCCCTGGAGCAGTTTGCACAGTCTGCATGGGTTTGCACCTTCTCCCAGGGGCGGTTTTCCAATTCTGTGTGGGGTTTTCACATTCTCCCTGGGGCAGTTTCCACATTCTATGTGGGTTTGCGCATTCTCCCTGGGGTGGTTTGCACATTCTATGTGGGTTTGAACATTCTCCCTGGGACAGTTCGCACACTCTCCCTGTGGTGGTTTGCAAATTCCCCCTGGGCAATTTGCACATTCTACGTGGGTTTGAACATTCTCCCTCGGGTGGTTTGCATATTGTCCCTGGGGTGGTTTGCACATTCTCCATGGGGTGATTTGCACATTGTATGTGGGTTTCAATATTCTCCCTGGGACAGTTTGCACACTCTCCCTGTGATGGTTTGCAAATTCCCCCTGGGCAATTTGCACATTCTACGTGGGTTTGAACATTCTCCCTAGGGCGATTTGCACACTCTCCCTGGGGCAGTTTGTACATTCTTCCTGGCGCAGTTTAAACTTTCTCCCTGGGGTGGTTTGCACATTCTCCCTGGGGCAGTTTGTTTGCACATTCTCCTTCGGGCGGTTTGCCAATTCTGCGTGTGGTGTTTGCACATTCCGCCTGGGGCTGTTTGCACATTCTACATTGGTTTGAACATTCTGCCTGGGGCAGTTTGCACATTCTGCGTGGAGTTTGCACATTCTTCCTGGGTTGTTTGCACATTCTCCCTCAGATGATTTGCACATACTGCATGGGTTTTCGCATTCTCGCTGGGGCAGTTTTCACATTCTACATGGGTTTGAACATTCTGCCTGGGGCAGTTTGCACATTCTGCGTGGAGTTTGCACATTCTTCCTGGGTTGTTTGCACATTCTCCCTCGGATGATTTGCACATTCTGCATGGGTTTTCGCATTCTCTCTGGGGCAGTTTTCACATTCTACATGGGTTTGAACATTCTCCCTGGGACGGTTTGCACACTCTCCCTGGGGTGGTTTGCACATTCTACGTGGGTTTGCAAATTCTCCCTGGGGCAGTTTGCACATTCTGCTTGGGATTTGCACATTCTCCCTGGGGCAGTTTGCATATTCTCCTTCGGGAGGTTTGCCAATTCTGTGTGTGGTGTTTGCACATTCTCCCTGGGGTGGTTTGCACAATCTATGTGGATTTGAACATTCTCCCTGGGACGGTTTGCACACTCTCCCTCGAACGGTTTGCAAATTCCCGCTGGGCAGTTTGCATATTCTACGTGGGTTTGCACATTCTCCCTGGGGTGGTTTGCATATTCTCCCTGGGGCAGTTTGCACATTCTCCCTGGGGCGGTTTGCACATTCTCCCTGGGGCGGTTTGCACATTCTACGTGGGTTTGCACATTCTCCCTGGGGTTGTTGGCACATTCTAGGTGGGTTTGCAAATTCTCCCTGGGGCAGTTTGCACATTCTGCTTGGGATCTGCACATTCTCCCTGGGGCACTTTGCACATTCTCCTTTGGGAGGTTTGCCAATTCTGTGTGTGGTGTTTGCACATTCTCCCTGGGGTGGTTTGCACATTCTATGTGGGTTTGAACATTCTCCCTGGGACGGTTTGCACACTCTCCCTGGGACAGTTTGCACATTCGCCCTGGAGCAGTTTTCACATTCTACGTGGGTTTGCAAATTCTCCCTAGGACAGTTTGCACATTCTGCTTGGGATTTACACATTCTCCCTGGGGCAGTTTGCACATTCTGCTTGGGATATGCACATTCTCCCTGGGGCAGTTTGCACATTCTACGTGGGTTTGCACATTCTCCCTGGAGTGGTTTGCACATTCTCCCTGGGACGGTTAGCACACTCTCCCTGGAGCAGTTTGCAAATTCTCCCTGGGTCAGTTTGCACATTCTGCTTGGGATTTGCACATTCTCCCTGGGGCAGTTTGCATATTCTCCTTCGGGAGGTTTGCCAATTCTGCGTGTGGTGTTTGCACGTTCTCCCTGGGGTGGTTTCTACATTCCATGTGGGTTTGCACATTCTCCCTAGGGTTGTTTGCACATTCTACGTGGGTTTGTAAATTCTCCCTGGGGCAGTTTGCACATTCTACGTGGGTTTGAACATTCTCCCTGGGACGGTTAGCACACTCTCCCTGGAGCAGTTTGCACATTCTCCCTGGAGCAGTTTGCACATTCTCCCTGGAGCAGTTTGCACACTCTCCCTGGAGCAGTTTGCACACTCTCCCTGGAGCAGTTTGCACATTCTCCCTGGAGCAGTTTGCACATTCTCCCTGGGGTGGGTTGCACATTCTCCCTGGGGCAGTTTGCACATTTTTCCTGGGGTTGTTGGCACATTCTACATTGGTTTGCAAATTCTCCCTGGGGCAGTTTGCACATTCCGCCTGGGTTTGATCATTCTTCCTGGGTTGTTTGCACATTCTACGTAGGTTTGAACATTCTCCGTGGGACAGTTTGCACACTCTCCCTGGGGTGGTTTCTACATTCTCCCTGGAGCAGTTTGCACATTCTACGTGGGTTTGCAAATTCTCCCAGGGACAGTTTGCAGATTCTGCTTGGGATTTGCACATTCTCCCTGGGGCAGTTTGCATATTCTCCTTGAGGAGGTGTGCCAATTCTGTGTGTGGTGTTTGTACATTCTCCCTGGGGTGGTTTGCACATTCTGTGTAGGTTTGCACATTCTTCCTGGGTTGTTTGCACATTCTCCCTCGGATGATTTGCACATTCTGCATGGGTTTTCGCATTCTCTCTGGGGCAGTTTTCACATTCTACATGGGTTTGAACATTCTCCCTGGGACGGTTTGCACATTCTGCTTGGGATCTGCACATTCTCCCTGGGGCAGTTTGCATATTCTCCTTCGGGAGGTTTGCCAATTCTGTGTGTGGTGTTTGCACATTCTCCCTGGGGTGGTTTGCACAATCTATGTGGATTTGAACATTCTCCCTGGGACGGTTTGCACACTCTCCCTCGGACGGTTTGCAAATTCCCGCTGGGCAGTTTGCATATTCTACGTGGGTTTGCACATTCTCCCTGGGGTGGTTTGAACATTCTCCCTGGGGCAGTTTGCACATTCTCCCTGGGGCGGTTTGCACATTCTCTGTGGGTTTGCACATTCTCCCTGGGGTTGTTGGCACATTCTAGGTGGGTTTGCAAATTCTCCCTGGGGCAGTTTGCACATTCTCCTTCGGGAGGTTTGCCAATTCTGTGTGTGGTGTTTGCACATTCTCCCTGGGGTGGTTTGCACATTCTATGTGGGTTTGAACATTCTCCCTGGGACGGTTTGCACACTCTCCCTGGGACAGTTTGCACATTCGCCCAGGAGCAGTTTTCACATTCTACGTGGCTTTGCAAATTCTCCCTAGGACAGTTTGCACATTCTGCTTGGGATTTACACATTCTCCCTGGGGCAGTTTGCACATTCTGCTTGGGATATGCACATTCTCCCTGGAGCGGTTTGCACATTCTCCCTGGGGTGGTTTGCACATTCTCCCTGGGGTGGTTTCCACATTCTCCTTGGGATGGTTTCCACAGTCTCCCTGGAGCAGTTTGCAAATTTTTCCTGGAGCAGTTCTCACGTTCTACGTGGGTTTGCAAATTCTCCCAGAGACAGTTTGCACATTCTGCTTGGGATTTGCAAATGCCCCCTGGGCAGTTTGCACATTCTACGTGGGTGGTTTGCAGATTTTCCCTGGAGCAGTTTGTACATTCTCCCTGGGGCAATTTCCACATTCTCCCTGGAGCAGTTTGTACATTCTCCCTGTGGCAGTTTGCACATTCTATGTGGGTTTTCAAATTCTCCCAGGGACAGTTTGCACATTCTGCTTGGGATTTACACATTCTCCCTGGGGCAGTTTGCACATTCTACGTGGGTTTGCACATTCTCCCTGGAGCAGTTTGCACATTCTCCCTGGAGCGGTTTTCACATTCTTCCTGGAGCGGTTTGCACATTTCTCCTGGAGCAGTTTGCACATTCTCCCTGGAGCAGTTTGCACATTCTCCCTGGGGCGGTTTGCACATTCTATGTGAGTTTGCACATTCTCCCTAGGACAGTTTGCACATTCTGCTTGGGATATGCACATTCTCCCTGGGGCAGTTTGCATATTCTCCTCCGGGAGGTTTGCCAATTCTGTGTGTGGTGTTTGCACATTCTCCCTGAGGTGGTTTGCACATTCTATGTGGGTTTGAACATTCTCCCTGGGACGGTTTGCACACTCTCCCTCGGATGGTTTGCATGTTTTCCCTGGAGCAGTTTGCACATTCTCCCTGGAGCGGTTTGCACATTCTATGTGGGTTTGCACATTCTCCCTGGGGTGGTTTGCACATTCTACGTGGGTTTGAACATTCTCCCTGGGACGGTTTGCACACTCTCCCTGGGACAGTTTGCACATTCGCCCTGGAGCAGTTTTCACATTCTACGTGGGTTTGCAAATTCTCCCTAGGACAGTTTGCACATTCTGCTTGGGATATGCACATTCTCCCTGGGGCAGTTTGCACATTCTTTATGTGTTTGCACATTCTCCCTAGGGCGGTTAGCACACTCTACCTGGGACGGTTTGCATATTCCCCCTGGAGCGGTTTGCACATTCTCCCTGGGGTGGTTTGCACATTCTCCCTGGGGTGGTTTCCACATTCTCCCTGGGATGGTTTCCACAGTCTCCCTGGAGAAGTTTGCAAATTTTTCCTGGAGCAGTTCTCACGTTCTACGTGGGTTTGCAAATTCTCCCAGAGACAGTTTGCACATTCTGCTTGGGATTTACACGTTCACCCTGGGGCAGTTTGCACATTCTGCTTGGGATTTGAAAATTCCCCCTGAGCAGTTTGCACATTCTACGTGGGTTTGAACATTCTCCCTAGGGCGATTTGCACACTCTCCCTGGGTGGTTTGCAGATTTTCCCTGGAGCAGTTTGTACATTCTCCCTGGAGCAGTTTTCACATTCTACGTGGGTTTTCAAATTCTCCCAGGGACAGTTTGCACATTCTGCTTGGTATTTACACATTCTCCCTGTGGCAGTTTTCACATTCTACGTGGGTTTGCACATTCTCCCTGGAGCGGTTTTCACATTCTCCCTGGAGCGGTTCGCACATTCTCCCTGGAGCAGTTTGCACATTCTCCCTGGGGCAGTTTGCACATTCTATGTGGGTTTGAACATTCTCCCTAGGGTGGTTAGCACACTCTCCCTGGGATGGTTTGCATGTTCTCCCTGGAGCAGTTTGCACATTCTCCCTGAAGCAGTTTGCACATTCTATGTGGGTTTGAACATTTTCCCTAGGGCGATTTGCACACTCTCCCTGGGGTGGTTTGCAGATTCTCCCTGGGGTGGTTTCCACATTCTCCTTGGGACGGTTTCCACAGTCTCCCTGGAGCAGTTTGCACATTTTTCCTGGAGCAGTTCTCACGTTCTACGTGGGTTTGCAAATTCTCCCAGAGACAGTTTGCACATTCTGCTTGAGATTTACACATTCTCCCTGGGGCAGTTTGCACATTCTGCTTGGGATTTGAAAACTCCCCCTGGGCACTTTGTACATTCTACGTGGGTTTGAACATTCTCCCTAGGGCGATTTGCACACTCTCCCTGGGTGGTTTGCAGATTTTCCCTGGAGCAGTTTGTACATTCTCCCTGGGGCAATATTCACATTCTCCCTGGAGCAATTTTCACATTCTCCCTGGAGCAGTTTGTACATTCTCCCTGGGGCAGTTTGCACATTCTACGTGGGTTTGCACATTCTCCCTGGAGTGGTTTGCACATTCTCCCTGGGGCAGTTTGCACATTCTATGTGGGTTTGCACATTCTCCCTAGGGTGGTTAGCACACTCTCCCTGGGATGGTTTGCATGTTCTCCCTGGAGTAGTTTGCACATTCTCCCAGGAGCAGTTTGCACATTCTCCCTGGAGCAGTTTGCACATTCTCCCTGGGGCGGTTTGCACATTCTATGTGGGTTTGCACATTCTCCCTGGGGTTGTTGGCACTTTCTACGTGGGTTTGCAAATTCTCCCTGGGTTGTTTGCACATTCTACGTAGGTTTGAACATTCTCCGTGGGACAGTTTGCACACTCTCCCTGGGGTGGTTTCTACATTCTCCCTGGAGCAGTTTGCACATTCTACGTGGGTTTGCAAATTCTCCCAGGGACAGTTTGCAGATTCTGCTTGGGATTTGCACATTCTCCCTGGGGCAGTTTGCATATTCTCCTTGGGGAGATTTGCCAATTCTGTGTGTAGTGTTTGTACATTCTCCCTGGGGTGGTTTGCACATTCTGTGTAGGTTTGCACATTCTTCCTGGGTTGTTTGCACATTCTCCCTCGGATGATTTGCACATTCTGCATGGGTTTTCGCATTCTCTCTGGGGCAGTTTTCACATTCTACATGGGTTTGAACATTCTCCCTGGGACGGTTTGCACACTCTGGGGTGGTTTGCGCATTCTACGTGGGTTTGCAAATTCTCCCTGGGGCAGTTTGCACATTCTGCTTGGGATCTGCACATTCTCCCTGGGGCAGTTTGCATATTCTCCTTCGGGAGGTTTGCCAATTCTGTGTGTGGTGTTTGCACATTCTCCCTGGGGTGGTTTGCACAATCTATGTGGATTTGAACATTCTCCCTGGGACGGTTTGCACATTCTCCCTCGGACGGTTTGCAAATTCCCGCTGGGCAGTTTGCATATTCTACGTGGGTTTGCACATTCTCCCGGGGTGGTTTGAACATTCTCCCTGGGGCAGTTTGCACATTCTCCCTGGGGCGGTTTGCACATTCTATGTGGGTTTGCACATTCTCCCTGGGGTTGTTGGCACATTCTAGGTGGGTTTGCAAATTCTCCCTGGGGCAGTTTGCACATTCTGCTTGGGATCTGCACATTCTCCCTGGGGCACTTTGCACATTCTCCTTTGGGAGGTTTGCCAATTCTGTGTGTGGTGTTTGCACATTCTCCCTGGGGTGGTTTGCACATTCTATGTGGGTTTGAATATTCTCCCTGGGACGGTTTGCACATTCTCCCTGGGACAGTTTGCACATTCGCCCTGGAGCAGTTTTCACATTCTAGGTGGGTTTGCAAATTC
This sequence comes from Hemiscyllium ocellatum, assembly GCF_020745735.1. Lineage (NCBI taxonomy): Eukaryota > Metazoa > Chordata > Chondrichthyes > Orectolobiformes > Hemiscylliidae > Hemiscyllium > Hemiscyllium ocellatum. Next base: position 43,618,320 of record NC_083431.1, read on the forward strand.
TCCCTAGGACAGTTTGCACTTTCTGCTTGGGATTTACACATTCTCCCTGGGGCAGTTTGCACATTCGCCCTGGAGCAGTTTTCACATTCTACGTGGGTTTGCAAATTCTCCCTAGGACAGTTTGCACATTCTGCTTGGGATATGCACATTCTCCCTGGGGCAGTTTGCACATTCTATGTGTGTTTGCACATTCTCCCTAGGGCGGTTAGCACACTCTCCCTGGGACGGTTTGCATATTCCCCCTGGAGCGGTTTGCACATTCTCCCTGGAGCGGTTTGCACATTCTCCCTGGGGTGGTTTGCAGATTTTCCCTGGAGCAGTTTGTACATTCTCCCTGGGGCAATTTCCACATTCTCCCTGGAGCAGTTTGTACTTTCTCCCTGGAGCAGTTTTCACATTCTACGTGGGTTTTCAAATTCTCCCAGGGACAGTTTGCACATTCTGCTTGGGATTTACACATTCTCCCTGGGGCACTTTGCACATTCTACGTGGGTTTGCACATTCTCCCTGGAGCGGTTTTCACATTCTCCCTGGGGCAGTTTGCACATTCTATTGGGTTTGAACATTCTCCCTGGAGCAGTTTGCACATTCTCCCTGGGGTGGTTTGCACATTCTCCCTGGGGCAGTTTGCACATTTTACGTGGGTTTGCACATTCTCCTTGAGGTTGTTGGCACATTCTATGTGGGTTTGCAAAAATTTTCCACGGGGCAGTTTGCACATTCTCCTTCGGGCGGTTTGCCAATTCTGCGTGTGGTGTTTGCACATTCGCCCTGGAGCAGTTTGCACATTCTACGTGGGTTTGCAAATTCTCCCTAGGACAGTTTGCACATTCTGCTTGGGATATGCACATTCTCCCTGGGGCAGTTTGCACATTCTGCTTGGGATTTGCACATTCTCCCTGGGGCAGTTTGCATATTCTCCTCCGGGAGGTTTGCCAATTCTGTGTGTGGTGTTTGCACATTCTCCCTGAGGTGGTTTGCACATTCTATGTGGGTTTGAACATTCTCCCTGGGACGGTTTGCACACTCTCCCTCGGATGGTTTGCATGTTTTCCCTGGAGCAGTTTGCACATTCTCCCTGGAGCGGTTTGCACATTCTATGTGGGTTTGCACATTCTCCCTGGGGTGGTTTGCACATTCTACGTGGGTTTGAACATTCTCCCTGGGACGGTTTGCACACTCTCCCTGGGACAGTTTGCACATTCGCCCTGGAGCAGTTTTCACATTCTACGTGGGTTTGCAAATTCTCCCTAGGACAGTTTGCACATTCTGCTTGGGATATGCACATTCTCCATGGGGCAGTTTGCACATTCTTTATGTGTTTGCACATTCTCCCTAGGGCGGTTAGCACACTCTACCTGGGACGGTTTGCATATTCCCCCTGGAGCGGTTTGCACATTCTCCCTGGGGTGGTTTGCACATTCTCCCTGGGGTGGTTTCCACATTCTCCCTGGGATGGTTTCCACAGTCTCCCTGGAGAAGTTTGCAAATTTTTCCTGGAGCAGTTCTCACGTTCTACGTGGGTTTGCAAATTCTCCCAGAGACAGTTTGCACATTCTGCTTGGGATTTACACGTTCTCCCTGGGGCAGTTTGCACATTCTGCTTGGGATTTGAAAATTCCCCCTGAGCAGTTTGCACATTCTACGTGGGTTTGAACATTCTCCCTAGGGCGATTTGCACACTCTCCCTGGGTGGTTTGCAGATTTTCCCTGGAGCAGTTTGTACATTCTCCCTGGAGCAGTTTTCACATTCTACGTGGGTTTTCAAATTCTCCCAGGGACAGTTTGCACATTCTGCTTGGTATTTACACATTCTCCCTGTGGCAGTTTTCACATTCTACGTGGGTTTGCACATTCTCCCTGGAGCGGTTTTCACATTCTCCCTGGAGCGGTTCGCACATTCTCCCTGGAGCAGTTTGCACATTCTCCCTGGGGCAGTTTGCACATTCTATGTGGGTTTGAACATTCTCCCTAGGGTGGTTAGCACACTCTCCCTGGGGTGGTTTGCATGTTCTCCCTGGAGCAGTTTGCACATTCTCCCTGAAGCAGTTTGCACATTCTATGTGGGTTTGAACATTTTCCCTAGGGCGATTTGCACACTCTCCCTGGGGTGGTTTGCAGATTCTCCCTGGGGTGGTTTCCACATTCTCCTTGGGACGGTTTCCACAGTCTCCCTGGAGCAGTTTGCACATTTTTCCTGGAGCAGTTCTCACGTTCTACGTGGGTTTGCAAATTCTCCCAGAGACAGTTTGCACATTCTGCTTGGGATTTACACGTTCTCCCTGGGGCAGTTTGCACATTCTGCTTGGGATTTGAAAATTCCCCCTGAGCAGTTTGCACATTCTACGTGGGTTTGAACATTCTCCCTAGGGCGATTTGCACACTCTCCCTGGGTGGTTTGCAGATTTTCCCTGGAGCAGTTTGTACATTCTCCCTGGAGCAGTTTTCACATTCTACGTGGGTTTTCAAATTCTCCCAGGGACAGTTTGCACATTCTGCTTGGTATTTACACATTCTCCCTGTGGCAGTTTTCACATTCTACGTGGGTTTGCACATTCTCCCTGGAGCGGTTTTCACATTCTCCCTGGAGCGGTTCGCACATTCTCCCTGGAGCAGTTTGCACATTCTCCCTGGGGCAGTTTGCACATTCTATGTGGGTTTGAACATTCTCCCTAGGGTGGTTAGCACACTCTCCCTGGGGTGGTTTGCATGTTCTCCCTGGAGCAGTTTGCACATTCTCCCTGAAGCAGTTTGCACATTCTATGTGGGTTTGAACATTTTCCCTAGGGCGATTTGCACACTCTCCCTGGGGTGGTTTGCAGATTCTCCCTGGGGTGGTTTCCACATTCTCCTTGGGACGGTTTCCACAGTCTCCCTGGAGCAGTTTGCACATTTTTCCTGGAGCAGTTCTCACGTTCTACGTGGGTTTGCAAATTCTCCCAGAGACAGTTTGCACATTCTGCTTGAGATTTACACATTCTCCCTGGGGCAGTTTGCACATTCTGCTTGGGATTTGAAAACTCCCCCTGGGCACTTTGTACATTCTACGTGGGTTTGAACATTCTCCCTAGGGCGATTTGCACACTCTCCCTGGGTGGTTTGCAGATTTTCCCTGGAGCAGTTTGTACATTCTCCCTGGGGCAATTTTCACATTCTCCCTGGAGCAGTTTGTACATTCTCCCTGGAGCAGTGTTCACATTCTACGTGGGTTTTCAAATTCTCCCAGGGACAGTTTGCAAATTCTGCTTGGGATTTACACATTCTCCCTGGGGCAGTTTGCACATTCTACGTGGGTTTGCACATTCTCCCTGGAGTGGTTTGCACATTCTCCCTGGGGCAGTTTGCACATTCTATGTGGGTTTGCACATTCTCCCTAGGGTGGTTAGCACACTCTCCCTGGGATGGTTTGCATGTTCTCCCTGGAGTAGTTTGCACATTCTCCCAGGAGCAGTTTGCACATTCTCCCTGGAGCAGTTTGCACATTCTCCCTGTGGCGGTTTGCACATTCTATGTGGGTTTGCACATTCTCCCTGGGGTTGTTGGCACTTTCTACGTGGGTTTGCAAATTCTCCCTGGGTTGTTTGCACATTCTACGTAGGTTTGAACATTCTCCGTGGGACAGTTTGCACACTCTCCCTGGGGTGGTTTCTACATTCTCCCTGGAGCAGTTTGCACATTCTACGTGGGTTTGCAAATTCTCCCAGGGACAGTTTGCAGATTCTGCTTGGGATTTGCACATTCTCCCTGGGGCAGTTTGCATATTCTCCTTGGGGAGATTTGCCAATTCTGTGTGTAGTGTTTGTACATTCTCCCTGGGGTGGTTTGCACATTCTGTGTAGGTTTGCACATTCTTCCTGGGTTGTTTGCACATTCTCCCTCGGATGATTTGCACATTCTGCATGGGTTTTCGCATTCTCTCTGGGGCAGTTTTCACATTCTACATGGGTTTGAACATTCTCCCTGGGACGGTTTGCACACTCTCTCTGGGGTGGTTTGCGCATTCTACGTGGGTTTGCAAATTCTCCCTGGGGCAGTTTGCACATTCTGCTTGGGATCTGCACATTCTCCCTGGGGCAGTTTGCATATTCTCCTTCGGGAGGTTTGCCAATTCTGTGTGTGGTGTTTGCACATTCTCCCTGGGGTGGTTTGCACAATCTATGTGGGTTTGAACATTCTCCCTGGGACGGTTTGCACATTCTCCCTCGGACGGTTTGCAAATTCCCGCTGGGCAGTTTGCATATTCTACGTGGGTTTGCACATTCTCCCTGGGGTGGTTTGAACATTCTCCCTGGGGCAGTTTGCACATTCTCCCTGGGGCGGTTTGCACATTCTATGTGGGTTTGCACATTCTCCCTGGGGTTGTTGGCACATTCTAGGTGGGTTTGCAAATTCTCCCTGGGGCAGTTTGCACATTCTGCTTGGGATCTGCACATTCTCCCTGGGGCACTTTGCACTTTCTCCTTCGGGAGGTTTGCCAATTCTGTGTGTGGTGTTTGCACATTCTCCCTGGGGTGGTTTGCACATTCTATGTGGGTTTGAACATTCTCCCTGGGACGGTTTGCACACTCTCCCTGGGACAGTTTGCACATTCTCCCAGGATCAGTTTTCACATTCTACGTGGCTTTGCAAATTCTCCCTAGGACAGTTTGCACATTCTGCTTGGGATATGCACATTCTCCCTGGAGCGGTTTGCACATTCTCCCTGGGGTGGTTTGCACATTCTCCCTGGGATGGTTTCCACAGTCTCCCTGGAGCAGTTTGCAAATTTTTCCTGGAGCAGTTCTCACGTTCTACGTGGGTTTGCAAATTCTCCCAGAGAGTTTGCACATTCTGCTTGGGATTTACACGTCTCCCTGGGGCAGTTTGGACATTCTGCTTGGGATTTGCAAATTCCCCCTGGGCAGTTTGCACATTCTACGTGGGTGGTTTGCAGATTTTCCCTGGAGCAGTTTGTACATTCTCCCTGGGGCAATTTCCACATTCTCCCTGGAGCAGTTTGTACATTCTCCCTGTGGCAGTTTGCACATTCTATGTGGGTTTTCAAATTCTCCCAGGGACAGTTTGCACGTTCTGCTTGGGATTTACACATTCTCCCTGGGGCAGTTTGCACATTCTACGTGGGTTTGCACATTCTCCCTGGAGCGGTTTGCACATTCTCCCTGGAGCGGTTTTCACATTCTTCCTGGAGCGGTTTGCACATTTCTCCTGGAGCAGTTTGCACATTCTCCCTGGAGCAGTTTGCACATTCTCCCTGGGGCGGTTTGCACATTCTATGTGAGTTTGCACATTCTCCCCGAGGTTGTTGGCACATTCTATGTGGGTCTGCAAATTCTCCCTGGGGCAGTTTGCACATTCTGCTTGGGATCTGCACATTCTCCCTGGGGCACTTGCACATTCTCCTTCAGGAGGTTTGCCAATTCTGTGTGTGGTGTTTGCACATTCTCCCTGGGGTGGTTTGCACATTCTATATGGGTTTGAACATTCTCCCTGGGACAGTTTGCACATTCGCCCTGGAGCAGTTTTCACATTCTACGTGGGTTTGCAAATTCTCCCTAGGACAGTTTGCACATTCTGCTTGGGATATGCACATTCTCCCTGGGGCAGTTTGCACATTCTATGTGTGTTTGCACATTCTCCCTAGGGCGGTTAGCACACTCTCCCTGGGACAGTTTGCACATTCTCCCTGGAGCGGTTTGCACATTCTCCCTGGAGCGGTTTGCACATTCTCCCTGGGGTGGTTTGCACGTTCTCCCTGGGGTGGTTTCCACATTCTCCCTGGGATGGTTTCCACAGTCTCCCTGGAGCAGTTTGCAAATTTTTCCTGGAGCAGTTCTCACGTTCTATGTGGGTTTGCAAATTCTCCCAGAGACAGTTTGCACATTCTGCTTGGGATTTACACGTTCTCCCTGGGGCAGTTTGCACATTCTGCTTGGGATTTGAAAACTCCCCCTGGGCAGTTTGCACATTCTACGTGGGTTTGAACATTCTCCCTAGGGCGATTTGCACACTCTCCCTGGGTGGTTTGCAGATTTTCCCTGGAGCAGTTTGTACATTCTCCCTGGGGCAATTTCCACCTTCTCCCTGGAGCAGTTTGTACTTTCTCCCTGGAGCAGTTTTCACATTCTACGTGGGTTTTCAAATTCTCCCAGGGACAGTTTGCACATTCTGCTTGGGATTTACACATTCTCCCTGGGGCACTTTGCACATTCTATGTGGGTTTGCACATTCTCCCTGGAGCGGTTTTCACACTCTCCCTGGGGCAGTTTGCACATTCTATTGGGTTTGAACATTCTCCCTGGAGCAGTTTGCACATTCTCCCTGGGGTGGTTTGCACATTCTCCCTGGGGCAGTTTGCACATTTTACGTGGGTTTGCACATTCTCCTTGAGGTTGTTGGCACATTCTATGTGGGTTTGCAAAAACTTTCCACGGGGCAGTTTGCACATTCTCCTTCGGGCGGTTTGCCAATTCTGCGTGTGGTGTTTGCACATTCTACCTGGGGCAGTTTGCACATTCTACATGGGTTTGCAAATTCTCCCTGGGGCAGTTTGCACATTCTACGTGGGTTTGAACATTCTCCCTGGGGCAGTTTGCACATTCTGCTTGGGATTTGCACATTCTCCCTGGGGCAGTTTGCATATTCTCCTCCGGGAGGTTTGCCAATTCTGTGTGTGGTGTTTGCACATTCTCCCTGGGGTGGTTTGCACATTCTATGTGGGTTTGAACATTCTCCCTGGGACGGTTTGCACACTCTCCCTCGGATGGTTTGCATGTTTTCCCTGGAGCAGTTTGCACATTCTCCCTGGAGCGGTTTGCACATTCCATGTGGGTTTGCACATTCTCCCTGGGGTGGTTTGCACATTCTGCTTGGGATTTACACATTCTCTCTGGGGCAGTTTGCACATTCTTTATGTGTTTGCACATTCTCCCTAGGGCGGTTAGCACACTCTCCCTGGGACGGTTTGCATATCCCCCTGGAGTGGTTTGCACATTCTCCCTGGGGTGGTTTGCACATTCTCTCTGGGGTGGTTTCCACATTCTCCCTGGGATGGTTTCCACAGTCTCCCTGGAGAAGTTTGCAAATTTTTCCTGGAGCAGTTCTCACGTTCTACGTGGGTTTGCAAATTCTCCCAGAGACAGTTTGCACATTCTGCTTGGGATTTACACGTTCTCCCTGGGGCAGTTTGCACATTCTGCTTGGGATTTGAAAATTCCCCCTGGGCAGTTTGCACATTCTATGTGGGTTTGAACATTCTCCCTAGGGCGATTTGCACACTCTCCCTGGGTGGTTTGCAGATTTTCCCTGGAGCAGTTTGTACATTCTCCCTGGAGCAGTTTTCACATTCTATGTGGGTTTTCAAATTCTCCCAGGGACAGTTTGCACATTCTGCTTGGTATGTACACATTCTCCCTGTGCCAGTTTGCACATTCTACGTGGGTTCGCACATTCTCCCTGGAGCAGTTTGCACATTCTCCCTGGGGCAGTTTGCACATTCTACGTGTGTTTGAACATTCTCCCTAGGGCGGCTAGCACACTCTCCCTGGGATGGTTTGCACATTCTCCCTGGAGCGGTTTGCACATTCTCCCTGGGGTGGTTTAAACATTCTCCCTGGGGTGGTTTGCACATTCTCCCTGGGGCAGTTTGCACATTTTACGTGGGTTTGCACATTCTCCTTGGGGTTGTTGGCACATTCTATGTGGGTTTGCAAAAATTTTCCACGGGGCAGTTTGTACATTTTCCTTCGGGCGGTTTGCCAATTCTGCGTGTGGTGTTTGCACATTCCACCTGGGGCAGTTTGCACATTCTATGTGTGTTTGCACATTCTCCCTGGGGCAGTTTGCACATTCTCCTTTGGGAGGTTTGCCAATTCTGTGTGTGGTGTTTGCACATTCTCCCTGGGACGGTTTGCACACTCCCTGGGACAGTTTGCACATTCGCCCAGGATCAGTTTTCACATTCTACATGGCTTTGCAAATTCTCCCTAGGACAGTTTGCACATTCTGCTTGGGATTTACACATTCTCCCTGGGGCAGTTTGCACATTCTATGTGTGTTTGCACATTCTCCCTAGGGCGGTTAGCACACTCTCCCTGGGACGGTTTGCACATTCTCCCTGGAGCGGTTTGCACATTCTCCCTGGGGCAGTTTGCACATTCTACGTGGGTTTGCACATTCTCCCTGGGGTTGTTGGCACATTCTAGGTGGGTTTGCAAATTCTCCCTGGGGCAGTTTGCACATTCTGCTTGGGATCTGCACATTCTCCCTGGGGCACTTTGCACATTCTCCTTCGGGAGGTTTGCCAATTCTGTGTGTGGTGTTTGCACATTCTCCCTGGGGTGGTTTGCACATTCTATGTGGGTTTGAACATTCTCCCTGGGACGGTTTGTACACTCTCCCTGGGACAGTTTGCACATTCGCCCTGGAGCAGTTTTCACATTCTACGTGGGTTTGGAAATTCTCCCTAGGACAGTTTGCACATTCTGCTTGGGATTTACACATTCTCCCTGGGGCAGTTTGCACATTCTTTATGTGTTTGCACATTCTCCCTAGGACGGTTAGCACACTCTCCCTGGGACGGTTTGCATATTCCCCCTGGAGCGGTTTGCACATTCTCCCTGGGGTGGTTTGCACATTCTCCCTGGGGTGGTTTCCACATTCTCCCTGGGATGGTTTCCACAGTCTCCCTGGAGAAGTTTGCAAATTTTTCCTGGAGCAGTTCTCATGTTCTACGTGGGTTTGCAAATTCTCCCAGAGACAGTTTGCACATTCTGCTTGGGATTTACACGTTCTCCCTGGGGCAGTTTGCACATTCTGCTTGGGATTTGAAAATTCCCCCTGAGCAGTTTGCACATTCTACGTGGGTTTGAACATTCTCCCTAGGGCGATTTGCACACTCTCCCTGGGTGGTTTGCAGACTTTCCCTGGAGCAGTTTGTACATTCTCCCTGGAGCAGTTTTCACATTCTACGTGGGTTTTCAAATTCTCCCAGGGACAGTTTGCACATTCTGCTTGGGATTTACACATTCTCCCTGTGGCAGTTTTCACATTCTACGTGGGTTTGCACATTCTCCCTGGAGTGGTTTGCACATTCTCCCTGGAGCGGTTTTCACATTCTCCCTGGAGCGGTTTTCACATTCTCCCTGGAGCGGTTTGTACATTCTCCCTGGAGCAGTTTGCACATTCTCCCTGGGGCAGTTTGCACATTCTATGTGGGTTTGAACATTCTCCCTAGGGTGGTTAGCACACTCTCCCTGGGATGGTTTGCATGTTCTCCCTGGAGCAGTTTGCACATTCTCCCTGGAGCAGTTTGCACATTCTCCCTGGAGCAGTTTGCACATTCTATGTGGGTTTGAACATTTTCCCTAGGGCAATTTGCACACTCTCCCTGGGTGGTTTGCAGATTCTCCCTGGAGCAGTTTGTACATTCTCCCTGTGGCAGTTTCCACATTCTCCCTGGAGCAGTTTGTACATTCTCCCTGCAGCCGTTTTCACATTCTACGTGGGTTTTCAAATTCTCCCAGGGACAGTTTGCACATTCTACGTGGGTTTGAACATTCTCCCTAGAGCGGTTAGCACACTCTCTCTAGGACGGTTTGCACATTCTCCCTGGGATGGTTTGCATATTCTCCCTGGAGCAGTTTGCACATTCTCCCTGGAGCAGTTTGCACATTCTACGTGGAGCAGTTTGCACATTCTATGTGGGTTTGCAAATTCTCCCAGGGACAGTTTGCGCATTCTGCTTGGGATTTACATGTTCTCCCTGGGGCAGTTTGCACATTCTACGTGGGTTTGCACATTCTCCTTGGGATGCTTTGCACATTCTCCATGGGGTGGTTTGCACATTTTACATGGGTTTCCACATTCTTCCTGGGGCAGTTTGCACATTCTGTGTGGGTTTCCACATTCTCTTTGGGACTTTTTGCAGACTCTCCCTGGGACGGTTAGCAAATTCTCCCTGGGCAGTTTGCACATTCTACATGGGTTTTACACATTCTGCCTGGGATGGTTTGCACATTCTACATGGGTTTTACACATTCTCCCTGGGGTAATTTGCACATTCTCCTTGGAGCAGTTTGCACATTTTATGTGGGTTTTGCACATTCTCCCTCGGGTAATTTGCACAGTCTGCATGGGGTGGTTTGCATGTTCTAAGTGGGTTTGAACATTCTCCACGGGATGGTTTGAACACTCTCCTTGGGGTGGTTTGTACATTCTCCTTGGAGCAGTTTGCACATTCTACGTGGGTTTGGTACATTCTCCTTGGAGCAGTTTGCTCATTCTACGTGGGTTTGCATATTCTCCCTGGGGCGGTTTAGACATTCTCTCTAGGGCAGTGTGCACATTCTACGTGGGTTTGCACATTCTCCTTGAGATGCTTTGCACGTTCTCCATGGGGTGGTTTGCACATTCTACGTGGGTTTGCAAATCTTCCTGGGGCAGTTTGCACTTTCTCTTTCGGGCGGTTTGCCAATTCTGCGTGGGGTGTTTGCACATTCTCCCTGGGGCAGTTTGCACATTCTGTGTAGGTTTGCACATTCTCCCTGAGATTGTTTGAACATTCTATTTGGGTTTGAACATTTCCCTGGGATGGTTTGCACATTCTACATGGGTTTTGCACATTCTCCCTAGGGTAATTTGCACGTTCTCCCTGGAGCAGTTTGCACATTCTGTGTGGGTTTGCACATTCTCCCTCAGATGGTTTGCATATTGTCCCTGGGGCTGTTCGTACATTCTCCTTGGGACGTTTTGCACATTCTCCCTGGAGCAGTTTGCACATTCTACATGCGTTTGCACATTCTCCCTGGGGCAGTTTGCACATTCTACGTGGGTTTGCGCATTCTCCCTGGGGTAGTTTGCACATTCTCCTTCGGGCAGTTTACCAAATCTCCCTTGGGTGGTTTGCACATTCTGCATAGGTTTGCACATTCTCCCTGAGACGGTTAGAACATTCTATGTGGGTTTGAACATTTCCCTGGAATGGTTTGCACATTCTACATGGGTTTTGCACATTCTCCCTGGAGCAGTTTGCACATTTTATGTGGGTTTTCCACATTCTTTCTGGGGCAGTTTGCACAGTCTGCGTGGGTTTTGCACATTCTCCCTAGAACAGTTTGCACATTCTCCCTGGGGCAGTTTGCACATTCTGCATGGTTTTTCACATTCTTCCTGGGGCAGTTTTCACATTCAACGTGGGTTTGAGCATTCTCCCTGGGGTGGTTTGCACATTCTACACGGGATTTGCACATTCTCCCTGGGGTAATTTGCACATTCTTCCTCGGGTAATTTGCACATTCTCCCTAGGGTGGTTTGCATATTCTCGCTGGGGCGGTTTGCACATTTACCCTGGGAAAGTTTGCCCATTCTGCATGGGTATTGCACATTCTCCCAGGGGCAGTGTGCACACTGTATGTGTGTTTTGCACATTCTCCATGGGGTGGTTTGCTCATTCTAGGTGGGTTTTCAAAGTCTCCCAGGGACAGTTTGCACATTCTGCTTCGGATTTGCGCATTCTCCCTGGGGAGGTTTGCACATCGTATGTGGGTTTGCACATTCTTCCTCGGACGCTTTGCACATTCGACATGGGTTTGCACATTCTCCCTGGAGCGGTTTGCGCATTCTACGTGGGTTTGAACATTCTCCCTGGGACAGTTTGCAAACTCCCCCTGGGCAGTTTGCACATTCTACGTGGATTTGAACATTCTCCCTAGCGCAGTTTGCAAACTCTCCCAGGAGCGGTTTGCACATTCCACGTGGGTTTGTAAATTCTCCCTGGGGCAGTTTGCACATTCTATATGGGTTTGCAAATTCTCTCTGGGGCAGTTTGCACATTCCGCGTGGGTTTGATCATTCTTCCTGGGTAGTTTGCACCTTCTACATGGGTTTGCACTTTCTCCCTAGGGTTGTTTGCACATTCTACATGGGTTTGCACATTCTCCCTGGCGTGGTTTGCACATTCCGCGTGGGTTTGATCATTCTTCCTGGGTAGTTTGCACATTCGTGGGTTTGAACATTCTCCCTAGCGCGGTTTGCACATTCTCCCCGGGGTGGTTTGCACATTCCACGTGGGTTTGCAAATTCTCCCTGGGGCAGTTTGCACATTCTACTTGGGTTTGCACATTCTTCCTGGGGTGGTTTGCACATTCTATTTGGGTTTGAACATTCTCCCTGGGGCGGTTTGCACACACTCCCTGGGGCGGTTTGCACACACTCCCTGGGGCGGTTTGCACATTCTGCTTGGGTTTGCACATTCTCCCTGGGACAGTTTGCAAATTCTGTATGGAGTTTACACATTTTCCCTGAGGCAGTTTGCACATTCAGTGTGGGTTTGCACATTCTTCCTGGGGCATTCTGCGTGAGGTTTGCACATTCTCCCTGGGGCGGTTTCCACATTCTGCAGGGTTTGCACATTCTCCCTGGGATGGTTTGCACATTCTGCGTGAGGTTCGTACATTCTCCCTGAGGCAGTTTGCACATTCTCCATGGAGTGTTTGCACATTCACCTTGTGGCAGTTTGCACATTCCACATGGGATTTGTACATTCTCCTTTAGGCAGTTTGCACATTGTGCAAAACCCACATACATTCTCCCTGGGGAAGTTTGCACATTCTGCGTTTGGTTTGCACATTCTCCCTCGGCAGTTTGCACGTTCTGCATGGGTTTGCACATTCTTCCTGGGGCAGTTTGCACATTCTACGTAGTTTTGCACATTCTCCCTGGGACGGTTTACACATTCTGTGTGGGATTTGCACGTTCTCCTTGGGACAGTTTGCACATTCTGTGTAGGATTTGCACATTCTCCCTGGGCAGTTTGCACATTCTGTGTAGGATTTGCACATTCTGCTACAGTGCTGCCCCAAAATCTATTGGCCTCAGGACTGGTTGTGAAATGAGCAGGCCAAGGCTCAGTGGTTAGCACTGAGGCCCCACAGTGCCAGGGACCTGGGTTTGATTCTGGCTTCGCCCGACTTGATTGAGTGTTTTGAAGAAGCAACAAAGAGGATTGATGTGGGCAGAGCAGTAGACCTACAGTATGTGGACTTTAGTATGGTGTTCGACCAGGTTCTCATGGGAGACTGGTTCGCAAGGTCCAAAGGTACACTATGGGAGGAAACCCCACCCATTGGGGAATCCCATCAAGGTGGACTGGCAATGCTCAGTTGCCCAGGAATGTGCAGGCTAGGTGGGTTAACCATGGGAAATACAGAGTTACCGGGATGGGATGGGTCAAGGGTTGGTGTGGATCTGCTGGGAGGAATGGCCTTCCACACTGTAAGGATTCCATTTGGAGACAGTGCAAACAAGTGTAGCTGCCCTCAGACTTTCTGATATTTGTAATACGACAATCAGAAACAAAAACGTTTGTGGGTTTTTGTGTCAAACTTTTATGTATTGTATCAAATTTACAGTGGCAGCCTCTTGGGATTATGGTCAGTGATTGACCCTCCACAGTAGCAATTTGTAAAAATTAATACTTATCGTCTAACAAGCCAGGAAATCTTCCCCAGCCAGCCTGGCCAGAGATGTTACTATGAACCTCTGGAACAAACGGGAGGCTTTGTCGTCCAGAAATAGGGACATTGCTCCCGCGGCACAGGAGTAATCTCGAAATCCAGATGATCAAGGGGCCCCGGATTACTGAGTGGAGGATTCGCGTTATTTCATCCAGAGGGCCCCCCTATTCAGCCAAATCATATGGAATTGCTTTCTGGTCGGCTTCTCGCAGCAAGCAGAGAGTTAACTGAGACGCCAGCAAAGTGATGAACGCAGAGGTGAGTTCAATTTACTTATCAGCTGGCCGCTGTACTGCGCAGCCTCTTCACTGCAAAGTTTAACTCTTGAATATGGCTTTGAAACGCATCACATCTTCAATGCTTGTAAAGGAACGCTCGAAATGCCGATGAATCGGGACTACCGCTGAATCTTCAAAATTATGCTTCAGAGCAGGTACGTGTTTTTGGTCTGGTCTGGTCTGTTCTCTCTCTCTCTCTCTCTCCCCCCTTTCAGGCTACACGGAGTGAGAGACCTCAAGACGCAAAAACGTAACCGTGCAGTCGGCCATTTGATGCGTATGTGTGTGTGTGTATATATATCTGTCTCCTTTTATCAGTCCCGTGGGAGGATCACATGCTCTGCCTAATCTGCAACCTGAAAGGGAGAGCAAAATGAAAACCCCTGCACAGTTTTTAAATCCTGCAGATTAACGAACACGGCTGGTTCAGGCAGGGCTGCAATCTTGCAAACCTCTGATATCCTGCACAACCAAAGCAATACAGTCCCGTAAAAGACCCCCTTTAAAATAAAATCATGTCGTAGTTTAATTTAAATGTACGCGACCCCCTCTCTGGGTTTTATTTTGGGGGAAGAATGGGAATATTTTAATTCGGGAAATTGATGTGCACATAGTTTAAGGCACTTTTTTCCCCCGTCAATTTCGCGTCTCTCTACCGCCCCTGGTTCCTCCTCTTGTCAGTTTGAAGGGGCCGTAATTTGGCACAAAGAATGGGACATATGTATGTGTGTGTGCCTTAATCCGTATGTAAATTACAGCCAATGACGGAGTGTGTAGGACTGGAGCTGGGATTAGCAGGGGCGAATGAGTTGCCGCTTTACTGGGATTAGAGAACAAAGGCTAGTCTGAGCACAGCCAGCAAAAAAAATCTGCCAAACCTCCTTCAGTGCCTAGTCTGCAATCAGGACAAAAAGACATCCCATTTTTTTTTCTGTATCAGAAACACACTCCGGATTGTACATTTAAAAACAAAAGGAAAAAAAAATTCCGGATTGGTCTAAAGGAGAAATTAAGGACTTTTTAAAAAATATATTTTTTAAAAAAAACAGAAGGAATTCCTTGTGTATTTGTGTGTATGGTTTTTGAGAGAAAGAAGAGATCAGCGCTGTGGTGGGCCGACTAAATTGAATGGTGTAAGTAACAAACAGAGAAACAAACACGAGCAACTGGTAACAATGTTTCATATTTTTACAGATACATATTGTATCCTGCGGCGACACGTGACTGGCTGGGTCACGCTGCCAGGAGATCAGGCAGTGAGGGTTTTCACTTGTGTTTTGCAGGGGATGGGGGTGGGGGGAGAGAGAGAGAAGGTTTTCACGGATGCCGCTGTTTTCATTAATCTGGTATTTTTGTGCGCGGCCCTCCCCTCTGTCAGATCCTGGTAGTTGCAGCGGTCTGCTGCCTGCTCATTAGGCCGAGAGACTCCTTCACTGCGCCGTGGTCAGCCACTGCCAGTCGCCCTCTTTTCCCTTCCCTTGTCGGTTTGCACGCTCATGCGAGGCCCATTTCCGCAATTTGTGAGTGTTAACGCGCGCACACACACACACACACACCCCAAAGGGACCCCAGTTCCTCCAGTAACTGCGTTCCCAAATCTGTTACTGATGCAAAGTGCAGGGTTTCACTTGGGTTGTGTCAACTTTGTTATTAATTGTAACTGCAGTATTGAAAGGTTTTCCTTCCTGATTTCAATTCAAGCTTTTGACTTCATTCGTAGTGAATGGTTGGTTTTATCTTCCTTTTGACGGTGGTTCTGTACTTTTCCAGTAATTGGGTTTCCAGTGACTAGTTTTCTTTTCAAACTGTGAACTCCAGGGGTCCCTGAAGGACATCAGCTTCTGGGTATTTTGTCTTGTTGAGGTGATTGTTATTTTCAGTGCTACATCTTTAAAGCAACAGTTTTTAGCAGTGATGGAGCATTCAGTAGCCAATCCTGCTCTGGCTATTAGTTCTTGTACTCCTGGCATGTGCAAGGTATCTCAATATTTCTAGCTTGCGTCTGAAAGTGTGCCAGTAATTGCAATATTTACAGAAGGATGGGAGTAATCTGTAGTTGCCAGGGACCTCCATGTCAGTAATAAATTAGCACAGGGTGCCCCTTAAGTGACTTAATATTCACTCCTACGGAACCATAATTTCCATCTGACCAGTCACAAAACTACTCATTTGTGCCTAGATGCAAATTGTAAAGGAAATGTCTTTTAATATAATGCCTTTTTATGGCTGAAAAGAAAATAGGAGCAGAAATGGATCATTCAGTTCCTTCGAGAGAAAGTGAGGACTGCAGATGCTGGAGATCAGAGTCAAAAAGTGTGGTGCTTGAAAAGCACAGCAGGTCAGGCAGCATCCGAGGAGCAGGAGAGTCGATATTTCTGGCATAAGCCCTTCATCAGGAATGTGGGTTGGGGGTGGGGGAGAAGGGGGCTGAGAGTAACTGGGAGGGTGGGGTTGGGGGAAGGTAGCTGGGAAGGTGACAGGTAGATGCAGATGATCTTCCTCCACTTCCTGCATCTCTGCCCTTGAACCCTACCCCTCCAACTGCAATAAAGATAGAATCCCCAGTCCTCGCCTTCCACCCCACCAATCTTCAGATGTAGCGCATTATCCTCTGCCATTGTTTGGTCCACACCTCCCCACCAACCCATGCTCCACTCCCGGCA
This sequence comes from Hemiscyllium ocellatum, assembly GCF_020745735.1. Lineage (NCBI taxonomy): Eukaryota > Metazoa > Chordata > Chondrichthyes > Orectolobiformes > Hemiscylliidae > Hemiscyllium > Hemiscyllium ocellatum. The sequence goes on from NC_083431.1 coordinate 43,634,772, forward strand.
CCTTCCCTTGGCATTGCAAGAGGTACAAAACCTGCGCCCTCACCACCATCCAAGGTCCTGAAGGATCCTTCCACATCTGACAGAGATTTTCCTGCACATGCAAGCACCTCACCTACTGTGTCCATTGCTGTCGATGTGATCTCCTTTACATTGGGGTGACAGGACATCAACTTGCAGAATGTTTCAGGGAACATCTCTGGGACACACGCACCAAACAACCCCACCACCCTGTGGCCGACCACTTCAACTCCTCCTCCACCAAGGACATGCAAGTCCTAGGCCTCCTCCACCAAAACCCAATGCCTGGAGGAGGAACACCTCATCTTTCCCTGGGAACCCTCCAACCACACGGCATCAATGTTGACTTCACCAGTTTCCTTATCTCCCCTCCCACCAACTCATCCCAGATCTAACCTTCAGTTTGGCATCACCGTCTTGACCTGTCCTACGTGTCCATCTTCCTTCCTACCTATCCATTCCACACTCCCATCCAACTTATCACCATCACCCCCCACCCGGCATTTCTCTATCGCCTCCCCATCTGCCTTGCCCCCAGGCCCACCGTCACTCTCCCATTTATCTCTCAGCCGCCTTTCCCTCCCCTACTTCCCTGACATGCACGCACATTCTTGACGAAGGACTTATGGTCAAAACGTTGATTCTCCTGCTCTTTGGCTGCTACCTGGCCTGTTGTGCTTTTCCAGTGTCACACTTTCCCATTCAATTCCTTCAGTCTACTTCATCATTCAACCAGATCATAGTTAATCCTCACCTTGGTACCAGTATCCCACACAGTGTCCTTTGACGTGTTTAATACTTAGAGACCTATCGCTCTCTATCTTGAACAACATCTTGGAGGTGCACACAGAAGGTGGAGGAATTAGTGGGAATGATGGTGTTGAACATACTCAATGATTTTGTCCCCACTGCACTCAGGGGCAAAGAATTCCTAAGAGAAAAGAAATACATCCTCAACTCAGGCCTTAATGGACTAACTCTAAGTCGATTCCTGCAATTCAAAATTCTCAACTCCACCCCCATAGGAAATTTCTGTCCTGCACTTACCCTTTCGAGTCTGTGAAGATTGTATTTTTCACTAAAGTCTTACCTCATTCTTCTAAACTCTAGAGAGAACAGGAGGCTCTCAAGTCCTTCACAGCCACCAATGTACATTGTGAAGGGTTGTCACAGGTATTGTGTAAGAAACACAGCAGCAAATGTGAGCAAACACCCATAATCATCAATGACAGCAGATCATTTAGAATCATAGAATCCTTACACTGTGGAAGCAGGCCATTTGGCTAATCAAATCCACACCAGTCCTCTGAAGAGTTGCCCACCCTATCCCTGTAACCGTACATTTCCCATGGCTAATCCATCGAGCCTGCATGCCCCTGAACACTGGGCAATTTAAGCCAATCCAACTAACCTGCATATCTTTGGACTGTGGGGGGAAACCAGAGCACCCAGAGGGAACCCACGCAGACAAGGCGAGAGCGTGTAAACTCAGCGCACACAGTTGCCAAAGGGTGAAATCAAACCCAAGTCCCTGGTGCTGAGAGGCAACAGTGCTAACCACTGAGCCATTGTGCTTGATTTGTTGATGTTGGCGGAGGGATAAACAATGACCATGACATCAGAGAGAGCGCCACTGTTCTTGGAAATGCAATGAGATGATTTATATCTGCTTTCGAGGACCTTGGTTTGACCTGTCCTCTGAAACATGCCACCCCCTCGCACCATAGCACCCTCAAGGAGCATCAATCTCAACGTTGTGTTTAAGTTTTGAATACACAGTCTACTGACTCAGGTGAAAGTGCTGATCCATGAGCCATAGCAAATATCTCATTTTGTAAGAAGATGCAGGACTCTTGTTAATGCCTTGTCAAGGATAAATGTGAACCTGTCATTTAATTGTAATGCAGTAAGTGGATGCTGGATCTGGTCATTATACCCTTGCATTCCTTGATATAGAATCACTACTTGAAGCACTTTTCAGTTCTACTCTCAGCTGGTGCACATTTTCAGTTTCTTGAGGTGAATTTAATGTAGCAGTTACAATATTTTGTCGAAAGACTTGTGATTAAGCCCCCATTATGTAACATGGTGTGACGCTCTTTTTAAAAATTCCCATTAGCCATAGGAAATGCAGGGTTACAGGGATAGGGTAGGGTAGTGGGTCTGGGTGGGATGCTCTTCAGAGGCCTGAATGGCCTGCTTCCACACTGTGGGGATTCTAGGTTCTATTTGTGGTCTTTAATTTCTCCGCCATCAGCACCATAGCGTTCACTGTGATAGTGTGTGCAGGTGAGCTGCTCACTGGTACTGAAGGAAGGTGTTGATACAGAAAGGCATTAAGCCCAAAATTACAAATCTACCGTTTTGACCATTAATTAATTTTAATGTATCCTGTTAACATTCTCTTTGAGATTCTCTTTTTTTTGAGTCTGAAGAGCCGAGGTTGGTTCCTTAATGCTCTTCCCTATTTGGCCTCTGGATATTTGCCCCCTAATGTCACGTTAACCAGAACTGCACCTGGTTCTCCAGGTACAACCTGACCAGGTCACTGCCCAGCTTCAGCATGATCCTGGGAGATTTGAACTGATCTGACAGTAGCCTGTTTGTGACCTGTTTATTGCCACATAACATTATTTGGATTGGGTGGATGACAAGTCAAGAGATTCAGTCTTGGCAAGGCACAGGAGATTGAGTTACTTTCCGATTTTTGTGTTGATAAGATCAGCCCAGTTTACAAACTGAATAATGAGGGAGCCATACAGCATGGAAACAGACCCTTCGGTCCAACTCATCCATGCTGACCAGCTGCCCCAAACTGATGTGGAATGACTTGCATTCTGGAGAGTCAGCACTGTGCTGTCAAACTCGCACAATTCTTCCTGAAGTTATCCTAGTGCCAGGTTTCCAATTTTAGAACTGCCCACGTTGCACAGAGGATTTAGAGCTGCCAATTTACATTGGCTGAACTTAATCAAAAGTTGACTTTTCTGGTCTCTGAATTTTATGCAGAAGGTGAAGTTGGTGTCGGAGACAGAAGCATGAAATTTAATCACTTTTGTTTTCTTAACAAAACAAAAGACAGGAGATTGTGCCCATTTTTGGCCAAGATGCTTAGTTAATGGCCTGAATGAGCTGCCTACCAAAGCCACTGTTGGCTGCAGGGGCAGCAAGGTGAAAAGGATCTCCAGCCAGCAAAACAGTTTCAATGTCAATCTCAACAACTGACGGGATAGTCTCACAGGGCTAAATGGACTAGTGCTGCTCTTATTTCATGTGTTTATGATCATAAATTTGTAAACCTTCCCTTCTCCACAATCTGCTGCAGTATAACTTTACCTCATTCTCAAGTCGTGTAGTTTTCAGTGTAAGTCACCTGACGTGTATTTTTTTTCTCTGGTACCTTCAATCAATTCACCTCTTTCCCAGAGCACTGGGGGGGTGGGGTATGGTACCTCTTAAAAAGGTGGATAGCAGACCCACAACTGTGTGAAAGTGGTTAGATTGACAGCTAACCCTCCAGTCTGATGTTTTTAATATGCTCATTCATTGTAGAAATACCTTTATTGAGATGAGCATTTCCTTCTTTCGTGTTGGGCAATCACTTGGTTTTTATCACTTTCGACCTGGTGTTGTTGAATCTTCAAGTCCTGGTCCTTTATAAAACACGAATTGTGGTGTCAGCAGAGAGTTAGAGATTGGATTTGTGTTTTGCTATTTTGGTGGTGTAATGATAGAATGAGTTATGTGCAGATAAAAAGATCAGTCTCCGAGAGATTAAAGACCGTAGTTACATTGTTCAAATACCACGAGATTAGTTTCCTAGGTGATGAATACTGGTTGCCGTGGACACAAAGGGTCCTGGAATTAGGATTGCGATTTTTCACCCTTGTCACGCAACTCTGTGTGTGTATGTGTGTGTCTCTGTCTCTCTCTCTCTCTGGGCTTTGGGAGAAGGAACCAGGGTAAGAAACATTGCTTCACAGAATCTGCACTGCATCACAAGATAGTTCCAGACTATGAAATGCTCCGCTTGGTGACACAACAGCAGCACCTTCCTGCTTGTAGTCTCAAAGTCTTAATCCCACACCAATGCTGTTCTTTTATACCATATCTCAAAGACCCGACTTGTGTGTGTGTGTGTGTGTGAGAAACACTTTTTTTTGATGTTTTCAGAAGCACTTCAGGCCTGCTGATGTTTATTGATTATTGTGCAAGTTATTTCCATGTGTTGTTTGGCACAAAGATTGGGTTCTCTTTGCTTTTGAAAAACTTGTGATACTTTCATAAGTTGACATGAGTTTGTATTTTGCCACCACATCTGGAGGTCCCCCTCACTGCTGCCTGCTCTGTTGGGTGTTGTAACATTTTGCTGATAGGAATCACAGAATTCGACAGCATCTGCAGAATCTTATCAGGACCTGGAGTTGAAGCTTACCTTAGACAAGTCGTTCTGCTGTGTTTCGTTAATGCAAATGCGCTGTAACACTATTGATGAATTGGGGCCAGTGTTTCTAAAATGGGAACTTTTAAAGCTTGTATTCATTATAACACTATTCTGACACCATTAGTTTAAATGGTGCCTCTATTAGGCTATTTTCTTATAACACGGGGATGTATGAGCATGGAAATACCACATTACTGCAGAACCGACTCTGTTGCCTGATTGTGACTTGCATTGCTGTAGAACTGAGTGATGATTTGGATTGCAACCTCCGATTATACAGGAATGCTCTTTATTTGTCAGCAGCTGTGGGGAGAAATCTGAGTTAATGGTTTGAGTCCAGTGGCCCTTCCGGTCACTGGACTGGAAAATTTAACTGTGATTTATGTCAATAGATATTGCCAGATCTGCTGAGCTTTTCCCATAATTTCTGTTTTAGTTACTGATTTTCAGCATCTGTAGGTTTAATGAGCTTTATTTGGCTGTTGTCTGATGTCACTGATAAGAATGATTGCCATTCAAAGAAGGAGAGATATTTGTACAGTTTAGTTAATAAACTGGTCTTTTACGCTCAGTAATGTAAAAGGTACCAGACTGACCTTTTTTCCTCTTGTTTTGCTGCCTTCAAATTGCGGGGCTGACTTTTCAATAATGAAGTGTTGTTGTAAAATCTTGATTTCAGTCTTTTCCCCCTGCTTTCCGTCTTGATGATCTGGTGTTAGTTACCACTGTGATGGTCTGAGATTGGACTGAAACAGATTGCCCTTTGCTAGGGACTAATTGAACAGTTAAATCAATCCATTTCCCTCTGCAGTCTTCAAACGTTTTCTGTTCCAAGTTTCATGCTCAGAATAGAATATCTGAAACTTTCCATCAAAAATATGAATCTACAATCAACACTTGTATGGCTGGGGCTGTGGAGTGTGCAGTGGTGGTGAAGGAGACGTGTAACAAAGTGATATGGCTTTGTAAATGTCACAAAGAAAGTAGTTAAGTGTAAGATTGTTACATTTTTAGGTCTTGTTGAGGGTGCAAAAGCAGACTCTGATGTGTTGGCATTCAGGGTTATGACCAGCACTGGTGAGGTTCTGTAAAACTTATTCTCAGTTGCTGCACATCATTTGACTTGAAGAACCCTTGCTAGCCAACATTTATCCTGTAGTTTAATGCCACTATCTGACTAAACTAGAGCTACAACTATCATACAGTGTTTCTATGTACAACGCATTAATATGGGACATGTCAGCAAGGTACAATATTCTGATTTATTTATAAGATAGTATTAGTGCCCCATACACACTATCACTTTACACCAGTAAACATTGCTGTCAAAATCATTGTCATAAATCGAACTTTCAGTTTTCTTTAAAGTTTGAGAAATTACCCCATTTGCTTCAAGATGATGTGATCATGATTTTAAACTGCTAATGGTTGCGTTGATGAAGTAGTAGGGGGGGTTACTATGAACTGAACAAGCTACTTGTGTGTCCATTTTGAAGGTCTGGTTCCATTTTACCTAATGGACAGATTTGTCTGGAAAGCTGTCAACTGGTGAATCATTGCAGCTGTACAGCTGTGAGTCCTGCTACCAATTCTGGGATTGGTTGACTTTATTCATATATAAAGAAATGAAGCACAGTTGACTTTTTCTTTTAAATGAATGCTTCCTTCTGGATGTTCCTGATTTCAGAAAAGAATTAAGGGTTAAAAAAAAACAGGTCTCCAAAGCCTGTTGATCAGTTAGAAGACTTGATTCTGACCTCCTGCCTGAGGGTGGTGACTTTGTTAGATTGGATACGTAACACCGATATCGCATGTTTTACAAGACGACAAAACATACTCAATCCAACAGTAACTAAAACAACCTCCATATTTCTTCAAAGGTAGTCCTTATGAAGGGTAAATGGCCTACTGCTGACATTTTCCATATGTGTTTATATAATTCTTCACATTTGTTTTATTATATTGTAATTGTGTTGTGACAATATAGATTCTGTAGTTTCAAAATTGTGATTTGAGTCTGCTAAATGGTACTCTGGGATGAATAGGGAGGGTAGTATGAAAATATGCCTAATCCAGTAAACCGATTACTGCAAGTAGGATAATTGTTAATCCTTGAATCACGACTATGATGGGAGGAATACGCTGGTGATCAAGCCTCACCACTCCAGTTGTCGCACCAATAATATAAAAGTTTTGATTCAAACACCAAAATGGCCAACTGTTTCTCTTTTGTACTGTTATTCAGAGTAAAAGGGACTTTCGCCAGCCTTCTTTAATGATCTCAAAATCATTCATTTATTATAAAAGCACGCACACTTTAAGTGGAAAAACTGAATAATGTCTGAGCTGTAATCTGGAATTAGAGCTATATCCCAAGGCAGACACAACTCAAAAGGCAACAGAGTCTCTGCAGAGATTTTGTTTTAAATGCAAAAAACCAAAGATCCTCACTTGGCCAATGATCTGGAAAGATAGAAATTGATAGTTTCTCCAGGTCCACCATGTTTTTGTTGATTAAAATCAAATTTCTATGGGAGACTGATGGTTGATCTTCCAAACAAGACTTTATGCTGGATTCCAGTCTTTGACTAGTGTTCAACATTCATGTTTTATAAACAGTCAACATGCTGAAGGATAGAAACACCTGGTTCAGGAAACCAGAAAACAAGTTAATCCAAGATGGTGGATGGGAAAAGTTTCTGGCTGTAACAGCTGCTCCTTTTTGTTTGAGGTGTTTTAGGTGCTAGAGGTGATTTCCTCGAATTGCAGGAGCGATAATTACTGTTTTATATGCTGTTGCATTGTTTTGGAATTTTGGGAAAAAAATGTCAAAACAATAGCAGTTTTAAAAGGCAGAAGAACAGACAAAGGAAGCACATGGTGAGGACAGTGCAGGAGAGAGAGAGAGAACCTGCACAGATACTGCCTTAGATGTTTGAATGCATGTATCGCTGGATATCGGAGTGCATCTGGGAATATGGTCGAACAGTGAAATTCACAACTGATCTTGGAGGAACTGTTGGCTAAAGTTCACAGCACAGAATCAGATAAGTTCATTGTTGTTTGAAGTGTGGCCTACAGAGAATCTGCAGTAGTGAGGAGAGTAGGTTCTTTCTTGATTATATGTTTTTGGAGATATGTCTCTTGATTAAACTTAAAATATGTCATAACTATTAATTTTACCTGGCACAGTGTTTGTAGAGGAATAAGACGGTGTTACTTTCTGGGTCTGTAGATTGTGAAGGAGCAAAAATGGCCTTTAGTGCAGTGATATGTACTTCTTGTCAGATGTAGGAGTTTAAAGAGAGTTTAAGGGTTACTGCGGATTATATCTGCCATAAGATTCGCAGCCAGCAGCATTTATCAGATCGAATGGATCAGTTGGAGAGACAGTTAGAGCAATGACGAATTTGCAACAGCAACAGTATGTGATGGATGGCAGTTATAGGAAGGGGGGAAGTCTCAGAGACAGTCACATAGATGGGTTAACTCCAGAAAAGGTAAGAGAGGTAGGCAGCTAGTGCAGGAGTCTTTTGTGGATACACCCATTTCAAACAGGTATGCTGTTTTGGAAAATGTAGGGGGTGATAGATTCTCAGGTAAATGTAGCACAAACAGTCAAGTTTCTGGTATTGAGACTGGCTTGAGTGCAATGAGGGGTACATCTGGTTCCAAGAGATCAGTTGTGTTAGTGGATTCTCTAGTTCGAGGTACAGATAGACGCTTCTGTGGCCAGCAGTGAAAAAGCAGAATGGTGTGTTGCATCCCTGGTGCCAGGATCAAGGATGTCTCAGAGAGGGTACAGAATGTTCTCACGGGGGAGAGGGGCCAGCAGGAGGTCCAGAGACAGCATTGGAACCAATGACATAGAAGAGGTTGAGACTCTGAAGGGAGATTACAGAGAGTTAGGCAGAAATTTAAAAAGGAGGTCCTCGAGAGCAATAATATCTGGATTACTCCTGGTGCTACAAGCTAGTGAGGGCAGGAATAGAAGAACAGAGCAGATGAATGCATGGCTGAGGAGGATTCACATTTTCGGATCATTGAAGTCTCTTGGGGTAGAAGTGACCTGTACAAGAAGGACAGATTACACCTAAATTGGAAGGGGACTAATATTCTGGCAGGGAAATTTGCTAGAGCTGCTCGGGAGGATTTAAACTAGTGGGGTGGGGGGTGAGTGGGGGAGGGGGACCCAGGGAGATAGTGAGGAAAAAGATCAATCTGAGATTAGTACGTTTGAGAACAGAAGCAAGTCAAACAGTCAGGGCAGGCAGGAACAAGGTAGGACTAATAAGTTAAACTGCATTTATTTCAATGCAAGGGACCTAACGGGGAAGGCAGATGAACTGAGGGCATGGTTAGGAACATGGGACTGGGATATCATAGCAACTGCAGAAACATGGCTCAGGGACAGGCAGGACTGGCAGCTTAATGTTCCAAGATACAAAAACTACAGGAAGGATAGAAAGGGGGGCATGAGAGGAGGGGGAATGATGTTTTGATAAGGGATAGCATTACAGCTGTGCTGAGGGAGGATATTCCCGGGAATACATCCTGGGAAGTTACTTGGGTGGAACTGAGAAATAAGAAAGGGACCTTATTGAGAAACAAACTTGTAAGGAGATCTCAGCTATCTGTAAGAATTATAGGGTGGTTATGGTAGGGAATTTTAATTTCCAAACATAGACTGGGACTGCCATAGTGTTAAAGGTTTAGATGGAAAGGAATTTGTTAAGTGTGTACAAGACAATTTTCTGATTCAGTATGTGGATGTACCTACTAGAGAAGGTGCAAAACTTGACCTATTCTTGAGAAGTAAAGCAGGGCAGGTGACTGAGGTGTCAGCGGGGGAGCACTTTGGGGCCAGTGACCATAATTCTATTAGATTTAACATCTTGATGGAAAAGGATAGACCAGATCTAAAAGTTGAAGTTCTGAATTGGAGAAAGGCCAATTTTGATGCTATCAGGCAAGAACTTTTGAAAGCTGATTGGGAGCAGATGTTTGCAGGTAAAGGGATGGCTGGAAAATGGGAAGCCTTCAGAAATGAGAAAATGGGAAGCCTTCAGTAATGAGATAATGAGAATTCAGAGAAAGTATATTCCTATCAGGGTGAAAGGAATGGCTGGTAGGTACAGGGAATGCTGGATGACTAAAGAAATTGAGGGTTTGGTTACGAAAAAGAAGGAAGCATATGTCAGGTATAGACAGGATAGATCGAGTGAATCCTCTGAATGTTTTGTTTAGCCTTTCTTAAAGTACTCAGCAGGCAGATCACAGCCCTCAGTTGTTGACCTCAAGAAATCATATGGTAATACTGTTTTTAATCCAGAAAGTTTAATATCGTATGTTCTCCAAGGTCCATGCATAAAGATATGTATTTCCAATAACAAACTCTAGAAGAGCAGTTTCTGTACTTCAGGAGACATGGAAACTTTGGTGAAGCAGCTGTTAAACTGTTGAAAGAAAGAATTACTCTACAAGACTCCAGGCATTGTATTGATTCTTAAATATGTTTTTTTATAAATAAAATAATTGAAGATGACCGTCATACTTCAGACTGTCAAGTATTATTTTTAAATACTGAGAGGTGTGCTGTTACTTTTGACATAGACCTGGTATTTAATAAGTAGCTGGTTACTTGCACATTTCTCTCACACCGCAACAAAATCTGATTAAGTTAAGGACCAATTTAAATCATTTCCTATAGAAAGTACTTGAATAAGTAGTTTTAAAGATTGGACGAGTTAGAACCTGAATATCACAAGATGTATTGGTGGATATGATAACTTCTTTTTACTGACGTATCCCACTATGGTGCGACACGTGTAACAGGGCAATAATAAAGTAATAAACTTGCTTTTTCTAATGAGGTATAGGACTTTATATTCCCTAAGGCAAGGTTGGTAATGTGCCAAATCCAAGAAGCTGTTCAGAGCTTCTAAGATAGTAATCTTGATTACAAATTGGGTCAACGATAAATTGTAGAAGGTGGTGTTAAATGGCAAAAGCTTTGCCTGAGGTTGAATGAGCAATAATTTCCACACAGTTGGCCTGTTTTGGGTCTATTGCAGTTTATACAGGCTTGTTATAAACTGTGGGAGAGATTTGTAATATTTCCTGATGTCAGCTTGGCTTGCTGGCAGGTGTACGGCAGGATAAAAGATTTGGGAAAATCAGGTTGATGTTTGAGGAATAGTTGGCTAATTTTGTCCTTATTTGTTTGCACTTTTAGTTGTGTCTTAGGACAAGTTCTGTGATTCCTGAGTGGATATTTTGGGTTGTCACTCATTAGCTGGTGACTCCTGAGCCACGTACTGGAGGAAAGCAGCTGGAGTGATTTCCTCAGAGTGGTTGCAGATGGAGAGAAGGGAGGAAGGACACTGTCAGCATCCTAATCCAGCCTTCAGAAACCCTCATTGGCATGGATAAGACAATGGTTCCTACTAGATAACCAAAGTGTAACGGCAAATGTGTGGATATTTTGGGTTGTCACTCACTAGCTGGTGGATAGATTCACGATCAGTGCTAAGGCCCCGGTTATTTCCAGTCTATAGTAATGACTTGGCTGGAGGGACCAGCTGTATAATAGCATATTTGCTAAAACTAGGTTGTCAAGAGAAGGTAGAGAGTCTGTGAAGAGTTGTGTGAGAGTGGGCAAAATGTTTAGCAGCTAGAATATAATGTGAGGAAATGTGAACAACTTCACTTTAGCTGGAATGAAAGAAAATCAGTACATTATTTAAATGGAGAGTGACTGCAGCATTCAGTGGTACAGGGCAATCTGAGAGACATGTTACATGAATCAGAAAGTTATAGTGCGGGTACAGCAAGTGGTTTGGAAGCTAATGAAATGGTGTCCTTAATGTTCCATTTCCTTTGCAATCAAGTTAGGAAAGTTTTGCTAGGTTGGATACTGCCTTCAGGAAATCACATCTGAACTATCGAGCACTGCTTTGGTCTCTTTACAGTCATTTGCTCAATGATAAGATCATTGCACGTCTGCTTGTAACCTTAAATCCATATTTTCAGCCACCCCAATAATCTTTTGCCTCATTTGCTTGCTACATGTTCATCCATATGCATTTTAAAAATATTGAAGGATTCTGTTTCTAATACCTATTCGGGAAGAGAGTTCCACAGACTCTCAACCCTCTGGTAGAGAGTATTTCACCTGATCTCTGTTTTAATTGGTGACTCCATATTTTGAAACCAAGACCTGTAGTTCTAGATACTCCTGCAAGAGGAAACAACCTCCCTACAGGGGAGGCAAGACCCTCAGGATTTTTCAATCAAGTTGCCTCTTAGTCTTCGAAACCCCAGATGATACTCATTAATTCCTACTCTTTGTTTCCCCTCTGCCATCCAGTTTTCTATCCATCTCAGTACATGTCCCCCAATCCCATGCACTTTATTCTTACACAATAATCTCTTAAGCGGGACTTTGTCAAATGCTTTCTGAAAGTCCAAATACACCACATCAACTGGCTCCTACTAGTTACATTTTCATAGAATTCCCAATACATTTGTCAAACATGACTTTCCCTTTATAAATCCATGCTGACTCTGCAGGTAGATCGGATAGTGAAGAAGTATGGTATGCTTTCCTTTATTGGTTAGAGTATTCAGTACAGGAGTTGGAAGGTCATGTTGTGGATGTATGGGACATTGGTTAGGCCACTGTTGGAATATTGCGTGCAAACCTGGTCGTCTTCCTATCGGAAAGATGTTGTGAAACTTGAAAGGGTTCAGAAATATTTACAAGGATGTTGCCAGGGTTAGAGGATTTGAGCTATAGGGAGAGACTGAACAGGCTGGGGCTGTTTTTCCTGGAGCATTGGAGGCTGAGGGGTGACCTTATGGAGGTTTATAAAATAATGAGGGGCATGGATGGGGTAAATAGGCAAAGCCTTTTCCCTGGTTTCGGGGAATCCAGAACTAGAGAGCGTAGGTTTAGGCTGAGAGGGGAAAGATATAAAAGGGACCTAAGGGGCAACTTTTTCACGCAGACGGTGGCATGTGTATGGAATGAGCTGCCAGAGGAAGTGGTGGAGGCTGGTACAATTGCGACATTTAAGAGGCATTTGGATGGGTATATAAAAAGGAAGGGTTTGGAGGGATATGGGCCGGGTGCTGGCAGGTGGGACTAGATTGGATTGGGATATGTGGTCGGCATGGACGAGTTGGACCGAAGGGTATGTTTCCATGTATATCTCTATGACTGTCTATAAGCTGAGCCTGTACAACCATGTCTCATAAGACAACTCATCCATACTGGATATTAGGGTAATGTTGGAACTGCTTCCAAAGCATTTACATCCTCCCTTGAATGAGGAGATTAATACTATACTAAGGACTCTAGATGTGGTTTCACCAGTGCCCTGTGTAACTGAAACATAACCTCCCTTCTTTTGAAAAAGTATATAATTGCTTTAGAAAAAGCATTGCCAAAGGTCACTTGATTTACTCTGTAGATGAAAGTCTCTTTTTGTGAAGATTAATTGAATAGGTTAGGTCTATGTTAGAAGAATGAGAGGAGATCTCAGTGAATCAGACTAAGTTCCATCAGGCTTTTATTGTGTGTGTTTTGGGAGAATGTAACTTCTTGTGCAGGATATCAAAATCAGGGAGCACACTTGTTAAGAATGAAGTCTTTTTCCTTTTTGGAGTGAGGTGCAGTGCTTTTTTTCCCCTTAGAGTTGTTAGGCTGTAAAATTCTCTTCTACAAAAAGGAGTAGAGGCTAAAACATGGAATTTATTCAAGGCAGAATTCGATTTTTGATAAGACAATTTGAAAAAGCTGAGAAGACCAAGGACCAGCTTATTCATACGCATAAACACACAGTTTAATCAGTACCTCTTGTGTTCCACTGCACCCACCATGTTCAGTAGCATCCTGGATCAGGTACTCGATGGGAGATCAGATTCTGTTTTAGCCATTGAAGTTATCTGTGAAATACTTCACACGTACAAGTGACATGCCAGTGTTAGCCAGAGAACTGAGAAACAACCCAGAAGGGTGTGGTGCTTAGCAAACTGCTCCAGTATATCATGAACGGCTAGCCTAATGATTGTGACAATAAAACAATGCAGAAGTGTATCACACGTAGGAATTAGTTGAGTGTAGATCAAAGGTGTGTCCTAAGGGGTTTGAGTCATTATTCTGTCAACTTTAGTGATAAGTTGTTGGAGGAACTTCAAGAGCACTCAGGAATAGTCCAAAATAGCAGGAAGTTAATTTTGGTAGCTCCCGTTGTATAGAAACATTGAAGCAAAAGTAGAAAATGCTGGAGAAACTCAACAGGCCTGGCAGCATCTGTGGAAAGAAAACAGTTTGTATTTTTGTTTTAGTTCTTCAATGTATTTAGTTTAGAGCTATTGACAAATTAGTGAAAAGTTGTGAAGAGTGTCTGAGAGGAAGAAATCATCCAACTGTTTCATTCCATGGTTACAAAACAAAGCTGCTGTATGAGCACATACCAATTTCTTTGAGGTGGAAGGGAAGGGAAAGAGTAACTTGTTTTTGTCAGCAGCTGTAGCAAGTGGATGAATGTTGAATCAGTGCCCAGTGCCACAATTAAGAAAATTGTTGAGGGCTTGAGAAGCTGATTTTGGAATTTGAAAGTTGCCAGAGGTGTTGGTGTCAGATAATGGTTCACAATTTAGAGTCAATAGACAATAGGTGCAGGTGTAGGCCATTCTGCCCTTTGATCCTGCACCACCATTCATTATGTTCATGGCTGATCATCCTTAGTCAGTACACTGTTCCTGCCTTATCTCCATAACCCTTGATTCCACTATCCTTGAGAGCTCTATCCAACTCTTTCTTAAACTAATCCAGAGACTGGGCCTCCACTACCTTCTGGGGCAGAGCATTCCACACACCCACCACTCTCTGGGTGAAGAAGTTTCTCCTCATCTCTCTCCTAAATGGCCTACCCCTTATTTTTAAGCTGTGTCCTCCCTGGTTCGGGGACACTGCCTCCAGTGTCCAATCCTTTAATAATCTTATACGTCTCAATTAGATCCCCTCTCAGTCTTCTAAACTCAAGGGTATACAAGCCCAGTCCCTCCAGTCTTTCAACATAAGATAGTCCCGCCATTCCAGGAATTGACCTCGTGAACCTATGCTGCACTCCCTCAATAGCTAGAATGTTTTTCCTCAAATTTGGAGACCAGAACTGCACACAGTACTCCAGGTGCAGACTCACCAGGGCCATGTACAGCTGCAGAAGAACCTCTTTGCTTCTATACTTAATCCCTCTTGTTATGAAGGCCAGCATGCTATTTGTTTTCTTCACTACCTGCTGTACCTGCATGCTTACCTTCATTGACTGGTGTACAAGAACACCCAGATCTCTTTGTACTGCCCCTTTATCTAACTTGACTCCATTTAGATAGTAATCTGCCTTCCTGTTCTTGCCACCAAAGTGGATAACCATACATTTATCCACATTAAACTGCATCTGTCCACTCACCTAACCTGTCCAGGTCACCCTGTAATCTCCTAACATCCTCCTCACATTTCACCCTGCCACCCAGCTTTGTATCACCAGCAAATTTGCTAATGTTACTATTAATACCATCTTCTATATCATTAATATATATTGTAAAAAGTTGCGGTCCCAGCACTGATCCCTGCGATACCCCACTGGTCACCGCCTGCCATTCCAAAGGGAGCCATTTATCACTACTCTTTGTTTCCTGTCAGCCAACCAATTTTCAATCCAAGTCAGTACTTTGCCCCAATACCATGCGCCCTAACTTTGCTCACTAACCTCTCCTATGTGGGACTTTATCAAAGGCTTTCTGAAGGTCCAGGTACACTACATCCTTTGGATCTCCCTTGTCCATCTTCAGAGTTACATCCTCAAAAAATTCCAGAAGATTAGTCAAGCATGATTTTCCCTTCATAAATCCATGCTGACTCTGACCTATCCTGTTACTACTATCCAGATGTGTCGTAGTTTCATCCTTTTATAATAGACTCCAGCATCTTTCTCACCGCTGAGGTCAGACTGACTGGTCTATAATTTCCTGCTTTCTCTCGCTCCTTTCTTAAAAAGTGGTATAACATTAGCCACCCTCCAATTCGCAGGAACTGATCCTGAATTTATCAAACTCTGGAAAATAATCACCAACGCATCCATGATGTCATGGAGATGTACAGCACGGAAACAGACCCTTCGGTCCAACTCGTCCGTGCCGACCACACATCCCAACCCAATCTAGTCCCACCTGCCAGCACCCGGCCCATATCCTTCCAAACCCTTCCTATTCATATACCCAGACAAATGCCTTTTAAATGTTACAATTGTACCAGCCTCCACCACTTCCTCTGGCAGCTCATTCCATACAGGTACCACCCTCTGCGTGAAAAGATTGCCCCTTAGATCTCTCTCATATTTTTCCCCTCTCACCTTAAACCTATTCCCACTTGTTCTGGATTCCTCTACCCCAGGGAAAAGACTTTGTCTATTTATCCTCTCCATCCCTTAATAAGTTTGTAAACCTCTGTAAGGTCACCCCTCAGCTTCTGAAGCTCCAGGGAAAACAGTCCTCGCCTGTTAAGCCTCTCCCTGTAGCTCAAATCGTCCAACCCTGGCAACATCCTTGTAAATCTTTCTGAATCCTTTCAGGTTTCACAACATCTTTCCGATAGGAAGGAGACCAGAATTGCATGCAATATTCCAACAGTGGCCTAACCAATGTCCTGTACGTCCGCAATGTGACCTCCAACTCCTGTACTCAATACTCTGACCAATAAAGGAAAGCATACCAAACGCCTTCTTCACTATCCTATCTACCTGTGACTCCACTTTTAAGGAGCTATGAACCTGCACTCCAAGATCTCTTTGTTCAGCAATATTTCCTGAAGGAAGGAAGAAGAAGCAAGTCATTCTGATAAACATATATATTGTTGTTATAGTTTCTTTCATCACTATGCAAATTTCTCTGGCAGTTTTAGTTATGTGTGTTTTGGAAATGAGTATGTAACCCAGTGTGTTGCATTTCAGGTTTAGTTATATTCCACTTTGGGAAATTACCCACATGTACCATTTTACATTTTAATTTACTGGTTGCTATTTTAAAGTGGGAGGGAGTATAGTCTATGGCAAAATGTGAGCATTTTGAGTATAATGCTCTCTGAGGGGAGATGCAAATGAAGTTATTTCAATAATCACTGTCTGTTGGGAGTCCGCATGTTAGCCTTTTCTCAGTGCAGTACGCAACATAGCACATCAATCTGTGCAATGTTCAGAAGAGGGTGTGCTATTGTTGACTTATAACTACATATTCAGAGTGAGTTTTATGCACTGATTTAAGCAGCTTATATACACAATAGGTGTGTATTGATACAGGTGGGGAAAGAGAAGAAACGCAAATGACTAGTCAATATGAGACTGGGCAAGTCAATATGCATTTTAGACATTTTAATATTTGGTTAAATACTTTGAAAATCAATTTGTACAAAACACTACTTGGTCCAAAAGCTTTGAAAAGAGAAACGACCAGTAAAGAAATGTAGAGGGAGGGAATTCAAGGCTAGGGCTCAGGCAGGTACAGCTGCAAGAAGTGAAATGAGTAATATCAGGAAAACATGAAAAGGTCACTTAGAAGAGTTGAGATATTGCTGAGGGTTCTGGAAGGCTTGAGGTTACAGAGATTGCAAGAATTGAGACCAGGGAATTTGAAAACAAGAATGAGGACTTTATTGAGTCATTTGCTGATGGAGAGACAGCGGGGTTCGAGCCACAAGGTGGTGGGTGAATGGTATTTGGTTGGGTACGGGCAGCAGTTTGGATAATGTTTACTTTTAGAGTGGGAGACCATTCAGGAGTGTATTGAAGCTGTTGGGTCTAGAGATGACAAAGGCATAGATGAGACTTTCAACAACAAGGCAGGTATGGACAGTGTACTGCAGGTGGAGGTAGGTAGTCGTGGTGATGGAAAGTGATATGATTGACATATTAGAGAATATTGTGTGCGGTTTTGGATACTGTTTGTGTGTATGGGAAAGAATCCATTGGAAAGGGTTCAGAGAAACAACGATGATTTGGCACTATAAAAGAGAAACCGACAACACTGAATTTGTTTTAATTGAAAGGAAACATGATCCATGTTTTAAAACACTGTGCAGAATGCTGAAGTACTTAAACCAATTTATTTAACTTCACATCTGAAGACACAAGTGCAAAGTCAGTAAGCCTGAAACCAGAGAAATGGGGAGGGAGGTTCTCCACAAAGGCATTTCAACTTCCAGACAGACTGTCAGCTCATCTTTTCAGGGAGTGGTGGAGCAGTGATGGATAATTAGCTAAGGACATAGTAAAGAAAAGCAGGAGAAATTGTTTCATCCTGGGATCTTGGCCCAGTGCTGTTGTTTAACTGAGCTAGGGGATGAAAATGGGCAGCTATCTGAAGACTTGGATTACATTCAAACATTAAGGAAAAGTTTTTATCTTCTTGGTGATATTTGACCTAACTCAACTACAGATTGAGTCCAGCTCCTTTGATCACAATGACCAAGGGGTGTTTTCTTAGAATTTTGGCCATGTCAGTTACTGCTATGGTACATTACTTTGGTTTTAGGAGCAGTGCTCCGAAAGCTAGTGTGCTTCCAAATACATCTGTTGGATTATAACCTGGTGTTGTGATTTTTTTAACTTGATCTTTTCCTGGACATAGATATTATTTAAAACATGTTAAAAATTGTGTGAAGGAGGATATAGATAGACTGTGAGTGGGCAAAAATCTTGGCAGAAGGAATATAATGTGGGAAAATGTGAGGTTATGCTGAATATTTATTTAAATGGAGAAAACTGCAGAAGAGCAGGATTTGGGAGTCCTTGTCTGAGTCAAAAAAAGGCTAGCATCCAAGTTCAGGTAATTGGAAAGGCAAATAAAATGTTCGCCTTTAATTTATAGGAAATTAAGTATAAAAGTGGTCAGACCACAGCTGGAATACTGTGAACAGTTCTGAGTGTGTTCCGTAAGAAAAGGTATACTGGTATAGGAGGCAGGACAAAAGAGGCAGATGAAGGTGATTTCTGGTGTGGAGGGACTGTCTTGTGAAGAGAGGTCAAGTAAATTGGAACTGTGCTTGTTGAATATAGAATGAGAGGACACCTTATTGAAACATAGAAGATTCTTGGGGGACTTGACAATTAGATGCCGAAAGGCTGTTTGCCCTTATGGCAGAATCTCGGAGCAGACAGCATCATCTCAAAATAGGGAGTTGCACATTTAAGACAAATGAGCAGTTTGTTATGTTGGAGGGTTGTGACTCTGTGGAATGTTAACCCTGTTTCTGTCTTCACAAATGCAGTCGGACTTGCCGAGTTTCTCTGGCACTTTGTGGTTTTTATTAGCAGTAGAATCTGGGCTTGTGCAAGTGTGACACTTTTCCAGTTTCAGCCAACCCGTGTCCTCTCTGGATAGGATTGAAAGTTTGCATAGAAGTTGGGAGGGGCGTGTTTTTGGGTGTTGTGGATTCATGGCCACTTGGAACTGGTTTAATATGAAATTCATTTCACCCCGAGGTTAAAATATAATTTGAGATATCGAATGATGGGAATTACTATGCAAGAAAGACCTGGTTGCTGCTTCAGACATTAGAGATTTAATTGTTGATTTAATCATAAATGCTGTCTCGGTTATTTTATCGCAACCCCAGATAGGGCATGAGGAAAGCACCATTCAGTTTGGGCACCATAGGATTTTCAGTTGCTTTGTATTTTACAATACCTGCTTTGATCTGATAGTATCCATTCTGCAACATTGTTCTTGGCTATCATAGCACATGTGCCTATTTGCCAATGATATCAGTGCCTCAAATTTGCATAGCCCGTACCTGGCCTCGTGCCATTCGGTAATGAGAGATTCTGACTTCAGGAAGGGGAGAACTGTTATTGTTTGCGAGATTCTACTTGAATTGCATCCTGTTGACTGGCCAGAGTGTGACCTTGATCAGTAGGTGGCTAGGTGAATGCTAATGGCCCACAGTCCTCATGCTGGTTAAAACTAGTGAGTAGACTGCTTAGTCACCCACCCTGAAATCATACAGATCTGACAGACTACGATATTCTGTTCAGGACTCTGGAGTCTCTTTTTAACATGAGCATCTTGTGTTCCCACAATGTCATAAGGGTCTACCTGTAAATAGCAGTGTACTCCTTCCTGGATTACCCAACCCAGCGGGGTACTGCATTCGGCACAGGACGAGAAAGAAGTATTTCTTCTTGAATAAAATTCCAGGAACAGATGCTAAGCCTTCTCTGCGCCATTCCAGCAGAGAGTGATAAGCCAGCAGCCAGTCGACTTTTCCTCCTTTGTGAGATTTGCCGCCAAGCTTCCTCTTGTTGTGCCTTGTCCATCCAGAACAGGAGGTGATTTTTGTGCCATGTCCATCTGGAGCAGTGAGTGATTTTCTGAGTGCCATCTTTGCCCATTAACCGAAAGCTGATCCACAGTTACAACCAGGCATGAGGAATGCAAACTGGTTGTGTTTGTGCTGACTTGTTGCTTTTAATTGAATACCTGGAGGGAAGTCAGTGCATCCACCTCGTTTTTGCAGTGCACTAAGTGCTTGTCGTGTTGTCATACAGGAAACCATTTTCTGCCTGGACATGCATGTTGCAGCTTCTCTGACAATGGGTTCAGTCTCCACAGATTGGCATCAATGCAAAATTAGCTGCTGAGGATTAGTTATGGGTAGATCTGAAAGTGCTGGTTTAATTGCACTGTACAGGCCAGTTGAGTAACATCTCACCCTCTCACTAATTTCTGTATATTCTGTTTGTAATGCCGAAACACATGATTGTTAAAATGCAGAAGACTATTCAGCCAACTCTGTGTGCATTCATTTTAATCAATTGTGGTTTTTAAATTGATTGCTGGCCTACAATTCCAAAATCCAGACCCCTCGTGAGGTAGATCGTGTTGGATCTTTGGAATTTCCCAGATCTTGGATTCCCAACTACCATATATACTCATGTGAAGGTTGAATTTTTTTAAAAGCTGAAATTAGGGGGTTGACGAATACATGAGGTATTGTTTTCGAGGGGATGAAATTTATGCTTGGTATGAGTAAAAAAAAGGACAAACAAGAGCCAGATCTCTATATAAAATAAAAAAAACAACAAAAGGAAAAAGAAGTATGGCCATTATTGAATATTTATCCACAAAATAACAGTCTCCATTCTGCCTGCTGTTGTAGAATGGTGGAGTCGTCCCTATATCTGTGGGAGATGTGTTCCAAGACCTGCTGTGGAAGCCTGAAACCACGGACAGTAGGAAACCCGTTCATTTAAATGGGAAATTTACCTTCCCGGCAGCCCCCGTCCTTGGTTCTGGAAAGTTCTGTGTAATATGTTTGGGCTGCGGGTAACTGAAACCATGTAAACCGACTTGGTGGGTACGGCGGTCGCCCTGTACTGTTGTGCCATTACAGTAATTCTGAAAATCTGGAGTGGAGCGTGATGGCTAGTGGACTGGAAGACCTGGAACAGCGCTATGGCCAGCAGACTGGAAAGCCGTAGTGGAGCACAAAGGGCAGGCACACCGACTCATAAATCTTGATTTGTAACTGTAAAGAACTAGGGTCGATGTATATATGAGGTATATGGAGAATACAAGATTTTTGGCTAAAAGTTAGGGGTCAATTTATATATGAGATCGACCTATACATGAGTATATTCGGTAACCACTTCTTTAAAGTTGGTGGGATGGTGGCTCAGTGGTTAGCACAGCTACCTCACAGCACTAGGATCCTAGGTTCCATTCCAGCCTCAGGTGACTGTGCAAACTCCACGCAGATATTCTCCCTGTGTCTGCATGAGTTTCCTCCGGGTGTTCAGGTTTCCTCCCACAGTCCAACGATGTGCAGGTCAGGTGAATTGGCCATGCTAAATTGCCCATAGTGTTCGGTACATTAGTCAGAGGGAAATGGGTCTGGGTGGGTTACTCTTCAGAGGGTCGCTGTGGATTGGTTGAGCCGAAGGGCCTGTTTCCACACTGTAGGGAATCTAATAAGTTCAAAGGGATGGAGAGAAGCAGCTGCTTTCTCATTCTGTGCTTGGAAAACATTAGGATTGCTTCAGTCGGAATGTTCCTCCCAGTGAGAATAGAGAGAGCAACAGGAGGCAGGTCTTCAAAGAACTGCAAGGGACTTGAGTTGTGTGTGTGCATAACCTTATCCTCTGGGACCAAACTGTGAATGGCCTTTTCGATTCTGCACTTGCAGTTTTCTGGGAGTGGCCACAAGTTTCAAATTGGGAACATTCCGGTTTTTGGATAGTTAGATTTGAGAACACCGCACCAATTTTATTATCAGTTTTTATCACTTGCTCACCTCAACTGCTCAGATTAAGAGGACATTGCCTTTATTATGATATTAAGCTGAAAAGAAGACCAATGTCTACTTTTAAACTTGAATAAAGGCTCCACATTTTGTTTGGTCAGGGAAGCCAAAGTCCAAGAATGGTATCCTTATGGTTATGTTCTTGAACTATCCTCCAGAGATCAAAACTAAAGATCTGAAACCATGAGTTAAAATACCACTGCAGCAACTGGAGAGTTTTAAATTTACTTTAATGTATTAAATCCATAATAAGCAAGCTAGTGTTAACGATGGTAATTGTGAAACCTTTTCTTTTATTCTTAATGCTTATTTTATTCACTAATGTCTTTAAAGGGAGAAAATACATGTGACGAGAACGTTGAGTTTGCTGCCAGATGCCTTTTTGTTGGACCAAAGCGCAATCATAAACAAAAAGATAACGAATAAAACTGGACGGTTTGTCTGGCATGAACCTAACCATCAGGCATGGCAAGTCCAGGAAAATAGACTCACTAACATTGAATCAGGCTGAGTACAAAATACAACATCATGCCCATACCAGTTCTCTGCGGGAGTAAGTCCATTAATTCCATTCCCCTTCATTTACCCATGGCCCTACAAATCCTGTCTCCTTACGGTTCTGCAATTCCCTTTTTGAATACCGTGATTGAATCTTCCTTCAGTGCACACCCAATTGCAATATTGGAAACTAAAATTTATACTTCATTGCCTCTGGATCTTTGACCAACCACGTTTTAAATTGGTTGGGGAACATCTACTCAATCTAAATCTCTCCGTCAAAGATGCAAATTCCACAAATGTTATGCCAAATGGATAGACCTGCTCCATGGAACACTCAATAGCCCGATATAACCATATTTTCAAAATTATACTTTACAACCTCCATCCTGCATTCCTCCAGCATTCCCGGGTAGGTCCTGTCTCACTGTCGGAACCAATCTACCAGAGCTAGTGACACCTAGCAATAAATTATGGAGCAAGTGGACCCCGAAGTTCAAGGTTTACTCTGAATCCTGTAAAGTTTCATGCTATCGGGTCATAGAAACAGGCAAGGAAACCTCCTGATTACTACCAACTACTTTCCTTAACTAAGGAATGCAAGCCCAAGGATTTCTCTGCTCTACTTTAAGGAAAAGTAAGGGATTTTCTTTGACCGAGTCATAATTGTCTGAATCAACGTGCACTTTTAGAAAGAAGACCCCACCTGGTCATTGTCATGTTGTTTGTGAGAGCTTGCTATTGACACTGTCGAACAACTCCTTACTCTCCAGCAGTGACTACACCTCAAAGGTGGCTGGAGAGAAATTTACAACTTTTTGAGAGTTGTGGAAGGTGCCACATCAATACAACTGCAAATGTGTTGCTGGTCAAAGCACAGCAGGCCAGGCAGCATCTCAGGAATAGAGAATTCGACGTTTCGAGCATAAGCCTTTTCCTGATGAAGGGCTTATGCTCGAAACGTCGAATTCTCTATTCCTGAGATGCTGCCTGGCCTGCTGTGCTTTGACCAGCAACACATTTGCAGCCACATCAATACAAGCCTTTTTTGTTTGCTTTCTGCAAGTCTATTATTTTGAGAAAATGGACGTGTTGTTTAGTTATTTTTTTGAAATGCTTTGCGTGTTCAAATATGCCAAATAAATACAAGTCGTTAACATTCCTCAATTCTATAGGGAATTTTATTGATTATCATCCAACCTGGATGATGATGATAAAATGTTTAGAAAGAAGGAAATGTATTGCCGTGGGCCATGCTGTTTTAAGCTGGTTATTTGCTTTACTGGATAATGCGGTTCCTTTAGTTGGGGCTCTGATATCATGGATCTTTTGCTGAGGTCTGTGGTGGTTTCTTGCTTTCCTTTCACAGAGTCATAGAGATGTACAGCACGGAAACAGACCCTTCGGTCCAACCCCTCCATGCCGACCACATATCCCAATCCAATCTAGTCCCACCTGCCAGCGCCCAGCCCATATCCCTCCAAATCCTTCCTATTCATATACCCATCCAAATGCCTCTAAAATGTTGCAATTGTACCAGCCTCCACCACTTCCTCTGGCAGCTCATTCCATAAACGTACCACCCTGTACGTGAAATTCTTGAGTCATTTAATTTTGTAGCATTTCCTCTTGCCAGGGGTGTGAGGCTGGCCTTGGCTCATCCATTCTGGATAGCGGATGGTTCTGAGCTTTCTTCAACCCTATCTGTTTGGGAGGCAGCTGACTGAGTTGTTGGTATCGATGGTTAGCTTCATTCCCGGGATGTGTATGAACTCTTGGCAAAACATTCATCGCTATTGGGTGGGTTCTTTCCCATGTAATCTTACTTTTGGCACAATGGAGCCATTAGTGCAATCAAACAGCTGTCTAAAATCAGTACCTATTGGACCACCATAAAATTTACAAACAAAGTAGACCACTCTGCCCCCAGAGCCTTCTTCATCACTCAGTAAGGTCATGAAACCATGATTAATGTAGTTTAGAATGTTTTACTATGATATTGAGTTCAAAAAGGTGACCATAGCTTCAGTCTCTTCATCCAAGTGATCAAGTAACTTGTAAAATGTTGAAGCTGTGATACACTGCTTGTTACATCTTACCAATCAGAACATGAACTGATTATGCTCAGTGTTTCCTGTTAGACAGCCAATCTTCTACCTGTGTGAATGTTAGCTCCTCTGTGAGCTTTTGTTTTGGTGTGGCTTCTTTTCAAATGCCTTCTGGAAAGCTAAGTTTCTCTTTATCCCTGGTATTTCTTCAAAGAACTCCAATAATTTGGTTAAACATGAATCCTGTTTAGGAATCTGCTCAGTTACTTCCAAATGTTCAAAGTGCCCGGCTGTAATGTGTTTAGTAATAGCTTCTAACATTGATAAACATTAAGTTAACTTCCTTTTTGAATAAAGAAATCACATTTACTATTTTCTAACGAAATGAAATCTTCTGTGAATCTGGAGAATTTTGTAAAATTAAAACCAATCTATCAACTGTCTTACTAGTCACTTGTTTTCAAATTTGAAGTCTATCATGGACTCCAGTGATTTGCTCAGTACCATTTCCCAGTAATTGTAGTTTTCTTCAGTTCCTACTGCCCTTTCTTTTCCTGATTTACAGTGATTTCTCATTAACTGTCAAGGGGCCTTCAGGGTATTGTATTTTGGGGTAGATGTGGAGAGGATATCTCCTCAGCCAATCTACAACTGGAAGCCACTGTTTTAAAAACATTTAAAACAGGTGAGGCATTTTCTTCCCACAGAATGTCTTGAAAAGATGGCAGGAGCAGAGTCTTAGATATTTTAGAGCACGGGTTTGATTTTTTTATAAGCACAGAGGGTGAAAAATTGTGTCATTGAGATTGTGGATTATGTCATGTGTGATTTATACATGTTCATTGTTTTGGGGTTTTTAATTTTAGAGGTTTATTTTTGTGAAGAGGGTTTCATTATTCAACCAACTCATTCTTTTTAGTAACCGTGATTTTTAAAGCAGTCCATGCCTCTTGAAATATGAATGGAAGCTTGACTTTATGTTGTAGGCAACTTAAGACAGAAGAGAGAAAACAATAAAAGATATCAGCTTGGTATAGAATCATAAAGGATTGATTTTAGCTTCGAAAACAAGCCCAGAGACTGGAAAACCTTTGGGCAGTTTGAAAGTGATCTATCTGAAGTCAGGTTCAAGTATAGTTTCTCCCGAGATAATTAAGATAAAAATCAAAAGAACCATAGCTGCTGCAAATCAGAAACAAAAACAGAAATTTCTGGAAAAGCTCAGCAGGTCTGGCAGCATCTATGGAGAGAAATCAGTTTTAACATTTCGGATCCAGTGATTCCCACTCAACCTGACACGTTAACTCTGATTTCTCTTTGTAGCTGCTGCCAAAAAAAGACAGAAGTTTTATTTTTAACTGAAACTAAACCTTTCAGTATATGAAACGCCCAGACAAAAGGTTAATGCCAAAGTTGTGTGAATGGTTAAAGGAAAAGGCCTCTGAGCTCATGAAATGACAAAAAGCAGTTACGTCAGATTTGATAGGGAAGGTATTCCTCTGGATTTTGATTGTCTATCTGTAAAGTGACGGTGTTGGAAAGTAGATGAGGTTTGGTTTTTTTTTTAGCAACATAAAAGAAGGTGTGTTTTTTAAAACATCTCTTCTCTATAAAATACTTTTGACTTATTGTTAAAGCCAAGTCTGCAGCCTGCATACTTGTTGCAGTGAAAGACCACCGTGTTTAAAAAGGGAAACAAAATATGATCAATCAAGCCAGATTTCTTTCTGGAATTTGACTATTCAAGTAGTAACATCATCTGGAATTATAACAATTGGAGGTTACAATCTGATCAAACATCAACCGTTGGAGTCTACCAGAAGGCACTGAATTTACGAGTATTGGAAAAGGATTTAGAGACAACATGAGATAAAACATTGCCTTGCGTGATGGTAGTAGTAACCTCTATGAAAGAATTGTGGTGATATGGAGGAGGAACACAGCATGGTAGCTCAGTGGTTAGCACTGCTGTCTCTCAGCACCAGTGACCCCGTTTCAATTCCACTCTCTAGAAACTGTCTGTGTCGAGTTTGCACGTTCACCCCGTGTCTGTGTGGTTTCCGCTGGGTGCTCCAGTTTCTTCCCACAGTCCAAAGGTGTGTGGGTTAGGTGGATTGGCCTTGCTAAATTACCCATAGGCTCCAGGGATGTACAGGCTAGGTGGATTAGCCATGGGGAATGCAGGGTAACAAGGTGAGCGGGTCTGGGTGGACTGCTATTCGGAGGACCTTATAGGCTAAATGGCCTGTGGGGATGCTATGATTCTATGAGTGGGGCAATGACGCCAACAGATTGAATCTCTGTTGACTCCTTAATGGAGCAATGTGCCAAATTGTGACCTCCATGATTCTTGGGATCTGTACTTATCATTTTGAAAATGTTGAGCAAAGCCTTAGTAGGGGGAGAGGGACTTGCTAGCAGAGAGTGGGCAGAATGGAGGAAACCGCTGAACAAAGACTGGGCATGAAGGATAGAAGTACTGAAATAATTTACCGCAGGAAGGATGGATGAGGTAAGCAGAATAGTCTAAATTTTTATATAGAGAGAGAGAGACACCAAGTAGAGAATGAGCAGAAAGTCAAAACACAATGGCAGCCCAAACCAAGCATGTGACTTTTAATCAATAACTTGGCTACAAGGATCTGATCCTTGCAGCATTTAAAGCTTTGAAATAATCGTTCATTGGAGATCTCTGTTTTAATTGGATAGCTACTAGTCCTGCAGTGTCACCGGAAGCTTAATGGTATTTTATTCCTACTTGATCCCTGTCATTAGTGATGTGAAAGATTGTATTCAGAGGACCTTATAGGCTCCTGATGAAGGGCTTTTACCCGAAATATTGATTTTCCTGCTCCTCCAATGCTGCCTGATCTGCTGTGCTTTTCCAACACCACTCTGATCTAAACTCTGGCTTCCAACATCTACAGTTCTCTCTTTTGCCTGCCTGAAAGATTGTATGTTTAGTTGTTGAGAATTAACCTTTTCAATGTATGTAGGGAACTAGCTGAGTTTGTTTTGAAGCAATAAATCAGATCAAAGCCATATAATAGTCATGGTTTCCCGTTTATTAAATGAGAATAATGTGCATGTAGAATTTATAAAGAACTCCCCCAATGATAGCATACCCTGGGATCTTCAGGATATTTCTGAGGTTCATGAAAATTGATGATGACTCTGGAACTTCCGTTTTAAGGCGATTTAATGTTCATGTTCATGCATCGTTTTAATTTGTGGAGCTTTCCGAGCTGTAAGTGACTTAAGGTGAATCTATTGAAAAATGGTGAAATTCCAGGTATAAATAATTAAGATGTTTGATTAATATGTCATTTGAAACATGATTTGTAATTTGACTGTAAAGAAGAGGGCTTTGATAGTTAATATTCTCCCTGTATTCTCTGGAATTGGAAAGGTCCAGGGACTCGAATAGGGATGGAAGCCACTATTGTTATACTGACTGCAATGACCTTGGCTGGCTCAGGCTAGAGTGACAACAGTGATTTGGCTGGACTTGGAGAGCCCCTGTACTTTCCAGAGCTATCTGGTGTGAATAAAGAGAGTGTGTGGCCAGCAGTTACAAACAAGATGTGAGCACACATACTGATGCACTCAAGGTCAGTAGCAAAGTAGAGACCCACAGGAGCTGGTCATGCAGTGACAGTGTCCCCACCTTTGGCCCAGAAAGCCAGGGTTCAAGTCCCACGAGCTCTAATGATGTTTCAAACACATCTGAAAAGGTTGGTTTAAGACAGAAGACCCACAGGAGCTTGATTCCTATTTCACAACTGCACAATGCAGCTTGATAGTCTCTTTACCATCCTGACAAACATTACAGAAATGGAGGGCATGATGCTGATGAGGAAACGAGCCAAGATCATTCAACAATGGTCTGAAGTATAGACAGTTTGTCTTAGAGTTGAGTTAAGCAATGAAATCTCCATAAATGTAACCCCCTCCCGCCTCTACTTAAACATCTATTTCCAAGTATTAATGATTTCCCCATTACCTTCCAAATCTGCTGATGCAGTACATTTATAAAATAATTAAGTAGATAATAGCCATATTTACATCCGTATAATTTTTGGTAGACTATATACCTCCTATGTACAAACCTAATTTTTGGTAATGCTCTTTGAGCTGCCACAGGAAGTTGTGGAGGCTGGTACAATAACAGTTAAGTGGCAAGTCATTTGCTTCCAGAGCCAGATGGCTCTTAATTTCATTAGACCTTTGGGCTGAATATAGACAAAAGAGCTTAACTCAAAGGAGAGAGTGACTGCCCTTGACATGAAGGCTGTATTTGATTGCATATGGTATCAAGCGACTCTTGCAAAAATGCAGTCATTGTAAACCAAGGAAGATTCACTGCTGGGTGGAGTCATGTTGAGCACAAAGGAAGATGGTTATGGTTGCTGAAGATTAGTCATCACTGTTACACAATATCTCTGCCAGAGTTCCCCAGAGTAGTGTCCTAGGCCCAACTGTCTTCAACTGTTTAATTAATGATTTTCTCTCCAAGTAATGTCAGAAGTAGGGGTTATTGCGAATTGCACAATGTTCAGCACCGTTCGTTACTCTTCGGATACAGAAGCAGTCCATGATCAGATGTAACAAGATCTGAACAATATCCAGCCTTGCCAAGTCACGTGTGCCACACAAATGCCTGGCAAATGTGAACAAGAGAGAATCCAGCTATCGCCCTTGACATTTAATGACATCACCATCTTTGAATTGCCCATGATCAGCATTGTGGTGTTACTGCTGATGGGAAATTGAACTGGACAGGCCATATCAGTGCAGTGGCTACTAGAGCAGGTCAGAGGCTGGAAATTCTGTGGCGGGTAACCTACCTCCTGTGACTCAAATGCCCTATGTCTAACCATCACAAAACACAAATCAGAGGTGTGATGGAATATTCACCACCTCCCTGGATGAGTGCGGCTCTAACAACACTCGAAGTTCAACATAATCTAGGAACTGCATTCTGCTTCATTGACACCACATCCACTACCTTACGCCTGCTCTCCCTTCACTATCAGTACACTGTGTGTCATCCACAAGATGCACTGCGGTAACTCACCAAGATTCCTTCACCGGCACATTCCAAACCTTGTGACCTCTACCACTTATACCTGTAACACGATTAACCCTCCAAGGCAAACACCATCCTCACTTGGAAGTAAATACCATTCCTGCATAAGATCCTGACACTCTGTCCCTAACAGTGCTGTGGGAATACCTACATATACAGGAACCCAGCTCACCACCACCTCCTTCAGCGCAATTAGAAATGGGTAATAATTGCTGAATTTATGCAGTGACTCCCACATCCTATGGATTAATAAAAATGCTCTGGCCTGTACTTGGCTTCTCAAGACAATTTTCTGAATTCCATTTATTTATAGAAATGAAGTCATGAAAACATTATTAGTTGATTAAGATATCTGTTAACTATTGTCCTTTCTATCACCTTCTGCCTCCTGTGTAATGTTGACTGAGTATACAGTCCTCTGTCTTTTTGGAAGGTTTTTGCGAATGTAGTAAACTGATTAGATTAGATTCCCTACAGTGCAGAAACAGGCCCTTCAGCCCAACAAGTCCACACAGACCCTCCAAAGAGTAACCAACCCAGACCCATTCCCCTACTAATGCACCTCTCACTATGTGCAATTTAGCGTGGCCAATTCACCTGACATGAGTCAGCATTTCTTTTATGTGATTCTAAGTACAGATCTGTGGAGTGTCCTCCTGGGGTAAAAAGATACAAAGCAGACTCTTGAGATGGTTGTTTTTTTCTCAGAGTAAGGTGTTCAGTTGTACTGTGCACAGCGTTGGATTAATTCATTACCACCACCGCATCCCCTAACCTTCACGTGATGTATCCTGAATTCTGTTACAATATGTTCTCAGACCATGCTCCCAATAACAGATTATCATCTCATTATCACATTGCGTCTTGTGGATGCTTGTTATTTGCAAATGAACCCCTTCACTTTACCCCAGTGAGTACACCTTGAAAGAAAGGACTTGTAGCGCACTCGAGACTGACCTGACTTTGTGAAAGCACACAGTAAATCCACAATTGCTTAATTTTCTAACACACACCAAAACATTTTTCAGATTTTGTTCTAATAATCCCTTGAGATTTCTTTCTTTGTGAGAATTCTAATAAACCAGGTATCCTGCAGGAATTTACAACACAATATTTATCTTGTTTGCTCAGTCCTATAGGATTTTTTTGCAGCATCTTCCTGTTGGTTTTTCAGTTTTATGGTAAATAATCACTGGGTGCAGATAGGGATTAATGTTCCAACAGTGCTTAGCATCTGACGATGATGTGGCAAATACATTCTGTGTGTGCCGAGCTATGTTTACCATGTGTTTGTTGCCAGGATCTACATTGCTTAACGTTGCTCCTGTCATTTTGGGACAAGTGCTATTGGGGAACTGTTTCACAGCCAGATTCCTGTTGGCCAGTTAGCCCACAAGGGTGCGCTGACTGTAACACAGTCCACTGACATTGTCTCCTGCTTGACTTGTTTAATATAAGGGCATGATCGTAAGTCTGGAGAGGGGTGAAGTTTCAGGGAGCGAAGGAATTGGGCAAGGTGACTTACAGTTCAGGCTGTGCCAGAATCCTCCAGATTGATTCTGCCACATTTCTGTCCAGGAACACAGATGTTCAAATTTCTTGGTGTCACCAACTTTGAGGAGGGTAGAGATTGAGGTGGGTGGTTTAGGGCAGGGCTTGGAATGTTTCAGTTATGACTTAAAGGCACCATCCAAAGTTGAGGTTTCATCAACATTTGTTTCTGCCCAATGAGTGGCAAATGCATTTCAGAATCTCCCCTGCTGATGGGATTTGTAACGCTGTTTATTTTCTGGGCTCTGGGACAATGTTGGTGCACTCATTCAAGGACATTCATTCTTAGTTTGCTGTCCCAATCTCAGGTTTTGTTTCTTCATTTGACGACCCTGATGCCAATGTATCAAAGTTAACATGGGCTTGTGTCTCCTGTGAAAGACCTTTAGTTTACCCAAAGGGGAGGGAAAAGACCTGAGAGGGAATTAGATGGATTGATCTGACCGTGCAGATCACTGGGTGAGACTGAACTAAACCCTGTATCTCCTGACACTGAACAGGAAGGTGAAAGTGAGCCATTCTGTCTGTGGCACGTGCACCATTCCTCCGCTTGCTGCTGTCTCTTGAACACTCATTTAAAGTTGGATGCTCACTGCCCTGTTCCTGACCCTTCACTACCTCCACTCAGCCCCCTGCCCCGCTCGCTGTCCCAACCTCTGGCAACTGAATGGACGATGATGGCTTTTCCTGCCATCCATGAATCTATTCTCAGATCGTGGTTTGCCTTTGTGTCATAAACCTATCAGAAGACACTGTGTTTCTGTGCATATCCACATATGTGTGATATGGCTAGTTTTCCCAACCTGCCTCCACTCTAAATTCTCTCCAGCTTTTTCGTTTTCCTTGTTTGGCATCTTGTAGTTTGTTTGTGGCCGTGAAGACCTTGCTGGTCACATGGACCTCTGCTCCTGGTGGTAATTTTGGTTTGTACGATCGTTTTTGTCCTTGTTAATGTACACTTTCTACCTTGCCTTCACTCTCTTTTGGGGCACTTACTGTTTGACCTCTCGTTCCTATTAACAGAATTCCATTCAACGATTTGTGATCTCTTTCTAGGGGCATGTTCTAGCTCCCAGACCTATACTTGAATCTGCGTTGTGTTTTCATGCCTTCCGTCTTTTCCCAACCCATGGTCCTGATCCCATCGGGTACTTGCATTCAGCTTTTATAAATTCCAATGGACTTTCCTTATAGTCATTGCATTTCTTCATTGAATAGTCCCCTCTGGTAAATATTTAACTTTAGTACCCACTTTTGGCAGGGATTCTTTGGCATTAATGGCCTGTTATGAAACATCTAAACTGATTTGTCCAGGATCTGGCAAACTGGCAATTGTGATAGTTTGATCCTTATACACTGTGTATGATTTGGGTATGAGAAGTCTCTCCTTATTTTCTCTAACTCCTTTATAATCTACATGTTTATTATCAACATTAAGGAATCTTGAACACTTTGATTCTCATACCGTACAATGATAATTGTTTGGTCTTTACCTATGACCTACCCTTCATCTCACCATTCTTTAAGCCCCTCTCTCTTAAAATGAACCATACCCCTCTGATTGAAACTGGTTTCTAATGGCCTGACCTTATATCTTCAGGCATTGTTCAACTATTTCTGAGACCTTGTCTTTAATGAATGCCTTTCTGTCTGCATGCAGTATTTCAAAAGTTCCAAATTAATATAGTGTGTTCCTAATCTGGGGGCTGATCATTTAATCCTGAAGAAATTTTCAGATTTCTACCAAAACCTTAACTACCAATGCACCACAGAGCCCTGACTATTCTTTGTACATCTTAAATACATGTTTTCTAATCAATCTGTTCAAAGACATTTCTGGAGCAGGTGGGCCTTGAACTCAGACCTCCTGGCTCTGAGGTAGAAACACTACCATTGTGCCATAAGAGACATTAAATATGTATTAGAACATGGAATTGATGAGTTCAGAGCATCTGTTACTTCACTACCTTAAACTCCAAAGTATTTCGCATCCTATTAGTCTTTAGATACTAAGAGAGCAGATCCTGTTTCTGCAATAATCTGCTTCTGAAGTGCCACTGGAGAGTTGAGAAATCTGTCAGGTGCCTTTGACCATGTTGCACTGCCTCTGCCACTGGGGTCGGCTCGTTCAATTGGTCGATTGGCTGGTTTGTGTTGCAGAGTGTCACTAACAGTGTGGGTTCAATTTCTGCACCCAGCTGAGGCTACCATGAAGGACTCTTCTTCTCAATCTCCCCCTCATCTGAGGGGTGTGGCAACGCTCCAGTTAAAGTCATCACCAATTGTCTCTTTCTAATGAGGGAACAGCCCTGAGGCCCCTTGGGTTCATGGCGACTTTATTCAATGCACTGTCTCCAAATGAAAATACAGAAAGCGTTGGATAATGGTGAGGAAGCACGTGGTTATTGGTGTTGGTCCACAAAATACAAACCTGAAAGAATTTTTTTAAAATACAAAAATATATTATATTTGACACGACTTATATCCTTTCACCTTTTTCTGACTGGTTACAGACTACGAATAATGTGTTTTTTTTTAAAAAGCTACAGGTTTCCTCATGTTGCCAATCATTTAAATTCCAAAAAATTATGTTAGCCATTCTGGCTCAAGAGCATCAGAAGTTGGAGCAGGAGTAGGTCATTGAGGTCCTAAAGCCTGCATTACCATTCGATAAGATCATGGCTGATCAACCCCAGGCCTCAGCTCCTCCTTTGTGCCAGCACTTCAAAGCCTCTAACTTTCAAAAACCTCCTCTTTTTAGAGAATTTCAGTCTGTGAAATAAATTCCTTCACATCTTAGATACTTAAAGAATACGTCCCCTTGTTCAGGGTTTCCCTACTGGTGGAAATATTCTGTCAGCATCTACCCTGTCAAATGCCATCAGAATCTCTTAATGCTTAAACAAGATCACCCCTTATTCTTCTAACCTGTTTAACTGCTCTTGATAACTCAATCAACCCTTCATCCCAGGAATCTGCCCAGTTAAATCTCTCTTGAATTGTGCTTCCATGGCCTTTACATTGTTGCGAAGTTGAGTAGTGTTATGACATGATGGTAAACCCTTCTGCTAATTAAACCAAACACACAGAAAAACTCACCTCGCCTCGTAATCTGTTAAAGTATGAGTGACAGAGAACTACCCAAATTCCACTATTTAAAGGAAAACACCCAATTTATTTTTTAACTCCAAAAGAGAACACTAAACAACAACTATTTACAACTCTAAGCCTCCTTTCTCTTAAAAATTTGTTATCTACCTCCCATTCAATAACAATATAGTGACCCGAAAAAACCCCTACTAAATTTACAGTAAACCAATTTTCAAAGCCATCTTCAGGTGTTGAACTTCCTCTGTTTATAGATTCCCCTGGGTCATCCTCGGTCTTCTGTTGCAAACTGTTTCATGTGAAAAAGGTACCTTTCAGAGAGAAGGGTTGCGGGCAGTCGTTCACGTGGCAGATGGTGCTCTTTCTCTGGCTAACTCTCCAAAATGCCTGCTTTTATACCCCAAAACACCAGATCATCTCATTGGTTCAATGTTGTCAAAACAGTAAAATTCAAATTTGATTGGGTTTTAGTATCTTGGGGCACAATTTAAATGGATTAACTAAATTCGAATTGTCGTGAAAACAACTCAGTATCTGAGTTACAGCTTAAATATTAATCTTCAAATTATTCCGTACACTTTGTGCAGGCTGCCAGTCACATGACAAGTGCTTGCCAGCTTTTCAATCTTCATTGTCTCTTAAAGGTACAGTACACACCTTCAACTTCATAACGGTAGAGTACTTGTAGATTGGGAGACAAAGTTAGAACTTGCTATTTGTAAAGTACTAGGGTGTGGGGTGGTGGACAGCATTGTGTGGTCCCTTTAAAAGATTTTTTTTGTGCTTAGAGATGTCTGTGGGCAGCAGCTTGAAAGTTTGCAAATACACAGAGAGCACCTAAATGAAAGCGTTTATATCAAAAGGCCGTACAGTTATCAGGCCAAGCAGCAGTTTTTTTTTGACCAAGGCAACAGGCGTTTGAATTTAGCCAATCAAATTGAACCAGGTACTTACATTTAGTAGGTTTTTGATATCTAAGTCTAGTGATTTTGATAATTTAGGACCAATCCTATTGTAAGAAATATTGATATGTCTTCATGGGTATTTAAAGAAGGGGACAGTTTGACAAAGACCCCAGAGCTAGCTACCCTCAGCTGTCAAGAGAGAATCGCTGGCGCTCTCAGTCTCATCGAGAGAAAGTAGCATCTAAATAAGAATGGTACCAATGGCACAACTAGCTAATATTTCTGATAGAAGAATCAATGGAGAAGGCACAGAACGTTCTGGAAGACATGTAACCTGACTATAATTTCAAGAGACTACATTCTAATTTGTTTTATATATGTGTGTCACTCATAATTATTGGAACAGCATACCATTAGAATCTTGCTTTATTCGGGAAGATTTACTAAATTAGAAGGGATTTATTTGATTTGTTAATAGTTTAGCTAATTTGTTCACTGTTAAGAGATAAGTAAATAAATTATTACTTGTTGATTTTAAAGTGAGTGTCGGAGTTTATTTTATCTATCCACTAGAAGTTGCTGAAAAGCAGGTTATACCACTTTTTACACTCCACTTTTGCAGATTATAGGGGGAGGCTCTCCTAGTTGGGTGTTTCACTTTTAGTTCGGGGGGGGGGGGGTGTCAACCTCTGCTTTATAACCTTATCCTTTTTGAAATACAGAGACCAAAGCTGTACACTGTTGTTAATGATTTTTTTTTTAAAAAAGGGATTCATAGGATGAATTCCAATCTCCCCCTCCCCCCTTCATGCTTGTGGTTTTGCTCACAGTCTGAGTCACTAGATAGTCTAATGTTGAATGTTTATTGAAGTCATTTTTTTCAAAACAAAAAAATATCTGAACTGAGATGGACAGGCAATTGCTAATTATTGGTAAGATTTGAAGGAAGTGTCCTTTATGAACAGTTTTTCAAGCTGTACTCTCTAAATGTGAAGTTAACAGTTACTGCATGTTGATTCTGTGCTGTAGGACATTTCCTGCTGTGTAACGTACATTTGTGCCTCATTAGAAAATGCAACATTTGTGTATTAATTATGGCCACAAATGTTTACAATACGTACACAGAATAGAAAAATATGTACTGCTGCTCATCTTGAGGCTGTTTTCCAAGAATTAATGTTGTGGACCAGACCAACCTCCCTCAAAATATGTTAAGAAGATAGCCTAGACCCCAACATTTTCATATTTAAAGGTAAGTGTGCTGTGTTCCAAGTGCAATTCAATTGATCAAACTACGCACTGTTGAGCAAAACACATTTTTTTTTGTTTTTACACTACAGTTAAAAATACAACAAAAATAAGAGAAAAGAATTGGTTTATGTGTAACTATTGGAATGCTTAACAAAATAATAGATATATCAACTGTTTTAAATTAACTGTTCCAATATAGTAACATCCCATAAACACACCCTTGGGAAAGGCACATTCTGAAAAACAGATTGTCTTCCATGCAATTCTACAGTCCAGCAGGAAAAACAGACAAAGCAGGGAATGATGTACTGCAGCTTCCACCCAGCTTTACAACCCACGTTGAAAACTAAAACTTAAAAATCCTAGTTTTGTGGAGCTTGACCCCACCCATTCAAGCTGCTTCTATTGTTCCTGATGAAGGGCTTATGCCAGAAACATTGATTTTCCTGCTCCTCGGATGCTGCCTGACCTGCTGTGCTTTTCCACCACCACACTCTTGAGTCTGCTTCTATTGTTCCCACCCTTTTTAAAAAAAACCCAAGGCCTCTCAAGCTGTATACTTTATTGGATTCAAATAGATAGCTCATTAACTTTCTTTCAAAACCTTTTCTTTCAAAATAAAAAATCCAGGACAAAATATTTCTGTTAAAGCCAAACTATAGTCAGGCAGACATCAAACTTAGAGGGATAGTCTACTTTCATTGCAGCGTTCCAGATTTGTTATGAGGAATGTCAGGGAAGATCAAGCAGACTTTGTGTCAAACCTTTGGTGACATTGTAGTTGTCTAAAGGAGGTTGTGAGCTGCTTTTTCTCTGTGTGCAATGGCCAAAAATGCCATTTGGACAAACAATGGGTGAGTGTCTTTTCATTGAGGCGGACATGTTATCTCTTGTATGAAATGGAATTGTATTGAGGCAAGGATGCGGATAGTGGAATATGAACAAGCATTGGAAAAGCATATCAGTAACAGCCTCAAACTGTAGAGGTAGAACAAAGGACCCAGTAGAGGAGACTATATATCTGAATGTGGCTAGGCTTCTGGATGACAGTAACTTCATCTAAAATGCCTCTGTTGACCGTGCCCAGAAAGAAGAGGAGTGCTTCTGGGAATAATAAAGAGCCCCCCTATGCTGTTTTAGAAGGGAAAAGGATGCTGTTTGGTGGTTTTGTCCCTAAATTCTAATTTGTTGTGATTGTTTGAAATTCTTGTGTTTTGTTCGTGGAATGCAAACAAAGCTTCAGCAACATGTCAAAAATTGGCGGTCGGTCGCGAGGCAGGTGCTGTGCCTATACAGAACGCCTACTGGTGGGTGGCTGGGGGCCTAGAGCAGCAGCAGAGAGACACTCTGGCAGCCTATGGTGAGACGGTTGGTGAGTCCGGATGAAGGATGGCGGTGAGCTGGCATTGCAGAGGCATGGGGATTAACCCCTTGTTGGGGAGAGATTGCGCCCTTGTGGGGAAAGCCCAGCGCGAAGTGATTGCAAGCCCACGGCTACAGAAAGACTATAATTTGGAGCTTTTCAACTTTATTTCTTAGTTGCTACTTTTCACTGAGGTGAACTGTACTGCTAAGCTTTTAATTTATTTCTTCAGTTTTTTACTTTTTATCAAAGATTTTGTACCTAAGATGGCGCCATGAATGGCGTCATTTTAAACTTTTCACTGTACTCCTGTGTCCCTCTACTTGAGTACATGTGACAACAAAATATAATTCTAATGTATTCTTTTCAAGTTCTGTTTTACCGAGGAACTGTTTGAAAATAGACATTCTGTTCTGAGGAGGCACTTCAATTGATGTCAGTGCTACCACGGCAATGTTTGACAAGTACCCTTATTAGTGATCTATCTCATTTTTCTTTTCTGGATATTAGTTCCCCTCCCAACCACTTAAACAGGGTTTAGCTGTAACCAGCTTTGGAGTGTTAATAATAAGGCAGAGCTTTATTATGTAAAAAGAATGAAGAAAATAATAGAATAATCCAAGCTATTTACACATTACATAAGTTTAAAGATTTTGAAATGTTGTAAAATATAATCTCATTATTGAGTTTAGAGAAGATTTGTAGCTCAGGTTGTAGTTCACCAACACAGGAAATGGCATCACCCAACACAAGGAAACCTAAACACATAAATAGAAAGTGGAATATAACACCAGTGCTTCACCGGAGGCTCATTGATGATGTTACCTAGTATGGTGACAAACTTCTGAAAACGAACCTTCTACTCAGCAAGCAAACCTACATCCATATAATCTCACTAATCCTGACAACACACTTTTGCAGTGTTCACAATAGCTAGAATTCCCTCTTCTATCACACTTATAGGGGTTAGCTTAATTGTGCCTTAAATACCCAGTCTTGGGAATCTGATAGCTTTTTCCTTGTCTTCATACAACTGAGCTTTCTCAGCCTCAAATATCCTCTTGTATGCCTCTGTCATTACAATCTGTATGTCATTGCTTACTATGATCTGCCTGTACTGCTCGCAAATAAAGCTTTTCACTGCACTTTGTTTGATGTGTGGTCACATGTACCAATCAATCAATACTTGTCTTGAACCTTCAAACTAAACTCCTCACATTGAGTTCTTAGCTATTTCCCTATCTGCAGGAGCAACTGAGTCATGCATCTAGCTCTAGCCAATACTCCTATAAATCTGAAAGAAAAAGAGCTTTCTGATCTAAGGGTAATTCCCCTAATCAAAAATAAAAATCAATTCTTGACTTCCTAAACTGAAACCTAATGTACACTGTTTATTCTGTTCACTTCTACAACTCACCCAATAAAATCAAAACTCTGTTACTCTCCAGGAAGTCTCTCTTGCATACTTGCATCAGAAATTACCATGCCTACAGAAATATGTACAATCCAATCCTTGAACTCCTTCATAGACGCACACCACCCCACATACCACTAGTTCAGAAGCAAAAACTCAAAAGATAAATGACATTAAAGTATCTAAATTGAACAATAGATCACTATAGTTAACCATTACAGATTGACTGTGTTGTGGATTGCATTTTGGGAACTGCTCCTTGACTTCAAGGTACTGATTTCAGATCATTGATACTTTATGTGTACAGGCCATCTTGTGAGCACTTTTTCTATCTTTGTCAGATCTTCGGTGACAGTGATCAACCTATATCTGATCCTAGCCAGCAGTTATTTTTCCATTGTCTCTGGGATTGTCAACCAGCTAGAAATATCCTGTAATTCCCTAAAGACAATGCTTTAAAGAGAACAGTTAAGAGTCAGAGTTATACAACACAGATTCAGACTCTTCAGTCCAACTCATTAACGCCAACCAGATATCCTAAACTGATTGTAGAATGTATGTCCTTTTCCCTTTGTGACTGTTAGATCTTTTGTCTAGTTGTGTGCTTACAAATTGTGTGATTTTCATCTCTATCCGTAATGGACTTGTTGAGAATAACCCTGTCCTTGACTCAGCTGAAGAACCTCCAGATTTGTGAGGATTTTAACAGAGCAATCATTTATTATTAACTCATGTTTAAATTCAACTATTCACTGTCTAAACCAATCCCGAAAAGCAAAAAGAGTGATACCTTTTCATTTGTCGAGACTATCTGAATTTGGCTAATAAACGGACAGCAGAACAGGAATAATCTTTTCTACTTTTTAGTCATTTAATACGTTTGAGGTGTATGTGTGCTATTTAAGATGCATAAGACATCACCTCAGTTAAACAGTGTACTGTATGGTGGAATAGCTAATGGATGTGCTCAGCATTCCTTCCACTGTAACTTGTAAGCCCTAAGGATGTATGTTACTAAGAATCAACAACTGGCTTTTATAAAACTTTGTAATCTTGTTAGAAATCCTGACTCCACGAATTCAACTACGGATTGATAAAGATTTAGTGTTGAATTTTGATGACTGAGGCAGGTAGCTCAAATCAGATGAAGCTGGGCCCACCAACCCTGAGAGCAGTAGTGAGAATGGATGTTGAAATGCTTTGAGGTAGACTGGTTAATTGGCTTGTTTCCTACGGGCTTTATTCCAGTTATTTCATACCATTTCTGGCTCGTTTTAGTGGTACTCAAACCCCACCCCCATTCTATTCTATGCCAATTCATGCCCTCCAACCACTTCCATTGTCAATGTGCCCAGCATGCCAATTCAAACTCTCCACATGCCCCTTTCATGACCCGTTCAATGCCCTTTCACTTGTTATATACAGATTAAAATGAGCCCTACAATAACAATAGCAATTATGCTGGAAATGCTGAGGGGGGAAATTAAAAAAAATTTGTCAACATTCTTTGGAAAAAACGTTTACTGTTTCAATGGAAACAGCGAGACCCACTCTTCACTTGTGCACATTATGAATGCTTGGCTGAAAGCCAAGGCTGACAGGTGCATTGCCTCAGCAGGAGATCTAATTTCTTTTGACAATTAAAGCTTGCTATTGCCGTTACTTGATTGACTTCCTCTTGTGGTTGTAATAAATTTCAAAAAGAACAATTTCTTTTGTCAATGTCTCCCAAGTTGATTTGGCTAAGATTCAGAACTGTGCAGTGGTTAAAACCTCTGTTACTGAAGCTGTAATTATCCTGTTTAACTTAAGGGACTGCAAGAGTATCAGCATTTTGTTTTAAAGATTGCTCAATCAGCTTTCTTTTTTCAGCATCCCAATGGTTACCATCGTTACTCTGTACATAGCTCGTTCTGGGTGTACTGGCTTGAAAGACCATTGCAGGGGAAGGTGGGGAAATGGGTTAAGGGCTCCAAAAGTTGTCAAATCCAGACTCTGGATACGATTCCGCTGAGAGGCTGTGAACTATGAAAAGCTCGCCACGTTCAACACAGATTGTTAGGGTAGATTGTGTGGTGGCTACACCTGCAGTGGAGTCAGGGGTGGTGAGTGCGCTCTTGGTACCTGTACCTTTTATCCCAATCCAACACCAATTACAGGCATGGATGAGGAATTCCAAGCCTGCTCCTTTTAAATGACTATGAGGTAATTACGACTGCATGAAAACCTGACACTTGCATTCATCGCGATAATTTTTAATTGCAGCGTTTAATGACGTAGCATTTGTTCTCCTTCATTTCCCATAAAGTTTCTTGCATTTTACTTGGGAATCACCCTCTTGTAATCAGTCATACAGCATGGAAATAGACCCTTCAATCCAACCATTCCACGCTAACCAAAATTCCAAACTAAACTAGTCTGACCTTCCTGTGCTTGGCCTGAATCCCTCCAAACATTTCTTATTCATGTACTTATCTAAATGTCTCCTAAACATTGTAACTGTACTTGCATACACAAGTTCCTCTGGAAATTCATTCCACACACAAACCACTCGCTCTAACAAAAAAAGCAAATTGCCCCTTGTGCCTTTTTAAAAGAAAAAATTTCTCCTCTCTTTTTAAAAATATGTCCCCTAATCTTGAAATCCCCCACCCAAGGGAAACGTCATCTGCTATTCACCTTATTTATGGTCCTCCTGATTTTATAAACCTCTACAAGGTCACCTCTCAACCTCCTATGGTCCAGTGAAAAAGGTCCCAGCCTATCCAGCCTCTCCTTTTATCTCCGATCTTCCATTCCTGGCAACATCCTGGTAAATCTCTTCTGAACCCTCTACAGCTTAATAATTCTTCCACCCCCTCTTTCAGCCAGACATTCTTCCAATCCCACTGTGTTTAAATCTCTCATCATCACAGCTTTCCATTTGACCCTGGCAGTCCCACTCTCATCGCTTGGCTCAGCTCATTGCTCCTGCAGCATCAGTTACGAAGGTGGATTGCTTGTTTGGTTTTTCTGCAACACACACGTTACCAGTTTAATCAGTGAGCACAAGAACTTGTCAAATCTTTTTAACCTGAAATTAGCTGAGTTCTTCATAAGAAGCAATGTCACGCTTACTCATTAAGCTTAATACAAATGGTGTGACTGTAAGAAGATGCAGTATTCTATTTCCCGGTGAGTGGAATGTCCTTGAGTGACAACAAGACCTTACAAAGTTTCTGTATGAATAGAGTTACAGATTCACCCTTCACACAAAATACTCAATACAGTGTGCAATGGGTAATTGGCACAACATTTATTTATTTACGAAAGCTGTGCCAGCTTATATTGAATACCATTCTTGAGACCTCAGCCAAGTGGTTGTTTGGGGTTGCTAATGGGAGCTCCAAGATGGCAGCAGAGTAGGACTCTTGACCCAGAGCTTGTCCACTCTATTTCTTTTCTATTTTTTCCCGCTCTGTGCATTTATTCCTTTTTTAATCCCCTTGCATCTTTCCATCCTCGGGCTGCATTGACTGTATCTGGTGTGAAAGCCAACGCAGACTCAGACTCCCGGCCTCAGTGTGAAACTCTGCTCGCTTTGGATTGGAAGCACTGTTATTCTGAACTCTTCTTTCTCTATTTTGCTAATTATATTGCTAGACGTCTACTTTATTTTTCTAATTTTTTTTCCCCTAAGAATTTGTACTTCGGAATCTGTAAATACGTACCTTGGTCCCTAGGATGGTGCTGTAAGTAGCAACTTGTAAACTTTCCACTGCACCTATGTGAGTACATGTGACAATAAATTTAATTCTAATCCTAATTGTTTTCTTATGATAGGGACAGATTGATTGTGGAGGACCTGACCTAGGATGTAGAGTCAGCTCACTTA
The DNA here is from genome assembly GCF_020745735.1 of Hemiscyllium ocellatum. Taxonomy (NCBI): domain Eukaryota; kingdom Metazoa; phylum Chordata; class Chondrichthyes; order Orectolobiformes; family Hemiscylliidae; genus Hemiscyllium; species Hemiscyllium ocellatum. The sequence continues at coordinate 43,677,697 of NC_083431.1, forward strand.
CATAGTGTCACATCATAATGCATTGCTAATGCATCAGATGTAAAGTCAAGTTGTCAGTATGGATGGCATGATGGCCCAGTGGTTAGCAGTGCTGCCTCAGTGCTGGGGACTCAGGTACAATTCCAGCCTTGGGCAGGTGTGCAGACTCCACACGGACATTCTCCCCGTGTCTGTGTGGGTTTCCTCCAAGGGCTCTGGTTTCCTGCCATAGTCTAAAGATGTGCAGGTGAGGTGGATTGATCATGTTTAACTACCCATAGTGTCAAGAGATGTGCAGGCTAGATGGGTTAGCCATGGTAAATGCAAGGTTATAGGGTTAGGTTAGGGGGCGGTAGGCCTGGTTGGAATTGTTCTTCGGAGGGTCGGTGTAGACTCGATGGGCCAAAGTGCCTGCTTTCACATTGTAGGGATTCTATGAGTATCCAAACAGGGTGGTTTATCACCCTTTACAATTGCACTGCTATTGAGGGGAATAGCAGCAGAATGGCTCCATTTATAGCTCCCAGAGTGAGAGAAAGAGGTTGGTCTGTTATGAAGCCATAGCAGAGCTGATTGGATCAAGGTGTCTGAAAAAGGCAGTGTTGGTTTGATTCTGTCCCAAGGGAGAGTTGGCCTCTGGTGTGCTGATGAGATAAATGTGCACATCTTTACAATTATGTCTCGTAATGCAACTGAACAGTACCTTGGTGTAAGATTAGTAAGGGGAGTATTCTGACGACCATTTGTAGGTCTTTCACTTGCAGGGCCATGTCCATGTTTTAGCAGGGCACTTTGTCTTGCCACATGGACCATTTAAACATGGCACAGAATAAATGATAAAACAGCTACTGCTTGTTGGTCAAGGTAGCCCTGTCTTGGTCACCAAGGTAATATATATCATCATGACAGCTAGTGCTGGTTGTACCGTGTGGCAGTACACACAGGCTGGAAGCTGCACAAGGTAGAAAGCACTCTGGAAATTCTGACTAAGAGTGAGATTATCTTTCACTGACCTGTCCATCTGCCCCTCTCGGTCTTATCCTCTGATCTCCAGGTTTGAACATTTTTCTGCTAATCCTGTTGGTTTGGTTCCTGGCAGTCTGATTCAGGCAGCTTCTGTGTAGGGAATGAACTTTGTTCCCACAGTGTTCATGGATTGAGCATGGGATGTAATGGGGGAGAAGGTGAAGTTACTGTGACTTTGGTCATGACAGTCAGCTTCCTATGGGCCTTATGGGTGTCAGCATTCCTGGCATTAATGCTGTTAAATCTGAATTTTGCTGAACAGTGGGAGATTTTTGACCTTAAAAATTCTGAAAAGAGCAACCATTCCTTTGGGTAGAGAAATAACTTTCAGGACTGAAAGAATCACTGAAAGGAGTTTTTAAATCCTTCTCTCTCACAGGGACATGCCTGGCATTTTGCAGCCCAATTATAAATCAGCTTGATGCCCCGCTGTTCAGTGGCACTCCATGGTATGGCGTGTTGACACAAGTGTGGCTGTGTGAAGGTATATCCAGTGATGGAGCAGAGAGTTTTAGATGGGGCTTCAGCACCTTAACCTGGAGGGTATCTTGGAGGTTGCAGTGATGTAAGCTCACTGCCCTACACTGGCGCCAGGTTTACCAAAGCCTGAAATTTAACAGTCCCATCTTTGTATTCAAGCTTCTCATTGGCCTTGTTCTTTCCAGATTCCGTGCCCTCTTCCAACCTCCAAGATCTCTCTTCCCAATTTTTTTTGCTCAAGACCGCAAGAAATGACAGCGACTTGTGAACATAGCCCTGTCCATCACGAAAACTAGCCTCCTTCCATTGACTCCATCCACATTTCCCGCTGCCTCGGGAAAACAGCCAACCTGATCCAAGATCCCTCCCATCCCAATAATACTCCTTCCCACCCTCCTCTTCAGAAAATACAAGTTTGAAAACACGTAGCAACAGATTTAAGAACAGCTTTGACCCCATTGTTATCAGACTTACAAACAGATCTCTCATATATTAGAGTTAATCTTTCTCTGCACCTTCTCTGTTGCTGTAACACTACATTCTTTACTCTGTTCTATTACCCTGGTGTACTTTTGTAAGGTATGATTTGGCTGGTTAACACGGCAAAACAATATTTTTTCACCATATTTCAATACATGTGACAATAATAAATCAAATTAATCTGAATTTGTGTGCAGCCTTGAATTCCAGCATTAGCAGTTATGCCTTCAGGAGCCGAGGCCCGAAGCCTAGAAATCACTTTCTAATCCCCTTTGCCTTTCTTTGTCTCTTCTCCTTTCAGGCATTTCTTCAGCCTTTAGCTTTGGGTCATCTGTCCTAATGTCTCGTTGTCTGCTTGGCATCAGTTATCTGTCTGATAATGACGGACCATGGGATGTTTTATTTTGTTAGAGGTGCTATATAAGTTCATGTTGTCATTGGGTGTATGTCTTGCACTGACAGGTTTAATTACAGACTCTCAACAAATTGTGTTTTGTTGCTGCAGCGTTCCTAAGAAACTCCTTAATTGGTTAAAAGAGCACCGTTACCTGTGAAGAAGCCAGTTCTGTCTGGACTGTTCACTGACCACATAATGTGATTGAATCAGGTCAAAAGGTCACATATATATTACAGTGTGCATGCGATCCACAGGTGTTGCAGCAGGAACATTTCTCTTTCATAACAAGAAGGTGACTCATATCAAGATTATTAGAGCCCAAGGCTGTGGCTGTTTCTAAATGGATTATTTAAAAATCATTATTCCTGAGATGTGCATTCTCTCAGGGATCTCTCAAGAAGACCCACACAGAACTCCAGTTGCTTCATGGAGCTGGGCATGTCTGTGTTTAGCATTGATATAGGCTCCTGTGTGGCTCCCAGTTTGAAGAGATGGGAAAGTTTTTAATGCCTCTGAAAGAGCTGGTATGGTGATTGGATAGATAAAAGTTGGTGTTAGACTTTGAGCTTCAATGGAATTAAAACAATCAGCACGAAGCAAAAAAGCAGAAAAGCTACAGGTCCCGGAAATCTGAAAACCAGATAGAGCTGGACTGGAAGCACTCAACAGCATTGAACACCATAACAGGCCATAGCTGACAAGGGCACAGACTCTGCCAAAATGGTGCCCAGATCTACTTCATGCTTATAAAAATAAAATGATATTGTAACCCAGCTACTGGTGGAGGACTGTGCTGAAACATTCTCTACTCTCTGCTTAACTCCAGCCCTACCCTGCCAGTGATCTAAGCCAATAAGTCGTTAAGCCACACAGACCCCAATGGGAAGGGTAGAAGTCAGTCTTTGTTCCCATTTGATCCTCACTGTTTGGTAATGTGTATATGAAGGTCAAGGGAGAACAGGATTGACTTCCAATGTGATTCCTGTCAACAATTTCTCTCGACACTCATTCATGAGCTTCAGAAAAGTTGCCAGAAGGCGTGGGGTGAATCCTGTGGGCCTCCCTCCCTACCAGCCCTGGTTATCCTGATCTGATGGGTCACGGCGCTTAAAAGTGACAACTCACTGCTACCTTCCCGAGAGCAGGTTGGGATGGCAACAAATACGGGCCTCGGTATTAATGCTCATAACATAGTAACGAATAGGGTTCATTTAACCAGTGGCCAGTATCTCAGCAACAGGTCATTGCCTTGAGGAAAGAGCAGGAGGGTCAAAACCACCAAGAAAAGTTGATAATTGTGTTGTATTGGGATATTTGACTTTAATTAATTTGGCAACCAAAGTCATTTGTGGCATCCAAATATTTTCAACATCCGAGACTGACACACTCAGACCGTCATATTGACTGCATTTGGTTTGTGAATGATTTGATTTGCACCCGCCCTAATTCATTATGATCCCCGTAAAGAATGGAGTGAAAATGTGTGACAGAAAACAGATGTTACAGTATAATGATATGTGGGAAAGCCCTCAAGTTTCAGTATTCTTTACTGTTGTTATCTCTTTCCCAAGGTAAACATGGCACATATTGGGAGTCTGGAAGAAGGTGCCAGGAGTAATAACTGTCATGACCATCTACAGAGCTTCCGAGACAAGAAGGACATTATCACCAGCCTGGTGTCTGCCTTGGATTCAATGGTCAGTGCAATCTGCTCCAGTAGGACAGTCTTGCCCGCTAAGTATAACTTCTCCCCTCTGATATCATCCTTGTGAATCTTTCAGCAAGAGTGTCTCCACTACCCTTTTTAACATACGTATCAGGTCCATACTGATCTGACGGAGATTTGTGATATATTGCTATTGTTTGGAAACATGGGTGTGAAACGGGCAGAAGAAAAGCAGTACTGAGTGTCTTAAAGTCAGTAGGAGAAAAGCCGTGGGAGAGACGTTAAGGAATCCATGTAAAGAACTAAGTGAGCAGTGTTAGCAGCTTGGTTTAAGGGTCTCAAGAAGAGACATGAGCTAAAGAAGGTAGCATCAAGTGAGGGCTGAAAGCGCCCAAAAATAAATCAATTGCAGTTTTGTCAACTGAACAAGGAACTTGCAAGGCATTACAGTGTGACCCTTCTCTGAGGTTTGTGTCAGTTAAATTGTTACTGAATGTTTATTTCTGTTGTTTGTAGTAAGATTGTTTTAAATAGCTCTTGTATACTCAATGTGTTGATATGTTTCGCTTTTGTGAAAAAGTATTTTACATTCTTTTGTTGAAAGTATATTTGTACCTTTTGTGAATCTGTTCAGTGACTAATAGACACCATGGTGAACAAAGAGCAAAAATAAAACTTTTCATCTATCAGTGAAGGTTTCACTCTGGGGTCAAACATGTCCAAGATTATCATCAGCGAGGATCATTTCTTGCTTCAGTTTGTTCCTGGGATGTGGCCTTTGCTAGCTAGGCCCATGTTTATTGCCTTGTCCTGATTCTCCTGGATAAGGCTGTGTGGAGTTGCTGCTTTTTGGCATGTTGCTGTACTTGCGGTATAGGTACACCCTCAGTGCTGTTAGGAAGGGACTTTCAGGGTTCTCTCTTGGCAAGAGTGAAGAAATTACAAATTAGTTCCAAATCAGGTTGGAGAACTTTGAAGCTGATGGTGTTCCCATGCATTTCCTTCTGGGTCCGGGAAGTGCTGGGTTTTGAAGGCGCTCTCAAAGCAGCTTTGGTAGGTACTGTGTGTCTTGTAGATGGTACACACAGCTTCTACTGTGCATCAGTCGAGGAGGGAATGAATGTTGAAGGTGGTGGGTGTGATGCCAGTCATGTGGACAGCTTTGTACTTGATTGTGTTGAGCTTCTTGTGTTGTTGGAGCTGCAACCAGTCCAGGCAAGTGGGGAGTATTCCATCATGCCCCTGACTTGTCTCCTAGACAGGCATACAGGAGACCAGATGCGAGTTTCTTGCTGCATGGTTCCTAGCCTCTGATTTGCTTTTGTAGTCACAGGACTTGAATGGTGAATACCGTTCAGTTTCTGATCAATGGGAACCCCCAGCATTTTGACAAGGAAGGATTCTGTCATGGTAATGGCATGGAATAGTTAGATTCGATGTTGTTCGAGATGGTGATTGTCTATTACAGATATAGCACAAATGTTGCTGTCTGGGTTTTGATGCATTTAGATATGGTTTGTTTAGTATCTGAGGTGTTAGGAATGGTGTTGAACGTTGTGCAATCATCAGCAAACACCCACACGTCTGACCTTATGACAGAGGATTGATGATTGCTAAAGCAGCTGAAGATGGTGCCATCTCGAACACTACAATGAGGAAATCCCAGAGTTAGCTGACATTGGGATGATTGATGTCGAACAATAGTTATTAATTTCCTTGTGTTAGATATGATTTTGACCATCAAAAAAGTTCCTCCTCACCTCACCCCAACTACCAGTTCCCATTGACTTCAGTTTTGCTGGGAATCCTTCACGCCATATTCTGTCAAATGCTGCCTTCATTTCAAGAGCAGTCCCTCTGGAACTTCACCTGTGGAATTCAGCTCTTTTGTCCATGTTTAGACCAAACTGTGATCAGGCCTGGAGCTGAGTGGCTCTGGCAGAACCCAAACTATCACAGCAAGTGTGAATATTTGACATAGGTTCAACATAACGTCTCTGATTTTCAGTTCTCTCCCAGAAATGAACCTTTATTGCTTGTGTTGCTTTTTTAAAATGGCTTTATTAACTTGTGTTGCTATCTGTGCTGATTGTGGATTTTTTGTTGGTGCGTCCAATTTGGGCTCTCATTATCAAAGCAGCATGCGAACTCTATTCTTCCAGCTGCTGTTTTTCTCATAAGAGTCTTCAACATTTATGTGTAAAATTATGTTTCTGTACTTTGAACAATGTTTCTACTCAGAGACCACAACATCTTTTGAAAGATGTTGGGTTTATTACTGCACAACACAGATGGAGAGATTTGTCCAAATCACTTCCCAGAAAGCACCGGGAGGGTGGGGCAGTAGGGATTACATTTCCCAGCATGCTGTGGCATAAGCATGTGTGCCACAAAGCAAACCCCACAGCAAGTAATAGTTCCCGAAAAGGTGGAACAAAGCTCAGGGAGAGCGGAAAATACTTTGAGTGATCTTTTCCCTCTGGGCATTTGCTGTCAGTCTGAAACGTAGTTCAAAAGAACAAGCTGTGTGGAAATCAGACACTCTCACTGAGACTTCTAGGGCAGACAGTTTCTGCAACTAGCCAACTGAGGATTGTGCGCAAACTCTTGAAGATTAGATTAATTAGATTACTTACAGTGTGGAAACAGGCCCTTCGGCCCAACAAGTCCACACCTGCCGAAGCGCAACCCACCCAGACCCATTTACTCTAAATTGACCCCTGCCCCTAACACTACGGGCAATTTAGCATGGCCAATTCACCTAACCTGCACGTGTTCGGACTGTGGGAGGAAACCGGAGCACCCAGAGGAAACCCACGCAGACATGGGAGAATGTGCAAACTCCACACAGTCTGTCGCCTGAGGTGGGAATTGAACCCGGGTCTCAGGCGCTGTGAGGCAGCAGTACTAACCACTGTGCCACCGTGCTGCCCACCGTGCCAAAGATGGTGGAAGATCGATCAGAGGTTTGGAAAACTAAGTGAAGGTAAGGGTGCTTCAAATGGACAGGGCAGGAAATTCCCTTCTCCTGCACCCACCCAGAGGGAGAACCATTTCATGGAGTCATACAGCACAGCAACAGTCTCTTCAGCCCAATTCATCCATGCTGACCAGGCTTCCTAAACTGAACTAGTCCCATTTGCCTGTGTTTGGTCCATATCCCTCTAAACCTTTTTTACTCATGCATTTGTCCAAATGTCTTTTAAATATTCTAACTGTTCCTGCATCTACCACTTCCTCTGGCAGCTCATTCCATATGTGCACCACCCTCTGCAGGAAATAGTTGCCCCTGTGGTCCCTTTAAAGTCTTTCTCTTCTCACCTTAAACCTAAACCCTTTAGTTTTGGACTCCCCTATCCTCGGAAAAAGAATACATGATTTTATCTGATTTTTCAGTGAGGAAAACAGTAAAATATAGTGAAAAGATTTTCCACTGTCACTATGATGGCACCATTTTGAATAGTTTTAAGAATAAAGAAACAAAAGAAAGGTATAGCTTAAAGAGATCTTTGCTATTCACCCTGTCCTTTCCCCTCATGATTTTATGAACCTCTCTAAGGTCGCTCTTCAGTCTCTGCTCCAGTGGAAAAAAAAGTCCCAGTCTATCTAGCCTCTCTCTGTAGCTCAAACCATCCTGTCCCAGCAACATCCTTGTACACTTTTTCTGCACCCTTTCGAGTTTAACAGCATCGTCCTGTAGCAGAGCAACTGGAATAAGGGTCAAACAGCATGGAAATTCGGTCCAACCAATCCACGCCAACCATGTTCCCAAACTAAACTAGTCCCACTTTTCCCTCCAAACATTTCCTGTCATGTACTTATCCAAATGTCTTTTAAACATTGTGACTGTATCTGCATCCCCCACATCCACTGACAATTCACTCCACACAGATCGTTCTCCATGTAAAAAAAGAAAAAAGCCCCATTTTAAATCTTGCACGCCTCATCTTAAAAATATGCCCCTTAGTTTTAAACTCCCCCACCCTGTGGAAAAGATCCTTGTCATTCACTTTATCTATATCCTTCATAATTTTATAAACCTCAATAAGGTCACCTACCAACCTCCTCAGCGCCAGTGGAAAAAGTCTCAGTCTTTCTGGACTATTTTTATATCACAAACCTGTACGCAGTATTCCGGATGTCACCTCACCAATGTCTTGGAGAGCTGGAACATAACATGCCAACTGCCTATACTCAATGTTCTGACCCAAAACAGTAATATTTATGGTATTGGTGGGTTGCGCTTCAGCAGGTCGGTATGCACTTGTTGGGCTGAAGGGCCTGTTTCCACACTGTAAGTAATCTAATCTAATCTAATTTAGAACTAAATATACTAATCATATTAGAGGTTCATTTTGACAAGACGAGGTGGATCAATATTTGTCATTTGTCACTTTTACCAGGTTTTTTTCTCAGCAGAAATTTTAGATGGAGAATATTTTCCAGCGAGAGCCTCCACACCTACCTCCCCCACCATACCATCCCCACCAACCCCAACGATTGAACTGGCTCCCGCTGGCAAAGGGGACCTTGAGGGCTGACGGGAAACACCCACTGCCTGCATCTAATTGGCCTAAAGTGATCCTTAACGAGCTAGCTGCACAACATTCATCTTGCGGCCCTGACCCCCAACAATCTCCCTGACCATCCCATCTTCACAAAATCTGCCCAGCGACTGGGAAAGGGCCACAATTTAGCATGGTGGGCACCTAGAATATAATTAGCAACTACCTGTCCCCCAGAACTCTGCCTCAGCTGGTGCTAAAAACCAAGGCCTCTAAATTTTCTTTTCTCTGGAATTCAAACAAACATTAACGAGGGAAATTTAGGAACTTTTTTTATTTAAGAAACAAATTTTTAGGGAAAGAAATCTGGCATCCTCACCCAGTCTGGCCTATGTGTGACTCCAGACCCACAGCAATTGACTTTTAATTGGTAATTGAGGATAGGCAGTATGTGCTGGCCTAGCCAGTGACACCCACGTCCTGTGAATGAATAAAAAACTATAAGCTTTGAAGTGATTAATTTACTGACAGTGAGGTGAAGAGGGCTTGTTCTGTCAAGTGGTAGAAGATCCCTTGGCTTTTACAGACAGATATCTACAGTTCATGGGAAATGACACATTGATTTGCTGATTTACTGTCCAAGCAATTCTGCTGAAATTTACCCCAGGGACTCTCTGAAAATAGCATCTGCATTGCAGACACAGACACAAACATAGTTGTAAGAGACAGAAGGAGGCCATCCATCCTTTTATTCAATCAATGCCTTCTCCTTTCTATCGGAGAACAGTCTCCAGTCTCTCTACTCAGCATTTGGGGGCGGCACGGTGGCACAGTGGTTAGCACTGCTGCCTCACAGCGCCAGGGACCTCGGTTCAATTCCCGCCTCAGGCGACTGACTGTGTGGAGTTTGCACGTTCTCCCCTTGTCTGCGTGGGTTTCCTCCGGGTGCTCCGGTTTCCTCCCACAGTCCAAAGATGTGCGGGTCAGGTGAATTGGCCATGCTAAATTGCCCGTAGTGTTAGGTAAGGGGTATATGTAGGGGTATGGGTGGGTTGTGCTTCGGCGGGTCGGTGTGGACTTGTTGGGCCGAAGGGCCTGTTTCCACACTGGAAGTAATCTAATCTAATCTAATCTAATGTTTTGACTTAAGGCTACTTATTAAGAGCCCCTGGTGTTGGAAGTAATATATTAGCATGAATAGATGATTGGCTAACTAATTGTGGGTGGCACAGTGGCTCAGTGGTTAGCACAGCTGCCTCACAGCACCAGGGTCCCAGGTTCGATTCCCACCTTTGGTGACTGTCTATGTCGAGTTTGCACTTTCCCCCCGTGTCTGTGTGGGTTTCCTCCGGGTGCTCCCGTTTCCTCCCACAGTCCAAAGATGTGCAGGTCAGGTGAATTGGCCATGCTAAACTGCCCATAGTGTTAGGTGCATTAGTCAGATGGAAATGGGTCAGGGTGGGTTACTCTTCGGAGGGTTGGTGTGGACTGGTTGGGCCGAAGGGCCTGTTTCCACACTGTAGGATATCTAATCTAATCTAATAGAAGACCAGAGCAGGGATAAAGGAGACACTTTCGGGATGGCAACTTGTAACTCATGTTGTGCCACAGATCGGTTCCAGATGCTGCCAGATCTGCTGAGTTTCTTCGGAATTCTCTCTGCGTGTTTGTGATAAAAATAGGGAGGTTTTACTAAAACCAGTTGGACTGCAGCTGCAATTCTGTGAACAGTTCGGGTTTTCTTGTCTGAGGCGGCATTGGTGGTAATCCAGAGAAGGTTCTGTCTGTTGTTTCTGGATCTGGAGAGATTGAGTAGATGAGGCTTGTGCTCGTTGGAGCTTAAATGAGTGAAGACTTTTTTGAAAGATTCTTGGGAGGTTTTACAGGGCAGATGCTGAGAGTTTGTTTCCCCTTATGGGAGAGTCGAGGAGCAGAGAGCATAATATGAGGTTGCCCATTTCAGACAAAGATGAACATTTCTCTCCTGAGGGGAGTCCGTCTGTGAGATGGTGTTGAGGCTGGATCATTAAATATATTCAAGGTTGTAATAGACATTTTTACTCGGTAAGGGACTTCAGGTTTTTGATGATTTAAGGTAGGAAAGAGTTGAGGATTATGAGCTGAAACATGATCTTGTTGAATCTGATGAACCAAGTAGCCTAATTCTGCACAAACATCTTATGGTCTTCCAGGCTTTTTGTAATGTTCTAGTCACTCCTGGCATTTGAGTGTCCTTTTGTTGCAAAGTCCATCTGAGTCATAAAATCATACAGCAGAGAAACAGACCCTTCAGCCCAACTCGTCCATGTTGACTAGATATCCTAACCTAATCTAGTCCCATTTGCCAGCACTTGGCCCATATCCCTCTAAACGCTTCCTATTCATGTACCCATCCAGATGCCTTTCAAGTATTGTAATTGTACCAACCTCCACCTCTTCCTCTGGCAGCTCATTCCATTCACAGAACACCCTCTGCATGAGAAAGTTACCCCTTAGGTCCCTTTTAAATCTTTCCGTTTCAACTGTTTTAACAGTCCAAAGATGTGCAGGTCAGGTGAATTGGCTATGCTAAATTGCTCAGTGTTAGGTGTGTTGGTCAGAGGGAAATGGGTCTGGGTGGGTTACTCTTCAGAGGGTTGGTGTGGACTTAGGCCAAATGGCCTGTTTGCATACTGTAGGGAATCTATCAATCTATCTACCATAAAAGGGTTCCAGCAACTCTCCATTCCTGGCAACATCCTAATGCATCTCTTCTGAATCCTCTCCAGTTTAATAATATCCTTCCTATAATAGGGAGACCAGAACTGGACACTGCCCAGGAAACAGCCTCCCCCACATCCTGTACAACCTCAACATAACATAAACATTAGAGGAGCCTAAGATGTTCCCATGCATCTGCTCCCCTTGTCCTTCTGAGTGATAACAGTGATGGGTTTGACAGATCGCTGTCAGAGAAACTTGGGGTGAGTTGCTGCAGTGCATCTTGTCAGTGGTTGAGTAAGGGAATATTGACGGTGGTGAATGGGGTGTTCATAACCGAGTTTTCTCCATGTGGTTTTAGAGCTATACCCATCTAGGCAAGTGGAGAGGATTCCATCACACTCCTGACATGTGTGTTGTAGATGCTGGAGAGGAGGTGAATTACTCAACGCAGAATCCCGAGCTTCTTGTAGTCACAGTGTTTATATGACTGATCCAGTTGAGTTTTTTACTCATTAGTAACCTCCAGGATGGTGATGTTGAGGTTTCAGAGATAGAAATGCTGTCAAATGTCAAGGGAGATTGTTGAGATTCTGTCTTGCTGGAGATGGTCATTGCCTGGTATTTCTGTTATGCACATGTTTCTTGTCATTTATCAGCCCAAGCCTGGATACTGTCCAGCTCTTGCTGCATATTGGCACAGATGACTACTTATAAGCTGTGCTGCAGCTGGTGAGCTGTAACTACAGCTTGTGATTTTAATAGGTCAAAATTGATAGCAGGTATATGAAAAATGACTTCGAGTCATAGAGTCATAAAGATGTATTGCATGGAAACAGACCTTTCAGTCCAACCCATCCATGCCGACCAGATATCCCACCCCAATCTAGTCCCACCTGCCAGCACCCGGCCCATATCCCTCCAAACCCTTCTTATTCATATACCCATCCAAATGCCTCTTAAATGTTGCAATTGTACCAGTCTCCATCACTTCCTCTGGCAGCTCATTCCATACACGTAGCACCCTTGGGGTGAAAATGTTGCCCCTTAGGTCTCTTTTATATCTTTCTCCCCTCACCCTAAACTTATGTCCTCTAGCTCTGGACTCCCTGACTCCAGGGAAAAGGCTTTGTCTATTTATCCTATCCATGCCCCTCATGATTTTGTAAACCTCTAGAAGGTCACCCTTCAGCCTCCGATGCTCCAGGGAAAACAGCCCCAGCCTGTTCAACCTCTCCGTATAGCCCAAATCCTCCAACCCTGGCAACATCCTTGTAAATCTTTTCTGAACCCTTTCAAGTTTCACAACATCTTTCCGAAAGGACTAAGTAGCACAAAGACAAGATACTGTTCATTCTGAAAACTGAAATAAGACAGAAATGCTGGAAATAATTGACACTGGTGAGACAAAAGCAGAGTTAATTTTTTTCAGGTTGATCAGAATTCAGCAGAGGTAGCAATGGTTTATAGCAGTTACCTTTCTCCTTATTTGATTTTGATTATACCTGGGCTGTCATTGTCATTTTTAGTATCATCTGTGACATGTCAATAGTAATCTAAACAATCTGATCCTCATTAGGTGTTCATTAATTCTGCGGCCCAGTTAATTTAAAACCATAAAACACATTATAAGTTATGATGCAGAAACTACAACAGTCCAACTGACTTCTGTATGTATAGTTTGTAGAGCAAAGCAGACTGTCAGAGTTGTAACATTAAAGATTCCATGTGCTGGATATGTACAAAGATAAATTCTCTTAAAGCAATATTTCTCTCCACATTACAGCAGTCTGCCTCTCCCAACTGGTATCAACATTGAAGCTTTCCAGTGGTTTACTGATGATATTGTTTACAATAGGAATTGGACTAATTTGTCAAGATCATTTGCTAATAGTGTAAACCGTTGAAAGTAATGAGTGAGAAGCTTCCTTATTCTTTGACTTTTGAGAGATACAGCGCTATAATTTAAAACAAGCAACTGGAAGCCTGTACAATATCTGACTCTCAACGAGCACATAAAACTGATTTTTAAAAAATGGAAAGAACTGCAGATGCTTTAAATCAGAAACAAAAATGGAAGTTGCTGGAAAAGTTCAGCAAGTTGGCAGCATCTGTGAAGAGAAGTGAGAGTTAACAGTGACTGTTCCTCAGATCTGAATTTTGTGACTCCTCCTCAGAATTTGTTTTTGTACCTAAAGCTGATGATCTGACCATTAACTTTGTTGACGTTTGTGCCGTTTTGCTGTGAGTAAATTGGTTGCTGCCTTTCCCAGATTGCAACAGTGAGTATGTCCCCAAAATGCTGGCATGCGGTGAGGGTGCCCCTTCCTCTGAGCTAACAGACCCAGGTTCAAGTCCCGTCTGCTCCAGAGCTGTGCATCACAATAAGTCAATTAAAAATATCCATTTTAATTGAATAGAATGCAGTTTGGGACAAACTGAGATAAAAGATGGTATCGAAATGTGAGTCTTTGTATTTTTAAACATGTATTCATAGCTTAATATTGCTATCACCAAATCCATTGAGATACTGAAAACCATGCAACCTGGAGTCGAACCATAATAGCATTTAATATGGTAATATTGCCACTTGCATTCCCTGTGCTGTTTTGAGTTGTCAACAAAAATCCAAAGCAAATTTCTACAAACACTCGCTAACAAAGTAAGATGTAAATTCAGAAAAGGCGTGACAAATCCCACTGAAAAGGTAGAACATCCATGGTCTGTGGAAACTGTGTGAAGCTCTGAGTTATTAATCAATGAGACAATTAAGTGACACACAAAAGGTCAACAGCAATATGACCAAGGAAAGACTGAAGGAGTTAAACACCTGTGAAGTACTATTCCCTTCCCCCCCCCCCCCCGCCCTTATTATCCTAATCCCAAACCTGCAAGTCAGCACCACCCTCCTGTCCACCACTTTTTCCATTTATCCGCTCCACCCTCCTCTCTGACCTATCACCTTCTCCCTCGCCTTCATCTGCCTATGGAATTCTCAGCTACCTCCACCCTTCCCCACCCCCACCCCCGCTCCTATTCATTTCTCACCTTCTACGGCCCACAAGCCTCAATCCTGATGACGGGCTTATGCACGAAATGTTGATTCTCCTGCTCCTCGGATGCAGCCTGATCTACTGTGCTTTCCCAGCACCACACTCTCGACTTATTTTTTTCAGCCAACATTTTGAATTCCCTTTGCGTCATGCAAGTCATTTATAATGGAGCATTCCCAAATAATCCTATTTTTGTTTAATTCATTCATGGAATGAGATCATTGCTGGCTAGGCCACCATCTATTGGCCAACCTTAATTCCACAGGGGACAGTTGAGAGTCAACCATGCTGCTGTGGGTCTGGAGTCACATGTAGGCCTGACCAGGTAAGGACGGCAGTTTCCTGCCCTAAAGGACATACGTGAGCCAGATGGGTTTTTCTGATGATCGATAATGGATTCATCGTTAGACTGTTGATTACAGATTTTTATTGAATTCAGATTTCCACCATCTGCAGGATTTGAGCCTGGGTCCCCAGAACATTCTGGATTAATAGTCTAACAATAGTACCACTAGGCTATCACCTCCCCTTACCCTATATGATCCGTGAAAAACATGACAAGCCAAAACTTGTACATTCCTGAAGCTCAGAGCCGAAGAGTTGTGGTGCTGGAAAAGCACAGCCGGTCAGGAAGCATCTGAGGAGCAGGAGAATTGACATTTTGAGCATGGAGAGCTCCTGTCAAAATTGCCTGTCTCAAGGCTGTGCTAAATAAAAACCAAAAGAACTATGGATGCTGTAAATCAGAAACCGACATTGTTAGAAAAGCTCCACAGGTCTGGCAGTATCAGTGCAGAGAAAACAGAGTTAACATTTCAGGTCTGGTGACCATGCCTCAGAACTGGGTTGAATTTTGTTATCCTGTGAAATGCTGTGATTATTCCTGAAGTTCGGTATTTATGACAATGATAGGATACCCCTTCCTTTGTCTTGCCTTTAGAGAACAGGTTAAGGACCATTATAGATCCAGATGTTCCTACAGAGGATGCCAGGACTTTTTGGTAATCAGAGAGATTCCAATCCAGATGCTACCCTTAGCTACTTAGAAATCTACCCAAAACAAAAACAGAAATTGCTGGAGAAATTCAGCATGCCTGGCAGCACCTGTGGAGAGAAAATAGAGTCAACATTTTGAGAACTGATTGCATCAAGGAAAAAATGGTATTTACTTTAAAGTCAGGCAAAGGGATTATTGATAGTATTCCAGAGAAGATGATAAGATAGATAGGGGATGATGGGGACTATGAGTGAGTGAGAATGAATTGGCTGTGCTAAAATGCAACAGCATAGGACCTGGGGTAGGAGGCTGGGCAAAAGACATAGGTGTTCTCGCTCTAACATTATTGAATTTGATATTGAGTCATAGAACCCCTGCAATGCAGGAGGAGGGGATTCGATCATCAAGTCTGCACTCGCCGCCTGAAGGGCAACGCACCCTATCCCTGTAACCCCGCCTATTTTATTCTTACCACGGCTAACCCAACTAGCCTACACATCCTTGGACACTGTGGGCAATTAACCATGGCCAATCCAACCTGTACATCTTTGGACTGTGGGAGGAAACCGGAGCACCAGGCAGAAACCCACACAAACACTGCGAGAGTGTGCAAACTCCACACAGACAGATGCCCAAGTCTGGAATCGAACCCATGTCTCTGGTGCTGTGAGGCAGCAGTGCTAACCACTGAGCCACCATGGCTAACTACATGCAGTCCTGAAAGCTGCGGGGTCCCCAGGCAGAAAATCAGATGCTGTTCCTCCAATTTGTGCTGAGCTTCATTGGAGCACCACAGCACACTCAAGCCAGAACTGTTGGTCAGGGAGAATGCTGGTGTGCTGAAGTGACAGGCAACTGGAAACTTGGGGTTATTTTTACAAACAGAGTGTAGGTGTTCTGCAAAATGGTCATCCAGTCTGTATTCCGTATTCCCAATGGAAAGGAGATCACGTTGTGAATACAGTTGACGATCCATCTCTGTATTGACAGATTTCATTGTGAGATCAATGAGGTTTCTTCTGGGTATTAAATTTCTTGAGCATTGCGCAGCAGAACTTCCTTTCCCAGTCTATGGATTTTGACTTTCTGCTTGTTTCTAGCCTTCTCTAAACACTAACCTCTTTGTGATCTCTTGCATTCTGCAGTGCACAGCGCTCTCAAAGTTAAACACTGAAGTGGCCTGCATTGCTGTTCATGAGGAAACCATGTTTGTTCTGGGAACAGAGAAAGGAAAATTGTTTTTAAATGCCAGGCGGGAGCTACAAAAAGAATTTGTCAAATATTGCAGTAAGTTTACACCATTTGGATACTGCACTCTAGGACAACTTGATCTGCTCTGCAAGCTTCTAATATTGACTTTAAAGCCTGAATGTTGTGCTTTCTTCTGTACTGATATTTCCACCACTCTAATGCCCCTTTGCAATGTTTGAGCATCTAACACTGGTTGAGCCTTTAGAGTATGATGCGGGAGTGCTAGAGTGTTAGAGGGGCCACTTTTGGGTAAAATGTTACCCCAAAGCCCCACTGCCTCAGAGGTGGAGATACAACAGAGTTGCAATGCATCTTTCGGAGAAAGACAAGGCAGTGCTGATGGTGCCTGAGATAACATTTCATCCACCAAGCAATATTAGCAACTATAGATCATTTCATTTCTGTTTCTGTTTCTAGGACCTTGCTGTGTACAAAGTAATTGCCAATTGCAAAATTTAAGAGACATATGGATGGGTATATGAATAGGAAGGGTTTGGAGGGATATGGGCCGGGTGTTGGCAGGTGGGACCAGATTGGGTTGGGATATCTGGTCGGCATGGACGGGTTGGACCGAAGGGTCTGTTTCTGTGCTGTACATCTCTATGTCTCTATGTCAAAAGCGGCCATTGCAGTACAGCAACCATTGTTTTAATCAGCACCTTATTAACCAGCAAACTGTATACCTCAAATATCGTGATCTTCAGCGATGTCCTGAGTATTTATCCTGTAAATAAAGTATAACAATCACCCTTGCACTATGTTCCTTTACTTACTTTGTGTTTTTACATTGATTTTCGGAAGTGTTTTGACCTAGATTTTTGAGGGATGCTGAACCATTGCTTGGTCAGGGTTTGCTGCTGTTATACGTACCTCTTGATTATCCAGAATATTTAGTGAACCGGTACACTCCTGATTCCCATGGGTGCTGGTTAATAGAAAGCTTGCTGTACTTACACTGGTTGCGTTCGATTTTGGAGCATCTTGGGGTATTATCCCAAACCATGTCCTTTCTTATTGAGGAACACTCAAGGTTATTTTGTATTGATGATGATGATGTCTGCTCATAGACAAAGAGAGAGCAGTTAATGCTTCATTTACTTTACAAGAGGATTTCATTGGACGTCCCAGCTAATGTTACATAGAGTCATAGAGATGTACAGCACGGAAACCGACCCTTTGGTCCAACTTATCCACACCCACCAGGTATCCCAACGCAATCTAGCCCCATCGACCAGCACCTGGCCCATATCCCTCCAAACCCTTCCTATTCATATACCCATCCAAATGCCTTTTAAATTTTGCAATTGTACTAGCCTCCATAATTTCCTCTGGAAGCTCATTCCATACACGTGTGAAAAAGTTGCCCCTTAGGTAGTTCATAAAAGGTCCCAGAAAAATGCTCAAGCTCTGAATTGTTACTGAATCCTTTGGGGTGAGGTTGGAATCATTTCCAAATCCTGAGCCCAGAACAGTCATGAGATTCCATTCCTAGATCCAGGCGGGTGCAAAGGGCAAATAATTTGAATGATAAAGAATTAAGTCACGGTCTGTGACTACTTTCCCCATCTGCCACATCAGCTGAGACAGAGGGAGCCAAATTAATATTTTGTTCAAGGGCAGGAGACAATCCTGCTCATAATGAGGAGGTGCACAGCTCGGGAGTATTAACTTAAAAACCAGAAGAACTGCTGATACTGTAAATCAGAAACATAGAACAAATTGCTGGAAAAGCTCAGCAGATCGGTCAGCACCTGTGGAGAGAAGTCAGAGTTGACATTTCTGCTCAAGCGACTCTTCCTCAGAACTGTTAACACTCCACAGATGCTGAGCTTCTCCAGTAATTTCTGTTTTTAGTTTGCAAAGGGAATTTTAAAGTTGCTCTCAGGGCTGTGCAGTGTGTGGTCAGGTGTGGGCTGCTGCGTCTAATGCCAAATGCTCCAGTTAGCTTTCTGGCTCAGGACCAATGTAAACAGAGGTCAGGGTGCCAGTCAACTGCCTCTTCTTTCAGTATGAGCATTTGTTCTGAATTCTTGGGCTGGTCTGGGGGAGTTGACTCTGGGTCTTCCTCCAATATGTGGCTTAAACAAGTTTAAACACACAGTATGGTTAACACTACCATTTTAGCAACAGGCTTCGAAGACTGACCTCAAATTCCTACTTCCCTTATTTCAGTAGATGCACTGGCCCTGTTTAGAATGAGAGAGTTAGAGCTTCCAATTAATATAGCAGACGGTTAAAGTTCGGACCTTGTTCCTGCACTGGGAATTACATGGTGAATTTTACATTGTCACCTAGCATTGATCTCTGCACTTAACCTCCATCTCTCTTTCTCCCTTCAGCAGCCAACTGGAACGCACATCTCCGGGAGATGGAGATGTTGAAAATGGTGACTGACAATGGACGGAGTGTCCAAAGGGACTCGCTGGATCCCATGACTGACGTTTTTGTCCTTCGCAAAATGGTGGAAGAAGTGTTCGCTGTTCTTTACAGTGAGTGTGTGGAGTTTGAGAGATTGTGTATAGTGCACACTGGGAGAGCTGCTGGGTCAGGTTTTGATAGGGGTTTAGGTGTACACAGAGCAGTGTAGACAGCACAAACTTGTTCCAGAAATATCAGGGCACTTTTTAATTGGGCGCTCTCTGGCTTTGCCGGGGCACTATTCTACTGGCGCAATCTGGCTCTGCACTGGTGTTCTCTGGTTCTGCCAGGGGTACTGTTTTACTGGAGCTCTCTGGCTCTGCTGGGGGATACTGTTCCAGTGGAGCTCTCTGGCTGTGTCAGAGGCACTGTGCCAGTGGAGCTCTGTGGCTCTGCCTGGGGCACTTTCCACTGGGGCTGTCTGGTTCTGCTAGGTGTACTGTTTTACTGCAGCTGCCTGGCTCTGCAGGGGCACTGTTTCTCTGGCGTTATCTGGCTCTGCTGGGGGTGCTGTTCCAGTGGCGCTCTCTGACTCTGCCGGGGGCACTGTTCCACTGGCGCTCTATGGCTCTGCAGGGGCACTGTTTCTCTGGCGTTATCTGGCTCTGCTGGGGGCACTGTTCCAGTGGCACTCTCTGGCTCTGCCGGGGGCACTGTTCCAGTGGCGCTCTATGGCTCTGCCGACAGCACTGATCCACTGGAGCTGTCTGGCTGTGCCAGGGGCACTGTTGCACTGGAGCTCTCTGGCTCTCCTGGGCAGTATTTTTCCACTGGAGCTCTCTGGTTCTGTCAGCCTACTGTTCTGGACCCACTGCTGAATGTGATTCATTGTAAGGCCACAAGGTCTACTGCTTATAGGTTAAAAATTCTCATTATTTAATCAGGAAAAACTTGCTCATCTAGAGTTGCTTATAAATATTTGGCTGTGAGTCATATTTTGAAAAAAATCATTTTACTATTTCCTGCACAATTGTTGAAATGAGTGCTATGTGACAACATCATGGTGAGATGAAGTAATGTGAGACAGTGTTGGGAATTCGGACCTATCGCGTGTTGGTTTGGACTTCCTTCATCATTAATGATCAAACGCACTTGGATTTCAGGTGAGGCCCTGGAAAAGTCTTCAATTGTCCCTGTGCCTTATGAGAAAATCTTGAAGGATCCACCTTCCGTCGTGGTTCATGGGCTACCTGATGGGGTCAGCTTCAAGCGGCCATCTGAGTATGAAGCCCACACTCTGAAGAGGATTCTGGAACGGAGTAACCGAATTCGTTTTATTCTGAAAAGGTATTTGCCTGTGAAATGTGGTGTTAGATGAGAGAGAGCAAGAAGACGGACTCACTCGCACACTGACAGGCTGAGTGAGGCAGGACTGTGTTCCACACCATTACCCATTTGAACAGCACTTGGCAGCAAACAAAGGACAGTGAGAATGTAGTGAAGGAACACCAACTTGCATTCCTTTGGCATCCCACTCTGGAGTTAATGAAGTGTTTGACAAGTTACACATTATTTGTAACGTAGGAAATGCGACAGACATTTAGCAATGTAACAATGATCCAAAATCTGCGTTAGGTGTTGGTTGCAGACAAAAATATTGGCAAGGACACTGGCAGAGAAACTATCTGCTCTTCCTCGGGTAGAGGCAAGACGTAATTTTTGTGGGACAACCCCTTGGCACGATGGCCCATCAAACCCTTTGGCCCATCAAAGTAGTCTGACAGTGCCACACACTCTCATTGCGGCGGTTAATTTGTCAGTCTGGAGATTGAGTTGCTTAGATTAGATTAGATTACTTACAGTGTGGAAACAGGCCCTTCGGCCCAACAAGTCCACACCGACCCGCCGAAGCGCAATCCACCCATACCCCTACATTTACCCCTTAACTAACACTATGGGCAATTTAGCATGGCCAATACACCTGACCCGCACATCTTTGGACTGTGGGAGGAAACCGGAGCACCCAGAGGAAACCCACGCAGACACGGGGAGAACGTGCAAACTCCACACAGTCAGTCACCTGAGTCGGGAATTGAACCCAGGTCCCTGGCGCTGTGAGGCAGCAGTGCTAACCACTGTGCCACCGTGCCGCCCAATGATTGGGCGGTGAGATAGAGTTCAAGTCTCTATCTCACATCTTTCTGACCCAGATGTGAGAGGAGCTCCTACTGAAGCCAAAGTTAATCTGAGATGCAAATACTTGTAGATCTGAAGCTTTACACACTCCTGTCTTTTGACGGTGAAATTATGAGCCGGAGAGTTGCGATATTAGTAGAAGTACTTTTGAGTTCTTCCGAATTGTACACTGGCCTCCTCAAATCCAGAGATTCCCCAGTGTAAGATATGCCCCTTATCTGTGGTTCCTCAATCTCAATATATGAGAGCTCCAGTCTGAGTCCCAGTGCATGTACGTGTCTCATGTGTTTTAGAGTTTAAAGCTGCCTTGTCATGGGAGCTCAGTGAACTTCTCATCTTCCCCTCTGTTTGCTCCAGGTCAATCGATGAGAATCTCCAGGAGGTGAGGACCCATGTGGACCGGGATCGGGAAATCCAGCCTGGGAAAAGTACTTGTGATTTTAATCGGGAGAGTCCGGTGGCTAAAGTATCCAATCAGGACGCAAGCAACGGACGGTCACCACCACAATTTCTTTATGACCTCCCAGGCTCCAGGATTCCATTGGATTTAAACCAGGACCTTTTGACTATGAGGCCGACAGCAAATCTGAACCACTGCCTTTCACCCACTGGAGCCTCTATTATGATGGACTCGAATAAGCTCACTCCTGCTCGAGACTGCGCTGATGATACTGGTAAAAGCCTTTTATATTCACACCAGCAGCGCTTGGTTTAAAGAAAACAACAGTTAAAGCCCTGGGGGATTGTCATGTGCAGATTGGCCAGTATCAGGAGATCTGCAAAGTTTCTGTTGTTCCCCTGGATTCCACCCCCACACTCTACCCAAAACAGCTAGAGCACAGTTAGTGTCAGCGTGTAGCTAATTCCACCATATCTAACCATACAATACAGAAGAGGCCATATGGCCTATTGATTCTGCCCTGTAAATGTACATTAATCACATCAGTGCCAGCACTTGGCCCATCAGTCCTCATACTTGTGAGGGTTTCTACCTCAACAACCTTCCCAGGCAGCGTGTTCCACATTTCCATCATTCTCCTGAATGCAGAAAAAAAATCCTTTCATTCCCTTTAAACCTCCTGCCTTTCAGGTATGCCCCCTTGTTATTGACCTTTCAACACAGGGGAACCGCTGTTTTCTATTCATCCTGTCCATGTCCCTCATAATCTTATACATCTCTGTCGGGTCCCATCTCAGCCTTTTCTGCTTCAAAGAAAACAACCCAAGCTTATCCAGTCTCTTTTCATAACTAAACTGCTTCACCCCAGGCAACATCCTGGTGAATCTTCTCTGTACTCGCTCCAGTGCAGTCACATCCTTCCTATAATGCAGTGACCAGAACCGTACACAATACTCCAGTATTTTTTTGTCCAGTTCCAACATTACCGCCCTGCTTTTACAATCTATACCATGACTGATAAAGGCAGGTCATAGACTCCTATGCCTTCTTAATGACCCTATTAATCTGTTTTGCTGCCTTCAGGGATCGGTGGATAATCTTCCTAGTGACCTGCCATTCATTGAATACTCCCTTATTACTTTTTCCAAAGTACATCACCTTCCACTTAGCAAGGTTAAACTCCATCTGCCACTGATCTGCCCATCTCACCAACCTGTTTACATCCTCCTGCAATCTAACACATCTCTCCTCATGGTCAACCACCCAGCCAGACACTGTCATCCACAAATTTACTTATTCCCCTCTCAACGATTTCTTCTATAGTGTTCGCATATGTTGTTAACAATAAGAGACCCAGCACTGATCCCTGGGGTATGCCATTGAACACTGACCTCCAGTCACTCAAACAGCCTTCTACTACAATCTCTGTCTCTTGACATGAAGCCAATTTTGGATCCAACTTGACAAGTTACCTGAGACCCTTTGTGCTTTTACCTTCTTTATCACTCTCCCACATGGGACCTTGTTAAAGGCTTTGCTGAAATCCATATAAACATATCAACTCCACTAATCTCATCCACACACCCGGTCACCTCCTTGGTAAATTCAGTCAAATTTGTTAAACGTGACCTCCCTCTGACAAAGCCATGCTGACTACCTGTGATCAAACCTTGCCTCTGAGTGGAGATTAATTCTCTTTTTTTCAGAAATTTTCTCCAACAGTGTTTCTGTGATCTGTAAGTCCCTGGTTTATCCCTATTACCCTTGAAAAGCGGAACCACATTAGCTGTCCTCCGGTCCTCTTTCACCACCCCTGTGGTCAGAGTCCCTGGGATTTCCTCCCACGGCAGCCTGGGATATGAATCATCCAGCTTTGTTCACGTTTAAGCCTGCCAAAACCTCCTTACTCCTTGTGTCAATCTGCTCAAGAGCCTCCCAGAGCCTCTCCCTGAATTGTGTATTGATAGTCGTCTTCTCGTGAGTGAAGATACACAGGAGGTATTAATGTCCTGAACTAACATCCTCTAGCTCCACACACAGATTGCCCTCTTGATCCCTAATAGGCTCTTTTCATTCCCTGGTTATCTTTCCCTTGATATACTTATGGAATGGCCAAAGCTTAAATGAAAGAATTATCTCCTTTATGGAATTCTCCCTAATTTTGCCAGCAAGCGTTTTGCATAGCCCCCCCCGCCCTTTGTTCTAACTGCATTCTTAAGTTTCCCTGCGCTTTCTATACTCCACTGAGGCTTCTGTTGATTTGCTCCTGTTTGTACCTATTAAAAACCTTCTTATCCAGCCCTGAATATTCCTCAATGTCCAGGGTTCTCTGGGCTCATATGTTTCATCCTAAAGGGAATGTGCTGGCTCTATACTCTCACATTTTGAATGACCTCCCCATTGTTCTGCCATAGATTTACACAAAAGTAGTTTCTCCCTGTCTAGTTTGGCCAGATCCTGCCTTATTATAATAAAATCTGGCTTCCTCGATCCAAATCCACTAAAATGCTCTCTGACTGCCCCCTAGCTCCAGCTGTGCACCGAACCTTGTTAAACCTTCCACGTTTTGATATTAAAAAGCTCTCCTGGATAAGTTTTAAAAATTCAGCTCCCTCTTAAACCCTTTCACACTATCACCATTCCAAATAATGTTGGGGGAAGTTGAAAACATTAATCAAACTATTTTATTGGTTTTACACACCTCATTGAGTTGTTTCCATATCTGGTCCTTTATTGCTCCCTGTCAGTTTAGGGTCTACCATACACTCCCAGCAATGTGACTGTCCCCAGTGATTGCTTTTCCTACCATTTCCCCAGCCCCTCCTCGGCCTCGCTGGAATTGAAATAAACGACATAGATGGGCAATTTGCATATGATTTCCTGGTATAGTGGATGGCCAAAGCTTAAGGAACCACCTGCTTTATGTCCAATTGAAAGAAATTTGTTTTGGTTGAGAAGTAGGCAGCACGATGGCTCAGTGGTTAGCACTGCTGTCTCCTGAGGGACCCTGGTTCGATTCCACCCTCAGTCGACTTTGCAAACTCCACCCATTCTCCCCCTATGTCTGTGCGTGGTTCCATCGGGTGCTCTGGTTTCCTCCCACACTCCAAAGATTAGGTGGGATTGGCCATGCTGAGTTGCCCACAGTGCCCAGGTATGTGCAGGCTAGATGGGTTAGCCACAGTAAAATGCGAGGTTACAGGGATACGGTGGTGGGCTGGTGCAGACTCGATAGGCCAAACGGCCTCTTCTGCACGGTAGGGATTCTGTGATTCTAAGTTGAGACTGAAGAGCCCATTAGTCTGAGTTGAATTTAATTCCTGGGTCTAAGAGATGAATTCTTAGTGCCCACCTCACCTTTTACCACTGATTTTTGTCCCTCTGCTCCTGACATTTCTGAATCACCAGTTTCCGCCCTGATTTTGCCTTTGTTGCTGCATGCTGCCAAACCTAACTGGGGGTATGACGGGGACCAGTGTGGGGAGTGCAGTGATATGACTGGCAGGTTGTGATAGGCTTTGAATGCCGGCAAAGACATTGTGCCGTGGGTCATCCCGAGTAAGTGCAGAAACTTGAACTTTGTCTGCTAGGTGGCATTGATATGAGTCTGATTTACATCTTGTGCCAATTCTAAACTGGGTGTTTGACAAGATGGTAGAACTGGTGCAGTCCGAGAGTGCTTTAAAGAGAAGCAAAATATTCCAAAATTATCAGGTGAATGGTTGTGTGCGTGGATACAGTATTTTTTCGAAACTGGGAACACAAACCTAACATCCTCTGAGCCATTTTTTTTGTCTGTTTTTATTACCAGTGCTGTCATCTCGACCTGCACACCAGCCCCATTCACATGTTCCAGTCTTACAGCTAGCATTTAAAAGGCTTTGAGGCAAAGCCAGTTCTGTTTGACCAGTAGTCTCCTGTGGTTATGGGATATTAATTGAAAACCTGCCAACACTGAAGGAAGAAATTCAGAGCTTTGTAAAATGTTAAGGAGGAAGATTGTGCCATTTAGTGGAGTTTTGAGGCATGCTGCCTTATCAATATTTGATTAATTTACACAGAAATGGTTCACGTATGTCACAATTATTTCAACAGCCTTTATATTTTCAATGCAGTGGCTGTACTTTGTGGGGTGCTTGCAGTCTGAAGCCTCATACTTTACAGTTAATGAATAGAAATGACTTTGTCTTTTTGAAGTATGACACAACACTAACTCTGTCCCAATAGTTGATTAGATAAGTACAGTGCCAGGCAAAATTCTGATCCTTCCAGACAAGCTTTAGGTCCAGTAGCTGGTCTCTGTCATTCTCAGGAGTTGCAGAGCCCCTGCCCACCTTTCCACCCCGGTATATCTGAGTATGCCTCAACCAGGGCTCCACTTTTCCCTGGCTATTTGCCTGTGCCCGTCCTCAGCTAGACCGTGGGTGATGTGGAGTCTGCCACGCGAGACAGGATTTGAAACAAAAACTCCCCCTCCTGCTGCTAAGGAAATGGACCAGTTCATTGGCTAAATTTAAAGATGACCTCAGTAAGTCAAGAAAGGAAGAGCGTGCTTTGATATTTCACTGTTTGTATCCTCAGGATGTAACGCACCATTTCATAATCCAGTGAGCCACTCTACTGGATGGACAGTAACTGCTGCTATGGTTATGTCATTGAATACTGCACCCAGTTTGTACACAGCATGGTTGCACAAGCAGCAGATTAATATCAGCAATTGTCATCTCTCTCTTGAAAATTCTCAGCAAGGATTAATGTGGCCTGAGGTACCGGGAGAGCAACATGGTCTTTAGCACCTACCATGGGAATCTCCAAGCTCTGAGTCAATTCAGCTTGACAGGGCAGCATTCCTCCAACACTGCACTGAAATGCCAGTCTTGATTGGCACTTGGCATGTACGCTTCCATTAAATTTGTGTGGAAAATCAGCGGTTACTTTGATTATACATTTAAACGGGGTTTCCAATGATCTCCTGCTGAAATTATGGCAGAAATGTTTCTCTGGTGTGATCAATGATCTGGAATATGTGACAATCCTCCACCACCAACTTTGAGGTGAGAGAGAGCTATCAATCAAGCTGGATGGAAATCTAAAGGAGATTTGCTTCAGATTGAATCTTGGGTGAGGGCTCCTGCTATATACCTTGTGTCGCTGACCCAACCTTTGTGGCAAAGCAGTATTTCTTCAGATCACTGTTTCATTCACGTCCAGTGTAGCGTACTGTCTGAGAAAAGTCAACTACCAGAGAGTATGGTCTCACAAGATCGTTCACAAGAAAATTGTGAACACCCATCAATAGGGAAGTTCTTAACGTTGCAGAAAACAAATATATTTAACTTATTGTAAAGAAAAAATGTAAATTGTAACCCTGAGGACAGATAATTGAGAGCCTACAGGAGCAGAAGATATTAAATTGTCACTGCAGCAGAAATACCAAACCTACCCTCTCATAGATCAACGTTGAAAGGATAAATCATTGGTAATTATTAATCAAAATCATTAACAGTTGGTTTAGAAATCTTGTTAGTGGTTTATCTAACTCTTTATGGTTCTTTACAAAAGATATATTGCTGTATAAGTGCTGAACAGAAAACTTTTTAAAAAAAATCCAATTATCAATATGTTGCAATGCATCTCCATTTGAGATTACCTGGAAGAGTGCAGTGTGCAAAGTGTTCTCCACAGTTATTGCATGCAGCAAAGCCTAAAGGTAGGTCCAATGAGAATAGCCTACTGGAATGGTTTATGAATGGCCTCCCCACATCTTGCAGAACAGTCGAGCGGTTAGTAAATGTGCTGTAGTGTGGACTTCTTTTTTTAAAAAAGCGTTTTAGCTATTGTATCTTATGGGATGGGTGAAGTAATTACTAAGAATTACATTGTTGAGATGTGGTTGAATCTTTTGTGGCTGTGCTTATTGTGAATGAGAGGAAATGTCTTTGTTGTAACAAGCCATAATGGTGAGTTGGCATCGGTGACTCCCACAACAGTGCCACCAACGAGCGGAGGTCTCGACTGAAAGTGTCACGTCATGACCTTTTAGAAGTGACAGAGCTAGGCAATATCATCACATCCTAAAAAGGCATCAGGATGGGTATATGAATAGGAAGGGTTTAGAGAGAGATGGGCTAAATGCTGGCAAATGGAACTAGATTAATTTAGGATAGCTGGTCAGCGTGGATGAGTTGGACCAAAGGGTCTGTTTCTGTGCTGTACATTTCTATGAGTTTATTGCCAATACCACAAAGCATCATTGAATTGTGACAACAGGAAATGGGCTTGACAAATAGGAAATCTTCAGAACGTGTTGTTATTCTCCTGTGGAGGTGCACACGAGGGGTCAAGACAAGAATTGAGTAAAGGAGTGAGCTGGACCAGGGCATATAGATTTAATTCCGTTTTCATTTTGAATTTGTACAATTTGTTCTTGCTTTAGATTTCAAGTTTTTAACTCCTGTATCAAAGGAAACTCCCTTTGTAATCGTGTCACTTTTTAATTACATCTTCCCTGCAGGGGTACTGTTGTAGTTACTATTATAAAGTGGGGCATAGGAATCTATATGATGGAGGAAACATTGTCAGGAAATCTGTATGGATTCAAGATGATTGTGACAGATACATTACACCAATCAAGTAAGTACAGAAGAGTAAAAGTGTGCACACATGAGCAGCATAGAGTCAAAGAGATGTACAGCACAAAAACAGACCCTTCGGTCCAACTCATCCATGCTGAACAGATACCCTAGTAAATCTAGTCCCATCAGCCAGCAATTAGCCCATATCCCTCTAAACCTTTCCAATTCATCTACCTGTCCAGGTTCCTTTTAAATGTTGTAATTGTACCAGCCTCCACCACTTCCTCTGGCAGCTAATTCCATACATGCACCACCCACACATTAAAAGGTTACTCCTTGGGTCCCTTTTAAATCTTTCCCCTCTCAAGAAATCTTTTTTTCTAATCACCAGCTGTATGAATAGTCTGTGTACTGAAAGTACTTCACAAAATGTCATTCATATTTCCTGCTCACATCTTGGTTCAGTTAACCCAGGATGACTCTGATAGCTGCTGTACATGAAAGGGTTAATACTGAGGCATGCCATTAGCACAGCCCATCTGCATGATGTTATATGGATCGTGGGGAGAACAGCTTAAGTTCTAAAATGAGTGCGATGTAACATCAAGTCGTGTCAAAGTTTCTCTAACAATGTCTTTCCTGTCAAAGTAACGAGTTGCTGACATGCAATGAACGATTCGTTGTTCAATACAAGAAACTCTTCGAATTAAACAGGAGGTGGCTTCCCTCTACCACACTAAGCAGACAGACCCTGAGACTCACTACACTTGGAGGATTACAGCCACCACCCTTCACTGTGAGCAGCAGCTGAGACAGTGCCATAAGCTGGCATGGCTGTACGACAGGAGGTGAGGTCTCGTGGCTCAGACTTTGTCTGTTTCTCTCATTCTCAGATGAGAGGATCAAATGTCCCTTTGGTCTTTAAGCTGCCTGCAATACATTATTAATGCTTGACATTTCCTTTGACTGGGAGTCTCATTTCCTCCTTGAATGAGCCATAGTTGAAAGATGTTCACATCAGAAGGACTCTTCCTGGCACATGAAAGCTGGATTGGAATTGAAAAACGAAGCTATTTCCTGGTTGTCTGATACGGTGGAGCTCAGAGACCAATTTACAGCTGCCCCGCCCTGAACTTTACATTCAAACCGAGCAGAATGTACACATTTACCTTCCTGTACAAAGTGCATCTATCTTTAACTATACAGAGTTCCATTTGTCTCTGACATAGAAAGGATAGAAAAGGGAGGCAAGAGAGGAGGGACAGTGGCGTTTTTGATGTGGGATAGCACTACTACTGTACTTAGGGAGGATATTCCTGGAAATACATCCAGGGAAGTTATTTGCGTGGAACTGAGAAATAAGAAAGGGATGATCACCTTATCGGCATTGTATTATAGACCCCCCCCAATAGTCAGAGGGAAATTGAAAAACAAATTTATAAGCCGATTTCAGTTATCTATAAGATTAATAGGGTGGTTATGGTAGGGGATTTTAACTTTCCAAACATCGACTGGGACTGCCATAGTGTTAAGAGTTTAGATGGAGTGGAATTTGTTAAGTGTGTGCAAGACAATTTTCTGATTCAGTCTGTGGATGTACATACTAGAGAAGGTGCAAAACTTGACCTACTCTTGGGAAATAAGGCAGGGCAGGTGACTGAGGTGTCAGTAGGGGAGCACTTTGGGGCCAGTGACATAATTCTCTTAGTTTTAAAATCGTGATGGAAAAGGATGGACTCGATCTAACAGTTGAAGTTCTAAATTGGAGAAAGGCTAATTTTGATGGTATTAGGCAAGAACTTTCAAAAGCTGATTGGGGGCAGCTGTTTGCAGGTAAAGGGACAGCTGGAAAAAGAGAAGCCTTCAGAAATGAGCTAACAAGAATCCAGAGAAAATATATTCCTGTCAGGGTGAAAGGAAAGCCTGATAGGTATAGGCAATGCTGGATGACTAGAGAAATTGAGGGTTTGGTTAAGAAAAAGGAGGAAGCATGTGTCAGGTATAGACAGCAGAGATTGAGAGAATCCTTACAAGAGTATCACGGCAATAGGAGTGTACTTAAGAGGGAAATCAGGAGGGCAGAGAGGGGACATGAGATAGCTTTGACAAATAGGGTTAACGAGAATGCAAAGGGTTTTCACAAATACGTTAAGGACAAAAGGGTAACTAGAGAGAGAATAGGGCCCCTCAACTTTCCAAACTAGGAAAAAGTGAGGTCTGCAGATGCTGGAGATTAGAGTCGAGAGTGTTGTGCTGGGAAAGTACAGCAGGTCAGAAAGCATCTGAGGAGCAGGAGAATCGATGTTTTGGGCATAAGCCCTTCATCAGGAATGAGGCTTGCAGGTGGGCCTGAGAGATAAATTGGGGGGGGTGGGGTGGGTTGGGGGGGTTGGGGGATGAAGGTGAAGGTGAGGGAGAAG
Source organism: Hemiscyllium ocellatum (assembly GCF_020745735.1). NCBI lineage: Eukaryota > Metazoa > Chordata > Chondrichthyes > Orectolobiformes > Hemiscylliidae > Hemiscyllium > Hemiscyllium ocellatum. The sequence goes on from NC_083431.1 coordinate 43,708,180, forward strand.
GTGATATGTCAGAGCAGGGCAGTGATGGACAGGTCTAGAGGGTGGTGCCGAGTTGGAGGCTTGGCACTGCAATAATGTGTGCGAGGAGAAATGAGGAAGCTGTTGAAATCTGCATTTATTCCGTGTGGTTGCAGGGTCCCAAGGCAGAATATGAGGCGTTCTTCCTCCAGGTGTCGGGTGGTAACAGTTTGGCAGTGGAGAAGGCCCAGGACCTGCACATGGGAGGAGGATTTGAAGTGCTCAGTCACTGGGTGGTGGGGTTGATGGGTGCAGGTGTTCCAGAGATATTCTCTGAAACGATCCGCAAGAAGATGTCCTGTCTCCCCAATGTAGAGGAGAACATATCAGGTGCAACGGATGCAGTAGATGACATTAGTAGAGGTACAGGTAAATTTCTGACGGCTGTGGAAGGACCTTTTGGGGCCTTGGACGCAGGTGAGGGGAGTGGCATGGGCACAGGTTTTGCACGTGTTGCGGTGGCAGGGAATGGTGTCAAGAGTTGGATGTGGTTTTGTGGCGGCGTAGACCTGACGAGGAAGCTGTGAAGGGAATGGTCTCTCTGGAACACTGTTAGGGACAGGGAGGGAAGTATATCTTTGGTGGTGGGATCCATCTGGAGGAGGCGGAATCCATCTGGAGGAGGCGGAAGTGGCAAAGGATGATGCGGTGTAAGCGGAGGTTGGTGTGGTGGAAGGTGAGGTGTAGAGAAGAATCAGAGAACAGATGTGGCAGAGGCACAGGCGAAAGAGGTAGCCATGGGCACCCACATGAGACCCACCTATGCCTGTCTGTTTGTCGGGTACGTGGAACAGTCCATCTTCAGCAGTTATACCGGCACCACTCCTCACCTGTTCCTCTGCTACATCAATGACTGCATCGGCACCACCTTGTGCTCCCACGAGGAGGTTGAACAGTTCATCAACTTTACCAACACCTTCCACCCCGACCTCAAATTCACCTGGACCATGTCGGACACCTCCCTCCCCTTCCTGGACCTCTCCATCACCGTCTCTGGCGACTGACTAACCATAGACGTCTATTACAAGCCCACCGACTCCCACAGCTACCTGGACTACCCTCCTCCCACCCTACCTCTTGTAAAAACGCTATCCCTTAATTCCAATCCATCTGCCTCTGCCACATCTGTTCCCAGGATGACCAATTCCACCTTAGAAAGCCCCAGATGGCCTCCTCCTTCCAGGATCACAAGTTCCCTTCCCACGTAGTTGACGATGCCCTCCAGTGCATTTCCTCCACTTCACGCCCCACTGCCCTTGAACCCACCCCTCCCAATGCAACAAGGACAGAACCCCCCCTGGTCTTCACCTTCCACTCTACCTCTGCAGACATTGTATCATCCTCCGCCACTTCCATTACTTTCTAATGAACCCCACCACCAGAGATATATTTTCCTCCCTATCCCTATAAGTGTTCCAGAGGGGCCATTCCCTCTGCAACTCCCTCGTCAGGTCCTTGCCCCCCACAAGCCCACATCCCACTCCTGGCACCGCAGCACATGCAAAACCTGCACCCACGCTACTCCCCTCACCTCTATCCAAGGCCACAATGGATCCTTTCACATCCGTCAGAGTGTACCTCTCCCAATGTCATCTACAGCATCTGTTGCACCCGGTGTGGTCTCCCCTGCATCGGGGAGATAGGACACCTTCTTGCGAATCGTTTCAGCGAACCTCTCTGGGACACCCACACCTACCAACCCCACCGCCCCGTGGCTGAACACTTCAACTCCCCCTCCCACTCCCTCAGGGACATGCAGGTCCTGGGCCTTCTCCACTGCCAAACCGTTACCATCCGACGCCTGGAGGAAGAACGCCTCGTATTCTGCTTTGGGACCCTGGGATAAATGTAGATTTCAACAGCTTCATCATTTCCCCTCCCCCCACATTATCCCAGTCCCAAGCCTCCAACTCGGCTCCGCCCTCTGGACCTGTCCATCACTACCCCCTCTGACTAATCACCTTCATCTACCTATTGCTTTCCCAGCTACCTTCCACCCTGCTCCCATTTATCTCTCAGCACCAGCCCACAAGCTTATGCCCGAAAAATTGATTTTCCTGCTCTTCAGATGCTGCCTGACTTGCTAATCAGCAACATACCCTCGACCCCTCAAAGATCAGTAAGGCAGACTATGTGTGGAGCCGCAGGAGATGGGGGAGATACTAAATGAGTATTTTGCATCAGCATTTACAGTGGAGAAGGATATGGAAGATATAGAATGTGGGGAAATAGATGGTGACATCTTGGAAGATGTCCATATTAACAGAGGAGGAAGTGCTGGATGTCTTGAAATGCACAAAACTGGATAAATCCCCAGGACTTGATCAGGTGTAATCTAGAACTCTGTGGGAAGCTAGAGAAGTGATTGCTGGGCCTCTTACTGAGAGAATTGTATCATCAATAGTCACAGGTGAGGTGCCAGAAGACTGGAGGTTGGCAAACATGGTGCCACTGTTTAAGAAAGGTGGTAAGGACAAGCCAGGGAACTAAAGACCAGTGAGCCTGATGTCAGTGATGGGCAAGTTGTTGGAGGGAATCCTAGGGGCCAAGATGTACATATATTTGGAAAGGCAAGGATTGATCAGGGATAGTCCACATGGTTTTGTGCGTGGAAAATCATGTCTCGTGAACATGATTGAGTTTATTGAAGAAGTAACAAAGAGGATTGATGAGGGCAGAGCAGTAGATGTGATCTATATGAACTTCAGTAAGGCATTCGACAAGGTTCCCCATGGGAGACTGGTTAGCAAGGTTAGATCTCATGAAATACAGGGAGAACTAGCCAATTGGATACAGAACTGGCTCAAGGGTAAAAGACAGAGGATGGTGGTGGAGGTTTGTTTTTCAGACTGGAGGCCTGTGAGCAGTGGAGTGCCACAAGGATCGGTGCTGGGTCCTCTACTTTTTGTCATTTACATAAATTATTTGGATGCGAGCATAAGAGGTACAGATAGTTTGCAGATGACACCAAAATTGGAGGTGTAGTGGTCAGCAAAGAGGGTCACCTCAGATTACAACAGGATCTTGACCAGATGGGCCAGTGGGCTGAGAAATGGCAGATGGAGTTTAATTCAGATAAATGCGAGGTGCTGCATTTTGGGAAAGCAAACCTTAGCAGGACTTATACACTTAATGGTAAGATCGTAGAGAGTGTTGCTGAACAAAGAGACCTTGGAGTGCAGGTTCATAGCTCCTTGAAAGTGGAGTCGCAGGTAGTAAAGAAGGTGTTTGGTATGCTTTCCTTTATTGGTCAGAGTATTGAGTACAGGAGTTGGGAGGTCATGTTGTGGCTGTACAGGACATTGGTTAGGCCACTGTTGGAATATTGCGTGCAATTCTGGCTCCTTCCTATCTGAAAGATGTAGTGAAACTTGAAAGGGTTCAGAAAAGATTTACAAGGATGTTGCCAGGGTTGGAGGATTTGAGCTACAGAGAGGGGCTGATCAGGCTGGGGCTGTTTTCCCTGGAGCATCGGCGGCTGAGTGGTGACCTTATAGAGGTTTACAAAACCATGAGGGCCATGGATAGGGTAAATGGACAAATCCTTTTCCCTGAGGTTGGGGAGTCCAGAACTAGAGAGCATAGGTTTAGGGTGAGAAGGGAAAGATATAAAAGAGACTTAAGGGGCAATGTTTTCACGCAGAGGGTAGTGAGTGTATGGATTGAGCTGCCAAAGGAAGTGATGGAGGCTGGTACAATTACAGAATTTAAAAAGCATCTGAGTGGATATATGAATAGGAAGGATTTAGAGGGATATGGACCAAATACTGTCAAATGGGACTAGATTTGATATCTGGCCAGCATGGACGAGTTGGACCCAAGGGTGTGTTTCCATGTTGTACATCTCCATGACATAATGGTAATGTCTATTAATGAGAAAACAGAGAGAATAAAGACAGAAATTGCTGGAAAAGTTCAGCAGGTCTAGCAGCATCTGTGAAGAGAAACTACAGATTTCTCGGTGACCCTTCCTGAGAACTGGCATCCACTGTTCTTTTGGTTTTTAAACAGGGAGAATAAGTTTGTAAATAGCTTGTAGAAATCATTACTTTAGGGTGATGGTAAGGACTGCACCAAAGTGAGAGCTGGGTCGCTCCCTTTGGGGGTCAGTGGGCGGAGTTCATTTCCTCTGAGGGAGGGAATATGGCGGCATGCAGCTGCCCTTCAATAAGTCAAACACTTGGCAAGAAATACAGCTGCTGTCACTGTGGTACTATAACTGTGCACAGAGAGTGATCTCAATATTCATTCCTTCTAGTCTCATAATCATTGTAAAGTTAGTAGATAGATTCTGTCTCCAGGATAGACATTTCTAATCAGCCTGTTGGTACATAACTCTGGAGCAGTTGGGTATGGAGCCTGTTCCTTCACTTCTAAACCAGGTCATTGTAGGTGTCCAAGTCTGTTGTCTGGTGCACACTGACCCACCTCAGAACCCTTTCTAATCCCCAAAGGTGATAGAGCTCATTACAAATTAATTTGCAGATCACTAAACCTGAGAATCCCTCTCAATGTTTTCAGCCTGGAATCAGGAGAATGTGAGGTAGGAGTCTGGGTCCTGCCTGTTTTGTCTTGATCCTGTTTATGAGACACTGTTGTTTGCGGAGGTGATTACATTACTGCTTACATGATGTGAAAGCAGTCAGTCGGGATGTTCATGGCCAGGTATTCAGATGAAGGCAGTTTGTCTCCCCTACACTATCCCCTCCTTATACATCATTTAACCAGACCCACAGACCAGAATTGAAAGCAATTGAGGCCTGTTCATTCACTGTAGTTGTCTTTAGGTGTGATGATGAACAAGACAGTAAATGGGATTCCTGCCTGGACTACACCTTCTCGATGACTGCCTTCCTCTCCAACCTCTGTCCTCAACAGAACTATTTCCCTGCCTTTTATCCTTTTAGGGCTAGATGACATTCCAGGTTAAAGGCATTACACCCAGAAATGTTTCCAAGCTATACCACCTTGACATGGTCGTTGTGATAGATGTCATTTTTTAAGGTTTACACATATTGCAGTTTGAGCTCCTAACACATGCTTAATATAGGTTATAGTACAGGTCACATGCATACTGAGGCATGCGTAGCTTATTGTGTGGTTTGCAAAGAAAGCTCATGTACTGTAACAAAGATCAAGTCGACAGACTGGACCAAAGCTGATTGTGAGGGATTGACAGAAGAACTTGGTGGAAATAAAAGTGCAGCAAAATTGGTGACCAGCAATGGGAAATTTTTTTTTAATAAAGTTAAACAGAGTTTGGGAGAAAATATATCCCACTTTAAGAAGAGAAAAAAGACTCCATTCTAGCTGGGCCCCTTGGCATAAAAATAGACAAAAGGGAGGAATGAAGGCTTCAGAAGGAGGTAAACATAAAGTACATAGAGAGCGAAGGAAAGCAGGCTAAGAGATTGGGAGAATTTTTAAAAAATTTTGATGATAAAGAGGAATGTCAAAAGTAAATCGCCAAAGAACAAGTCAAAATAGCATTTTTTTATTGATATAAAATATTTGACTATGATGGGAATAGACCCACTAAAGTCAGGATAATACCACAGATAATGGTATTGAGGTGACATAAATAGCAAATAATTCATTTAAACAGGGAGGCAGAACAAGTTGATATAGAGTCATAGAGATGTGCAGCATGGAAACAGACCCTTCAGTCCAACCCGTCCATGCTGACCAGATATCCCAACCCAATCTAGTCCCACTGCCAGCACCCAGCCCATATCCCTCTAAACCCTTCCTATTCATATACCCATCCAAATGCCTCTTAAATGTTGCAATTATACCAGCCTCCACCACATCCTGATGAGAAGAGCGAAAAGTGTATTTAAGATTTAACAACAATAAGGGTTATATTGATTTAATTGACACACTTGAAGATAAAACCCCGGTCTGGATGCAATACATTCACATTTTGAAAAAATGTATAGATCAGGTAGCAAAGACATTAATCCACGTATTTACTGTTTATTCAGAAAAGGTATTGAACATTACAGCGCAGTACAGGCCCTTCAGCCCTCGATGTTGCGCTGACCTGTCATAACAATCTGAAGCCCATCTAACCTACGTTATTCCATGTATGATTTGGAGATGCCGGTGTTGGACTGGGGTGTACAATGTTAAAAATCACACATCAGTTGGAATACACTTCTAACCCGAGAATGCAACTTTAAAAAGAAGGGTTTTGTGATTTACACATGAAAGAAGTGAAACTATCACTGTATTCCAACAGATGAAAGGCTTAACAGACAATCAATTTTTCAATGTATAATTTCAGTTACATCACACTGCAAATTTTTGCTATAAATTCTGTGTTACGATCAAGCCCTCCACAATCACCTGATGAAGGAGCATTGCTCCGAAAGCTAGTGTGCTTCCAATTAAACCTGTTGGACTATAACCTGGTGTTGTGTGATTTTTAACCTTATTCCATGTGCGTCCATATGTTTGTCCATAGACCCAGAGACTGGTGGTTCGCTTTTATTTAGCAAAGGGGCCAGAAAACAATCAGGAAATTACGGACTAGTCAGTTGACTGTCAGTGGGAGGAAAATAATGCAATCGCAGGAGCATATGGAAAAACACACAAATGAAAACTATAACAGTGAAACTCTGCATGAATGTCAAAAGGGAAAGTTTTTCTTTGACCAAACTTGCTGAATTTTTATTTTTGGAGGCAATGGCAAAGCAGTGAATGTAATTTTTCTGGGTTTGCAAGTGGCCTTCAGTAAGGAGCTGGGGATTGCCTGAATGAATAAGGTCAGAGATTCTGGAGTCAGGGAGTAGGATTCGCGAGCTGACTTTAAGACAAAAGCATAGGGTGGGAATAAAGGCTTTTTATTGACAGTAATGAGGGTAGGATTACTGCTGTTTTCAATTGACAGTAATAGTTTGGACTTTGGAATCAAAAACACAAGTTCTAAATTAGTAGATGACATTAAATTGGGAGTGCTAGCCAATTCAGTGGATGACTGCAACAATTTAGCATAACATGATGAAATTGTAGAATGAGTAAATAATTAGCAGATGAAGTTCAACATTGTTAAATGTCAGTCGGCACATTTAAATGAAATGAAGCCACTTATGACTTGGAAAGTGCAAGTCTCGAAAGGCGAGAGGAGCAAAGGGATCTTCAAATACAAATAAACCAGTCTATAAAATTGCTCCACAAATTGGCAAGGCCAAAAAGCTATAAACCAAGCAGTGGGTTTTCTCGAAATGAAGAGAGTTGATGAGGAAGTTGCACTACACCTGTATTAAACACTGGCCTGACCATACTGGGAGTATTGTTTGCAGGTGTAGTTATCTGCATTTGTGAAAAGGATCTAGAGGAATCGGAGAGGATGCAGGTTGATCCCAGAAATGCTTGGACACACCCGTGGGAAAGAAATGACCAGCTGAGTCTCTTCTTTCAAAGGAAAGAGTAAGGTGTCCTAATGAAGGCGTTCGAAATTATGAAAGATTTTGATACAGTGGATATAGAGAATACTTCTCCACTTAGGACCGAGAGAACATCTAGAATAACCATTAATGTCAGAGAGTCACCAAGAGTTCCAAAAGGGCCATCAGGGGAAAGTTTCTTACCCAGAGCAGTTAAAGAGGGGGGTTTGCTGCCACAGGGAGTGTAAGTTTCAGAGGGAGTTAGTGGAGTCTATGAAGAAAAGGGAATAAAGGATTATGATGGCAGATTTAGATGACAGATGGGACAATACTCAAGTGGAGTTTGAGCACTCACATGGTCTGGTTGGGTCAAATGGCCTGTTTCTGTATATCCTACAAAATGTATATAACATATTCTCCCTTACTGTTACACTGCTCCATTCTCCAGCAGTGTATCTATCCTGCCAGTGCTGGAACCCCATGTCCCTTGTCAGTGTAGCTATCTATTGTACCAGTGTCTATAGCTCCCACCTCTGTCTCTCCTCCCCTCGCACCCCCCTCTCTTGCCACCTCCTCTCTCTCTCGCCACCCTGTCTCTGCTGCTCTCTTCCCGTCCCACCCCATCTGCTCTCCATCCCCACTTTCCCAACCTTTCTCCTGCCCCCTCTCCCAGCCCCCCCCCCCCTCTCCCAGCCCCCTCTGCATCTCCTTTCATGAAGAAATGACCATGATTGCTGAGCAAAAAACAGGATGGAGCTTGGCAAAGGGGAGTTGCAGGAAGTAGTTGTAATTTAATCTTTTGGGAAAACTAGATACTCTGTCACATCCTGCAAAGTGGAGACAGGGATATCGATGAACTGGCTTCCTCCCTAGTCTGAGGACATATTTCCAGTATACTCCATCTCTGTGCTAACTGTGTTCTCCTCATTTCTAGGTAAAAATACAACAGGGTTTATTGGTGAACTCAGCAACATCTCTCAACATTCACACGTTTCAAAGCGGCTCCTTTTTTCTATAGTACACGATAAAGCAGGTAACACATTTTACATGTTCTCTCGGGAGCATAGACGGGAGGGGGTCATAACACATTGGTCAGTGGAGCAATGGGACCTTCATTAAGGGGAGCAGCACAGGATAATACTCACCAGACTCTCTGCTATGGCTTGTTAGGGGATGGGAGACATTAATGCACTGGAATAGCAAGATCCCAATGTGAGGCTAGCAGATGTGGTATTGTGGTTGTGCCACACAGACTGGCAGGTCCTGGGTTATCTCCAAGTGTAGCTGCCCGTCAGTACTATACATCTATTTGTGTTCTACATCAAACAGCACCTTTCCCTCAAAGTGGAACACCTGTACCAGCTTATCTGATCTGGAGGCTTCACGCAGAAACCAAGTGTCCAGCTGTATCAGTAGACTCCTGAACAGTAGCAGTGACACCAAACTCAGCAATACTCTCTGTATTTAACCTTCGAGCTTAATTAATGTTTCTGAGATTCCTTCTGACACCCACGTAGTTACGTTTTTGTATCTCGTGCTCTTTATTACACCTCTGAGCTGTTGCATCTCGCTGTTGCAGTAAGGTCCTGCAATGCTGGCGAATATTTCCTTGATGGGTTTCGTATCAGGTTGTCGAGCTGGCTTCTATAGCTGTACATCTTAAAGAGGTCAGCCGCATAACTAATGATTGCCTATTAAGTTTGGTCACTTAATAAGATTGTTTCGTGACAGTTATGTAACAGTATATTGTCCATTAAAACTCTTGGCACAACAGCAAGTTACCAATGGAACTGATGAACTGATAAAGCTTTATATCTCCCATCAATAATTGATGTGTGATCTATAACAATTGTATTTACAGTATTGCAACGTGAGTCATACAGTTTTAAAGCATGGTGAAATGTCCTTTGGCCCATTGTATCTGGGCCTGTCATCAATCAGCTATCTGTACTAAACCCATTTTCTTGCAGTTGGCCCAGATCCTTGCACGCTATGCCATTTGAAGTACTCATCTAAATACTTTTACATGTCTTGCGGGTGAAACAAAATGTGCGTCATTATCCCCAGCAAAGTATCGTGTTAATGTGTAACTCACTGGCCAGGACCAGCAACCAGGTCCGTACTCTTTTTACTAACAATTACACAGATATACAGTGGTATGTTACTCACTTTGTAACCATTAAGAGCCACTCGATGAAATATGTTTGTTTTCTCCCATATATCAGAGACCCTGGAATTAGTTTCACACTTTCACTAACTCAGCTAACAGCACGTACTGGAGTTTAAATCCTGACCCAAGTATTTCACTGCCATAAAGGGGCAGAGCCTACATACAGCAGGAGAACGTTGGTAACATAGATCGCAGGTGATGATATAAAACAGTCACGAGTGCTTTTCGAATTCCACGGTCTGGTTTTAACTTTGGGAAATTTTATAGATTGAAACGGTTTATAAAAAAGGACAAATCACTGGCTTGAAATGGCTGCAGCAATCACCTGACCACACATTAGACCCAGCTTTATATAGAAGAAACAAAATTGTCTGAATTAAAGCTAATATTTTTATGGGGGTGGTCTAAAACCGAACCCTGAAACTCGTCCACCTAGTCGGGCATGAAGAGATTTCTATCTCCTATTTCGATTTTGTTTTCATCTGTTTCAGCAGTTTCACTTTACTGGAGATGCAAGGAATCCTTCGCGATTGTCAAGCTTTGAAACAATGACCTTAAGCAGAGAAATACACAAACCCCCAACTTGTGTTTCAAGAAATACAAGTTTTTACAGATAGGGGAGTTGGACTTTTGACACAGAATTGGGACCAGAGAATTGGAAAAAATGCTTTCTCGGATTCTCCAGAAGGAGAATGCACAGCAACGCAACAAATTAAAAAGTAACATCAGACATCAAAGGCCAACAGAAATCTTCACTAAGGCTAATGACCCCAGACACCAATTAAACAACTGTGGTTTCAGGTTAAAACCTTATCCTATAATGACACCCTAAGCCGTACATTTCTTTCATCTTTCTTCAGTATCCTACTGGGACTCTCCTATTTACGTTTTGTGTTTGTGTGCGTCCACACCAGTTGTTACAAACTTATTACATTGTCTTGGAATTAATAGATAAGAAAATTCCACTTTCTTTCTACTCAAGAAAACCTTAAGAATTGAGTCCTTGCTGCCACAGTAGATATTGGATGACTATGTTTCTATCAGAGAGAGAAGTACCCCTCCTCACCTTGTTGCAACAATGTCAAAATGGTACAGTACAGTGGGACGCTCCTGTGATTCACAAAAAGGAATTGCTATTGTTTGTGCACATTTAAAAATTATATGTGCAGCTGAGAAAACCCAAGAGATGGTGCTCAATGTGATCTGTGCAGTGCAAAATGGGACTGGTTTCACTGGATGTAGGGCAAGCGTCAGATGAATACATATATACGTTTGTAATGGTAATGTTCAAGAGACCACCAGGTTAGTGGATATTATAACTGAACTTTTACTGTATTATCATATTATTTTAAATTAACTGACAAGGAAGTTGCTTAGGAATTTAAGCACCATTTCTTGCTACAATTTTTTAGAACCATCGAAACAATTTTCAAGGATAAAAAGAATGTTGAGATGGCCTGTGGGAGAGGGTGCCGATATGGAGCAGGTTGGTTGGTGGGTATAGACAGTGCTGAAAAAGTGGCAGGACATTAGATGTGTTTTTAGTGGAATGATAGTTCAGTGCTTGGAATTTGCTGGCTGCAGTACAGACTTGGCTGACCACATACATATGTTTTAACATTCCAATATCTGTAGCTTGCTGCTTTATTTTATTGTATGAGACAGGGTGGCGAGATGAATGTTCGGACTGCGTTTTAAATCAGATCCTGTGGGTCTTGGTTTTCCGATGTCAGATAGCAGTTGGAGTTAGGGTGAGCAGTGTTCCACAAAATGGTCACTCCTTTTGTCTCCAGAACACCTGGTGAGTGATATGAGTGAGTGAGGATCTGTTTCTGGATAATCTGTTCCTCGAGGGTGATATAATACTATTGGGTTAACACAGTGGGCAGGACAGTTCATGTTAGCCTGTTGAATAAAATCTGTGCAGTAAGTCCTTTGAAGTCACGTGCCAAGTTGTCAAGTGCACTCCACAGTGGGACATGGCTGACTACTGCTTGTAATTTTGTTTGAATTCCTGTAAATATGGGCCGACTTGAGGGAAAACTAACTGCAAGTATGAAGACTGTGTCTTTCTATTTTATTGTGTTTTTTAAAAACCAAGGAATTGCTACACTTTTTAAAAGCAACTTGCCTGGTACCCATTATTAGTGTTATGCATACTGCTATTTGTTAAGCAGTAGGTGAATAACTGCATGTTGACAGGAGCTGTGGACAAAGGGAGTTTTGGCCAGCGACATGTAGCTGATTGGTCTGTGGAGCAGTGAGACCAGCTGCCGATGACAAAGGCCTTCTGCCTACCAACAACCACGTGATTGGCTCCCAGATAGCTGAACAGCTTGATCATGTGACTGGTTAGAAGCCATCAGCCCTCCAAGAAGAATGGAACTGCCTTTTTTGTTATGCGTTTTTGAAAAAAGCCTGAAAAAAGATAGTTTATTTCCTCTGTCAAATTCTGTAAATTGTGTTTTTTTTAATCTAGTAAATCAAAGACGTCATAAGCGTGAACCATTTGCTATATGTGTCTTGCACACTGATGAAAGTGACTGAAGAATGGAGGTCAATCCAAAAGGATGATTTCAGGGAACTCTTTGTACAGCAACCACTGAGCTGCCTTCCCAGTCTTTCCCTCCATCCATATGTAAAAAAGAATATTTACATGTAGAGGGGAGTTCTATAAGAGGCGTAGCATTTTAAATAGTAGAATCACATGTAGGTGATTCATAATTGTTTATCTGCAGCTAGAATCTATTTGTGTGTCATATATAATCATTCTTGCTATGTACAGAAATTACTCCAAGTTTTCTGTCAAACTTGGTCTGATATTTGGGTAAATTAGTGAATTTTTGCACACATTTTATAAAATCTTTTAACTTTTGTGATCATTCCAGGAATAGTGAGTCTCAATTTCCAGTGCGCTACCCCTCCGTGAATCTTGAAACATCATCTGGGACAGGCGTAAGGGAATCTGAACCTCAAAGCTAATTATAGAAGCAGTCGCTGGGATCAAAACATCTTTCCAAAAGGGGAAATGTGGAAACGGTGAAATTTCGCTAAAGTTGTTACTGTGGATTGGGATGGTTTAAAGAACTGAAGGGCACTTGGGAATGGATGTAAATACTAGCTTTGCCAGCTATGTTGACAACACAAGATCAAATATAAAAACATTCTGATGGAATTTTTACCACTTCACTGATATTGCAATATACATACAACGCCCAGTGAGGTGAAACTTTCCTGTTCCGGCAAGTAACAATTTCCCTGTCGAGGACATTGACATGGAGCCTTTGGGGAGTAGTTTCCTCCACTACCCTCAGGGACCTGAACCTAGGCAAGACCCAGTGCCCTGGGAATTGTAGACTATCAGTCCTTACCTGGGAGCAGAGATGCAACATAATTGAGTCATGTCCTGCCTTTACTCACTTTTCACCTTGCCCCCAACAGTCTAGGAGCATTTTGAGACACCTCACTGCATCTATTAGTAATGAGTTAATAAATTTTATACAGTGGGCTGACAGAGCTTAATTTAGATAAATGTAAGGTGTTTCACTTTTTGATAAGACAAACCAGGGCAGGACTTATATAATTGAGGAGTGTTGCCGAGCAGTGAGACTTAGGATTTCAGGTGCATTGTCCCTTGAAAGTGGAGCCACAGGAAGGTAGGATGGTGTCGAAAGAGTTTGGCACACTTGCCTTCATTGGTCAGAACGTTGAGTATGAGTGTTGGGGTATCATGTTGTGGCTGTACAGGACATTGATGAGGCCACTTTTGGAATCTGTATTCAATTCTGGTCTCCCTGCTATAGGAAAGAGACTGGTTAAACTTGAAAGGGTGCAGAAAAGATTCATAAGGATGTTGCCGGGATTGTAGTGTTTAAGCTATAGAGAGAGGCTGAATGGGCTGGGGCTATCTTCCCCTGGAATGTCGGAGGCTGAGGGGTGTGACCTTATAAAGGTTTATAAAAATCATTAGGGTCATGGTAAGGCTGAATAGCCAAGGTCTTTTTCTTAGGGTAGAGGAGCCTAAAACTAGAGGGCAAAGGCTTCAGGTGAGAGGCCTTAAAAAAGATTTAAAAGGGATCTAAGGGGTAACTTTTTCACACAGAGGGTGGCATGTGTATAGAATGAGTTGCCAGAGGGTGTGGTGGAGGCTTTTACAGCATTTAAAAGGCATCTGGATGGGTATATGAATAAGAAGGGTTTAGAGGGATATGGGCCAAGTGTTAGCAAATGGGACAAGGTTAGGTTAGGGTATCTGGTCAGCATGGACGAGTTGGACCAAAGGGTCAGTTTCCATCTCTATGACTCTAAATGAGCTGAGGGTTTCACTCGCGAATGTTCAAGTTGCAGGGACACAGCTTCATGGTGCAGTCGTGTCTCACAGTCAGTATGCCTTTAAGTAACAAGCTCATGATATTAGTACTTTAACGTGAAGGTGTAAAGATCTTGTATTCCATCTTAGCCAGAGATCACTTGAAGCATGACATGCTGCTGGATGATTGCTCCTCTATTGTAACCTAATCATTTAATGTTAACCCAGACGTGTATGTGCCTGAGGAATGTAAGATTTGTGCAATAGTTAGAATAAATGTCTGTTGGATTCTTCAATACCACAATGTCTCAGCCCAGTCCCCCATGTTATGGGAGATGACATGGCATTTAGCCTCAGTGAAACACCTTGCTGTTGCAAACCAGCACCATTTGCTGCAGGATAATGAGGCTGATGTCAGCACTGCAGAACGGCTGGGATTTGAAGGGATCTTCCATTTATTCTTGGTTTGCATCTACTAAATCCAAGGGATTGGGTTGGGATTAAGTGCATTTAACTGTTGCCAGTTTATTGATATGACCCATACTTTTATGACTGAACTTTTTTTTAAAATGAATTTCTCTTTTTGGTTTGCTTTCCTCTGACTCCATGATGTTCAGAGAAGGAATTCTGATCTTGCTGGTGTTTTCCAGATGATACGTCCCTATGGGGTTAAACCTCTCTTTGTCGTATCTGAATGGTCTTACTCCCTGCTAATCTAGTATCTGTAAGATCACATTTGTTCACGTGTATACACCACAATGTATACCTGCAGAGACATCAGCTCAGTAATGTTTACTGTTTGAGGGAGTTAGTAATGGATTTGGATCCTTATCTTCCATTGCCCCTGCTGTAGACTGTGCAATGTGCCTGGCGGTAGTCTGTGGAGGAAGGAGGCTCATCTGATTGGAGTGAAACAGGGGTAAAATGAATTCTTCAAAAGTGAACACTCACCCATAAGTGAGGGAGTATGTCAGAGATGGTCATAAATTAAAGTGAGGGTCTCCGTGCTGTAGCAGTCTGGATAGACATGACAGAAAGAGTACAAGATATCCTCTCCCCAGCTAATGGCTAAGGTAAGCTCCAAATATTAATGTGATTACCTGAGGACAGGTGTGGACGTGTTGGGACTTACCAGTTGCAGAAGAGATTAATTTAAATATGTAAATGTATAACTGGAACTAATAGTCACTGATGCAGTAACATCCCCAAACAGATTCTGGCAATGCCACACAAATTGGACCCTATCATCTATCACGGCAGAGATAATGCATTGCATTTGCCCATCAGACATTTTCAGGCAATATGTACTAATGGTCATCCTGGGGAGAATGATGTACACATTCAATCTGGCTATAAATCTGCTTCACAGATTTGCAAAAACAATAACTGTCAGTAAAGGTAAGGTGATGACAGCAGAATAGCAACACTGGACAATGTGATCAAGCACCCATTTTGTGCCATCGCATTTAATATTGTCCCGCAATGCTGTGTTTAGTTGGATGCACAGAGTGATTGCCCAGAGAAGATGTTGTACACTAGCCACACTGCAAAAATACAAACAGCACAATCTCAGGCTAATGCCATGGCATCGCCCCTCACAGAAGTGATGGATTCCAATGCAGTTCTGTCATTTGCCCCCCCCCCTTTGAACCCGGGATCAGGCCTGAATACATGTTTTGGCAGCAAAACTCAATCCAAGAAGCTAGTGGGTGAGGATCATGAGCTGAGTTGTTGATGCTGAGTGCAATCTAACCTGTTAATTGATCCTGCTGCATGGCTGAGAATCGCTGGCTCAGGGTTATGCAGGGATGGTGTAAGAAGGCTAGGCATTTGTCACAGCAATTCTTACCATGAGCTTGTCTTACCGCTCCGACCTGCTCTACAAGGTTAGACCTGAGGACCCTCTTGTCTGTGTAACACCCTTCCCTTGAGCATTTGGCAGTCTCAGTGGTATCTGATCTAGAGTACGGACAATGGCAAGAATAGTCGCGTGCGGCCCTGTAATGCTAACCCTATCCCTGGCACAGCTCCAGGTACTTTTTAAACCACGCTGTGTGGCATAGGTTCTTGTTTTTTTCAATCTCCAGAATTATCTTCCTCCTTAAGCACTGATGAGGACTGGACAGACTAGATAGGGAGGAGCTGTTCCCAGAATGAGAGAATGACAGGGCATACATTTAAAGTGATGTGCAAACGAAGCAAAGGTGATGTCTCCAAAGACGTTTTCACTTGTGGGAGTGTGTTCACTTTTGAAGAGATCATTTTGCTTCTGACTCACTCCAACCAAAAGTGTCTCTTTCCTCCACGGACTATTTCCAGGCAACATTGCGCAGTCTGCAGCAGGGGTAATGGAAAATGGGGCTTTCAGTCCATTGCCAACTCCTTCAGATAACAAATATTACTAAGCTGGTGTCTCTGCAGGGATACATGTTTGAACAAATCTGATCTTACAGATACAAGGTTGGCAGGGAACCAAGACCATTGTTGTTAAGATCTGGAAATCACTGTTTGGAAATGCAGTGGAGGCAGGTTCAATTGAGGCACTGAAGAGGGCATTAGATGATTATTTGCATGGGGATGGTGTACAGGGATATGGGGGAAAGGCAGGAGATTAGCTCTGTTCCTAGTGCTGAATGGCAGTCTCCTGCTTTGTACAAATTCTAAAAATCTAGTTTCTCTACTCAGAAAGAGTAGGAGGGGCATGGAACAGTCTGCCTGCAATAGTAGTAGACTCATCGATATTAAGGGTATTTAAATGGGCATTGGACATACGTATGGATAATAATGGAATAGTGTAGGTTAGATGGGCATCAGATTAATTTCACAAGTCAGTGCAACATCGAGGGCTGAAGGGCCTGTACTGCGCTATCACGTTCTATGTTCTAAATCTTCCTTGAGATGCAGCTAATAACTGACCTGAGGACAATGGGATGTTAGTGAGTATGGTGTGTCAGCCCCTGCCCCTCTGTCTAATCTGTGACACTGCATGGCTCACCGTGCTCTTTGCTGAGAAATTTGTTTCACTGGTCTATCAGTTGGGTTGCTGCTATATTTCATCCTGCTCCCACAACAGGAACACACCAGATTTTAAACAGGGCCCACTGCAAATAAATAAGGATCTGGGCAGCGTTATTTTCAATAAATTCTCAACTCTCCTAAATGCTGTTTTAGCAAACTAACCCTAAAATCTGCCCAAAAAAGCAAAAGAAGAGATGCAAGGATGTGTTTTTTTTTGAGGATGGGGATGCTACCAGGAAATAGGTGGAAGCTGATCCCGTAACCGTGTCTGATGAGAGTTTTTTTAAGTATCACGGGGAATGGGGCTTGAATGGTACCTCTTTCAGAAAGCAGGCACACAATGCCAAAGGAACAGCATCTTTTTGTACTTCTTAAAACTCTCTCATTCTACCCTCATTACCAGGCCTCGAGCACAGAAGCCCAAAAATTAAGTGGCCACCATTTAATTTGCTGAAGGAACAGTAACTTGTTTTCCACTTAGGCACTTTACAACATTCAGGAGTCAACACTGAATTCAACAACTTCAGTCTTCCGTTGTGAATATCTGCCCTCCCCTGCTGTTTCCCTGTGCTTTGTTTGAATGGGTTTGCTCTCAGCAGAGCTGCCCTTGGAATATTTTTAAGGCTGAGGTAGGTAGGGTCTTGTTAAGCAAAGGGTTGAAAGGTCATCAGGTCGGGTTGTGGATTTAAGGTGACAGTCAGATTAGCCACGATCCTCCTGAATGGTGGAGCAGGCTTAAGGGCCCACTCCTGATTTCATCTATTCATATAACCTCTTTGTTGGTATTAACACATACCATTAACACATTCTTCATTGCAATCTCTCTTCTACCACTGTTAGCACTCCCTTGGTCTTTTGCTCTGGCTACATTCACCATCTGTTCCACGTGCTCCTCTTGTCAATGGCATTTTAAAAAAAAGCTCCTTTTCTGAGCCTTCTTCAGTGCGAAGAAGAGTCACATCATGCTTGGATCATTAATTCTGTTTCTCTCTCCACAGATGCTGCCAGACCTGCTGAGTTTCTCCAGCACTTTCTGTTTCTGTTCCAGGTCTCCAGCAACTACAGTTTTTAGTACCATTTGGTTAGAGTCGGTTCAATAAATTCCTCTAAATTATTACTTTATTTGTGCATGAGGTAAAAGTGACAGCTGGGATACTTTGTCTTGTGATACTATTTGTCTGACAAAGATTGTCACTGAAAGAATATCTCTCTGGGTGCTCCCGGAGCCTGAGTCAGTCACTGATCAGCCTATAAGGTGCAGGGCCACTCCCTGCCTGGCCTGTGTTAGCACTTGCTGCTGGGAGATTACAATGGGGCCCAGTGCCTTTAACCTGAGGTGACTGAAGCATCAGCCAGTGTTTCAGCTACCAGTGTTACCAGGAGCAAGGAACACTCTCTGCCCGAGTTCCTGCTGTCTGGATAAATGGTCTGGCACTGCTCCATGAATGAGTACTGAACAGAGACACTGGACAGGCTGCTGCACCAATCTGACAGCAGGAGGCTTTGCAACATCTGAAAGAGAATAAATAAATAGAGCAAGGACTGAAGAGTCTAAATCGGATCTTTTAAAGCCACATCCTCTACCACAATCAAATCAAACGCGCAAATATTTATTTCAGCGTTTGGGGCAAATGGAGATTAGTCAGTTCTACACATCGTAGTCAAAAGAAGGAATTGCTGAGAGGCTCAGACACCCCGTCCTGCATGTAGCTGCATCTTTAGACTGGTGGATGTAATGTGGGTTGATGCTTCACTGCTGCACTGATGGAGTGCGTCTGTTATAACAAAGGTGCCGTTAAACCCAGGCCCTTCTAGACATTCAACTCTGCACAGCACCTTTTCAAACAAGTGGCTGTTCACCCTGAAGTCTGGCCAAAAAAAGTCATTGTAGTCTGACTGGATGAAGTGCACTGCTTATTGATCTCATTGCTGTAAGTGGGACCTTGCACATTGGCTATTGTATTTACCTACTGCCTCAATAAGGTATGGCCAGTTTCCCAATAGTGACAACATTTCAAAAGTAATTCGTTAGCTATGAAACACTTTGGAGTATTCTGTGAATGTGATGCCATGTTTCTGTCCCCAGTACTTCATATCAAAGTGTGTTGGATCTTTATTTTATAAGAAACATCCTGGGGAGGTGATGTCTTAGTGGTATCATTACTGGACAGTTAATCCAGAGACCCAGGTAATGTTCTGGGGACCTGGATTCAAATCCTGGCACAGCAGATGGTGGCATTTGATTTCAATAAAAGTCTGGAATAAAGAGTCTAATGAAGACCATGAATCTGATTGTTAGAGCAAACCCACCTAGTTCACTAATGCCCTTCAGGAAATCTGCCTGGTCTGGACTACCTATGACACACACTGTGGTTGACTCTTTTATGCTGTGGGACATACTGGTTTAGTAAACACTGGCCTAGCCAGTAACACCCTCATCCCATGAATGAATAAAAACAAACCCTTCCAGAAATGCAGGCCCGAAATCCTCATTTGAAGAAGTTGCTTTCTTAGAATGTCTTCAAGTGATTTTGGAGTAGTACCATTATCGATCTGGGTTGTCAATCAGACTGGGGATCCAGCACAAGCTACTCGTGATTTCCTTTGGCAAAATTAACAAAAACAGGTCCATGCCTATTTCTTTTGATATTGTGCCATCTGTTTAAATAATGTTCAGTTACTTTGTGAACACAATTTCTCTGCATCTGTTACTGGTGTCAATATTTTGTTTGTAATCCATCTGGTCAGGGATGTTGTTGCACACCTGTGGAGCAGATGGGATCATCCTGGTTCAGAGATAGGGGCACTACCAGTGCACCACAAGATCCATGCTGCTGCTGGCATTGGTTGAGCGAGGATGTCTCTCATTAATTACATGCTGCGATTTATAATAAGCGCAGGATCTGTAGATATCTGTATAGGACTTGGTGAGATAACTGGCAAGCAAACAGCACCTTCTCTTTCGATGAAGTGATCTACAGCCCTCTGGACTCTACATTAAGTTCAACAATTTCGTACCACAAGCTTTTTGTTGCTGTTTCTTTTCTTTTTGTATGAACTGATGTTAATTTTACTCTTGCATGTTTTTCCTTTTGACAGAGCAGTTTGTTATTCTGCCATCCACACCCACTGTGGACAAATTTAGTGTTTCTGAGCCTACAAAATTACTACTCCCTCTGCCTTTAGTTCCATTAAATCTTTTATTACTTAATCTCTTGCACCCTCCATCTTATAGTCTGTTTGTCCTTCATCCTCCTTACTCACCTTGCCACAGCCTAAATCCCACACATTTCTGCTGACTTTCAATTCTGAAGAAAGGTCCTTGACACCAAATATTAATTCTGTTTTCCTCTCAGCAGCTGCTAACACACCCACTGAGTTTTTCCAGCATTTTTTGTTCATTTATAATAGGTTTATTAAACATTGCTGCAGGCATAGCCCCTTGGCTGGTTTGTGCAGGTGTGAATTTGTCTAGGGGGTGAAATTTCTAACGATGTATATAACATTAGAACTGAGACTGTGTTTAGTCCTAATCAGGGCTTTGGTGATGCTACGGAGACAAACTGACTCGCAGTTGGCAGTTTCATTGAGAGCAACCACAGGATGGGCTGTTATCGGAAATATTATGTGCTGTTCTGATGGAGGTTGTTCGGGACATAGAGTGAGCTTCATACTGCCAGGCTACCCAAAGTCCCAGAGTACTTGGTTCAGATACTGGGTTACAGTCCTCAGTTCCTCATGTCCATGAGTACTTTTAGTTTAAGGATGTGAAGATGGCTGCTCTTTTTCCATCATCGCTGTTCACAGGATTTTCCGAATAACAGAGGCAGCCCCAGCGAGAGTTAAGATAGATGTTGTATGGCATATGAAAATATTTGAACAATTACTGGCAGAAATAAAAGCAGTCTCAAATAAAGTCATCTTCCCAATATCAACTTTCTGTTTGTGGTTGTCATAGAAACAGAATGGGCAGTGAGCGACTAGTCCCTACAACTTAAAGCACCCACATATGGGGATTAGATACACCCTGCAGTTATTGGGAACCTTTGTTAGTTTGATTCAGAGGTACCATTCGTTACTGAGATAGGAGGAGCTCTGGCTTCAGACTCCAGATCAGGACCAAACATGGCACCTCAGCATAATGTTGCAGGAGTGCCGCCCTGTCAGAAACAGTGTCAAACAAAAGCTCCATTTGCCCTTTTGCATGTCCAGAAAAGAGTCGACAATGTTATTTGAAGATAGTTGAGGGAGAGTTCTCCTGATGTCCTGGTCCGCATTTGTACCTCAACAAACATCACTTAAACTGGTCATTACCTCACTGCTGTTTGTGGAACCTTGCTGTCCTCCTGCACAGTAACTACAGCCCAAAGACAGTCCATTTGCTGTAGTGTATCAAGGCATTTTCTGGGGATCTGAAGGGTGATATATAAATGTAAATTCTTCTGTGGGACCTCTCACCTGTCTTTTCTCCGAGTACAGTGATGTCCTGCTTGTTCGTCGAAGGGCTTTAACCTGTGTTCAGTCTTGTTTTGTCCAGGCTTATAATTCCAAACAGTGTCTTAATTAAGATCTAATCTAATTGCTGCAACATGAAGTGATGGAACGCATTTTTTTGCTGTTGATTCTGTAGGCTGTGAATTCCCTATTCTAGTTCTGTCATTCCCAGCTGATTATTGAGGGGAGACCAGGCACTGTAAGCAGGAGTAACAGCCCTCAGGGCTAGACTTTTCAATGGAAGCTGACACTCCTGTAGTGTTACAATGATCCCTTTAACCTATGTCAGCTGGAGAGCATGGTGGCAAACTGTGGGGAGTCCCACCTTTCCCGATGCCCCACACTGGGGCAGGCCCTGTTTGGAGGCAAGACATGGTGAAGAAACTCTGCCGAGCATCACAGGCGTAATGAGACATATGAAGCTACCCACACCCCTGTCCCATGCCCCAAAAAGCAAGGGCACAGGGAGCACTTGCATAGCAGCACTATCCAGGCAGAATCCCTGAACACCCACAGGCCACTACTCTTTAGGCTTCCTGAGTGGGAGAGATTCACAGTATCTCTGATCTTATTTCACAGAAAAATGGAACTTGTATATTAAAGAGACAGAAGACATCAATATTCTGAGGGAATGTGTGCAGATCCTTTTCAACAGCAGATACGGTGAGTCACTGACTTCCGAGATTACTTGAATTCAGTTTGCATTTCATAGTGTTTATAACTCAGACTGACTGAAAGTATTGAATTAGGTAATGGTCCCGAAGGGGTTAATGTTCATGTTGTATTGTTCTGCGCAGCCTGTGGGTAGAGACAGGGACTCCAGTTTTTGAAGGGAATAGGTATATCTATAGCAGCTCCCTAAGTTCTGAATAAGTCTCCTTCACCAAATGTGGTTGAACTTGTTGTGATCATGCAATAAATCATTGTGTTAGCCAGAGCAGTGTGTGTCCTGTACAAAGTCTCTGGTGGTGTACTCTACTTTAATCATTAGATAGGGCCAAGACAAAGGAATGCTGGGAGCAGCACGTTACCTCAAACAACCTTTTCCCAGTATCTCATACTGGTACAGTGCGGTGACTGATCATCTGGGAAATTCCCACATGGTTGTGGTGGTTGAAATCAGACCCCCAGCATGAGGAGAGAGAAATTCGTAACAACAAAAAACACAAGCATAAAAATGAAGAACGACAGATGTTGGAAATCGGAAAATAATACAGAAATTGCTGGAGAAACTCAAACATCAGTGGAGAGAAAACAACAGAGTTCTGAAGGAGGGTCACTGGACTCAAAATGTTAACTCTGCTTTCTCTCTGCAGATACTGCCAGACCTCCTGAGTTTCTCTTTTAAAAAAAAATTGGTGTGTTCACCACTTTAAAAGCATCTGCCACTTTAAGAAGCCACTAACAATCAGCCAGCATCAAAAAGGCAAGCTCAATACTGCGAAGGCAAAACTTCATTCAGAAGGTGATTAATAGAAGTGCTGGGGGATGAGTGTTGCCAAGGCAATGGGAGAAAAGCCAATTATCCTGAGAAAATACAGAAGGCTTGGAGGAGGAGGAGGAGGAGGCTCCATAATGAACAACTAAAGGTTCCAGGAGGCAAAGTTAGAGAAGCTGAAGGGAAAAGGGAGTGAAACATGGTGCAATGGGAAGGCAAGGGATTGTAAAAGAGAGTTCTGACTTCCCGCAACATTAGGAACCACAAGGCATAGCTGCATAAAATAATGAAACGGCAGGGAAATAAATTTAGACACAACTACAGAATGAAAAGGCTCATCATTTATTTAAGCTAAAACCAAGTAAATGTAAAGCAATTAGGTGAAAGAAGCTAGTAGAAAAAAATTCAGGGAAAATGAAAGCTTTGAACGGACCAGGAATTGGTTATTAAGCTGCAATTGCAGCAAAAAGACTTATAAAGATCACAGTCGAGAATGTGGCGCTGGAAAAGCACAGCAGGTCAGGCAGCTTCCGAGGAGCAGGAGAATCGATGTTTCCTTATGCCCTTCCTTGTACTTGAATTGTCGACTCTCCTGCTCATCGGATGCTGCCTGACCTGCTATGCTTTTCCAGCACCACGTTCTCGACTCTGATCTCCAGCATCTGCAGTCCTCACTTTCTACTTATAAAGATCAGAGCCAGTAAAAGTTACTTAATTTTGTTTAGGGAAGAGAGTTTGTTTTTCAGACTGTGAAAGGTGGAAAGACATCCACTTTATCCTGGAGATGTAGGAGAACCTCGACTTGGCTGAAGTGAAACTCTGGAAGAAATCAATAACTAGTTTTAATCATTTTCAAAGGTGGGGAACATGTGGAAAAGGCAGCAAAATACAGGAAGGAGTACAGAGATAATGTTTTACACACACATATTTACAAAGTTTGAAAACAATATTTTTAACCACACAGCCAGTAATACTATTTCAAACTTTATTGCAGAATTCAATGCTGTGCCATATTACAGAAATGGTGTTAAACAGTGTCAATGAATATAGGAATACAAGCTTTAAGAGAAGCAGATTTAAAATAATATTGAAATAATACAGATATAAGATATCTTTTAGAGTCACAAAATTAGTAGGCAGATTAAGGAGAAAATAAAAAAAAAGAATTCAGCGGATTCAAAGATATCACTGAACATGAGACTGAACTTCATGGAGACAAAAATTCTTAAGATTAAATACAAAATTGAGCCAGGTAATACATTACTATGTCGAGGGATCTGAATGTGGATGAAATTAACAGACAAAGTATCAAAAAGAGTGCAGGTATCTTTTAAATAAAATTCATCAACAGGAGGAATTCACAGAAAAGTTCAACTACCAGGAAAACTCATAGACAATGACCTCAATAGGTGAGTGGAAAATTGTGAATATGAAGATTTGAAATGAGAATTCATGAGTTGTTTGAGTAATTCTCATTTGTCTTTGGAATAATTAATGCATACCTACGGAAGAGGAACATTTCTTGGATAGCAAAAAGATGTATTACATTATAGCAATAAATACAATTACGTTTGGTCAGGCATGATTATAAAGGGAGCTGGTGCAGAAACATCTCAGTCATAAGAGATTTTTGTTGGAACTCTTGATGAAGCTTTGTCAGATTTCAAACAGTCCAGGATTTAACTGAGAAATCTATTGAAATTATACTAGAAGCAGAAACCGGAATGACTCCTTGATCCTGATAAAAGGCCAACACCACATCAAAGTGAGGATAGATTCTATTCATCTTGTAAGGTCTAGACATACTCAAGCAAGGCACCTGAGAGCCCTATACACAGAACAAGCCAAATACCTGGTCATGAAGGGCACATAGGCTAGATAATATCCAGTCACCACAAAGGAATGCTACTGTGGCAAACTGTTGGTCACTTTTTATAGGTGAATCTTGTCAAATAACTATCAAAAGCTTTGGATACTTCAAGATACACTAGAATGCAATGCCCATAAATAACATGTATGCTTTTTGCAATCAAACAACTTCTATATACATCTCATCTCAACATCATCAGAAAGAGTTGGAAGAGATTGACAGCCTCTGAACTCAACTGGTCCAGAAGCAAGCAGCTTTTCAAATACTGATTCAGGAACACTGGTTAGGGCGGCACGGTGGCACAGTGGTTAGCACTGCTGCCTCACAGCACCAGGGACCCGGGTTCAATTCCCGCCTCGGGCGACTGTCTGTGTGGAGTTTGCACATTCTCCCCGTGTCTGCGTGGGTTTCCTCCGGGTGCTCCGGTTTCCTCCCACAGTCACAAAGGTGTGCGGGTCAGGTGAATTGGCCATGCTAAATTGCCCGTAGTGTTAGGTAGGGGGTAAATGTATGGGTATGGGTGGGTTGCGCTTCGGCGGGTCGGTGTGGACTTGTTGGGCCGAAGGGCCTGTTTCCACACTGTAAGTAATCTAAAAATCTAAAACAAACCATTATTAACCACCCTGTACAGGGGAAAACCAGCAGAAGGTCCTGTAGGGCCTCCCAGGATCAGGACGGAACCAGACAAAACAATCCGGGGGATTACCTTTTTTAAAGTTTGCATTCCTATGTTCATTGACACTGTTTAACACGATTTCTGTAATATGGCACAGCATTGAATTCTGCAATAAAATTTAAAATTGTATTACTGGCTGTGTGGTTAAAAATATTGCTTTCAAACTTTGTAATTATGTGTGTGTAAAACATTATTTACCATTGTCAATATAGAGGCTGTCGTCACAAGCTTCAGTGGAAATGTTAATAAGACCATATGATAGGAGAGCAGAATTAGGCCATTCAGCCCACTGATCCTTTTCCACCATACAATCATGACTGAGATGTTTCTGCACCAGCTCCCTTTATAATCATGCCTGACCAAATGTAATTGTATTTGTTGCTATAATGTAATAACTCTTTCTTTTTGCTATCCAAGAAATGTTCCCCTTCCATAGGTATTCATTACTTATTCCAAAGACAAAGCAAAGACAAATGAGAATTACCTCAAGCAACCCTTACCCAACACCACGTACTGGAAAAGATGACCAAATCTACAAGATACTAGTCATGATCATCTAAGATGATACCACAGAGAGAAACAGGAATGGGACCAATAAAGCTGTCATTGCTATGTCATGTAGACATCAGGCTGTTGAATGTCTTCTTCAGCTGTGTAGGACTCAGCAATTTTGGTTTTGCGTTTCTGGTCTGTTTGAGAATACTGCTGTTTAGGGAAAAGATTTCAAAATGACGTGGCTGCCAGGAAAATGTGAGTTGCATCTGATGGATCCCCAGATTACGACTTTGCAGTTTTTCACATACAGTCCTGATCTTTAATGCTGGTACAGTTATAATCTAGGTTTCACACGATGTCATTTTGTCAGGATTGTAATGTTGATTTAAAATCTGGTCCTGCTCATCCAGCCAAAGTCAATGGGAGTGAGAGATTAGATTGGGGAATGATTCATTCTGGGAGACACTGGCCTGCACTTTCTCCCCCAGTTTCCTATAGAACTTTTCTAAATTAGTGCATAAGTTGCCATCGTTAGTCTCTGTATATGATAACTACCCTGTCTAACCATCCATTGATCTGAAATGTTCCAGTCTGTGTATACAGACTGGAAGTTTCTTTTAAACATATTTAACAATGTTACTCCACACGCTCCACTGAGTAATTCCCCCCACCCCCCACCAAATCCATGGATAGGGAGGAAAGTGGTACTGTTAGTCAGTATAAAATGAAATAAGCACAATGTGTTAGAATGACTATCTGTCTAGAAATTTGCTTACATTGTCCAAGAAAAGGAAGAATATTGAATCTAAAATATTTTTGATTGCCACAGCTGCTTTTTGCCGTAGTATTTAGTCACCCAGCAGGACTGCTCAGGCGAGCTCATTCCAGTCAGCTTGGTTTAAATAGGTTCAGGATAGAATTAACTAGCTCCTTCTCCAGTGTGTGTTTTGCACTGATATAAAAGCATTATCTACTGGGCATTGGTCAGCAGGCTTTGGCTCCGAGTACTGAAGGATGTTGATTCATCGTCCAAAAACAGTTCCCAACCAATGTCACAATCTATTTCTGCCAGCTGGTTATCTTTGTATGTAGCAGCACTGTTCATATCTGAGACCCTCCTTCTGTCTTCTCTTCACCCTTTTCAAGTCACCAGTTGCGTCAGGTGAGATGTTCGTCAGTTTAGTCAATAAAGGGCTCTAATGAAAGCAAAATATCATGGTCACTGGGAATTGAGATATAAGCAGAAACAGCTGGAGGAACTCAGCAGGTCTAGCAGCATCTGTGGGTGGAAAAACAGACTTAACATTTCAAATCCTATATGACTTCAGAAGTGAAGAACTGAAGAAAAATCACTTCGACTCGAAACATTAAATCTGTTTCTCCCTCCACAGATCTGCTGTGTTCCTCCTTTCATATTGATAAGTATAGCATTGTCCTTCTTCCAAAATATGGAATTAAAGAAGCATTATTTAATTCTGTTCACTAAATGGGAAGTTTACAAAATGTTTCAGGTGAAGGTTGGTATATATTTTGTGAATGTATTGTATATATTTAATCTTGAAATTTAGATTATAATATAACTATATGTTAAAAGATTGTGACTGTATAGGTTCCAGCACATTGACTGTTTCTTTGTCTCACACATCACATTCATTAAAAGCAATGAGTTAAAATAAACACACTTAAACATTTTTGGGAAGAAATTTTATTCACAAAGTAGGACATAAAATCGAATCCCTGGGGAAATAGACAAAGTACAGGCTATTTTCATCTGCACACTGCAGGACCCTCCATGAATTCATCTTGTGACTAACCTGAAAGCACTTAATCTAAAACAAAAAGCTCTGTTTCCCCAGCAGTGATATCTCTTTCAGGTTCATGGATTCAAAATGAACAATAATTTGAAATGTGCACCTTCCTCAGACAACACATGCTACGCTTCTAAGTGTCAGTCTTTGTTGGTACTGCAAAACAATTTTTTTAAAAAAACAATTAAGCCATTGAGCTGGAACCTGCAACTTTAGTTACACTTGCCCTCAGACTGACTTCAGCAGATAAAATGCCATAGCAACTTGCTGTGATGTTTTGACTTGGAGCAGCGCCCTTCAGGGGGCCTGCTAAATCTGCCAGCCAAATGTGATGATCACCGGGGGAAGTCTGACAGCAATTTCGGAACATTCCAGATGTGCAGAATTTGCATTCCTTTTAAACATTTCTAGTTTCATTGATTCTCTCTGCTCCACTCATTCCCCCCCCCCCCCCCCCAACCCAATGAGATTAAAGTCACCTATTTATGAAGCTAGATCTTGGGGAGGTGTGACTAAGTGAAGAAGATTCAAGAAACATGCAGCAAGGTACAAAAGTTGGTAAGTCTGTTTGGTGATGCTGCCGGACTGCCCTGGGGAGAAGGGTATTCAAGACCATTATAAAGACCTACTGCCTCTAATTTGCCTGCCATTGAAATCTTGCCCAGAGTCAAGATGAGAGTGGTGCTGGAAAAGCACAGCAGGTCAGACAGCATCCAAGGAGTAGGAAAATTGACATTGCTGGTAAAAGTCCTTCATCAGGAATGATTTGAAATTTTACCGTCTTGTGAGCAGCCAGGTGTCCATTTTACTGCCTGTTTTACACTTTGTCATTGTGCCTGTATGTCTTAGTGATTTCTTCACACAGCCATTCTTGACCGGAACAAATACTGACTTTTAAAATTGCGGAAGGTTTCGATGGACACAGCCAGTGTGTTTTCAGCAGTGGGGGAAAAGCAAATCTAGCGTCACATTAATATAATTTAATCATCAAGAAATCCCAATTGGGAATTCAGGAGAAACCGCTCTGACAAGGCTGGCGGTGAGAAGGTGGAATTCACTCCTACAGGAAGCGATTAAAGAGACTAATAAAGATATACTTTAAAGAAAAGCAAGGTTGGCACATGAGGGAATCAGGAATTACAGGGTAATGTTGATTGATCCAGAAGAGGAAAGGTAGCTTGAGTGGAATGTAAATACTAGGATAGAATGGCTGAGCTGATTGACTTGATTTTGTGCTGTACGTTACAAATGCCCAAGCATTGCTCAGAAAGCTGGGAAATGTTAATACATTTTAACCTGTTGTCATCTGTGTTTCCTGTAGCTGAGGCCTTAGGTTTGGATCATATGGTTCCTGTTCCATACAGGAAGATTGCCTGTGACCCAGAGGCAGTGGAAATCATAGGGATTCCAGAAGGAATTCCCTTCAAGCGACCTTGCACCTATGGAGTTCCCAAATTGAAACGCATCTTGGAAGCAAGGCACAAAGTTCGGTTTGTTATTAAAAGGTAAGCTGGGTTCAAGAGGTGTGGCCAGTAAGCTATTCAGTTGCAGGTGGCATCACAGCCAAGTCTATTGCAGTATGCATGAGTCATTCTGGGGTGACAGATCAGGAGTTAGATTCTTGGCTGGTTTTCACTTCTATGTTGGCAATGCCAATTGTATTTGCCCAGCTGACATCCAAGCTGCAATAAAATATGGAGAGGTCATAGGGTCACTTTAATCAAACTCATTGGGTGGGAAATGTTGGTTTTATACCCAGATAAATATTAGTGTCCGTTGACTTCATTGACTGAGATGTCAAAACGCACAATCTCGTCAATTGTCAATAGGTGTGTCTGGTTATAATTAGCCTCTCTGATTCAAACCAAGAACCTCTGCCTTTTAAGCTACAGTTTCAAGCTAGATGGTACCTTTCACTTTGAGGTAATTAATTATGGAAATAAATTCCAAGCAAAACATACTGCATTGTGCAGATAGAATGCCACAGTTCCCCTTATTCAACAGATCATCACAGGTGCTGACGGAATTGCTATTTTTTCAAACTGTATGTACTTTTCTGCAAACCAGACTGTGGTCTCTGGTGTCTCTATCCCGGTCATGATCAATTCTGTTGTGCAACATTCTACAAGGAAGCACTCAACAGCAACCGAACAATTTTCCCTAACACCTTGTGTTGAAGCAGTGAGCCTGTGCTCATCGCTGTTCCATTGAGAATTCACATGGATGCAACATTCCAGGCACACACTTTTGTCCTGCTCTGGGATTCTTTCTGCTTGAATACAGATGAGTCGCCATTTTAGCATTAGCAGAGGGAGCTGTACTATTTGATAAAAATGTCATACTTCTGTCAGCATAGTTTTGGTTTCTTGACTATCCATTTAAATCCAGCCAGAGTTAATCAAAAACCAACTGCAGTACAAATTCATGCTCTAAATTAATCTCTGTGTGATGTTCAACAATGTATTGGCTGCCAGCAGTCATGGAATTCTTCAAACCTGACAAATGCATTGAGCCACGCCCAAGATAGTGGGTGGCACGGTGGCTCAGTGGTTAGCACTGCTGCTCACAGTGCCAGAGACCCGGGTTCAATTCCTGCCTCAGCCAACTGTCTGTGTGGAGTTTGCACATTCTTCCTGTGTCTGCGTGGGTTTTCTCCGGGTGCTCCGGTTTCCTCCCACGGTCCAAAAATGTGCAGCTTAGGTGAATTGGCCATGCTAAATTGTCCATAGTGTTAAGTGAAGAGGTAAATGAATGCGTCTGGATGGGTTGCACTTCGGAGGGTCAGTGTGGACTTGTTGCCGAAGGGCCTGTTTCCACACTGTAAGTAATGCCAAATCTAAATCTAAAAATGTGAATTGCAGTTCTTTTTTTAAACTGCTCACGTGGAGCTGGATTTCCTCTGATTTTGGAGCCAAGTGACGTAAGCGGGGTATTCCTGGCACAGTGTAGGATACAGTCCCCTACAAGAATTTTCCCTGTATTGACCAATTAGTGTCCAATAGTAGCCTCACCAGCCCAAAGGAGCAGTGGTTCAGGTAAAGGACAGAGCTTTGAGGGCACCGTTGTGGAGGGTATTGTTTGGCTGCAGTTAGTGGCAGAGAAAAAGTGAGGACTGCAGATGTTGGAGGTCAGAGTCCAAATGTATGGTGCTGGAAAAGCACAGCCAGTCAGGCAGCATCCGAGGAGCAGGAGACTCGACATTTCAGGCATAACCCCTTCATTAGGAATCAGCTATGTTCCTGAGATGCTGCCTGACCTGCTGTGCTTTCCTGGTGCTACAGTTTTCAACTACTGTGGCAGAGAATCATATCCAGAGTACTGGCCGTCGGGCACACCATCAGGAGATCACCTCCAGGCACCCCTCAAGGGTCCCTGAATGATAATCGTCTTCTGCTGGTCTTCAAATCACCCTGTCATTGGCTACCTGCTTATTGTGAGGACATGTTGCCTCCAATCCCATCTCCAGAAAAAGTGATCTGATGGTGGGGTAGAGTCACCAAACAGGCACACTGCGAAGCAGTGTGAATGTTCGCATTGTTGTGTGCATACTGAGCCCCAGTGGGAACAAAGACATCACCAATGGTGATTGGATTTAGAGGTGCACTCATCAACCTTAAAACTGGACAGTCAAAATATTAACACTTTAGCCACTGTGCACCCACTGTGCTGGCTGAACCAAGAGGTACTTCATAGAGTCACAAGGCACAAGGCAGGAGCTGTTGTCATATCCAAGTACATTTTACAAACCTTGAATGTCACAGAGTGAGGAGGATTGATTTATGATTGACTGGTGTATAACCTCACACCTGTGTACTTGAGCAGTGGCTTAGCCCTTTCCAAACAAAGACTGAAGTGACTCCTGCAGAAGGTCTGAGCCACCAGTGGATTGACCTTACCCTCTTATTGCAGTGAGTCAGGGGAGGGGGGCATCAGAAGATCAGTGCCCTGAAAGGAAGTTCAAACCCGAAGTTTTCCTTTTCCTCAAGTGGTTGTTTTCTGGTTGCTGGGGTGCTCAGGTACAATGGTGTAGGTCGCCTACCTGAGCTGCAGCTGTTGTTAACCTGGAACCTGTGCTCATTAAGTTCACACACAGCCTCTCTGTTGTTGGCTTGCTGCTCATCATAAGAGTTCCAGTTACTAAGTCAGAAGGTTTTGCTGATTGAAATTGCTTGTACGTTTTGTAAACGCCAAATTTATCTGTTTGCTTTTGTAAATTTGTCTCTCTTTTCTGCAGGATGTTTGATGAGCGAGTTCTGACAGGTAAGCTGGATAGTAGATAACTGTCTCCTTGAAAACTCAGGCCTTTTGCTTACCCTGACCTTTTGATCTGCACTGCTGACACGGGCCTCATCAAAATTCTCAGCTCAGCCTCCCTTCAGCGATCACATTTGACAGATGGAATTGATGGGGAATCCCATGTTAGTGTCAATGTTAGTGGTTAGGCTTCTATTGAATCAGTTAGAGGGAAGTATATGAGAGATTCTTGGAAATTGTTCTTCAGCCATCAATCAAGTGGCCTAGAACAAAGATCAACATTGATTTTACACTGGCTCCTTTGGACAACATCTTCATTATGCTCTTGACAAATAATTCATTTCACTTGAAGGCATCTCTTGAATCTTTTAGAACATTAAGTTTGGATCTCCCTGGAGTCTTATCACATTCTTGCTCAAGGTGTGATCTTAGAATTGTCTCATTTGCGAAGTAGTTGTGCCAAGCTCCTTGAACATCTGAGATGGTGACCTCCAGAAAATGAGAGCAGCATCTTGCCATTATGATGCTTTTTGCTACTTTGCTTGGATGTTCCCTGAAAAACAAAAATCATCTCTCGGCTTCAGAGTTGTGTAGCAATAATTTGGGAAAGAGAGCATCTCATCGCAAATCCATCCAGCAAATGAAATAAATGACAAGCTGCTGGTCAACTATGAAGCAGAGAAAGACATGACTGACCTCCCCTCCTCGAAAGGGTTGAGTTGGCCTCCTTACTCCAGGGGCTATGAGCACACTAAAAGCACCGTGTTCGAATTCACTCCACAAGCCTGCAGGCAGCCACAAAAAGGCAGCTGCTTTAATGGTTTTCTCTGTGCCAGTTCATATCCCTTGAGGGTGTGGCTGTATTTCAGGCGTGGAAGGGAACGGTGTGACGCCCTGAGGTTAACAACAGATAAACAGCATAACTTGATACTTGCACAGTTTATACAACTCTTTTAATCTTGTTAAACCTGCTGTGGCAATGCTTTCATGTTCTGTAATTTGATCATTCATTGTGAAAGAGATTTTCAAATATAACCCATGTTTATGTCAAAACAACATCAGACTTGAGGCATTCCATGCCATGTTAATGTTCTAAAGGATTCAAGAGAAGCCTTCAGGTGAAATGAATTATTTGTCAAGAGCATAATGAGAATGTTGTCCAGAGGAGCCAGTGTAAAATCAATGGCCAAACAGCACCCTGCTATATTGCACCGTTTCTATGATTTAATGATATTTGAGTTATCATTTCTTATTGACAGTATAAATAGGTATGACACCATGATGCAAACTTAATTTCGTTGACAAATTGGTTTAATTGGCTGTGTGGTGTAACATTCTTTGTGTAATAGAAGGTACGTATTTGAATACACAGAGCATCATTCATTTTAGACAGAAAGAACATGTATATATGTTGCACCTGTTTCAACTCAACCAACCAGGCAACCACCATTCACTCATTCAATTCTCCAATGTCCTGTCCAACCAGAATCAATCTGCCTGATTTAAAATTCAAACAAAGCACGGCAGTTAAGTGTCAATCATCATTAATTGCTGCATTCTCCATGGAAATGCCTCTACCAATCAAAATCCACTTGCCAACCAGTCAGCACACTCCTCTCAAGTTGTATAAATGTTTGTCTTTCCATTAAATTGTTATTCTTTAAAATTGTCTGGATGAGTGCAAGATGAAAAGCATTGAATTTTTTCAGCAATATTCAAACTGTTTTAAGTTAGAGATAATGCATCCTCGGGATATCATCATAGAGACACCTTTACATAGTTATACAAAATATAAAATTTCATTAGAACCAGAGAACTGGTGGGCAGCTAATGTTATTCTGATACTCTAGGGAACTACAGACAGGTCAGCTTAACAGTAGGAATGATAATAGAAGCTTCACTTCAAAATGTAATAGAAAAACATTTAGAAACCAAAAGTATATAATTAAGAATAGTTAACAAGTATTTCAAAAGGGAAGATCATGGTTAAGCAAATATGTTGTGTTCTTTTGAGAAGTTAACGGTAATGAGGGAAATGTAAAATGCTTAGATTATCAAGAGGCCTTTAATAAGGTACCATATGGTCAAATCAAGCAGTCATTAAGAACATAAACTGGGGAAGGAGCAGGCCATCTGGCCCTGGAGCCTGCTCCACCATTCAGTAAGGTCACAGCTGATCTTACAGCAGACTCAGCTTCACTTACCCACCCACTCACCATAACCCTTAATTCCTTCACTGTTCAAAAATCTACCTTTTGCCTTAAAGCCATTCAATGAGGTAGGCTCAAATACTTCAATGGGTAGGGAATTCCACAGATTCACAACCTTCTGGGTGAAGAAGTTCCTCCTCAACTCAGTCCTAAATCTACTCCCCTTTATTTTGAGGGTATGCCCCTAGTTATAGTTTCATCTGTCAGTGGAAACAGCCTCCCTGCTTCTATCCTATCTATTCCCTTCATAGTTTTATAAGTTTTTACAACCCCCCTCCCCCCACCTTCTAATTCCACTGAACATCATCCTGGTCTACTCAATCTCTCCTCTAAACAAAAACCCAGTTACAAGCTAAAATAAGTAATACTCCAGTTGCTGGAAGGTGAGGGGTGGTTTGTTCCACAGGAATTAATGCCGGAAACAATATCATTCACAATTTACAAATGATTCACATTTTGAAACTGGAAGTAAAATTTCAAAATATATGGATGATGCCAGTTTCTAGCTATTGTTAATATTGAAAACAATTGCAACAAATTGCTTGCAGATTGAACATATTATTGATAATGAAGTTAAATGTAAATAAACAATGCATTTTGGTAGCAGGTATATGGGGTGCATATTCTCCTGAAAATAGGGGTCTAAATTAGATAGAGAGCCAAAGAGTCATAGAGCTTTCTGGGATACAGATTCTCCATCATTAGAAGTGGTAACACAGGTTAACAGTGGCATGAGGATGCCAACAAAGGAGTAGGTTTCTTTCTCTGTGGTAGAATTTGGAAATAAAGCAGTTCTATTAAGTTTGTGTCTAACTCTGTTCACACACAATTGATGGACATTTTGGGTCTCGTTCTTTTCAAACAGTGTAGAGTTAGTTGGAGCTGAAACTGCAAAGAAGTTTTGTGCAGATTGTAACACTTGCTGAGAGGCTTTAACTATGAGGAACAAATGAACAGATCAATACTTTTTGTCTATATCAGGATCACAGTAGGGTAGACATAGAGAAAATGGGCCTGTCTAAGCTCCCCATTTCGATAGGGATCTAGCCCCAGTCTCCACATGCAGTAGGTGGTGGGAAAACCTATTTGACCTCATTCTCACCCATCCACCTGCCAAAAGTGTATCCTACCCTATGGCAGTTTTGGTCAGGATCACCACCTCGTTGTCCTTGTGGTGACAAAGTCGCATCTTCATACTGAGGACATGCTTCATTATGTTATTTGGCACTAATATTGTGTGAAATGGAATAGGTTCAGAACAAGTGTAGCAGTTCAAACTTGGACATTATCCATGAGGGGAAGTGGATTATCAACAACGGCCGAATTGTTCAACTACAGACTGTAACCCCATAGCCCAGCTTATCCCTCACTCAATTATTACCATCAAGTCGGGGAACCAACCTGGTTCAATGAGGCATGCAGGAGATTGTGTGGAAGCAGCACCAGAAAGACCTAGAAATGAGTTGCCAACCCAGTAAAACTAAACACAGGATACATGCTTCTTGAACAGCAGAAACAACATGTCTTAGACAGAGGTAAGTGATCCTATAACGACTGAACAGACCAAGACTCTAGAGCCCTGCTACATCCAGTCATGAATTGTGGTGGGCAATTAATTAACTAAACCAAGGAAGAGACTCCATACAATGGCAGAGCCATCTGTGTTTTAAACAGACAATCCTTTTTTGAAGCAGTGACCATTTGCTCTACATATTTCCTCAAAAGGAAACATCCTTTCCACATCAGCCTTGAAAAGCCCGTCAAAATCATACTTGTTTCAGTTAATCACCTCCCTAACTCCAGCAGATACAATAAGAGTCATGCAGCATGGAAACTGACCCTTTTGATCCAACCAATCCAAAATCCTAAATTAAACTAGTCCAACCTG
Source organism: Hemiscyllium ocellatum (assembly GCF_020745735.1). Classification (NCBI taxonomy): domain Eukaryota; kingdom Metazoa; phylum Chordata; class Chondrichthyes; order Orectolobiformes; family Hemiscylliidae; genus Hemiscyllium; species Hemiscyllium ocellatum. The sequence continues at coordinate 43,744,216 of NC_083431.1, forward strand.
CTTGCACTTGGCCCATATCCTCCGAATATTTCTTATTCATGTTCTTATCCAATTGTCTTTTAAACATTGTAACTGAATCTGCATCCACCACTTCCCCTGGAAGCTCATTCCATCAGCCTTGCCCTATCTAATTTTCCTCATAAAGCAACTAGCCAATTCCAGATACTAGGAGAAAGTGAGGACTGCAGATGCTGGAGATCAGAGCTGAAAATGTGTTGCTGGAAAAGCACAGCAGGTCAGGCAGCATCCAAGGAACAGGAAATTCGACGTTTCGGGCATAAGCCCTTCATCAGGAATTCCTTATGCCCGAAACGTCGAATTTCCTGTTCCTTGGATGCTGCCTGACCTGCTGTGCTTTTCCAGCAACACATTTTCAATTCCAGATACTAGCCTAGTAAATATTCTTTCAACTGCTGCCAATGTATTGTTATTTTTTAAGAAGTTGTTAATACAGTACACAGTATTATCCGATCTGGTCTCATTAATGGCCTGTATAACTGAAGCATAATCATTTGATTTTTATTTTCAGTTCTCATAAAAGCGAATGATAACATTCTAATAGCTATCCAAATTATTTACTGTGCCTGTATATTAACTTTTTACAATTCATGATATGTGGCTCCCTCTGCACCTCTGATCTCTGTAAACTTCCACTATTTAAATAATATGTTTTTTTTTATTCTGCTAAAACGGACAAGTTCACATTTTCTGCATAATACTCCATTTGCCACCTCTCTCAATCTGCCCATGTCCCCACATACAGAGGATTGCCAGTCAGTTTCTCTGATTTATCTAATACTAATAGCTCAAAATTACATCATTTTTTTTTGAATTGACAATGTCAATATAATGTAAATAGGTCCACCTCTCTCCTCATTGCCCACTGATTTTAGTGCAGTTTAATGACCAAATTAGAATCAATATTTTATTTAAATGTTGTGCTTTCTTGCAACCTGTGCAGAAAATCATTTTAAAATTAATTCTTCAAAACCTCGCAGACCTTTGATGAGAAAATGTTCTCCTACCTGCTTTGTTCAATTCTTTTCTCTCATTGGGAATCTCATAACCAAGCAGCTCTTGCAAAGGCAGCTTAAGAATATGAATGTTCTGTTTGTTCTAGGAAACAAGTACATACGGGATGGTTCCAAACCAGACAGCCATTCTCCGTTGGATGAGGAGTCCCACAGAACAATAGCATTGGACATGACCCCAAAGAACCACATTTGCAGGTAGGAAATGGTTAACTTTATCAACTTCTAATGTGAGCAATCATTAACAAAGATGGAGCTTGCCTTTATGTCACAACCTCAGGACATCCAAAGCAATTTATTACCATTGAGCTACTCTTTGAAGTGTATTCACCATTACTGGGCAAAATACTGATCCAATCCATGAAACAGTGCAACTCAATGATTCATAATGAGATTTTGTTTTTAATGAGGACATTTAATTCATTTAGTAGTGAATTCCCAGAGCTTTTACACGTATTGAGTAGTGTTGTGGAATTTTTGTTTATCCACCTGAGAGCTTCAGCTTGCCCATTTCATCAAAAGATGGAACCTCTGACAGTGTAGCACTTCCTCAGTCCTGTACCAGCCAGCCTTGGTTTTCAAGCCACTGGTGTGAATCCTCACTTCAGTGCTCCCACGAAAACTGTGGCTGATAGCTAATTACTCACTTCTTCATATGATTGAAGTCCCACCATCGATAATCTTATCCTCTTGTCATTCAATAATGTAACATTGATCACCAAGCAAATAATCCAAAAATGTATTAGAGCACTTTTATATTGTAAAAGTTTTTTCATATCACCTGTATTATAGCCACTCATGCTCATTTAATGCACATTGGTTTGCTTCGACATCATGTCTGCTTCTACAAATTACCATGTGGACTCCAATCAGCCTTACTCTTTGCTTTGTTATCCTAATTGTACAAGGTTCCCACTCTGATGGAATGAGAGTAAGGCTGATTGGAGTCCACATGGTAATTTGTAGAAGCAGACATGAGTCTTAATGAATACTTTCCATTGTTCTTCAAGAAGAAGGGAGCAACACAGGCATTCAGGATGAAGCGTGTGAAATATTGAATGGAGGATAAAGAGGTTAGCATCCTTGAGAGTGAATAAATTGCCAGGCCTGGATCACATGAATTCCAGGCTGATGAGATGAACAAGAGGGGAAAGAACAGACCCTGGCCATCGTTGCACAATTCTTTCTGGCTACAGGCACAGTGCTGTTAATATAATGTTGTGGCTTAAAAGGGAGGAAGAGATCTTTTGTGTAATTAAAGGTCAGTCAGCCTAATCTCAGTAATGCACAAAACCATTGGAAAAATCTTTAAGGGACACGTCAAACTGTCATTTCGAGAGACACGGTTTAGCAAAGCACAGATTTGTGAAGGGTAGGTGCTGTTTAACTAACTTGCTTGAACGTTTTTACGTTAATGAGGGTAGCATGGATTTTAGTAAGACTTTTGGCAAGGCAGTCCATGGAAGACAAGCCCAAAACATGAGATCCAGTGGTAAATGACAAGGGTTGGATCCAAAATAAGTTAAATGGAAGCAAAACATTTTGTTCAGTGCATGTTTCTTGATTTGGTTATTTCTAGTGGGGTTCCACAGAGCGCAATGACTTGATTTTGGGTTAAAAATCTGAGCCTTAAACATGGGGCAACAGTTTGAAAAAAAATTGCCAATGATGCAAAAATTGATTTTGTGGTTGATAATGAGGAAGAAAGCTGTTGATTGTCGGGAGGTATCAATGTCGAGATTGTGTTGCTAGAAAAGCACAGCAGGTCAGGCAGCATCTGAAGACACACTCAACTCTGGTCTGCTGCATCTGCAGTCCTCACTTTCTCCTGGGAGGTATCAATGGACTGGTCAAGTGGGCAGAAAGGTGGCAATTTGCAGAAGTGTGAGTTAATGGCTTTGGGAAAGGCAAACATGGCAGTGACATGCACAATAAACAGTGGGATCCTGAGAATTGCCAAGAAACAGCAGGACATTTTGAGTATGTGACTGCAGAACCCTGAAGGTAGCAAAACAGGTAGTAGTTTATGTGTGGTCTGTCCCAGAGAAAGGATTGTCTGCTGATGCTTTCTCATGAGTTGTTTTTTCTTGGCAAGTTTTGTTGGTGGGTGGTTTCAATGTCTTTCACAGGGATAAGGGGGAGCAGGCTGACTCAGCCAGAACAGAAATTGAACCCTCGCAGTTGGAGATTTTCCTGAACCTGTGCTAAGCCATCAAGCTAACTTGTGCCCCAGGGCATGTGTATAATGCACTTAAGAAGGAAAGTGTAATACTTTCCTTTATTAGTCTGAACAGAGAAATAAGGTAAGGGAAGCTATGCAAGAACTGCGTCAAAGATGAGTTGGGCCCGTTTTGGTTATCATGTTACAGAAGGATGTGACAGGACTGCAGCACATGCTGAGGATATTTGTGGGAGTGTTGCTAGAAAGTGAGAATTTCAGCTTTTAAAAAAAGTTGGAAGAGATGAGAGTTACTTTCCTTGCAAGAGATAAGTCTGAAGATTTATCTGAGGTGTTTAAAATTGAAGAGCCTGTGTAGAATGGACTCAATGTCAATGGCTCAGAGGCATGATTTAAATTCATGGTAGGGGGTTAAAAGGTGGAGTGCGAGGAGGTTTCTTTTTCGCCCAGAGCCGGGGGAGGATCAGGAATTCACCGCCTGATAGGGTGGCAGAGGCAAAAACTCTCAACATTTTTCATTAAATTTTGGATCTGCATTCAATGCTGCAGCCTTCAGGTACACAAAGAGCAAGGGTTGGAAATGGGATTAGGCTGAGTATTAGGTATGGCTAGCAAAGGCATGGTCAGCTGACTGGTCTTCTGTGTTATAAATGGTCTATTTTCAGGTCTAGCAACTGCCTCCAATCTCTCACAACAACTGAATGGTTTGGAAAGTGCACTCTGTACTAAACAAAATTACCTTTTTATAGGCTACTACTGATATTTTTTTCACACTTAACAGCACTTTAAAATTGGTACAAAATATTAAGAGTTGCAAAACTAATTTTCCACAAAGATGTGACTTATCACAGATGAATATTAACTTTAGTACAATATACAAGTAATATTTAGATTATATTAGATTACTTAGTGTGGAAACAGGCCCTGCGGCCCAACAGGTCCACTCCAACCCTCTAAAGAGTAACCCACCCAGACCATTCTCCTACATTTATCCCTTCACCTAACACTACGGGCAGTTTCAGTATCTACTCTTCATGAGTTTAAAGATGATCAAACCAACCTTTCCTGCTCTATAGCAAGCTCATAGCAAAAGATTGGATCTGCCATTCATATTTGAGTGAGTTATAAAACTCAATTAGTTTTATTTAGTTAGTTCACCTGAATTAGTTCACCTCTGGACTATCTGAAAAAGTGCAATCCAAATTATATGATGCTTAACCAAGCCAACAAATCACAAAAGGACCATAATGTTAACCAGCTGAAATATGACATTGAACACAAAATTCCATCAACCTAACATTATTTGACAAAACTCTGTGATCCCATTATTCCTACCAGGCAGTTAATGATTGAGGATTCCTTTCAGATGCACGATTGTAGGGATTCTATAATATGTTTCTATAATTCATCAAAATCCTATTAGCATGAGCATGGTCCATCTGAGTCTCAGCATGAGCTGGCTTTGTTGAGTGATGAGTTTATCCCAAGGTACAAGGTTGCAGTATAGCTTGGTAATGGCCACATTTGCAGTACTGCTTTTAATAAGATTAGCTTTACAATTATAGATAAAGTGTCACACATACCTCTCCACAAGTAGGCTATCTGTTTGTGACATGGATTTAAAAGGTACCACTCTACCTTTTTATCATGTTCTATCTCATGAGAAATGCTCATGATATTGTCACGACATGGTATTATCTGACCTGAGGATATATCAGTCTCATGCTCCTCCTTACCCTGAAATTGTTTGAAGCATGACGTGCTATTGAAAACGTGCTACTCTGCTGTAATCTAATACCTTCATATTAGTCCAGACACTTAAGTGTCTGTGAATGGAATGTCTGTCCATAGAATCATAGATCTGTACAGCACGGAAACAGACCCTTCAGTCCAACGCATCCATGCTGACTAGATGTCCGAAGGTAATCCAGTCCCATTTGCCAGCACTTGGCCTATATCACTTTAAACCTTTCCTGTTCATGTATCCATCCAGCTGTCTTTTAAATATTGTAATTGTACCAGCCTCAGCCACTTCATCCAGCAGCTCATTCCATACACGCAACACCCCCTGCGTGAATAGTTTGCCCTTTGGGTCCCTTTTAAATCTTTCCCCTCTCATCTTAAACCTATGTCCTCTACTTTTGGACTCTCCCACCCTGCTGAAAAGATCTTGACTAATCACCCTATCCTTGCTCCTCATAATGTTATAAACCTCTAGAAGGTCACCCCTCAGCCTCTGATGCTCTAGGGAAAACAGCCCCAGCCTATTCAGTCTCTCCCCATAGCTCAAATCCTCCAACCCTGGCAACATCCTTGTAAATCTTTTCTGATCCCTTTCAAGTTTCACAACATCCTTCCAATAGGAAGGAGACCAGAATTGCACGCAATATTCCAAAAGTGGCCTAACCAGTGTCCTGTACAGCCGCAACATGACTTCCCAACTCCTGTACTCAATACTCTGACCAATAAAGAAAAATATACCAAACACCTTCTTCACTATCCTATCTACCTGAGACTCTACTTTCAAGGAGCTATGAACCTGCCCTCCAAGGTCTCTTTGTTAAGCAACACTCCCTAGGACCTTACCATTAAGTGTATTATTCCTGCTAAGATTTGCTTTCCCAAAATGCAGCACCTCACATTTATCTAAATTAAACTCCATCTGCCCCTCGTCAGCCCATTGGCCCATCTGATCAAGATCCCGTTGTAATCTGAGGTAACTCTCTTCGCTGTCCACTACACCTCCAATTTTGGTGTCATCTGTGAACTTACTAACTATACTTCTTATGCTCACATCCAAATCATTTATGTAAATGATGAAAAGTAGTGAACCCAGCACCGATCCTTGTGGCAATCCACTGGTCACAAGCCTCCAGTCTGAAAAACAACCTTTCACCACTACCCTCTGTCTTCTACCTTCGAGCCAGTTCTGTATCCAAATGGCTAGTTGATTCTGTATTCCATGAGATGTAACCTTGTTAACCAGTCTGCCATAGGAACCTTGTCAAACGCCTTACTGACGTCCATACAGATCACATCCACCGCTCTGCCCTCATCAACCCTCTTTGTTACTTCTTCAAAAAAACTAAATCAAGTTCGTGAGACATGATTTCCCACACACAAAGCCATGTTGACTATCTGTAATCAGTCCTTGCCTTTCCAAATACATGTACATCCTGTCCCTCAGGATTCCCTGTAACAACTTGCCCACCATTGATGTCAGACTCACCGGTCTATAGTTCCCTGGCTTGTCCTTACCATCTTTGTTCAATAGTGGCACCACGTTAGCCAACCTCCACGTTTCTGGCACCTCACCTGTGATTATCATTAATACAATAATATCAGCAAGGGGCCCAGCAATCACTTCCCTATCTTCCCATGGAGTTCTAGGGTACACCTGATCAGGTCCTGGAAATTTATCCACTTTATGCATTTCGAGATATCCAGCACTTCCTCCTCTGTAATATGGAGATTTTTCAAGATGTCACCATCTATTTCCCTACACTCTGTATCTTCCATGTCCTTCTCCACGGTTAACACTGATGCAAAATACTCATTTAGTATCTTCCCCTTCTCTTTCGGCTCCACACAAAGGTCACCTTGCTGATCTTGGAGGGGCCCTATTCTCTCCCTAGTTAGTCATTAAATTTACACAGAAACATTCTGATTTAGCTGAAGTTAAGAATGGCTTTAATTATTTTATTAACAAAGAAGTCCCATCTAAAATGAGGCAGAACCATTGATGTCTACAAATACAATCAATCAGTGCTTTCTCAAGATAACATTTGACTGAGATGTGTAAGAAGCTCTAATAGAGGACTTGATTAATTAGACAAAGGTCAGGATTCAGTTGTTCCTTCCCTTTGGCTGCATAAATTGTGATATCAATAGTTATAGAGTCATAGAAATGAAATGTATAGAACCAGACTCTTCGGTCCAACTCATCCATGCTGCCCAGATATCCTAAAGTAATCTAGTCCCATTTGCCAGCACTTGGCCCATATCCCTCTAAACTCTTCCTAGTCATATACCCATCCCGATGCCTTTTAAAAGTTGTAATTGTACTAGCCTCCACCATTTCCTTTGGCAGCTCATTCCATACATGTACCTCCCTTTGCATGAAGAAGTTGCCCCTTAGGTTCCTTTTGAAATCTTTCCCCTTTCACTCTAAACCCATGCCCTTTAGTTCTGGACTCCCCAAACCCAGGGAAAAGACCTTGTCTATTTACCCTATCCATGATTTTATAAACCTTTAATAAGGTCACCCCTCAGCCCAGGGAAAACAGCCCCAGCCTATTCAGCCTCTCCCTGTAGCTCATATCCTCCAACCCTGGCAATATCCTTTAAATCTGTTCTGAACCCTTTCAAGTTTCACAACATCTTTCCAATAGGAAGAAGACCAGAATTGCACACAATATTCCAGAAGTGGCCTAACCAATGTCCTGTACAGCTGCAACATGACCTCGCAACTCGTATACTCAATACTCTTACCAATAAAGGAAAGCATACTAAACACTTTCTTCTCCCTGAGACTCCAATTTCAAGGAACTATCAACCTGAACTCCAACAGTCCTCAGGACCTTACCATAAAGTGTGTAAGTCTTACCCTGATTTCAAAAGTGCAGCACCTCATATTTGTCTAAATTAAACTCCACTTGCCAATCTTTGGTCCATTGGCCTATCTGATCAAGATCCTATTGTACTCTGAGGTAGCCTTCTTTGCTATCCACTACATGTCCAATTTTGGTGTCATCTGCAAACTTACTAATTATACCTCTTCCTATGTTCACATTCCAAATCATTTATATAGATGACGAAAAGCAGTGAACCCAGCGCCAATCCTTAGGGTACACCACTGGTCACAAAGACCTTTTATAACACATTAACCAATTTATAGATAGTTGTTCAAAGATGTTATTACTCACCTCTGACACTGGTCGGTCTTGTGCCCAGACATCCTGGCCCAGAGGCAGAGACACTACCACTCTGCTACAAGTGTTCTTGATTCATTGGCTTTTTTAAAAAAAAGTAATCTATTTTTCTAATCAACCTGTTCTGAGGTGTTATCACGTACCTCCTGGAGCAGGTCGAACCTGAACCCAGTCCTCTTGGTCCAGGGGTAGGGACACTACCACTGCTCCACAAGCACCTTTTGATTCTTTGGTTCTAGCTAATGGCTTTAATCAGGAGCAAGCGCTGAAGTTAAGTTTGCTGAAAAGTTTCTCTGCTTTTGGTTCAAAATCGCAAGGATTTTGTTTTTTCCCCAGAGTACATAGTATATCATTTGTTCACAGTGTTCCCAGAATAATTCCTGGCATAGCAAAAATGAAGACGGTGCCTTCTATTTCTTGAATATATGTTCATTTCTTCTCACAGTGTGGATATCAGGGGCAGTACCAGACGTCATTATCCATTTCCTGCTGTCCTGAGGAAGTGATAGTGGCCCTCCAGTGTGACGAGGTGCTAGAGCACTGCACAGGGTTGTGTCAGATTGGTGTGGGACTGTAATCATGGATAGGCTAGACCAGCCGGAACAGCAGCTTTCTTCTCCTAAAAGACCAGAATATACCAATTCAGCTCTTATGGGTTCTGTTCATTTTTACTGACACTAACTGTTTATTTCTAAATTTAATCATGGAATCCCTACAGTGTGGAAATAGGCCCTTCGGCCCAACAAGTCCATACCGACCCTCCAAAGAGTAATCCACCCGGACCCATTCCTCTACGTTTAACCCCTAACTGATGCACTTAACCTACACATCCTTGAACACTATGGGCAATTTAGCACTGCCAATTCATCTAACCTGCACATCTTTGGACTGTGGAAGGCAACCAGGACGCCACAGGACACCCACGCAGACACGGGGAAAATGTACAAACTCCACACAGTCACCCGATGCTGGGATCGAACCTGGGTCCCTGGTGCTGTGAGGCAGCAGTGCTAATCTCTGAACCACCATGCCGTCCAATTCTGAAATTGAATTCAGATTCTCATGTTAGGATTTGAGTTCCTTTTCTTGGGAATATCAGTCAGAATCTCTGGATTACTACTTCACTAATGTGACTAGTAGCCCAACCAAAGGGGGCTGGTTAACAGGCTCTAGTACTTTACCCAAGTTGCTGGTGCTCACATATGAGAATTGTCTTCAGTTGGAGAAGAGCTCAATTCTGATCTCACTGTGCATTCATGCTGAGCGTTATTGAATAATGAGGAGGGATTGGGACTCTGATTGTTAATCCCTCTCACAGTCCAAGCTCCTGAGAACAACTGTGATACTTGGCCCCAATTTCTCAGTGAAAGGGCAGATGCTTGTACACAATGGTCTGTACTAATGCAAACCTGGCATAGCCTTTCTCCAGTAGCACCCAGGTAAAAACAATGACAGCAGATGCTGGAAACCAGATTCTGGATTAGTGGTGCTAGAAGAGCACAGCAGTTCAGGCAGCACCCAGCCATTCATGTCAGAATGAAAGGAATCTTTGAGAAGGTGAATACTTGGTTTAGAATTATTTTGGATTTCTGCCTGTTGCTCATCCCCAAATTGCCTGCCCCACCCAGAAAAAAAATCTTTCCTTTGCATTTCTAATGCATCTCTGACAAAAAAACTTCCTAGTGAATATAAACACAGCAATTTGTCTACATATTAATTGCCTGTTTCTGTCAAAGCAAGACCGTTCAAGCTTTAAGTAAACTCCCTGTCCCAATTTTCCTTCTAAACACACACAACCTGGTAATTTATTCCCATCTGAATGCGTCGCCATCTGGTTTGGTGCCAAGGCAACTAACATAATGCACAATTATTGGGCTATTTTTTTCCCCTCCCAATAGAGAAGGGAGATGTACCAAACACATGGTCAACCCTCCTTCAATTCAAATCTTTTCATCCTGTATGTTGTGGAGGTTTCAGTCTTAATTACAATGGTGATAGTACTGGTGCTTGCTGTTATTTGTAGATAAATAACGCATTGTTTCTGCAAACGTGTGATTAGCAACTTTTGGACAGTTGGGTTTATCCAAGTTTTGCCTCTTCATCATTAGCCTCATGAAAACCTCACAATGGAAATGCACTGAATGCAGTGAAGGTACTTAATTTACTTGGTAGATTGGGACTAGACTCACCACAGAACATAGAGGTTTGTTATCTCCAGCATAAACATTCTATTAACCACATGCTAAGTGTTAATTATTGCCAATTAACCTTTCTAGAACTAGAAATTACTCTTTCTGGTATTGGAAACAACTGTTGGAGGTAAAATCTCCTTCAGTAGAGTATTAATTGTTTCCTTTTTCAATTGTCATGTTAACATTTTTTAAAAATACCTTTGTTTTTCTATTCTGTCTCTGCGCTTGACTAATCAGTTTTTTTTCTTTTTCTGTTGCTGATTTGACATTGAATTTATCCACTCTAATGTGTACTTCCTCCTTGGGTCCTGCCCTGGTAATTTCACAGTCCTTCAATTGGATAAGTTAAAGATATTCCCCATATCTAGCCCTGTCCATTCAGATCCAAGATTCCATTTCCCCAGCTATACCACTATCAGAGTTCAGTAATTGATTGTGAAAAGTGTTTTCACCTTGCAAATTTCAGGGGCAAGTACAGCAAACAGAAGATACAGCACGATGGCTCAGTGGTTAGCACTGGTGCCTCACAATGACAGGGTCCTGGGTTTGATTCCAGCCTTATGTGACTGACTGTGTGCAGTTTTGCACATTCTCCCTGTGTCTGCACGGGTTTCCTCCGGGTGCTTCGGTGTCCTCCCACAGTCCAAAGATGTGCAGGTCAGGTGAATTGGCCATGCTAAATTGCCCGTAGTGTTCAGGGATGTGTAAGTTAGGTGCATTAGTCATGGGAAATGTAGAGTAACAGGGTAGGGGGGATGGGTCTGGATGGGAAACTCTTCGGAGGGTTAGTATAGACATGTTGGGCCAAATGGCTTGTTTTCACATCGTAGGGATTCTACAATTTCTATGATACCATTGGAAGCTCTGATGCCTGACATAAACAGGGGATTAAGCAAAGCAGTTAAGTGAAGAGAATGGGAACATTAAGGTTGTTCTCTAAGTCGCATAGAAGGTTCAGAGGAGATTTGACAGAGGTATTTAAAATCAGGCACAGTTTTTTTTCATATAATTCAGGAGAATACGTTCCCAACAGCAGTAGGATTGGTGCCCAAAAAAAGAAATGTTTTCGGGTATTTGGCAGAAGGACTAAAGGCAATGTGAATGTTTCATTTTGCAGAGCACAGACATGCAATCTGGAATACGTCGTCTGAGAGGATGGTGCCTAAACTTTCAAATGGCCGTTGAATATCATTGAAGGGAAAACAATGGGGACGGAGTTGGAGAGTGAGCCTAATTGGATAGAATAGGAATGAAGGGGCAAATCACCTCTTTTGGGCTGTCACATTCTGTGATCCCATATTGCACCAAAAAATGTTTGAACGGAAAACAAAATCCTAATATGCTTGAATTTTTCCTGAAAACAACAGAAACACTGATGGGATCTCCTATTGAAGGGTTTCTCTTTAACGCACGCCCTTCTCTCTTCTCCCTTCAATGAGATCTAACACCTCTTGGATTGAGGCTAAATGGATGGAGAGGTAGAAACTATCTGCAGCGTCACCTCCTTCACATTTGCATTATTCCCGCCAAGATCATATAATTCACAATCAGTTTTGTGATGGACCTCCAATTATTTAGCTGTTATATGTTCCCTTGTATGATTCCGCCCCTTGCAGATTTTTTTTTCATTCATAGATTGTGGGTGTCACTGGCTGGGTCAGCATTTATTGCCCATCCTTTCTTGCCCTGGAGGAGTTAGTGGTGAGCTGCCTTCTCAAACCGCTGCAGTCCACGTTCCACAACCATCAGCGCTGGGTACCATTTTTACTCTAACACAGACAGGCTTTACTGATTCTGTACCAGAGCAAGCATTGGACAAGTGGGGAAATCTTTCGAAAAGGACTAGAGGATCTCTGATTGAGGTTCATGTAATTACGAATAGCTTGAGCAAAAGAGTCAAAAAGAGAGTTCCGCTATTGGGAGAATTCAAGACCAGGATAAAAATGTTAGGGTATTTACAGAGTAACCTTGATTATCCGAATGCCTAGGGTGAGGAGTATTTTGTTTAGATAAATGAATGTTCAGATAATTGAATGCCAGATAACGCAGTTTAGCCAAGCATCTGGATCTTCCAACCTTGTCAGGATAATCCGAAATTCGGATAATCGAGGTTCCTCTGTACTAATAAATCCAATAGGGATATGAAGAGGAATTTCCTGACTCAGCTAAATATGGAACTTTACCCCAAAAAGTTGTTGAGCCAAATTTTATGGATTTTTTTCAGAAGGAAATTAGAAAAGTGCATTAGAGAAAGAAATGTTGAAAGAATGAGATGAAGTAAATGGTGTGGAGGAGACCAGAGTGGGTGAATTATGCTGAATGGCATATTTCTGTGCTGTTTTAAGTGATCTAATTGTTAGAAATATAATCTGGTGCTTACTACGAAGATGGTGGAAACCCTATCCAATCTTTGTCACACGGACAAATTCTAGCTGCTTATTTCATCTATGAACTCATACCCTCTATAGTGACATTTTGGATTTTGAAAAGTGTTTTTTTTCCCTTATCAGGTCAGTGAAGATGAAAGAAGGTGAAACGGGTGAGTAACTCATTTCTGTTTTACCCTCTGTTTGAAAGTTGCAAGTCCGGTCTTCCAAGGAGTTTTTAAAAGTTATTTGCAAGTGTTTCTGTTTCTGCATGTTCCAGTCCAGATTGAATTGTTCTTAACTTAAAATGTATTGGAAGTCCCGAGGTTAGGAGAACCCCAGAATGAGAGCAAATTCCCGTCCCAACACACAGCCACATACTCTTTTTAAATTTGTTCATGGATGTGGACATCACTGGCTGGGCCAGCATTTGTCACTCATCCCTTCAGAATTCACCTTCAGGAGGTCGTGATGAGCCATTGTTGTCTTGGCCAGTCGATAATTCCCACAATGCTGTCAGGAAGGTAATTCCAGAAGTTTGGCTCTGGCATTTAAAGGAACGGCAATATATCATATATACGCGAGTAATAGTCAAATAGTTTTGACTACTTTTTAAGGTTAAATTTATGGGGTCGACTGTTACATGGATACTATTTTTGAGGTGAAAATGTGTTGCTGGTTAAAGCACAGCAGGTTAGGCAGCATCCAAGGAACAGGAAATTTGACGTTTCGGGCCAGAGCCCTTCATCAGGAATGAGGAGAGTGTGCCAGGCAGGCTAAGATAAAAGGTAGGGAGGAGGGACTTGGGGGAGGGGCGATGGAGATGTGATAGGTGGAAGGAGGTCAAGGTGAGGGTGATAGGCCGGAGTGGGGTGGGGGAGGAGAGGTCAGGAAGAGGATTGCAGGTTAGGACAGGTTGTCCTGGTTTGGTCCGAATTTTGTTGGTTGGAATGTAATCCGGAGTCCGTGCGGGATCAGTCGGTTCCATAGGCAGGTGCTGAGGAAGGAGATGTGGCTGTGGTAACGAGTCTGTTTGAGAACATGGCTGAAGAGCTTCTGTGCAGAGGAGATGACCTGGGGGGTGCAGTGAGAGAGAGACTCACTGAAATCCTTGTAGAGGGAGGAAGAGAGCTTCTTCAAGGAAGGCATCCTTGCAAGAGGATTCGCAGTAGGTTAAAATCTTCTATGCATCTCTATCCCTTGGTCCAATTCTAGTTGGTAGAGCTCACACATTTGTAGGGTGCTGTTGAAGGAGTCTTGGCAAGTTGTTGTGGTTCATCTTGTAGGTGGTGCACGCAACTGATCCTGTGCGTCTGTGGTGAAGAGAGTGAATGTTGAAGGTGATGAATGGGGTGCCTATTAAGTGGGCTGCTTTGTTCTGGATAATGTCGATGTCTTCATTGCTGGAGATACACCCCTACATACAAATGGATAGTATTACTGTTGTATGTCTGGTAAAGAGCAGGCAGGCTTTGGGGAGACTGGAGGTAAGTTACCTGCCACGGAATTCCCAGCCTCTGACACTTACTGCAAAAACAGGAGCATCCAGTGCTGGTGCAGGAAAATGGCCCCTCCCTGTTTTTGTGGTGCTGTTTCTCGCTATGAAGTGTCTGCAGCTGAGGATACATTGTTATTCATTCTGTATTTTTAAATATACAAAAACAAGTTACAATTCCTTAGCTGTGGTTTTGTTTCAAGATCTTTATTTTAACGGTCAATAAAATCTTTTAGTGATTTTGGCATTGCACATGATAATGTTCTTCAAACAACTAACTCGTTCCTTCTCTTTTAGTTAATTTAACATGAGTCCATTTAGAATCAAAGAGATGTACAGCACGGAAACAGACCCGTCAGTCCAACCTGTCTATGCCAACCAGATATCCTAAACTAATCTAGTCCCATTTGCCAGCACTTGGCCCATATGCCTCTAAACCCTTCCTATTCATGTACCCATCCAGATTCCTTTTAAATGTTGCAATTGTACCAGCTTCCACCACTTCCTCTGGCAGCTCATTCCATACACGCACCAACCTCTGCGTGAAAAAGTTGCCTCTTGGGTCCCTTTTAAATCTTTCCCATCTCACCCTCAACTTTCCTCTCTAGTTTTGGACTTTGGGAAAAGACCTTGTCTATTTATCCTATCCATGCTCCTCATAATTTTTTAAGCCTGTATAAGATCACCCCTCAGCCCCTGACACTCTCAGAAAAATAGCACCAACCCATTCAGCCTCTCCCTATAGCTCCAATCTTCCAACCCTGGCAACATCCTTGTAATTCTTTTCTGGACCCTTTCAAGTTTCACAACATCTTTCCTCTTGTAAGAAGACCATTAATGAATGAAGTATTCCAAAGGTGGCCTAACCAATGTTCTGTACAGCTGCAACATGTTGTCCCAACTCCTGTACTCAATGTACTGACCAATAAAGGCCAGCATACCGGACACCTTTTACACGTATTGATCACTCTGCTACTTTTAGAACAGGGCATTAAACACAGGATTTTAATAATAATACCTTAATAATTCCTATCTGTGTACTAAAATGTGGCATTGCTGGCTTGAAATTTGTTTAATTGAGTCTGCAAGTGCTAGACTTAAGGAACATCAGTGTAATAACAGCCTTAGGCTGAGAGCTTAATAGAAGTTAGCCTTTCCGGCAATAGTACATTGGTGAGTCATACCCAATGTGGTGTCTGTTCAATTCCATCATCTACTGAAAGACAGGTTAAGGTTATCAAAAGATCAAATCTGACATAGGTGATAGGTGGAATCAATAGGAATAGGACCTTAGAACACCATTTGGGGAAATTGCTTAACGGGGGAGATTTGACAGGTGGGAGGGGAAGATTGATATTATATTCTGGAGTCCTATTGACTCAAAACTCGCTATTGACTCATACTTGAAAATGGAGTACTTTTTTTGCACTGCTTTTATGGTGGAGCAGACTCAATGGGCTGAATGGCCATCTTCTTCTGTAGCTTATGGTCTTATTAGAAGTTGGAGTAACTTGAGGAAAGTCCATGATGAGTTTTGCTGGAAGGAGCAGTTTGGTGATCGTTTCAGCTACTTGTTTCAATTTTTCTGGCAACTTCCAGGGTAGAAGGAAGGCAAAAGTCTAATCCTAGGATCCACAAATAATTCAGGGTGACTGGTGGGCTGCTGGCAGGTGTACAAGAGGGAGACTTTCAAATCCTCTTGTCTTTTCTTCCCTCTCTCCTTCCCAGCTTGTGCCTGGCTCATTTCCTCACTTAGCAGCCGTGACAAGTCACTGGGAAGGAACCACAAGTTGCAGAGATGATGGCATTGTGGCTATGTCATTGGGCTAGTTAGCCCACAGCCTAAGCTAATGCTTTGGGGACAAGGGTTCAAATCCCACCATGGCAGTTGGTGAAACTTAAATTTATGATTTACAAATTGAATTTATAAATATGAAATGAGTCTCAGCAATGGTGGCTGTGAAACCATCGTTGATTGTTGTCTAAACATAGCAGCTTCAGTAACTCCCTTCAGGGAAGGAAACCTGCCATCTTTATTGGCATGTAACTCCACAGTAACTGTCTGACTCTAAATGCAGCTGATTCTTAAACATACGTCCCTTGGAAGCATGATATGAGACACATTCTGTGGCAAAGCATGGCGTCCTGTACCAGTGAGTTTGTTCACCCGCATGCTGCCCACAAAGCTAATGGGCGACTGTACCAGGTGCTTTCTGATGATCAACTTCCTCTTCCACTTCCACCCACAGGTGCCTCCATTGATCTGTCGACAATGAAAAAAGTGAAGACAGAGCCGGAAGATTCAGAAATCATTCAAATTACTGTTCAAGGTAAAAAGTAAATAAACTCAACCTTGAGGTGGGGGTGGGGGGGGGAGAGTAATGATTGAACAAATTTGGCTGCGTGATTTGATTATCTTTTGAAATGCCGTTAGAGATACATTTGAAGCTCCCACATTAATGGCGAAGGCAGAAAATTCTGGTGCAAGCATGATGGGCCGACTAGTCTCCTCTGCACTGCAACAATATTGTAAATAAACTGGTATCTTTGCTAAAAACAAAAATTGTCATTGTTTGTCTCCGGCATCAATTCATGTTGTCTGACCCCTTTCCTGTTTCATCGTCGTTGATTCCTGGGCAGGATGTGTACCAAATTGGGACAAATTTCCATATTGACCAGCCAGGTGCTCCAAACGGGCAGCCACTGGATGTAAAAATGGGGAAAGGTCTGAAATTCAGAGCCAGTCCGTTTAAGCCATCAGTCAGTGGCGCTATTTTGACAGCCCCATTTTATAATGAACGTGAAGGCAGTGGAGAGGACGCAGAGTACCTTACTGCAATGGAGCAACAATGAGAGGTTTAAACAAAATTAGAATGGAACTCATTCCCTTCTGGTGGAAGTGATCAATGTTATGGAAGCTCTTGATGAGGTAAATCAGCAATAAGTACTTCCACTGAACAACAAATCAGGACATCAATTAAAGATGAAGGGAATTTATTTTTCGTTGTGTGCAGGTTTTTAGGGTGTGGATCAGTTGACCAGAAACCATGATGGAAACAAAATGTCGAATAGCCATTGAAAAGGAAATGGATAAATCTTTTTCAAACCAATATTGGTATTGAGGGAAAGGCAAGAGCAGAATACGAAGCGGAATACGGTGGCTTAGCAGTTAGCACTGCTGCCTCACAACACCACGGTCCCAGGTTCGATTCCAGCCTCGGGCAATTGGCTGTGTGAAGTTTGCATGTTCTCCGCAGCTCTGTGTGGGTTTGCTCCAGTTTCCTCCCACAATCCAAAGATGTGCAGATCAGGTGAATAGGACTTGCTAAATTGCCCATAGTATTAGGTGCATTAGTCAGAGAGAAATGGGTTTGGTTGGGTTACTCTTCAGAGGGTTGGTGTGGACTGGTTGGACCGAAAGGCCTGTTTCCACACTATAGGGAATCTAATCTAATACATCTTTCAGAGGGCCAGCACCGGTATGATAGGCAGAATGGTCTCCAACGGTGCAGCGAATTCTGAAAATGCTTCCTAAAATGTGGATTTCTGTTTCTGCCAGGGAGGTGTGAATAGAATGTATGTTCTCTGCAAGATTATGACTGAGCAGCAGAGGAGTAAATAAAGGCTAAAGACAAATCGTTGATGTCAAAGATGCATGTTGCTTCTGTAAAATAGCATCCTGTAGCAGTCAAGGATGTCTGTGAGGAAGTACTGACACCAAACTGTCATCCTGCTTCTCTATTCGTTGTTCGAGTTCAGGGACAAGATGAACCAGATGCAAGAGCTGAGTCAGCCAGATTTTTGTCCTTGTCCTTGTTGCACTTTGCAGTCATGTTACTTATCTATGCATATTTTAAAAACCATACATACCAGATACAAAATGATACAGAAAGTATGTTCAGAGCATTCCTCCACATTTTGCACTTTTTTATTTATTGGTAAAGGTGACATTAGACAGCAGGGAGGAACATTTTCAGAGGATTGCAATTGTCACCTGATGGAGATTGCTGCTGATTAGTGCCCTACTTTTGTTAAAAGCCAGGAGCTGACAGTGAGGAGCAGGGGAGTATGGTAGTTACTGCAGCCTGATGGAGGGGAGCGAATGCTGCAGTGAATTGGTCAAGCAGTGTGTGAATAAATATAAATAATGCTGCTGAGCTATTAAAGTGGCAGCCCTGAGTGAAACACTCATGAGTGGACATGAGGGATCGGTCATTTTTCTTTGCTTTTTATTTTACCAAATCTATGCGTGTGTGAGAAAAAGTGAGAGAGTGGGATTACACAAAAAGCTACAGATCATCCAGTCTCCCAGCCCATTCACTCTCACTGAGTAACCTGTTCTTCTGCTTCTCCCGACAGATCCACATACGACCTCGGAAGACATCAGTGAAAACCTGTCGGCTAAGTCCCCCTCTGAGGAGCCTAGCATATTGCTGGAATCGCCGTCAGGTGCCTGACCTCTCCTTGTAACTTAGTGACAATAGATTCAAAAAGAGACTTGCTTTCAGATACCACTTTTCCTGACCACCAGCCATCTCCAAGTGCCTTAAAGCCAATGAATTACATTTTTTGTGAAGTGTAGCTCTATTCTAGGAAACGTGGCCATCAGTAGATGCTCAGCAAACTTCCTCAATGAAACAATGAGGCTATAAGGTCTACATAGTCTGTGAAGAGATGATGACTGAGGGTAAAATATTGACCAAAACCACAGAGTAATGTTTTCGGATCTCTTGCATCTTTTACATAAACCGAGGACTCGGTTTAACATTTTATCAGAAAGATAGCAACTCCAACTGTGCAGCACTCTGCTAGTATGGCACTGGAGTTTCAGCCTTGATTTTTGTGTTTCAACTCTGGAGCAGGACTTGAACTCCCAAACTGTTGACTAAGAGGTACATTTGCTGCCATTTGAGCCACAGCTGACTATACATCAAATTCTTCAAAAATAAAGATTATACTTCTGCTGTACCAGCCCCAACTCCTTCCCAATACCACTGTTGAGCTGCTCTGTTGGTGGATGAACCTGGCAGATGGGCCTTTTGGAAACAGTTCCAGCTGGCACAGACTGTCTGATTTGGTTTGAGATCTACCCCTAACCACTGCCAAGCTGTCCCAGCACCTGTATGTGCTGTGGACTTGAGTTTCATAGATGTTTATAGCACAGAAGGAGGCCATTCAGCCCACTGTGTCAATGCTGGTCAACAAAATCTGGCTACATTAATTCCATTTTTCAGCTTTTGGTCCCTATTCCTGGACATTATGGAAATATGTGACTATTTAAATACTGCTCAGAATGTTACAAAGGTTTCTGGCTTGACCGCTCTTTCAGACAGTGTGTTCCAGACTCCACCCACCCTCTTGGTGAAAATACATTGCTCCTCCACTCTCCCTTTCACCTTCTTACTTTAAATCTTGGTTACTGACCCCTCTACTAATGGAAAGGCGCCTTTCTATCCCCCCTATCTCTGCCCCTTATAATCTTATATGCCTCTATCAGATCCCTTCTCAACCTTCACTGCTCTTGGGAAAGCAACTCCTGCCTATTCCAATCTACCCTCACAGCTCAAATCCTTCAATTCCATCCCCATAAACCTCCCGCCTGTGCAGTCAGGTCCTTTCTATCATGTAGTGACCAGAACTGCACTCCAGTTGTGGCCTGATTGCATCTTTAGAAAGTTTCACCATAACCTCCCTTAACTTGTATTCTGTGCCTCAACTAATAAAGTCTACATATACCATATGCTTTCTTAACCAAGTTATCTACCTGTCCTGCTACCTTACGTGATCTGTGAATATGCACACCAGGATCTTTTCGATCTTCAGTATTTTCCAAGGCCCTACCATTCATAGTGAAATCCCTTGTTAGCTCTCCCCATGGATTTAGTCACAGAGGTCTACAGCATGGAAACAGGTCCTTCGGCCCAACTTGCCCATACAGTTTAAACTAGTCCCATTTACCTGTGTTTGGTTCATATCTCTCCATACCTAGCCTATCCATGTACCAGTCTAAATGACAAAATTGCACTCACTTCCACCACTACCTCTGGCAGATCATTTCAGACACTCACCACCCTCTGTGTGAAAAGTATTGCCCCTCTGGACTCTTTTGTGTAAATCCCCTCTCATCTTAAACCTATGCTGTCTAGTTTTAGAATCCCCTATCGTGGGGAGAAAGTATCAGCTATCTATTTTACCTATGGCTCTCATGATATTAGAAATCTCTATAAGATCACTCCTCAGTCTCCTAAACTTATAGAAACTAAGTCCCAGCCTATGCAACCTCTCCTTATAACTCAACCTTCCTGTACAGGTAACATCTGAGTAAATCTTCTCTGCCTCACACATTTAATTCTGCTTTGCCACTGCTCTGCCCAGCTGACCTGTCTGTTGATGTCTTTCTGCAATTTACAGCTATTCTCTTCATGATTTACCACCCTGTGGTCATGTTATCTGTGAAACCTTTTGGTCGTATCCCTTGCCTTTAATTACAGATCATCCTGTGCACTTGTTTTGTTACAACTGTTTTGTTACAACTGAAGCCAACTGGCCTTATGAAAGCTAAGTACTGAGTGTGAGTTTCTCTATTTAATGACTAGCTTATGAAAGCTGAACGCGGTGACTCCAATTTTGTCATGTTGCTTTGTACAAGCCACATTTTAACTCATAACACCATGGGGACAGTCCTGGAAGTTAATGATTGGCATGGAGATAAGCCCAAACATACTTCACGTTGTTCAGTCAGAGAAAGTTTTCTGTCTCTGAATCACTGAAAATGTCCTGCAAAATATCTGTGACTAACTGCAGCCCTGACCTGTTTCCCGTTTCTGACCTCAGATGCTGCACAGGACAATGCTTCTAATCATGAAGATCAACATGTACTCGTGAAAGGTCAGTAATTTGTGACTCTTACTGCCATTTGAGGCTGATAAGATGCTGCTGGTAGGAAGTCCCCTGGAGAATGATCTTGTGATTTTGGTATCGGAACGTAGCACAGAGAGCAACCCAAAAACAAAAGGAGTAGAATCTGTTGAAAGAAAGAAGAATGTGTCTTTCTGTAACACTGCTTGTGGTTTCAAGGTGTCCCAATCTCACGGCAGCTGCAACCACAGCAAGATCCCACAGAGAATGAACAGTTCATCTGTTTGCAGTGATGCTGGTTGAGAGAGATCTTCACCTTGATAGTAGGAAGCATTCTCTTTTCTTTTGCTGCGAGGTGTTTAAGTCCACCCAAGAGGTGAGACAGATTGTTGTGCTTCTCTGTAAAGGTGACACCGCTGACAGGGCAGCACTCCCTCGGTTTTCTGTTTTAATTTTTGAGTTCCGATCTGCAGTGGTCATGAACTCACAAATTTATAACTCTGATGTGAGTGTTACCAGTTGACTGAGGTTGTTACCTCAGGTTTTGAATTAATTATCTGTTCAAAGATACTGAGAGATGTGACTTAGTAGTTAGTGAAAGGGTTAATGCTGTGGGGTGCCAAAAACATCACCTGATGTGATAGTTCGGTGCTCCAATCCATATAAATCTCGAAAGAGTGAGACCTAATATCAGGTCTCTGTAACCTAGACAATCATATTTGTAACCTGTAATGAACTGCTTCAATGCAATAAACTAGACCTTGTTAACTACAAGAGACTTCTGTAGTTAGACTGGAAAGGTGGCTGCTCTCTACCACACTGGACTGAACAGGCCCTGTCCTCTTCCTCTGTTTAATGTGGACAGTGACAGCAAATAGCATTGTGAAATAGCATGGGCCTACAGTGAGAGAGTGATAGAACACCCAGCCATGAAGGGGTAATAAAGCACAAAGGTGTCTGGTATTGTGCATGGCAAGTGTTAAGAGTGACGCAGAGGCAAATAGAAAGGTTAAGTGAGTGTGGAAAAACTTAGCAGGAAAATAATGTGGAAGGATGTGAGGTTATGCACTTTGGCAAAAAGAATGGAGGAACTGAATATTATTTAAGTGGAGAAAGATTGCAGAATTTATGCTACAACATAAGTTCACAAAAAGCTACCATCAATTTCAACAGATAATAGGGAAGGCAGTGGAATGTTGGCCTTTGAAAGGGAATGAATAAAAATAGGGAAGGTTTGCTCGAACTAACCAAGGCACTGGCTGGAATACTGTGGACAATTTTAGTTCTCTTACCAATATAAGGGAGGCAGCCCAGGGAAGGTTCACTCTGTTGATCGTGGATATGGAAGGAAATTCTTGTCAGAAGATGTTGAGTCAGTTGGGCTTATACACATTAGAGTTTAGAAGATGAGACACCCTTGTTGAAACTAAAGGTTCTTAGGGACTTGACAGGGTGGGTGCAGCAAGATTGTTTCCCCTTCTTGAGGATTCCAAGACCAGAGAGCACAATCTCAGAATAAGGGGCAGCCCGTACAGGAAATGGTGAGGAGGAATTTCTTCTGTCAGAGGATGTTGAATCTGTGGCATTCTTTTTCACAAGGGCTATTGAGTCTCGGTCATCAAGCACATTCAAGGCTGAGATAGATTTTTAATCAGTGAGGGAATCGAGGGTTATGGGGAAAAGGCGGGAAAGTGGAGTTGAGGATTATCAAATCAGCCATGATCTCATTGAATGGTGGAGAAGACTTGATAGGCCGAATAGCTTACTGCTGCTCCTGTGTTTTATGATCTTGATGTCTAACTGTCACTAAATTGCCTTGATACTAATCTTGCTTTCTGACTGATGTCCCAGCTATTATATGACTTTTCTGATACTGTACTTTCCTTCAGAAGAATGGAATGAAAAGATAACGCAACTGAGGAAGCAGGTTGAAATCCTTTTCGACAGAAAGTACGGTGAGTTAGAAGGCATTGTTAATATTGCATATCATTTACCAGGTAGAACTACACTTGATTATTAAACTGAGCTTGGAAGTGACTGCACTGTTGGAGTTCTTTCTTCTCCTCACAATAAAGAATTATAGAATCCCTACAGTGTGGAAACAGGCCATTTAGCCCAACAAGTCCACACTGACCCTCCGACGAGTAACCCACCAAGACCCATTCCCCTACCCTATTCCCTTACATTTACCCCTGACTAATGCACCTAACCTACACATCCCTGAACACAATGGGCAGTTTAGCGTGACCAATCCACCTAACCTGCACATCTTTGGACTGTGGGAGGAAACTGGAGCACCTGAGGAAACCCACGCAGATACAGGGAGAGAATGTGCACACTCCACACAGGCAGTCACCCGAGGCTGGAATCGAATCAGTGTCCCTGGTGCTGTGAGGCAGCAGTGCTAACTACTGGGTCACCGTGCCACCCTCATTCAGCCTTTAAAGGTGTTACCACTGCCATTTCTGTTTCAGGTGAAGCAATGGGGCTTTCTGATCCAGTGAAGATCCCCTATTTGAAATTCCAGTCCCATCCTGAGGAATTGCTTGTGGACGGTTTGCCAGAGGGTATCCCATTCAGGAGACCCAATTGCTTTGGAATTTCGAAACTCCAGAAGATTTTAGAAGCGAGCGAGGGCATTCAGTTTATCATCAAAAAGTAAGAATTGTCAGAAACGCGGTGAATGAGTAACTGCTTGATGATGCTGGAGCAAGCCTTGAGATCGAAAGAATGCTCCCAGCCCCACACCTTCATTAGGACAGTGCATGTGAAACAAAAAAATCAATTCTCACCATTTGAAGAACTTCTCATGCCCTCCCTCGTCCCTGGTTGATGAGCTGTTCTACAATACCAGCAGTTGCTTTCAAAGAGAAAAGTGGTAAAAGGTTAGAAGATGTTGAATTTAGGGTATGCTGCAGGGTGTCAAGTAGAAAGAATAGTGCATACGAATGTTACTTCAGCAATATATGCCATTTGAAAGTCACTTGGAAGCAACTAAATGCCTAGTTAGCCAAGGAAGCAATCGTGGTAAAAGTAAAAGCTGACCACTTTCCATTATTTTGCTAAATTAGGAATTCCCAAAAAGAAAGAACCCCATCACGAATTCAAAAATCATGTCCCTTGTCGTCTCTTGCCTGGAGGAGAAGATCTCCTTTCTATCCATTGGCAAAATATAATTATCCACCATTAATAAGAACATTCCTCCAAGTTTCTACTTGTGGGAAAGCTAACGAACACCTCCCTTATTTGGGATCCAGGATTCTGAATGGAATGATTAAATTCTGACTGTTCATAGTAATGGCATCCTTCCCATCAGGCACTCCTGACAGGAAATGCTGTAAAACCCTACCAACAGTGGGACATTGGTTCAGCATGGTTGTAATTTTGAAATCAGCCGCCTCATCCAGGCTTTTTGTGGAGATTTTTCTTCCCTTGATGCTTTTGGATTGAAAATAACTGGATGCTTTTTATTTGATTGAAGTTAGGTTTCTCATTAATGTGCTGAAATTATGCTTGCAGACCACAACTTCTACTTGAAGGACAAGAATCGTGTAAGGAGAAAAAGAATGCAGTAGGTAAGAAAGTAGAATGCAGCAGCTCAGATGGAGCAAATCATCAGATCCAGTTCTGGCAGTTGGAGAATTTGAGTTCAGACTTTTAAAATAAATTTCTAGAAATTAAAATGTAATATCAGCAAAAATGACTACAAGAATATAGTAATTGTAAATATCCAACAGATTCACTCATCCCTCCTCAGGGAGAGAAATCTGATTTTTCCCTTAATGACCTAGTTGTGACTGCAGTCACATATCAATAACATTAGCTCCTAACCTCCCTCATGAGGAGACAAACTCCATTTTGATCCAACTCTATGAAACCACGAAGGACCATAAATGATGGCCTTATCCGAAATGTCCCCATTCTGAGAGCATGTTCTTGAGAAATACCAGCTTTGAGTGCAATTGGTGCTTTTTAAATTTAAAATGCTTCTAATTTCTTTGTTTATTTTTCTTGACTCCAGTGCTTGGGTTAAAAGGTGATACCAAGGATCTGCTCCCAGTTCCTGTATCTTGCTCGGCTGCCTGGGCCTATCTTAGGCAGTCCACAATGAATCCTTCCCTGTCTTTCTCACATGTGAAATGATCCCCACCTAGGGATTTAGATCATAAGTGAACTAAGAGGGTGATGGTGTGGATCCATTGTGGTCTGTAGCAATGGTGTCAGACTGTAAATAACAGTGAGCTTTGAAATCTCTGAAGGAAAATCCTGGTATGAAATGTGCCCCATGTGTGATTGATTGGTCAGGCCTGCATTATCTCTTTCAAATCTAAATGGTCAGGCATCGCTGTATACTTCCATTTTTTTTTGTTTGTTTTCTGATTTGTTCTCCCTCGCATTCTTCGGCAAAAGACTCCCATACAATCGGAGTCGAGTACTGTGCTCCTTAATGAGCAGGGAGATTACACTTCTGTGTTTTTATTTTACTCTGCACAATAAAAAATTGTGTAAAGTTTTAAGGGTCTTTTAATCCTGGAATGGAACACTGCAGCAATGTTTCAGATCAGAATGCCTGATTGAAGAACAGAAGTTAGAAATGTAGTGAGACACTAAGTTTGCTAATCTTTTTTAAAGAAGTTACAAAGAGATTGATAAACTCAGTCACATCCATGTCTATATCTAAACTTCTTGATGATATAGGTCTATATGGCACACTCTATTTGAGTCCTTGCACATGCTATATTCACTTTCACCACTGGATGGTGGTGTGGCCTCCAAAATCAACCTGAGAAAATAACAGGTTTTACTGAAGAGATAGGCCCTAATGTGCTCATTTGCATGTTATTCGACAGTAAGTTACATGAAGAAAAATAATTGAGATTAATTGACCAAAAGCTGGGATGGAGTGGTAGCTTTTAAGGAGCAACTTAAAGCAGAGAAGAGGCAAAGAGGTTTATGCAGAGAATTCCCAGATTAAGACCTTGACAATTGTAGAAACGGCCACTAGTGGTGGCGTGAACTAAAGAGACCAGAGTTGAAGGATGGCACAAAAATTAATATTGAGGCATTGCTAAACCGGAACCTATATAAGATAGCTCTTGGGGGCATGTTGGGGTGATCAGTAATGGGTAAACGAGACTCAGTGTAAATTGAGAGATAGGCAGTGGAGTTTGAAATATGAACAGTTTGGAGTTTAGCCAAGGGATTATTTGAGAAGTGAATGCTGAAGGTTTCAGCATCAAGTGAGCTGAGGTACAGGTTGAATCAGGTGATGAAATGCAGGCAGTCTTGGTGATAGGAAGCTTGGGATGTTGGAAACTGCTTTCCTTGTCTGATCTGGCATCAAGGTAGTGAACAGTCTGCCTGAGCCTCTGTGAATTGCCTGGAGGCAGTTGTTCTGTTGGAAGATGAATTCTCACCACTGCTTGTCATGGTGTAAGGTGGCAGATTCACTGCTGCAATCTTTAGAACCTGGATGGTCCAGTGTGGATGAGGAAAACCATTTGTTAGTCTAATGAGAAGATGTTCTCATCTTAAACAATATGTAGGTTATTTCATGAAAGAAACAAGGATCTGGCTCATGCACATTGTCACTGAAAGTACGAGAGAGGCCTCAGAGAGAGAAAACTGTTCCCACACCAATGTCAATATGATATCATCATCTGGGCAAGGTTTAATCCACTCCTCAGCATTAACTGTTCCAAGCTTTCAGACCCTTTACAACAGGTAATGAGTGGAGCTTGTGGAACAGTTTGAAGAGGCTTCAGTTTTCCTGGTATTTAATTGGGGAAGACTGCTGCTCATTTACTGCTGGATAGACAATCTGATGAAATGGAGATAGCGAAAACGAGAGGCTGAATGGGCTGGGGGGTGACCTTATAAAATCATGAGGGACATGGATAGGATGAATAGTCAAGGCCTTTTCCCCAGGGTAGGGGAGTCCAAAACTAGAGGGCATAGGTTTAAGGTCAGAGGGGTGTTTTGGACCAGGCCAGACCTCCTTAAAACATTTCAAGAAAGTAGGCCAGACCCTAACTTTGCTCATTGCTTGAAGCACGTGTAACGTGGATATTCCAGGAGAGATGCAGCTGGTCAAACCATTTAGTTTTAAACAAAAGAGAATTTATTCACAAGATTACCGACTGAAACACAAAAGTGAACAGAATACAGAATAATTTAGCCTATCTGAAAACCCGACAGATTATCCAAACTTAATGATGCTGTTCCTAATACTTGGAACAATCCCCATACACATCCCTTGGCACAAAAGGTAAAATCAAACACAGGGTCTTACAGGAGAGAAGTCAGAGAGAGAGGGTCAACATGGACCTGTTTCTCTTGGGTCCAGCAGTTTCACAACTGTCTGACTGCTTTCAGTGATTAGCCAAACCAAACCAGAGAAAAGCTGAGCTGGAGGACTGGTCACTCACCTTTCGTTGTACAAGTGTTTTTTAAAACTTAAAAGCATTTTATCTGAGGCAGTATCTGTTAGCTATAATCAAATTGACTCTAAAACCCATTGAAACCTAGACATTTTGGAGCCTGTGACTTTATAACATCCCGAAAAATGACCAAGGACAACATAACCTTGTTAAAAGAGCAGCAGCAGCACACCTCCCCCTTTAAAAAAAATTAACCATCAATATCCAACGATGGCTTCATTTTAAAACCCCTTAATCTTAAACTTTTGTGCACTACATTATGTATATACATTACATTGACAATAAACATGGAAACATGCACTACTCCATTCTGTTTCAGTCCATTTACTCCTGCCACCAAACGCCTCGGTTTCTCATTCAAGTCTCGACAATGCATCAGCAATCACGTTTAGTCAGCCTGCCACACGCACAATTTTCAAATTTAATGGCTGGAACAACAGTCTGGAAGATTTGTCATTAAATTTCTCCACGATCGTCACTGGGTTAGGGTCAGTATATATGATTGTCTCAGATACATTATTGGTAATATAAACACTGAGATGTTTTGTCAACACCAAGTTCAAAGTCTCCTTCTCAACTGTTGAATATTTCTGCTGATGAATATTCAGTTTCCTAGAGAAATACCTGATAGGTCTTTCTATCTTCTCTTCGTCTTCTTGCACGAGCACAGCACCGACACCCACATCACTCGCATCAATAGCCACCTTGAATGGCTTTGTATAGCTAGGTGTGGCTAATACTGAGGTAGTGGTTAACACAGCTTTCTGACTGTCAAATGCCTTCTGACAGTCAGCTATCCACTGAAACTTCTTGCCCTTCTTTAGCAACTCGGTGAGTGGAGCAGCCACACTGCTAAAAGTTGGTACGAATTTTCGATAAAATCCACGCAATCCCAGGAACCGTAGAACTGCTCTTATTGTCGATGGTATGGAAAACTCTCAAATTACCTTTGTTTTTGCATCCTGTGGGGCATTTGTCCATATCCAATAACTTGGCGCAGGAAGGTGACTTAAACTTTCGCAAATTAATTTTTAGCTAGGTTTACCAACAAGCCTGCCTTCCTAAGTTGATCAAACAAGTCCAATAAATGTTGCAAATGCACTTTCCGTTTATGACTAAAAATCACCAGGTCATCAATATATGACAGAGTTGGGTTGTCTGGTAATGACCTTATTGGTTAGTCTCTGAAATGTGGCTGGCATATTTTTTATACCAAATGGCACGACTTTAAACTGATACAGTCCATTCGGTGTTACAAAAGTCAAAGTTGTCTTCGCCCTTTCTGACAAAGGTCCTTTGAGCAAGTCCAACTTAGAAATATAAGTGGCTTGTCCCACCTTTTCAACACAATCTTCCAAACATGGGTTTGAATGTGCATCAGTTTTTATAACTGCATTGACTTTGCGATAGTCCATATTGTGGGTGAGCTCCAGTAACTGTAACTCACTTCAGTAAAGTTGTCTTGGAGCGTGCATTCAATCTCCTTTTGAACCTGTGCCAACTTCAGAGGGTTATGCCGACAAGGATGTTGCTTAATTGGTACAGCATTTCCTATATCTGCATCATGCACAATTTGATTAGTACTTCCCGGCTTGTGGCCACATATCTCCCTGTATGATGGTAATAACTCAGGTCATTTCAATTTTTCTCTGGAAGGTAACTCAATAATTTTTGACAACTTCCTCATTGTCCAATTTAATTTGAGGAATGTCCAATTCAGAATCCTCTGAACTTGGTTTCTCACTCTGTTGTAAACACTAACACAGTCTCCTTTGGATTTCCTTCCCTGTCAAAATACCTATTGAACATATTCACATGACATATTCTGAGATTTCTTTCTGTCTGGAGTACTTATTAAATAGTTCATTTCATTCAATTTCCTTTTGACTTGATAAGGTTCCCTAAACCTTGCTTTTAAAGGTTCACCTATTGCTGGAAGTAACACTAACACCTTATCTCCGAAAACAAAATTGCAAGGTTTTGATTTCTTCTCTGCTTCCTGTTCCATTGTATGCTGTGATACTTTCAAATGCTGTCTTGCCAACTGCACTACTCTATTTAATTGTGCCCGAAAATTTGACACACAGTCCAAATATGTGGTCTCTGAATTCTGACTTAGCAATTTCTCCTGAATCAATTTTCAGCTGTCCTTCACTTCATGCCCAAAAACTAATTCAAATGGACTGAATTTGGTTGATTCATTTGGTGCATCTCTGATGGCAAAAAGTACAAACGGAATTCCTTTCTCCTAATCATCCAGATAGTCCTGACTATAAGCCCTCAACTTGGTCTTTAATGTCTGATGCCACCTTCCTCGTGCTCCCTGTGATTCTGGATGGTATGCAGTAGATTTGAATTGTTTTATTCCTAAGCTGTCCATAAACACCTCGAGTAATTTTGATGCAAAGTTTGACCCTTGTTCTGATTGTATCTGTGTGGGTAGTCTGGTGAAAAATTTGAGTAACTTTTCTACAATCCTTTTAGCTGTAATATTGTGTAATGGAACAGCCTCTGGAAATCTCGTGGACACATCCATTATTGTTAACAAATATCGGTTTCCCCTAAATGACTTAGAGTCATAGAGATGTACAGCATGGAAACAGACCCTTTGGTCCAACCCGTCCATGCCGACTAGATATCCCAACCCAATCTAGTCCCATCTGTCAGCACCTGGCCCATATCCCTCTAAACCCTTTCTATTCATATACCCATCCAAATGCCTCTTAAATGTTGCAATTGTACCAGCCTCCACCACATCCTCTGGCAGCTCATTCCATAAAAGTACCACCCTCTGCGTGAAAAAGTTGCCCCTTAGGTCTCTTTCATATCTTTCTCCCCTCATCCTAAACCTATACCCTCTGGTTCTGGACTCCCTGGCCCCAGGGAAAAGACTTTACCTATTTATCCTATCCATGGCACTCATAATTTTGTAAACCTCTATAAGATCCCCCCTCAGCCTCCAACACTCCAGGGAAAACAGCCCAAGTCTGTTCAGCCTCTCCCTGTAGCTCAGATCCTTTAATCCTGGCAACATCCTTGTAAATCTTTTCTGAACCCTTTCAAGTTTCACAATATCTTTCCGATAGGAAGGAGACCAGAATTGCACGCAATATTCCAACAGTGGCCTAACCAATGTCCTGTACAGCTGCAACATGACCTCCCAACTCCTGTATTCAATACTCTGACCAAAAAAACGGAAAACATACCAAACGCTTTCACTATCCTATTTACCTGCGACTCCACTTTCAAGGAGCTATGAACCTGCACTCCAAGGTCTCTTCATTCAGCAACACTCCCTAGGACCTTAATATTAAGTGTATAAGTCCTGCTAAGATTTGCTTTCCCAAAATGTAGCACCTCGCATTTATCTGAATTAAACTCCATTAGCCACTTCTCAGCTCATTGGCCCATCTGGACAAGATCCTGTTGTAATCTGAGGTAACCCTCTTCACTGACCACTACACCTCCAATTTTTGTGTCATCTGCAAACTTACTAACTGTACCTCTTATGCTCGCATTCAAATCATTTATGTAAATGACAAAAAGTAGAGGGCCCTGCACCGATCCTTGTGGCACTCCACTGGTCACAGGCCTCCAGTCTGAAAAACAACCCTCCACCACCACCCTCTGTTTTCTACCTTTGAGTCAGTTCTGTATCCAAATGGCTAGTTCTCCCTGTATTCCATGAGATCTAACCTTGCTAATCAGTCTCCCATGGGGAACCTTGTCGAATGCCTTGCTGAAGTCCATATAGATCACATCTACTGCTCTGTCCTCCTCAATCTTCTTTGTTACTTCTTCAAAAAACTCAATCAAGTTTGTGAGACAAGAGTTGCCACGTACAAAGCCATGTTGACTATCCCGAATTAGTCCTTGCCTTTCCAAATACATCCTGTCCCTCAGGATTCCCTCCAACAACTTGCCCACCACCAAGGTCAGGCTCACCAGTCTGTAGTTCCCTGGTTTGTCTTTACCGCCCTTTTTAAATAGTAGCACCACGTTTGCCAACCTCCAGTCTTCCGGCACCTCACCAGTGACTATCAATGATACAAATATCTCAGCAAGAGGCCCAACAATCACTTCTCTAGCTTCCAACACAGTTCTCGGGTACACCTGCTTCATTCACCACGCGCAACACCTTCTTTCTATAACCCACTAGAAATACAACTTGATGAACTTCTGCCCATTTCTCATCTGCCTGAATATATGATGGTCTCCATTTCCTCATTAAGGCATCATTTTTAAGAGACTAAATTACAGGGATGCATTCAGATTCTTTTTCTGTATATGCCTTTTGATACAATTACTTCAGTTTTTCATCTTTCTGCTGTAACTCTCCCATTTTAACTGATGACTTTGTGACCTCGTTACCACACAGTCAGGAAAAATCCCAGGATATTCTTCCTGTAATAGCTCAGTTGCCTGATTTTCCATTGGCTTTTCATCCACAGTAGGCGGCACACCTACCTGTGAGCTAGCTATATCATTAGCAAGGACAAATCATATTCCTGGAGTTAAATGTTTTTCCAGTACTCACTTCTCCACTTTTCAATGGACAGTCTCTAACCTCACTCTACATGATTGAGCACTTTTTGTCTCACCATGAATTCCACTTACTCATAACTTTCCCGGTAATACTCCTTCAGAAGTTCATATCTCCTCATCTTTCAACATCAACGATTAAGAGAATCCTGTATCTCTTAATATTGTAACCTCTTCGCCTACTGCTCCTGGCCAATGTGAGTAATCTTTACCTTTTCAAGCATATGGTTTAAGAAGATCTGGCATTTCCTCCTGAATCAACCTCTGACCAGTTGGTATGATCTGGTGCAGCTTTTTAGCATCCACTGTACTTTCCACTACCACTCCAACAAAATTAACTGGCTTATCCTGTTTTCCTACATCTAGTTTCCCAGTGCTTTTCCTAACCAATCAACACTGATTTCACGTGGCCTACTTTATTGCTGTGAAAACACCAGAGCTTTTTAACATCTCTTTCCCCTTCGAGGGTTTCCTTTTTGGATGTAGGTTTGCTCGCTGAGCTGAAAGGTTCATTTCCAGATGTTTCGTTACCTTACTAGGTAACATCTTCAGTGGGCCTCATGCGAAGCAATGCTGAACCTTCCTGCTTTCTATTTATTTGTTTGGGTTTCTTTTGGTTGGCGATGTTATTTCCTGTGGTGAAGTCACTTCCTGATTCATTTTCTCAGGGGGTGCTAGATGAGGTCTAACTCGATGTGTTTGTTGATAGAGTTCCGATTGGAATGCCATGCTTCTAGGAATTCTCGTGCATGTCTTTGTTTGGCTTGTCCTAGGATGGATGTGTTGTCCCAGTCGAAGTGATGTCCTTTCTCATCTGTATGTGAGGATACTAGTGAGAGAGGGTCATGTCGTTTTGTGGCTACTTGGTGTTCATGTATCCTGGTGGCTAGTTTTCTGCCTGTTTGTCCAATGTAGTGTTTGTTACAGTCCTTGCATGATATTTTGTAAATGACATTAGTTTTGAACTACGCAGAGCAAAGGAAAATCACCTCTACCGTGTATTCAAAAAGAATGGGTAGCCAATGAACACAGTCCGCCGATTTCTCACCAACAAACCCAAACAAGCAGACAAAACATGTCCAGAAACCCTAGCCACTCTCCCCTTACATCAAAGACACCTCTGAAATGACTGCCAGACTACTCAGACTTCTTGGCATCGTGGTAGCCCACAAACCCACCAACACACTAAAACAGCAGCTAATTAACTTGAAAGACCCTACACAGACAATGAGCAAAACTAACCTACATCCAAACAGTCAACCTGAGCTACAAATCTTCTCAAAACTTGCTAAGGTTTCCTTTTTACCCTGTGGTAACTTATCCTTGTGATCTTCACCTTTCCCTTTCCACGTGAGGATTTCTCTTTTCCCTCACAGGAACCCTCATGGATTGAAATTGTTTTTGGAAGCCAAACTTTGATTTATGGACCAATTCATAACCATCAGCCATTTCAGCTGCTAACCTTGCCTTTTTACTCTCTGCTCTTCCACATGAGTTCTCACTGCCTCAAGAAATGAATTCTTGAACTCCTTTAAATTGTCTAAGAGCATCATAGGTTTGCTCTATTTTTAATGCCCTTATTCACCTTTCAATGTCCCTCCTTAGATTGCTAAAACGCTGTCTGTAGGCTTCTGGCACAAGCTCATGTGCACTTAAGATGCCTTTCTTTACCTCCTCATAGGCCCCAGATTCCTCCTCTGATAGTGACGCAAGTACCTCCCTCGTTCTAACTACAGGCTTTGTTTAGATCACAAAAACCTGCAAGGTCACTGACCACTTCATTTGGTTTAACATGTGAAGCTTGAAAGGGTTCAGATAAGATTAACAAGGATGTTGTCAGGGTTGGAGGGTTTGAGCTACAGGGAGAGGCTGAACAGGCTGGGGCTGTTTTCCCTGGAGCGTTGGAGGCTGAGGGGTGACCTTATAGAGGTTTATAAAATCATGAGGGGCATGGATAGGGTAAATAGACAAGGTCTTCTCCCTGGGGTGGGAGAGCCCAGAATCAGGTTTAGGTGAGAGGGAAAAATTGAAAAGGGACCTATGGGACAACTTTTTCATGCAGAGGGTGGCGCATGTATGGAATGAGCTGCCTGGGGAAGTGGCAGAGACTAGTACAATTACAACATTTAAAAGGCATCTGGATTGGTATGAATAGGAAAGGTTTAGGGATAAGGGCAAAGTGCTGGCAAATGGGACTCGATTGGGTTGGGATATCTGGTCGGCATGGACGGGTTGGACCAAAGGGTCAGTTTCCGTGCTCTACATCTCTACGACATCCTTCTCATCAAATTTCAGCAATATATTTAAACCGATTCCCACCAGGCCTTTGGCCGCGATGGGATTGCTCTTCCTCACTAATCTTATCTTCTGCCTTCATCTCCATCCTTTTAAGCTGACTTTCCTGTCTAAGTACCAATTCCTGAAGTTCAAACTCCATCTCCTTTTCCTTTTATTCTGCTAGAGCCTTATGCTCTTTTTCTCTCTCTTCTGCTTGTTTCTTTTTCTTTGCCTTTTGCCTCTAACTCAAGCTGCTTCATTTTCAATTGAAGTTTAACCATCTCCAAAGATTCTGACAGCGTTTCCAGCAAATGTAAATGCTGAGCTATTGCTGGAATAACCACAACCTTTTTTCAGAGACTCTAGCATTTTCAACTCCAGATTGTTTACCAATTGCAGCAGCTTTTCCTTTTCCACCTTTTGTAAAACCCCCATCACTACTTCCAGCCCCAGAAAGTGCTTTGTGACTGACAGAGCCATCGCCACCAAGCACTGTTGAAACTAGCCAAATTCAGCACCCTGAACAATAGAGACTAACACCTATCACTTGCTCCCTTCGAATCCAGCAATCCCAACCCAAATCGGAACTGCAGAATAAATCCTGGACGAGCCCCCAATCTGTTATGAGCCAGGCCAGACCCCTTCAAAATATTTCAGAAAGGTAGCCCAGACCCTAACATTTTCAGTTGCTTTAGGTAGATATTGAGTAGATATCTCAGGAGTGATGCAGCTGGTCAAACCTTTTGGCTTGAAGCGAACCATAACTTATTTAAACACTCCGAATGAAACACAAACAAAAGGAAACAGAATTTTGAATAACAACTTGTTTCAAAACCTAACTGACTCTATCACAACTTAACCAAGCTGTTTTAATTCTTGCAACATCCCATAAACGCTTCCCTTGGCAGAAAAGGTAAATTCAAGCACAGGTTGTTGTAGGAGCGATGTTAGAGAGATGATAGAGGGAATCAGCCGAGGAGATCTGTTGAATCAGGGGACCTGTTTTTTCCCCAGTAGCTTTGACGAGTAGCTTTGCATAGACTGCTTGCTAAAACCAAAATGCAACCAAACCAAACCAAACCAGGGGTAACAAAAACCCTGAACTGGAGAACTGACCACTCCCCTTTCATTGTACAAGTTTTTTTTAAAAAACCTAAATGCCTTTTCCCTGATTGTTGCCCAAGGTAGTATCTGTTAACCATTAGCAAAGACCCTTTTACCAGATGAATTGGTACCTCTGTCTTTTACAACCTCTCGTGAAAAAAATCTGTTGCTGAAACACCACATGGATAAGAAATGAGGGTGAGTTGAATTATTTGAGGGGGTGTGGTGGAAACTGTTAATATTATCTGCTAAAAAAGGGGAACTCTTTGTTGGATCAGGAGGTACGGTCCTATAGACATACAGAGCCGATGGAAGATACGGTACAGCACTTCGGGATACCTTGAGGTTGTGAAAGGCCATATATAAATGCAAGGCTTTACTTTATGATGGGAAATTGGTGGGAGGTTTGGGAAATACGTCAAGTTCAAGGCTAGGTCAGAACCTCTTGTGAAATTTCAGCCAATGGAAGTGTGGGAAAAGGGAGAGGCCACTGATCAGACAGTCTCAAACTTGATGACAAACAGATCCCAGAGTTCCCTGAACATTAGGGTGGAGGATGCAGTGGAGTGGGGTTTTAGAAATGAAAACAGAAATTGCTGGAAAATTTTTGTCCCTGATTTACAGCATCGGCGAATGTTTTGTTTTTTATGGAGCTTTAGAAAGGCTCTTTGTCATGGAGAATAGAAACCTGGGATCAGCCTGGGGTGATTTTACAATAGTGAGTGCTTTTGGCAGAAGCATACGCAGACTTTGCAGTACGTGTGCCATTAAAGTAGTTATTGGCATATTGTAGAACAGCGTATAAGGAGTGCCACCTCCTGTCGAGCACCCTGCTGGAAGACAACATCACACCAGCCTAATTGAGGGACTGCAACCTCAGATGGCACTGGAAAATGGGAAGGTCTCCGGGTACTGACCCCAGGATGGGGTTAGGGTCTTGAATGAGCAGATTAGCCAAAGATGGGTCAGGTTGAAGTGAGAGACACAATGACAGGAAACAGCTGCCTGGAGGTTAAAGTGAAAGCTGCAAACTGGAAAGAGAACAGTGACAATAAAAGGGATTGGCACAATTTCACATCGACAGCCAAAGTTCACACAGGGTGACTGGGATGATGTAGTGGAAGATGAAAGTGACTTTACCCTGGCAAACCTCCCATTGGCATTACTTTACCAGCCATCTCCCTCTGACTGTTCATGCTTCTGTTCTTTTGAATGGGTCAGGCACATCTGCTGGAAAAGTCTCACATATCTTACTTCTCTCATCAGAGAGAGATGACTGGTAGTCAGTGTGACCTGAGGGCAAGGGCCAACACTGAGAAGGCAGGACCTTCATGGCAACCTCAGCTAGTGCAGGCATTGAACCTAAACTGCTGGTATCAAAGACCAGCTCTCGACTCAACTAACCAGGGACAAAGGATTGATCGAATGAGGCTGTGAATATACATTCAAACCCAGCATACAAAGATAGGTAGAGGGACAGGTAACATTGAGATGGCGGAGAAGCTGCAGAAGGATTTGCTCATGTTAGGACAGTGGACAAAGAAATGGCAGATGGAGTATAACATAGGAAAGTATGAAGCCATGCATTTTGGTAGGAAGAGTAGAGACATGGACTGTTTCCTAAATGGGGAGAAAATTCAGAAGTCAAGTGCAAAGAAACTTGGGAGTTCTCTCAAGATAAACTTGCAGATTGAGTCAGTAGTTAGGAAGCCAAATGCAAAGATGGCATTCCTTTTGAGCGGACTTGAATGTAAAAGTAGGGACGTACTTCTGAGGTTCTATAAGGATCTGGTCAGACCACGTTTGGATTATTGTGCACAGTTTTGGGCTCCGTGTCTCAGGAAGGATGTACTGGCCCTGGAGCAGGTTCAGAGGACTTTCACAAGAATGGTCCCAAGAATGAAAAGCTTAACATATGAGTAACATTTGAGGACTTTGGGTCTACACTTAATGGGGTTTAGAAGGATGAAGGGGGGGAATGTAATTGAAACACAGAATACTGAATGGCCTGCTCAGAGTAGATGTTGGGA
This sequence comes from Hemiscyllium ocellatum, assembly GCF_020745735.1. Lineage (NCBI taxonomy): Eukaryota > Metazoa > Chordata > Chondrichthyes > Orectolobiformes > Hemiscylliidae > Hemiscyllium > Hemiscyllium ocellatum. The sequence goes on from NC_083431.1 coordinate 43,781,661, forward strand.
AGAGACTAGGACAGCGTTCGAGTAAAGGGAAGACCTTTTAGAATGGAGAAACTTCTTCAGCCAGAGAGTGGTGAATCTATGGAATTCACTGCCACAGAAGGCTGTGGAGGCCAAGCCATTGAGTATATTTAAGACTGAGATAAATAGGTTCTTGAGGATCAAGGGTTACGGGGAGAAAGCAGGAGAATGGTGTTAGGAAAGGTTATCAGCCGCGATTGAATGGTGGAGCAGACTCGGTGGTCTGAATGGCTGAATTTCTGTTCCTATGTCTGATGGTCTTAATCTTCTGGCAGCTTGTAGTTTGCTGTGTCATGTGATTAAGCGTCAGTTATAGGTCAAGTAAAAGAAGTGTACAAATAATCCTGGAGTAAAAAGTGAAGTCTGCAGATGCTGGAGATCAGAGCTGAAAATGTGTTGCTGGTTACAGCACAGCAGGTTAGGCAGCATCCAAGGAACAGGAAATTCGACGTTTCGGGCCAGAGCCCTTCATCAGGAATGAGGAGAGTGTGCCAGGCAGGCTACGATAAAAGGTAGGGAGGAGGGACTTGGGGGAGGGGCGATGGAGATGTGATAGGTGGAAAGAGGTCAAGGTGAGGGTGATAGGCCGGAGTGGGGTGGGGGCGGAGAGGTCAGGAAGAAGATTGCAGGTTAGGAGGGCGGTGCTGAGTTGAGGGAACCGACTGAGACAAGGTGGGGGGAGGGGAAATGAGGAAACTGGAGAAATCTGAGTTCATCCCTTGTGGTTGGAGGGTTCCCAGGCGGAAGATGAGACGCTCCTCCTCCAACCGTCGTGTTGTTATGTTCTGCCGATGGAGGAGTCCAAGGACCTGCATGTCCTCGGTGGAGTGGGAGGGAGAGTTAAAGTGTTGAGCCACGGGGTGGTTGGGTTGGTTGGTCCAGGCGTCCCAGAGGTGTTCCCTGAAGCGTTCCGCAAGTAGGCGGCCCGTCTCCCCAATATAGAGGAGGCCGCATCGGGTGCAGCGGATGCAATAGATGATGTGTGTGGAGGTGCAGGTGAATTTGTGGCGGATATGGAAAGATCCCTTGGGGCCTTGGAGAGAAGTAAGGGAGGAGGTGTGGGCACAAGTTTTACATTTCCTGCGGTTGCAGGGGAAGGTGCCGGGAGTGGAGGTTGGGTTGGTGGGGGGTGTGGACCTGACGAGAGAGTCACGAAGGGAGTGGTCTTTGCGGAACGCTGATAGGGGAGGGGAGGGAAATATATCCCTGGTGGTGGGGTCCGTTTGGAGGTGGTGGAAATGACAGCGGATGATACGCTGTATACGGAGGTTGGTGGGGTGGTAGGTGAGAACCAGTGGGGTTCTGTCTTGGTGGTGGTTGGAGGAGCGGGGCTCAAGGGCGGAGGAGCGGGAAGTGGAGGAGATGCGGTGGAGGGTATCGCCAATCACGTCTGAGTGGAGTCTGCGGTCCTTGAAGAAGGAGGCCATCTGGGCTGTACAGTATTGGAACTGGTCCTCCTGGGAGCAGATGCGGCGGAGACGAAGGATTTGGGAATATGGAATGGCGCTTTTACAGGGGGCAGGGTGGGAGGAGGTGTAGTCCAGGTAGCTGTGGGAGTCAGTCGGTTTATAGTAGATGTCTATGTTGAGTCGGTTGCCCGAGATAGAAATGGAAAGGTCTAGGAAGGGGAGGGAGGAGTCTGAGACAGTCCAGGTGAATTTGAGGTCAGGATGGAAGGTGTTGGTAAAGTTGATGAACTGTTCAACCTCCTCGTGGGAGCACTAGGCAGCGCCGATATAGTCATCGATGTAGCGGAGGAAAAGGTGGGGGGTGGTGCCAGTGTAGCTGCGGAAGATAGACTGTTCCACATATCCTACGAAGAGACAGGCATAGCTGGGGCCCATGCGGGTGCCCATGGCAACTCCTTTAGTTTGGAGGAAGTGGGAGGATTGAAAAGAGAAGTTATTCAGGGTGAGGACCAGTTCAGTCAGTCGAAGGAGGGTGTCAGTGGAAGGGTACTGGTTGGTGCGGCGGGAAAGGAAGAAGCGGAGGGCTTTGAGTCCTTCGTGATGGGGGATGGAGGTGTACAGGGACTGGATGTCCATCGTGAAGATAAGGCCTTGGGGACCGGGGAAGCGAAAATCATGGAGGAGGTGGAGGGCGTGGGTGGTGTCCCGAACGTAGGTGGGGAGTTCTTGGACTAAAGGGGACAGAACCGTGTCGAGGTATTGGGAGATGAGTTCGGTGGGGCAGGAGCAGGCTGAGACAATGGGTCGGCCGGGGCAGTCAGGTTTGTGGATTTTGGGCAGGAGGTAGAAACGGGCGGTGCGGGGTTGTGGGACTATGAGGTTGGAGGCGGTCGATGGGAGATCCCCTGAGGTGATGAGGTTATGGATGGTCTCTTATCGCCCCCTTGACCATGACCCCACCTCCCACCACCAAAACACCTCCTCTTATCGCCCCTTTGACCATGACCCTACCTCCCACCACCAAAACACCTCCTCTTATCGCCCCCTTGACCATGACCCCACCTCCCACCATCAAACCATCATCTCCCAGACCATCCATAACCTCATCACCTCAGGGGATCTCCCATCTACCGTCTCCAACCTCATAGTCCCACAACCCCGTACAGCCTGCTTCTACCTACTGCCCAAAATCCACAAACCTGACTGCCCCGGCCGACCCGTTGTCTCAGCCTGCTCCTGCACCACCGAACTCATCTTCGCGTACCTCGACACGGTTCTGTCCCCTTTAGTCCAAGAACTCCCAACCTACGTTCGGGACACCACCCACGCCTTCCACCTCCTCCATGATTTTCGCTTCCCCGGTCCCCAACGCCTTATCTTCACGATGGACATCCAGTCCCTGTACACCTCCATCCCCCATCACGAAGGACTCAAAGCCCTCCGCTTCTTCCTTTCCCGCCGCACCAACCAGTACCCTTCCACTGACACCCTCCTTCGACTGACTGAACTGGTCCTCACCTTGAATAACTTCTCTTTTCAATCCTCCCACTTCCTCCAAACTAAAGGAGTTGCCATGGGCACCCGCATGGGCCCCAGCTATGCCTGTCTCTTCGTAGGATATGTGGAACAGTCCATCTTCTGCAACTACACTGGCACCACCCCCCACCTTTTCCTCCGCTACATCGATGACTGTATCGGCGCTACCTCGTGCTCCCACGAGGAGGTTGAACAGTTCATCAACTTTACCAACACCTTCCATCCCGACCTCAAATTCACCTGGACTGTCTCAGACTCCTCCCTCCCCTTCCTAGACCTTTCCATTTCTATCTCGGGCAACCGACTCAACACAGACATCTACTATAAACCGACTGACTCCCACAGCTACCTGGACTACACCTCCTCCCACCCTGCCCCCTGTAAAAACGCCATTCCATATTCCCAATTCCTTCGTCTCCGCCGCATCTGCTCCCAGGAGGACCAGTTCCAATACTGTACAGCCCAGATGGCCTCCTTCAAGGACCGCAGACTCCCCCCAGACGTGATCGACGATGCCCTCCACCGCATCTCCTCCACTTCCCGCTCCTCCGCCCTTGAGCCCCGCTCCTCCAACCACCACCAAGACAGAACCCCACTGGTTCTCACCTACCACCCCACCAACCTCCGTATATAGCGTATCATCCGCTGTCATTTCCACCACCTCCAAACGGACCCCACCTCCAGGGATATATTTCCCTCCCCTCCCCTATCAGCGTTCCGCAAAGACCACTCCATTCGTGACTCCCTCGTCAGGTCCACACCCCCCACCAACCCAACCTCCACTCCCGGCACCTTCCCCTGCAACCGCAGAAAATGTAAAACTTGCGCCCACACCTCCTCCCTTACTTCTCTCCAAGGCCCCAAGGGATCCTTCCATATCCGCCACAAATTCACCTGCACCTCCACACACATCATCTATTGCATCCGCTGCACCCGATGTGGCCTCCTCTATATTGGGGAGACAGGCTGCCAACTTGCGGAACGCTTCAGGGAACACCTCTGGGACACCCGAACCAACCAACCCAACCACCCCGTGGCTCAACACTTTAACTCTCCCCCCCCCCCCCCCCCCACTCCACCGAGGACATGCAGGTCCTTGGACTCCTCCATCGGCAGAACATAACAACACGACGGTTGGAGGAGGAGCGTCTCATCTTCCGCCTGGGAACCCTCCAACCACAAGGGATGAACTCAGATTTCTCCAGTTTCCTCATTTCCCCTCCCCCCCACCTTGTCTCAGTCGGTTCCCTCAACTCAGCACCGCCCTCCTAACCTGCAATCTTCTTCCTGACCTCTCCGCCCCCACCCCACTCCGGCCTATCACCCTCACCTTGACCTCCTTCCACCTATCACATCTCCATCGCCCCTCCCCCAAATCCCTCCTCCCTACCTTTTATCTTAGCCTGCCTGGCACACTCTCCTCATTCCTGATGAAGGGCTCTGGCCCGAAACGTCGAATTTCCTGTTCCTTGGATGCTGCCTGACCTGCTGTGCTTTAACCAGCAACACATTTTCAGCTACAAATAATCCTGGAGTCATCAGCATTGAACCTTTTTTGACTTGTTTGTAAAGTGTGTTTCAAAAGCAATGGAAACGCGTGAACGAGATGTCACTGCACATCTCCTCCGTCTCAGGTCTCCAAGTCAGATTCTTTTTCATTCTTTTTCTGGATAATGGCATTGCTAATGCAGCCAGCACTTGTGTCTTTCTGCAATTACCCTGGAACAGAGCAGCATGTTGGGCCGCTTCAGAGGGAAGGTAAGAGTCAGTCATGTTGCCCTGGGCCTGGGTTAAAATGGCAGATTTCCTTCCCTGCAGGATGTTAATGAACCTCATGAGTGTGTTGGCAATTGATAGCTGACATGCGATGCCAGTTTTGCCCTCTGCTGTGAGATGTCACAGTCACTATATTACGTGCAGCACAAGAACAGGTAGGTTTGCTCTAACCTGAACACAGGCTGACAACTCAAAATGTATGGGGGTGGCAGCCGAATCAGCAACTGAAATCCTTAAATCTCCTGAGAGCGTCCATCCATGTGGGTGACCAATTACAGAGAAATCGCTCCCATAATTAGGATGGAAGGGAATAATAGCAAAACAGCCGACAGAGTGAATGCAGGCCATTCAGCCCATCAAGTCGACATTGAACCCCACCCCACCCCCCATAAAGAGCATCTCACCCAGACTCAATCCACCACCTTAACCCTGTAATCCTATATTTCCCATGGATAATCCACCCAGCCTGCACATCCCAGGACACTGAGGCAACTTAGCATGGCCAACCTATCTATCCTGCACATCTTTGGACTGTGGGAGGAAACCAGAGCACCCGGAGGAAACCCAGGCAGACACGGGGAGAATGTGCAAGCTCCACACAAATAGTGACCCGAAGGTGGAATTGAACATGGGTCCCTTGTGCTGTGAGGCAGCAGTGCTAACTACTGAGGCACTATGTCACTCCAAATGGTGAGGAGCCTTCTCCAACCAAAGGCTGGTTTTCGGGACCCAGAAAAAAGGACGGGGGAGGGGGCAGTTGGGGATTGTGGCTACAAAGTGGGAGAGAGGAGCTACCTTAAGAGGGTGGGTAGGAGCTGCACAGGGAGGTGTCAGTCCGTAAAGTGGGGAGGTGTGGGTGTGAAAGTGGAGGAAGACCGTTTTGAGGAATACCGTACCTCACTGGGAGCAGGAGAATTTTTGGCAAATTCATGTGTAATTTCTAGATGAATGCTGCAGGTGTTCAGGTATGGTCTGAAGAGGAAAATGTGATGGGTGGCATTTCCACTGAAGACACGATCCATTCTGCTTCTGTGCAAGTCCAATCCAAACACCGACACAAACGCAGATCAAATTAAGTGAGTGAATGAGACTGAAAAAGGAGTCTTTGAAACCTAAACAAAACCTGAAGGAAAATCAGAAGGGTTATCTTTTGTTGGCTAGATTTATTTTGAGCCCAGCCTCCACATTCTTGTGTTAATTTAAACAAGATGATATGTCTGTTTCAGCAGAGCTCTTCAGTTCCATAATATACTCTTAGTCAAATGCTGGTGCTTGGGGATGCATCGAAATATAATAACCGGACCATTCCTTAGAAACAGCATGTACCCACACAGTGCTCCCGCACTGCTCCACAGATCAGGAGATGAAATGTGTTTACAGCATTCGGGAGCGGGAGGGAGTGAGTGAATGGGAAGGCAAACTTAAAAGAAAGTTAAGGACAAAAGCCTTTTGAACTTGTGGAAAGAGGAGAAAAAAATGGAGGAAGTATTAAAATATGCTCGGAAAGAGGCTACAGTTAGCTTTATAATGTCTACTGCCCTAATGTGCAAGAATGCTTTGAAATGCACAAGAACGCCTTATTTCCAGTTTAACTAGTTCAGTTGGTGAGTTCCTTTGTTGCCATCCTGAATGCAGTGACCCACCCAGTGTCAACTCTTCTTATCCTGAGAGGAGTCCTTGCACAAATATCCTTTCGTTTCTGTCAGGCGGATATAATGAAATCCATTTCCAGCCGTCTGAGAGAACATAACCTTCAGGGTGTTACATTGGACAGTTTTCAAAATGTTAGGTGCAATCAAATCTATTCTGCCACAGGGAGGGGACTTAATGCAAGGTTTTCACTAAGTCATTCACGACCGTTTCAGAATTACTAATGAATCATAGAATCTCCAGTGTGGAAGCAGGCCATTCAGCCCATCGAGTTCATATCGACCTTCTGAAGAGCACTCACCCAGACCAACTCCCCACTCCACGCTATCTCTGTAACTCTGCATTTCCCATGGCTAAGCCGCCTAGCTTGACTATCCCTGGACACTATGGGCAATTTAGAATGGCCGATCCTGCACACCTTTTGACTGAGAGAGAAACCCAGAGTACCCATCCAGACATGGAGAGAATTTGCAAGCTCCACACACATAGCCGCCTGAGGGTGGAATCAAACTCATGTCTCTGGTGCTGGGAGACAGCAGTGCTAACCACTGAGCCACTGTGCTGCCATCCCTAGAATGGTGTTAGCTGCAGAAACAGAGACAGAAGAACCTCCCACCTTGGAGTGCTACAGGCAGTGAACACAGATTCTGTGGAGGAGACTCAGGAGAAGTAGTTGAATGGCTCTGTGCTGTTTGAACTTTGGAAGAAGTTCTCGGAATTAGTTTGCAGCTAAGTATCAGAGTCAGCTGTGAAGAAGACCTGGGAAGCTGACTAAATGGAAAAAGTCACTGGTTTTTCTGTTGGAGGAAGTGGTTAGGGGTTTAGAGCCTGCAGGCATTGATAGTTAAGAGCAGGTGAGAGGATGGGGTTGAACAGCCCACCAGCAGTATCTGCTTGATGCAGCTAAGTGTGAGTGGCCCTCCAGCAGAAACCTAGGGCTTGCTGAAGCTCGCTGTCAGTGACGAGCTAGGGAGATACTTCTGAATGAGGACGAGAGTGTAGTTTTAGAGTCTAAGAGAGTACAAACCCAGGAAACAAGGGTAAAGGAGGACCAGAAGAGGGGCACTGATTGAGTACTCAATAACAGTGCAGTTTTTGCAAGGGAGTTCAGAGGTTGGACTGACAAAAGTGAAGAATTAGTAAACCCTTGTGAAGTTTACGATGAAGTTTGATGATTTACTGAGATGTTAACATCTGGGTGGAAATGCTAGGAAGTCCATGGGATCTTCCTTGATGGCATTTGATGTGTACTGTGGGGCATCTGATAATAGTTTATTATCCACATTTATCACATGTTAATTCAGGGTGTTAGAAACACAATCTACAATACGCACACAATTAGTTACTGTTCTAGTCATTGTGAAGTTTATAGTTTCTGGTTTAAAACTGGAAACCTGTGACCTTAGGCTCTTAGCAAGTCCTCTGGATCTATACTTTGCTTTAAAACTAAAGGTTACTGGTCCCTAGCCAGCTCTTAACACACGTTTGGCATTCAGTTATGGGATCACAATGCAGAGATCAAGGGTAGAGGGCAGGCAATTGCGCAAGTGCAAAGCAATGGGAGTCCGTGCTACAAGTGGAGGAGAATGGTGTAGCTGCTGGGCTCTACTCCCTGAGAAATTCTAGATGAAGTTGTTGAGTGGAAAACGTTCTCCTGTTTTTCCAGGTATTGCTGTATCACTGGTGGCTTGAATCATTTAGATTTCAGGATCATTGTAACCGTCATTTGTGTTTATTCCAGCAACAACACAAGAACCTCGTGACTATGTGAAAGGAGAAGCAACACAACTAAAAAGGCAGATCCAAACAGGTTTGTGCAATACCGTTCATAGTCGGGCAAGTAGACTTATCTCTTACTAATTCCCAGACCAGAGTAGGCCATTCAATTCTATGAGCTTGTTCCACCAGTCACAGAGATCATGACAGTGGATCAGCTGTGGCTATAGAATTAATCATTCATCTAGCATGAATTGTCGTATGTAAAAGTGGTGAAGGAGTGTTCTGAATTTCACTTCTGATTGCTCTGACCCTCTTTTCGAGACTAATCCTAGTCTACCTAACTGGGAGAAGCAGTTTCTCACCAGCTGCTGTCCTAAATATCTTGAGAACTTCGAGCTAATCCTTTAATAACTGTCCAACTTGCAGGGAATACAAATCTAATTTGGGCAATGTCTACTGGTAATTTAGCCTTAGATCTCATTCTCGACTCTCCAAGGCCTTGAAATAGATTCTAAAGTCTGGTATTCACAGTAATGCAAGTGTGACCTAACCAGGGTTTTATATAGCTGAAACACTGCCTTCTACACACTCAGATTCTAATCTTCTTATGATAAACGTATTTCATTATCAGCTTCTTTTTATTATTTTCTGTGCTTGCTTTTTTGACATTTGAATACCATCTGAATCCCTTGTTTGGATTTCAGCCTGTAACTCACCCCAAGTATCCATTCCTGTATACATAAATCGTTGGAAGGTGCCAATTGAGATTTCAACACGTAATCACTCCCACTATGTGTCTTTTTATGTGGAACTAAGCAGGAGCTTCTGGCTGGTAACACATTCCTAATCACCATTATTTTATGAAAACCTATTTCTATCCGGTACTGTGCAGCCTGTAACCTCAAGCAGAACACCATGCCCTTAGGCCCATTAACTTACATTTTTGCACATTGAAATAAATAATTCATTGGAAATCTCTTGCTTTCCACTTAAGTGGTTAAATGGACAGAGAAGTCCCTCCTGCAAGAAACCTCTTGGATACAGCTGTAGCTATGTGCAGAAATTCACTAGCGACCAATTAACAAGAGAGTAACCAACAACTCAGTTTCTTTTAAAATTCAGTGAAGGAAAGATTAAAAGGGAACACACACAACATGCAATAAATATTGGAGAGTCTTTCTAAAATCACTTCTCTTTGCAGACCTGGAATAAACAAAATAATACATAGGAAATTACTGTTATGATCTTATCAGATAACATTAATGTTTAAAAAGAAATCCAAACACTATGATTAAATGACAGTGCTATGTCACAAGATTTTACATTTCTAGTCAAAAACAATCTTTATTGTACGTGAAAAGAATTCAGCAAAGTAAGCACTATTAATTTGACACTATAGTTTCTAAAGGCTTATCGTATAGGGACGTAAGTTTGCTCGCTGAGCTGGAAGGTTCGTTTTCAGCTGTTCTGTCACCATACTAGGTAACATTGTCAGTGAGCCTCCAGTGAAGCATTTGTGGTATGGCCCTCTTTTTATTTATGTGTGTAGGCTTCCTTGCGTTGGTGATGTCATTTCCTGTTCTTTTTCTCAGGTGGTGATAAATGGGATCCAAGTCAATATGTTTATTGATAGAGTTCCGACTGGAGTGCCATGCTTCTAGGAATTCTCACGCATGTCTCAGTTTGGCTTGTCCTAGGATGAATGTGTTGTCCCAGTCAAAGTGGTGTCCTTCTTCATCTGTATGTAAGGATACTAGAGAGAGTGGCTAGTTGATGTTCATGTATCATGGTGGCTAGTTTTCTGCCTGTTTGTCCAATGTAGTGTTTGTTACGTGTATGAGCATGTACACAGTATATGAACACAGTCTGCTGAATTCTCAGCAACAAATCCAAACAAGCAGACATAACACATCCAGAAACCCTAGCCACTCTCCCCTACATCAAAGACATCTCGGAAATGACTGCCAGACTGCTCAGACCTCTTGGCATCATGGTAGCCCACAAACCCACCAACATACTAAAACAGCAGCTAATGAACTTGAAAGACCCCATACAGACAGCAAGCAAAACTTATGTCATTTACAAAATACTTTGCAAGAACTGTAACAAACACTACATTGGACAAACAGGCAGAAAACTAGCCACCAGGATACATGAACAATATGACCCACTCTCACTAGTATCTTTACATACAGATGAGGAAGGACACCACATTGACTGGGACAACACATTCATCCTAGGACAAGCCGAACCATGACATGCATGAGAATTCCTAGGAGCATGGCACTCCAACCAGAACTCTATCTACAAAACACTGACTTGGATCACATTTACCACTCCCTGAGAAAAAGAGCAGGAAATGACATCAGCAACCCAAGGTAACCTAAAGACACAAATAAAAAGCAGGCCATACCACCAATGCTTCACCAGTGGCTCACTGATGATGTTACCTAGCATGGTGATAAAACATCTGAAAACGAACCTTCCAGCTCAGCGAGCAAACTTACACCCAGAACCTCAACCTGAGCTACAAATTTTGTCAAAACTCACTAGCTTATAGTATATGCTTGGTACTATTTGTTACTTTCCACTCATCAAAATTTCCATTATCAAATAAAATCGAGAAAGCTCATTCTCCTCTTTTAGGGACCAATCCAAAAGTATGCCACAGCCCTCTAGAATGTATGTTAATTCACCTCCATGTTCTAGCCTGCACCAAGGTACAAGATTTGCAAGGAACTGTACGTTAGCCTTTGGCCAAGTCAGCCCTCAACTTCTCCCAAGAGACATCAGCTCCTTGTCTTGATTGTTGGAAGAAATACAGCCACCTTCTCAAATCCTTTCAAATTAATCCTGCTCACTGCTTTCTGCCCCAAGGCCTTGAGGATCACTGCAGATTTCTTCCTACAGCCTCAACTTAGGCAAACTTCGACATTTGTCGTCCTCACGAATTCCAAACTGAATTTGAATCCCCACCATATTCCACATTGTGAGCAATAGGCTTTGTGTTTTCTTGGCTTAAATGCTTGCCTGACTTATGTTAATTTCCTTTTGCTGTCATAACTCAGAATTATAGCTTACGCAGGATCAAGTTTGAAACTGCTTCTTGTCATTTTCCAAACTGAGCTGCTTGTTCCCATCAGTAAACACATGTTGATGCATTAAACCACCTGTATTTGCTACCACTACAAATGCACACGTGAAGCTCAAGGGGCTATGACTTCATTGCTAGTTGGTTGCCTGCATCAAAGAATGGGACCATCTGTAACATTGAGCAATGCAAAGATGTTTCAACAATTGCAGTGCCAACAAAATGTATTTGAACATTTCAAATCGATTCTGTTCAAATCCTGTGATTGTGATGTTTTTACTGCCCTATTGGGAACACTTGGTTGCCCCACTCACTATCTCTCTGGCTATCCTATTCCCAGCTCCTCAGAGCCACCTTTTTCATTCGTGACCCACTGCTTCACTGTTTACCGTTCCTCAAGAATGAGGGAATGGGATGGCCAAGGGAGTGGTGAACAAAGCAGCTGTCACACCAGTGAGTGTAGTGCTGTGTGGAGGAATGAGTAGGGTGCCAAACAGAGTGGTGACTGAAGATGGTGAGGGGGAAAGTTCAATTGAGTGGTCAGCATCAGTAGGACCATCCTTGTCTGTGGGTGAAGTGGGTGCTCAGTTCCAGGCATATGTTGACGATATTGCTGGCACCGACTTCCTGTTCCAGTGCAGTAGCCAGGGATGCAATGATCAAACAGTGGAATATCTAACCACCACAGCCTATCTCCATGACAACCTACCATGCTTTAAGATACTGTAAAACAGAAATGCACACTAATTATAGTTATCTTCCATTCAACACTCAGATATCTATCTCTAATGGAGTCTTGTGACCCTCTTTCTCAGAATTGCTACTTTTAGCTGCTTTTATGTCGATGGTGATAGACAGTCTAGTTTCAGAAATGGGTCACCTTTTCTTTGGTGCTTACACTTCGAACACTTAACGTTACTGATAAACATAAGTAAGATTTTAACTGTAAATAACTTCATGTCTGTTTGATTTTTCACTCACTTAAGGTGCATGCCAATTTCTTAATTAGGTGTTTCCATTTATACATAAAAGAAATGTAATTCCTAAAACTACAAGTTTGTATTCTGAAATAAAAGAATTAAAACTTGATATTCACAGCATGACTGAAACTTGAGTAAAATGATAATGCTGAAATGTTTTAAAGCAATGGGATATTTGATTATTAGCTTGCTACTGTTACGTGAATCATCCTGGTAACACACTCCGCATTGTTCTCCGCAAAATACTTGAAAATCAGGCAATCAGAAAAGCTGTATTTTGCTCTTTTAGCTCCACATCTTGAAGACGTATGGCTTTCAGGTGTTGCTTTGCTAAAACTGCTCAAAGAATCATGCATTGTTCAGAATTTTCAGAGTTAATTCAGCTACTACTGAGACTAAATGATTGCTGTATATTCTGTCTTATACACATAGAATGATACTGCAGGCCAACTGGCCTGGATCTTTCTATTTTTCTTCCTCTCTCATGTACCTTTCTAGCCTTCTCATAAAAACCAACATGGAAACTTTTGGTGGGGAAAAAATGTAAGTTAATGGGGAGAGGAGAAATGAAGAGTTGATATTTCACAGGTGACACAATCTGACCCTCCCGTCTAATGTCAGTTTTTATTTATGCTAGAAACACCAGACAAGACGACAGTAAAGTACCTGACAAATTCAGATGGAAATAAGGTGAACAATTCCCTGAACATTATTGAAGTGACAATCCCAGGTAAGCAAGTGCTAGCCTGTATTTGGGGGTTACCTGAATGAACTCAGCAAAAGCGCAGATCCTAATTCTGAGCTGATTTTTCCACCCATTTCCCTGCCCCTCTCTGCAGTTATCGCTCCTGTAGAACAGACGCAAGGGTCGGGCTTTACTGATTGGGAAGTGAATGTATTCATAGATATGTTAAAAGCACAGAGAGGATTTCTGGTACAGTGCCATCAAAGTTTATTTAAAAGCGAGTGGGTTGGTAGGTTTGCTAATGCTGTGGCTGCCACGTGTGATTTGGGTTTGGTGAAGGGTCATATCACAGTTGTCAGCTGGCTGCACACCCACAGTGTGAAACTGTGTCCTTTTAGCACAAGAACGGTTTCATTTTCTCTTTGATTGTGATGACATTTTACGAATACATGGGGCTTAGGGATGGTTCAGCTGGGTGTTTAATCCAGAAATGCATGAAATGGTGAATACTTTTGAGGGGTTTGTTATACTTGGGATTTGAGTAAGATGCAGCCTAGGCATCCCAGTGCAGCTTGTCACCTGAAACCACTGTAAGCTCAGAGGGGGTTGGAAGGGTTAGGGACTTTGATACCAGCTGATATTCAGTAGATATCCAGACAGGCGGGTTGGTAATAGCTATTACTGAAACTTAACCACACAACATGATTGATCGAATTGGTATGCTTGCAACCATTTCTTTTTGAGAATAAAACTGTATCCATTATCCAAGGCCGAGTTTGACTTGAAAGTCCATCTCGCCTCTAGGATAGGGCTTCCCAAACACTCTGTTGGGGGTTGGGAGGTTGAGATTTTTGGTTGTAAGCTGTAATGCAGCACTGCATCCACGTGGAACTCGGAGTGATATCTGGCAGGAGTCGTAGAGGTTTACAGCTCAGTGAGAGGCCATTCATCAAGTTCATGTGAGTTTGCAAAGACGTGACTCCACTAATCCCATTTGTCAGGTTTTCACACACAGCCTGGAGGCTGTCTAAATGGAGGTTAAATATTACAAGAGTTTCTGGCTGAAACACACTGCCTGTGTGTTTCCAACATCCTCCACAACTCTTATTTTGGCCTGTTATCTCAGCTTAAATCTAGGGTCCCTGGTCATCGACTCCTCTACTAATGGAAAATGTGCCTTCCTTTCCAGGCCTCTCAAGCGGAGGAGGGGGGGGTGCCCTTTGCAATCCTTGGGTTTTTGTTTGGTCTGAGCCTTCCCTAATGAACTGCTGTCAGGCCTGATTGTTGCTTGTGCATCAAAAACTTACCTGAATGCATCCCCCACCCCCCTCCCCACCACCAAGCTGAATTCTTGTTTCCCTGCTTCCAACTTGTCAGTCAATGCCCCCAACCCCTCCACTTGTCAACTGAAACTCTACGCCTACCCTACAAATTGCTGAACAGCCCTCATCGCTGCCAGTGATTCTGGGATTACCCAAGATCTAAGGAATTAAGGTGGGATCATTCTGAGAGAAAGTTTGGGAAGCACTGCCCTGGGATCTTGCTGAAGGCAATTTGAATTGCTGTTTGCTCCAGTATTTACGCTTTGAGCTTGTGGCAATTGTTAAGCACCAGCCAAAGAGATAAAGTGTCCCAGAAATAAGTCAATAGACTCCTGTCAAATGTATTATCTTAATCCAGTGCTCTAGGCCTCTGACTAGGGTGGTGCAAGTACCAGTAACCCCATCTTCTTTGTTATGACCAGGTAAAACTCAAGTCAATAATCAGTGTGATCTTGCTCGAGGATCTTATACGGTGACTTATAGGGATGTTGGTTCCTGGTGGGTATCTGTATTTTGGATTCTATGATCTATGGAGCGCAACTCTAGTTCTGGAACATTTTATTTTGCAGAAAATTATGATGCAAAGCTCACGAGAGTGGACATTGCCAATAATCTACGGGAGCAAGTCCAGGACCTGTTTAATCGCAAATATGGTAATGAAGACTTGGGAAGGATTGCATTCAGCACTGTTATGTTGATGGAGGATGAATTTAAATAAGAACAGCAGACCTGTTGGTAGTTTAAAATCAGTGGGATTGAGTTATAATATGTTAATCCCTCTCTCACCTGATTTGGAGAGAGTGGGGAGGGAGTGCAGAAGGATGCATATAGCATGGTACATGGATCTTGCAAGAGGAGAGGTTTCATTTGAGTATCTTATAGATCTTGGACAGAGGGCAGCAACAGCTGCTCCCATTCATGTAGCACTTTTAATGCAAAAAGATATCCAAAGGCAGGTCATTGCACAACCATTAGATGGATGTCATTGCTTGAAAGGATTTATTAGGCGGCGTGAACTTAGTCAAAGAGCGTATAGGCTATGCTATTCATTGCTCCATTAGTGAGTGAATCATCTTCCTCATTGTATTCCCTCTAGAGTTTCAATTTTGTCACATATTTTGCTTAGGAACAAATTTGTATCGTTCCCTGCTGGCTGAGATTCAGACTTAGGCGAAAGTAAGGAGCTGCTGGAGATCAGAGTCAAGATTAGAGTGGTGCTGGAAAAGCACAGCAGGTCAGGCAGCATCTGAGGAGCAGGGGAAATTGACATTTCGGGCATAAGCCTTTCATCAGAAATGAGGCTGAGAGCCAAGAGGGTGGTGAGATAAATGGGAGGGGGGTGGGGCTGGAGGGAAGGTAGCTGAGAATGCGAGAGGTTGGAGAGGAGGGTGGAGTGGATAGTAGGAAGGCCACAGGGCGGTGGGGTTAGTTAGCTGGTTCAGTCACCTACAAACAGACCTCACCATCAGAGAGATATTTCCCTCCTGACCCCCATCCAATTTCTGTAAAGACCATTCCCTCCGCAACTCCCTTGTCAGGTCCACGCCCCCCACCAACCCACCCTCCTCTCCCAGCACCTTCCCCTGTCACCACAGGAATTGCAAAACCTGCACCAATACCTCCCCTCTCAACTCCTTCCAAGGCCCCAAACGGGCTTTTCACAGCCATCAGTTTTACCTGCACTTCCACACATCATTTACTGTATCCGTTGCTCCCGACGCAGTCCCCTCTACACTGGGGAGACAGGAGGCCTACTTACAGAGTGCTTCAGAGAACATCTCCAGGACACATGCACCAATCAACCCTACCGCCCCCGTGGCCAAACACTTCAACTCCCCTTCCCACTCTGCCAGGGAAATGCAGGTCCTGGGCCTCCACCATCACCACTCCATACCACCCAACACCTGGAGGAAGAACACCTCATCTTCCGCCTCAGGACCCTTCAACCCCATGGCATCAATGTGAACTTCACCAGTTTCCTCATTCCCCCCCCCCCCCCCCCCCCCACACCTTATCCCAGTTCCCACTTTCCAACTCAGCACCACCCTCATGAACTGTCCTACCAGTGCGTCTTCTTTCCCACCTATCTGCACCACCTTCCTCTCTGACCTATCATCTTACTCCCACCTCCATCCACCTATTGCACTCTCAGCTATCTTCCCCTCCCATTTATCTCTCCACCCTCAAGGCTCACAAGCCTCATTCAAGGGCATTTGCCTGAAATGTCGATTCTCCTGCTCAGGTGCAGTCTGACTTGCTTTGCTTTTCCAGCATCACACCCTCAATTGAGACTCAGACTTAGCCAAAGGAAGGAAGGCAGAGTAAAATCTTGTATTTGTATAGCACCTGTCACACCCTCAGAATGTTTTAACGCGCATCACTGTCACCCCAGTACTTTTGAAATGTAGTTGGTTTGTGCTGTTGTAACTGCAGCAGTGTCTCTACAAGCAGGAGACACACCCAATGTCTCTGCTAACATAATGGACAGAGCAATGAAGTTGCATATTAAACTGCGAGCATCACAGTAATCATTTCTAAGCTCATATTTCAATATGATTCTCAGCAGTGCTACAAATTCCATATCCTTGATTAAGACCACTCAAAGTTAATTGTTACTTTGCAGCTGCTTATTAATTAATTCTGAGCTGATCATAAAGCTAGACTGTCTCAGCTCTAGTAATGTTAAAGCTGTGCTTTTATTTCCTCACTGTTGAGCATTGAATAAGAAGGAGGTAGAGAATTATCTAACTGTTGCTTGGTGCTCCCTTCCACACAGCAGCTGAGTTTGGTAATGCATCATGTGTGACATCATTCTGTGTCCCAGTCATCTGTGCCAAACCTTGTTTCTGTTGGTTTATAAACATTGCAGAGCTGTAAGTGTGATAGCCTTGCTTCTTGTTATTTATAGGTGAAGCTTTAGGTATAAAATATCCCGTGCAAGTTCCATATAAACGGATAAAAAGCAACCCTGGCTCTGTTATAATCGAAGGGCTTCCACCTGGCATTCCATTTCGAAAACCCTGCACATTCGGATCCCAGAACCTGGAGAGGATCTTGGCCGTGGCTGACAAAATCAAGTTCACCATAACCAGGTAATCTCTATCAAAATAACCCTCTAATAAAAAAAAACACAATTTGCCAAATATTTCATTTGTATCAGTATTTCTCCATCCATTCAAGTGAACGTGCATTGCACTTTCCTGACTGTTTCAACATCTGATGGTGTGTAAACCAGAATTATACACACTATCCCAATCTGAGTCTCATTAGCATTTTACATAGATTCAGTAACACGTTTTGATCTCTAGATTGCATACTCTTTGAATTAGTTTCTGGTGCCATGTCCACTTTTGTCATGGCTTGAAATGGTTTATGAACCTGGGCTGTCCAGTATCTCCACTCTTCCACTGATTCACCAGAAACATATAAAATCTGCAAGAAACCAAAATGTGGATGCTGGAGGATATATCCCCCGGCACTGGAGTCTGGAACTGACAGTCGCAGACTCAATAAGGGGCCACCCATTTAGAACCAAGACGTGGTGAAATTACTTTACTCGGAGGGGTTGTAAGTCTTCAACCGAGACAGTGGTAGATGCCCAGTCATTGAGTGTATTTGATACAGAGATGATAGATTTATTGATTTCTATGAGATTATGTCTCACTGTTTTAATATCCAAGGAATGATCGACTTACTCTCTCCTCATCGGGCAATGAATTCAACCCAGGAACCAATCTGTTCATATTTGCACTTCCTTTAGGACAGGTGTATCCTTCCTTAGTAACATGACAAAAATAGCACATCAGTACTCCAGGCATCAGCGTAGTTGCAGTGATTATAATACTACGCAAAATTCCTTGTCTTAAGAAAAAATTGGGATAGTGTAAGTGAGTCAAAGAATAACGTGGAAACTGTGGGAAGGTGGCATTGAGACAGCAAATTGACTGTGATCTTAATGAGTTGATGACCAGGATTGAAGAGTCAAGTAGCGTTTAGTCTTATTTTCTTGATGTCCGAACATGTTTAGTCACACTACATTCTGATGAATGGTCTCACAATCTTGTAAAACTTGTATGCTTTTGTCATTTTACAGGCCTTTCCAAGGACTCATCCCCAAACCTGGTAAGGACACAAAGTTACTATCACCTTCCATTGTATTGAAATCATAGTAGTCATAGTAAATCCATAACATTGCCATCTCTGAGGGACTGTGTTAAAGAGGGATCCTTGGTGTTCAGGAATGGGATCCAAGAAGGTGATTGCAGATCCCCTACACTGCCAGTTCTCCCTCGTTGGTGTAGATGAGGTCAAGTAACAAATCCTAGAAACACAGAAGGTCACAAATTTCCAAGCCCATATTCCCAACGTGCACTTATGGTGGGTGAAGATTTCCATTGAGAGCGCACATTCACAAGATTGACTTTCTCTTTGAGTGAGACATGAGACAGAGGGAGCTGACAATATATCTGATCCTCCCATAAAGGATTGTGTCCTGGAGACCTGACCAATGAAAGGCTAAGTCTTCTACTGTACGAAGTGGACAGCAATAAAGCTCAGAAATAAAACTTCAGCATGATTCGCTGGAATTATTATGGGCTATGCTTCACTGCATAGCTGGGCACTGTCTCCCACTGGGTAGGAAAAGTGGTTGTTCTTCTGTGGGTATGCAGATTGAGCTCAGCAACAGCTGAATGGCAGGGACTTGTCTGTTGATCACTGACTCGCTCCAAGTAATGCAGCGAGGATTAATTTAAAGCAGCTAGCACTTGTAGCTGCTGGGCCATCTACTGACCCTACAAAGTAAGCACTAGAGCACCTCTGTCCCTAAACATAGTGAGCACTATCTCACATTCCCCACTTGGAAGCAGGACCTATTTAGCAATTAGAAAACATGCAAAATATATCTTCACAAAGAGAATAAATTGAGGTTCATGCACTCAACATCTCTGATGGCCACTAACACTTGGTCTAATTAGAAATGCAGTGTGCTCACTGTTTGATTTGAGATTGGATAGCATGAAGCATTGTGTAAGGGAATGGTTCTAAAGGAGTTAATGCTCATGTTACATTGGCTCCACACGTTTTATTGATATCTCACACAATGTATGGGAGCTATACTCCATCTTGTGGATTTCTAAGAGCTCCCTTAAGGTCCTTATAGTTATATCTGATCAAATGTAGTTCTATTTATTGCTATTGTGGAATAAATGTCTTGTTATCCAACAGTGTCTATTTTGTAGAAACTATCCTTCACCACCAGTCACTCGCTAAGCCCAAGACAAAGGTGGATTGGTGACAGTGACCTACCTCATAAAATCCTTACTGAGCACCACAAGCTGGCAGTGTTGGCACATACCAAAAAGTAACCAGGCGTGGTCATCTGGGAAAATCCCACATGTTGTTAGTGGAAAAGGCTGCTGTGTACATCATCAGTGTTTTAAAACCATGGGAAATGGCCAATGTCATTTGTTGGACCAGATTATTTGGTGCTTGAACCATTCACATTACTAGTTGGCTGAAAGTCTGGTTATGTCATCGTGTTCTCAGTGAGGGTTTTACTATAGGGCCATGTCGTGCTGTTTGTGTGGAAATGAAAGGCTTGAATAGCGTGTGCAAATATGGCAAGTTTGGATGGAAATTTATCTGATATGGCTTGGAAGGTCATGGTGAAGTCAGAGTTCAAAGGTTACCCCATCAGCTATGATTTGCTTTGTCAGTATGGCTGCAGGACTGATCCTTATTCTGTGATTATTGCGCCAGGAATATGTTCTACAACTTGGAAGCATCTTCCAGTATTTCCAGGTTCAAGGTATCAGGGCCTGTTTGGATAGGCAAGATGAGGACAAATCCTAAATCAGCACAAAAACCATCTTAACCAGGTTTCATGTTTTCTTTGGACCTCTCCTCACCACCACCTCTACCATCATCACCTCCTCTGAACCTCTCCCTCTGTCACCATCTCCATAACAATGTTAAAACACAGCAATGCCCATATATACATATCATAGCATGAAATATCCTTGGATCAAGAAAGTGATGTAGTAGATGGAAATAGTTTTAAAGAAATACTTAAAGCTCTTTTTGCTCTAAGAAACAACTCAAAGCTCTACGGGATTTTCAAGGAGGAAGACAAGTTGATTTTTTTAAATGAAAGAGTACTTAAAGCAAATCTGATAAGAACCAGTAAAAGGCCATATAGAGCTTTCCATAATTTGTATGAAGCATCAAATTAGTCTAACACACAAATCTGCCTTCATGCTCTGTGCTCGATTACAATTTCACACACAGTGTACATTGGCTATCAGGGGTCAAAGTGTTTTCCTCTGAGGGTCCTTCCTGAGATTTTCTCGAGGGCTACCTTTGATTTCCTCCATGGCTAAGATTTAGTTTTGAAGAGTTCCATTTTCAATCCCACTCATTCTTTCATGAGAGAATGCAGGCTTATAGTAACATTACCTGCTGTATTTGTATTGAAAGATATTTGCACCTGCACAGAAGTAGAACAAGAATAAATCATCATTATCCTCAGTAATCATCTTCAACCTGTTGTGGTTCTGCTCGCCGAGCTGGAAGTTTTTGCTGCAAACGTTTCGTTCCCTGGCTAGGGAACATCAGTGCTGTTGGAGCCTCGTGTGAAGCGCTGCTTTGATGTTTCTTCCGGTATTTATGTTGGTTTGTTCTTGCCGCTTCCGGGTGTCAGTTTCAGCTGCAGTGATTTGTATGTGGGGTCCAGGTCGATGTGTCTGTTGATGGATGTTCTTGCCATTTCCGGGTGTCAGTTTCAGCTGTAGTGGTTTGTATATGGTGTCCAGGTCAATGTGTCTGTTGATGGAGTTTGGGGATGAATGCCATGCTTCTAGGAATTCTCTGGCTGTTCTCTGTCTGGCTTGTCCTATGATAGTGGTGTTTTCCCAGTCAAATTCATGTTGCTGGTTGTCTGAGTGTATGGCTACTAGAGATAGCTGGTCGTGTCGTTTTGTGGCTAGCTGATGTTCATAGATGCGGATTGTTAGCTGTCTTCCTGTTTGTCCTATATAGTGTTTTGTGCAGTCCTTGCATGGTATTTTGTAAACTACGTTAGTTTGGCTCATGCTGGGTATTGGGTCCTTTGTTCTAGTGAGTTGTTGTCTGAGCGTGGATGTTATGAGTCCTAAGGGTCGCAGTAGTCTGGCTGTCAGTTCTGAGACGCTCCTGACGTATGGTAGAGTGGCTAGTCCTTTTGGTTGTGGCATGTCCTCGTTCCTCGGTCTATCTCTTAGGCATCTGGTGATAAATTTTATCACCAGATGCCTAAGAGATAGACCGAGGAACGAGGACATGCCACAACCAAAAGGACTAGCCACTCTACCATACGTCAGGAGCGTCTCAGAACTGACAGCCAGACTACTGCGACCCTTAGGACTCATAACAGCACACAAGCCAACATCCACGCTCAGACAACAACTCACTAGAACAAAGGACCCAATACCCAGCATGAGCCAAACTAATGTAGTTTACAAAATACCATGCAAGGACTGCACAAAACACTATATAGGACAAACAGGAAGACAGCTAACAATCCGCATCCATGAACATCAGCTAGCCACAAAACGACACGACCAGCTATCTCTAGTAGCCATACACTCAGACAACCAGCAACATGAATTTGACTGGGAAAACACCACTATCATAGGACAAGCCAGACAGAGAACAGCCAGAGAATTCCTAGAAGCATGGCATTCATCCCCAAACTCCATCAACAGACACACTGACCTGGACACCACATACAAACCACTGCAGCTGAAACTGACACCCGGAAACGGCAAGAACATCCATCAACAGACACATTGACCTGGACCCCACATACAAATCACTGCAGCTGAAACTGACACCCGGAAGCGGCAAGAACAAACCAATATAAATACCGGAAGAAACATCAAAGCAGCGCTTCACACGAGGCTCCAACAGCACTGATGATGTTCCCTAGCCAGGGAACGAAACGTTTGCAGCAAAAACTTCCAGCTCGGCAAGCAGAACCACAACAACGGATACCCGAGCTACAAATCTTCAATCAGATTTTAATCATCTTCAACCTGTTAAACTTGAAACCACAACACACACAAGGAATGCACTCATTTCCTAAATACTACAGTACTGAAATTGGCACAAAACCATAAGGATATGTTAGCAAGAATTATTTTTAAACTTAACTGTTATGAATAGGAAATGGAGATAATTTAATTTAATTTAATTTATTTTATTTTTCCCCATTTTCTGTCCAGAGGTTGTGTGTGTGTTTTTTTAATATCTCTTCCTTTTCTTTTGGAATTGGGCTGTGATATATTTCCCCAACTCTATCTAAGTTAAGTTCAATTTAAAAAAGACCCACAGCAAATTCTCTTTTACCCTGAAGCCTGAAGTATGTTTTAATTACGCATTCAATCTTGGGAGTTGATTGTCACAACACGTGCACACAGAAGCACACAAGGAAGTAAGTGGGGAGGGAGGTGGCAAAGTAAGGAAAACATTTTCAGTTAAGAATAATTTGAACAAGGTTATTTGACATGATTTTTGTCTGAGTCCCAAAAATCCGTGTCCAGTCAAGTTCTTTTCTGTAAAGAGCTCAGATTCAGGTGGGTGCAATTGGCTGAAGTTACAGAATTCACTGTATAGTTGATGAAGGTACAGCACAATAGTTGCTGGTGTGCAGGTTTTGTCTACTTTTTAGGCAAAGACATTTTCTTCTGAAACGAGGTTTTGAAGGGGATTTGGATGAGAGATAAGCTTAGCTCAGCCTGATGTTTGATTATTATGTCACTGATTAGATTGTTCGCAAACTGAAGGACTAGACTTTTTTAAACCAGACTGAGGCAAATGCATTATTAAAGTTTTTCTTTCAAAGAGCAGAGGGGCTTTAGACATGTGATGATTCCATGAAGCAATCAATTCCAGTTTAAATATTTGTCTCTATCCCTCTGGCCTGGGATTCAGTGATGAATGAGGCTGTTAGCATCTTCACAACATAACTTGATTAAGCTTCCAAGCCAAGTCAAAACTATTGGACTTTGTATAAGAGAGATGTTAGTTTCTTGGTGCCACTTCAGGTATTTTGGATTTTGGTAGACAGCTTTCATTCTCAGTCACTGCTGGGGAGTGCAGCCTCTAATGTTCTTTTGTGTTTGCTGGCTGCAAGGATGATGAAGTCTGAGCTCTGTCCTGGTAACTGCCGATTAGAACCTTCCAGAAATTGTCGTCAACTTGAATCATGTGATTGGCAGAAGCCATGTTTTTCCAGAGAAGTCTACTTTAGAATGTAAACAATAAAATAGCGCTTTGAAAAGCTGTGAAGATCTCTCTCCAAGTCTTGTGGATGTGACACTGACACACACTTCTACACACAAAAAGGCCATGGACATGGTTTGTGTGAACTGTGAGGTCACAGCTAAATAGATGCATATTTCTCTAATATGGTCACTCTATTAAGTAATTCACAATATGTGAAATGTTTTGAGATGTGATAGATAATACTTGGTGCAAATTTTTCTGATTATAAAACTGTTTAATATTAAATTATCCAATTTAATTGTTCATTCCAATAGCATTTGCTATATTTCCCCCATATAGTAGACCTGGAACTACTTCAGGCATAAGCTAGAGACTCCAGTCATTTGTAAGACATTCATTACTTTAGTGAATTCAAATTTTCCTGGTTCCCAGATAGCTGAATATTCTACAGTTAAAAGGTTTAATTCTGTTCTCTCCCCTTTAAGGACTCTCTTCCTCTCTCTCCTTGTCAGTCCATCACCTCCCCCACCCTGGTACAATCCCACAATCCCTTGCCAGCTCCTTGTTTTCCTCCCTTGACACAGCCTCTTTACAGCACCCTCTCCGACATTTATTGGCAGCCCATCTTTCCTGTTGGCAGCTGCTCTCCCCTGTTTGCAGCTGTTCACTCCCCTTCGCAGCCTCATGTCCCCACTCCAAGGGTCCCTTTGCTTCTCGCCCACCGCCGGGGACATGGCAATCTCATTCGCTGCTGCCATCCACCACTTCCAGTTGCAGGCTGCTTCTCTTATTTGCTTACTGTGGGCCTACGAGCAACAAGTGCAAGAGGGAAAGAGCCTGTGACTGGAGAGACAGCTCCCCACAGATTCTGTCCATTCTATTCATGGGGTCTACTACTGGCCACCTGTATGTGTGAATTTTTCTGGGCATTTGTGGGGCTGAATCTTTCGGGTTGTCACTGCCATGTGTAAGGAGCATTGTTGGGCATGGAGCAGACCTTAGTGAACCATGCCCAGGAATGCAAGGTGCCAGGCCTTCAGTGCTCCCTTATGTTATGGACCACCTGACAGGCCCACTATATCTTCATCATGAAGAGTGATTTCTTTAAAGCCCTCCTCACTGGCCTCTCTGCTTCCACCCTCTACGCATTCAGCTAATCCACAA
The DNA here is from genome assembly GCF_020745735.1 of Hemiscyllium ocellatum. Taxonomy (NCBI): domain Eukaryota; kingdom Metazoa; phylum Chordata; class Chondrichthyes; order Orectolobiformes; family Hemiscylliidae; genus Hemiscyllium; species Hemiscyllium ocellatum. The sequence continues at coordinate 43,806,275 of NC_083431.1, forward strand.
CTCTGCATTTCCCACAAGGCCTGCACACTCATCAACCTTATCCTCACCCAGTGCCGCTGGCTGCCTGTGTCCCTGCAAAAGAACTTCAAGATCCTCAGAAGGCAAAATGCTGCTGGAAATCTGAAATAAAAACAGAAAATGCTGGAAATACTCAACGAAATGAAGAAGGTAGGGTCACACTTTCAGATCTATGACGCTTCGTCAAAACTGTCTGAACTGTTTCCTGCATCACAACAGTGACTACTCATTGCAATCCATTGGCTACGAAACATTTTGCCCTATGATTGTGAGCAGCACAATATAAATATTGAAGTTCTTTACTATTTCCTCCCTTCCGAGTGAGGAGGTTGTCTGAGCAGGCAGCATAACAGTGGCTTCCACCTTGGTACTAATGGAGCTGACGACTCAGTCCATTTTGTGAAGTATTGGCTCCATGAATTGTCTGAAGTCTTGTGAGAATTTGGAGCTAAACTCCTTTCTACCCCAGGAGGTTGTGCGTGAGGTTTTGTTTAGTGGCCTTCCCAATGCTTATGTCATTTCCAGCTCGACCTCCACCAGCCTCTTTGGTATCCTGGACCCTTTGACCACATCCTGCAGAGTGAAGTCAGCATGTAGCCTTGCCCACTGGTGTGCTAGTACCTATGCCATCCCATCGCCCTTGCCCAGCTCCTGTAAACGTGGGTCCAGTAAATCATACTGTGCAGAAAGTGTGCCACTGTCTGGGCTGGTTCTGAGAATCTGGTTGAGTGACAGTACTTCTTTCTGAAGACTTGCCTACACTTTTTCAGGTGGTACAAGGTCTTCCGCATTCCCAGTGCTGAAAGGAACAAGAGTTAGCCTGTGGTAGGAAGAAGTAGATCCTGGATTGTTATCCTGGGACATCACAACCTTTCACACCTCTAATTGCTGACCTACCATCACTCAATTTAAATCTCCTCCAATCCCATAATCCTCTGAAACATCCACACTATCAGTTCTGGCCTCTCCAGCATTTCCAGTTTTACTGACTCTACTGTTGGCGCTGCACCTTTTGTTGCCAAGGTCCTAAGTTGTAGAATTTCCTCCCTGAATCTCTTCATCTCCCTGCCTCTCTTTCCTCCTGTAACACATTTCTTAAGACCTCTTTTACTTTAGTGCAGTAGATTTTTGCTACTGAGGCGCATTGTTTGAATCGGGAAAGTTCCTGATTTGCAACATGTGTCCAAGGAGAACTGCCTTGTTTTAGTTGGGGAAGGGGTTTGTGGGATTTTGTCAGAGCTGCCTGCCCCAGGCACAGACAAGGGGTGACCACCAGGGCTTCCAAGTGTTGAGTTGAACTGTTTAAAACACCCACATTAATTCCTGGGATTTTGTCCCAGTTGTTTTGCTAAATAGACCTCTAACCTTTACTCATCACACCCCATCACCCACTAATAGTCCCATGCTTCATGTATGCCAGTCTATTCCCCACCTGCCACCCTTTGTCCTATTAATCTTCTGTGCAAACTCAACAGCTAGGTACCAAAAGCAGACAAAATGAACCACGTGGACGTGAAATAAAATGTTTAAATATGCATAACAGCCTTTATTTCAGTGTTAAAACCTCCATTCACGAAAGCCTATTCAACACTTTTAAAGACCCTCAAGTACTTAATTTCTTATTAAATAAACAGACTTGTATTCAGAAACCCAGATCAAAGACAGCTAATCTTTCAACAGCCTCTTTAAGCTGTCACTCAATCTATAAATGTATGATCCCCTGCTGGGGTAATTGTAGGTTGTTGAAAGCAGCTGAATGTTAATAATGGTCTTATGGTGGTCCTTGTGACAGTGTCAAGGAATAGTTATTGCAACTACTTCAGAACAGATTTTTTTCCAATCCTCACTGATTTGGGTAGGCATTTTATCTAATTCGTAAAGGGCTAACAATTTAACTAACCATATAACTTGACCGTTCCAGACCATCTCCTCCCTTCATGGCCTTTATCGCTACTGCATAAACTTGTAACTCTCTCACTGAAGGTGAAGGCTGTTCCTACAATGGAAATGGAATATGATAGAGGTGGGATCAGGAATTCCCAATCATGGTTTCGTTAACATTATAAAAGTCTTGGAGGCTTTTATGTCATGTTTTACTAACACAAGATGCTGGTGCATAGCCACTGGTGCAACTCAGCCCTAGCCTGTAGAATTGGCAAGCAGTCTTTCTTTCAAGAAGTGAGAATCTCCCCCTTGCACAGTTAAGCCGCTACTCTGAATTCCATGCCATCTTCTCTTGTAAGGTAGGTAGCGTATGTTAGTGAGAGGCTTTCAAACTACACAGAGATTATAGTGGTTGAGGTAGACAGCTAATAGTATGTGAGGTGGGTAGTCCAGTGTAGTTAAACTTTAATGAAATGTGATGTAGTGATTGTTGGTGATTGAAAAAAGTGGGTAGGTAAGTTTTTAGTCCTGTCATTGTTGCTGTTCACAAGGAGAAAGTGAGGACTGCAGATGCTGGAGATCAGAGCTTAAAAATGTGTTGCTGGAAAAGTGCAGCGGAGCAGGAGAATCGACGTTTCGGGGCATAAGCCCTTCTTCAGGACAAGCCTGTGAAACAATATCCTCACCTCAACTCTACTTAGATTATTATATATCTTGAGACTTTGCAGCCACAACCTGATTTCAGTGATCCTGATATTGATGTAGCCTGCAATGTCTTCTTGTGAGACGATACCTGAAGAGTGTGCTGCAGCACAGGTGCAGGTGTCTCTGGATTTCTGATCCCATGAATCTACTGCAGAAGGCTACATTGTTAAAAAAAAATGCATTTAACAGAACTTATTTCTTTGTTTAAAAAAACAGGCAGACCAACTCGCAGTTTCCTGACTCTGAATACAAGCCCAATAAATGGCAAAAATGAAACAAAATCAGAAATTGCTGGAAAAGCTCAGCAGGTCTGGCAGCATCTGTGGAGAGAAAGCAGAGTTAATGTTTCAGGTTCAGTAACCCTTCTTTCAGAACCTCAGTTCTAAAACATTAACTCTTGCTTTCTCTCCACACATGCTGTCAGACTTGCTGGGTTCTTCCAGCAATTTCTGATTTTGTTTCTGATTTCCAGCATACTCAGTTCTTTGGTATTATTTGTTTAGACACTAAGAATGAGCTGATTTGGCTGTGAGATCTTGGGGAAACTGTTGAAATGAGCAGTTGTTCCAACGAGCAACTATTCCCAGTGACAGTTAATAACAAGAGAATACAGATTTCAAGGAATTAATAAAATTCTCACCACAATTCTTTTGCTATTGCTGAATGAGTTATGATGATTTGCAATGGATTGCCTGAAAGGATGGTGGGAACAGTTTCAAAGATAACTTGTAAAAGGAGATTGACAGGACTGTACTGAAAAGCCAGGAGAATGGAACGGTTTGCAGAGCAAGGAGCTAGCACTGACATTGGGTGAACCCAATGGTCCCTTGCGCTTTGCGATTCTGTATTCTCTTGTCTTTGTGGAATATTTCACAATAGTTTTGAGAATTTCTTTGGGTCGTATTTTATTGCCCACTAATTGTCCCAGACCTGAAGCATGTTTTAGTACCCATCCTCAAATCCCCATGTATGCTCAATTAGCCAATCCGCATCCTTATTAACATAGGAGAAAGTGGGGACTGCAGATGCTTGGAGCTCAGAGTCGGGAGTGTAGTGCTGGAAAAGCACAGCAGGTCAGGCAGCATCCGAGGAGCAGGAGCATTGATGTTTTGGGCAAAAGCACTTGATCAGATTCCTAATGAAGGGCTTATGCCCGAAACATCAATTCTCCTGCTCCTTGGATGCTGCCTGACCTGCTGTGCTTTTCCAGCACTACACTCTCCTTGTTAACATGATGTGTATCTGTTTTCCACTGTCCAATGAAAATATGGCATAGAGTCATAGAGATGTACAGCATAGAAACAGACCCTTCAAGATATACTAAATCTAGTCCCATTTGCCAGCACCCGGCCCATATCCCTCTAAATCCTTCCTTCGTATACCCATCCAGATGCCTTTTAAACGTTGTAATTGTACCAGCCTCCACTACTTCCTCTGATAGCTCATTCCATACATACACCATCCTCTGCCTGAAAATGTTGCCCCTCACCTTAAACCTATGACGTCTAATTTTGAACTCCCACACTTCTGGGAAAAGACGTTGGCTATTTACCCCATCCATGCCTCGCATGGTTTTACAAGCCTCTATAATGTCACTCCTCAGTGTCCAACGGTCCAGGGAAAAATACCCCAGCCTATTCAGCCTCTTCCTATAGCTCAATTCCACCAACACCAGCAACATCCTTGTAAATCTTTTCTGAACCCTTTCAAGTTTCACAACCTCCTCCCTACAGCGGGGAGACCAGAATTGAATGCGGTATTCCAAAATGCCATGGCTTGTAATGATAGCATTAATTCCATTCCTTTGTCCATTACAAATCTTGAGAGAGGTTTGGTTGCCATTAAATAATTGTAGTTTCAGTTCATCCTACAAGAGCTACACAAGAATTTGGGGGTAGTCTTACCTACTTTCATTTCTGGCTCCTCCCAAACCTCCCCAGTGCTGGTAGTCTCATCCATGCCTTTAATTTGGCTTTTCTCAATGTCTCCAAGACAATCTCCTTCCTTTCAACTTCAGAGCTTCAGTTTGTTTAACTTACCACAGTTTGTGCCCTTTCTTGCACCAAGTCCTAATTCCTACACGACTGAAATTGCATAGATGCTTACGCAATAAACTAAATTTAACTAAAAGGTATTTGGTCCGCACGAGCATGTTGCTCAGTGCATTTCTAACAATAAGTCACTGTCAGGTGGGGTTTTTTTAATCCAATTGGGGGCACCTTTGACCGAAGCAAATTCCAAAAGCTTGCCAGTGCTCCTCAGGTCATGAAATCTTTCAGTATCTAATAGGGAATGAAACCAGAATGGGATAAAACTTCACTTAGTTGTGTGAACGTTCTCTGGAACAGGATTCGATTGGACCTTGTTTTATTTCCAGTAAGTTCCTTGAGCACAAACTCAGCGATCATAGTCTGAGGTCAAAGCTGTTTCTGCCTCAGTCTGAAACAGGCACAATCTGAGTGCGATTAGCCCCAGTTACTGTGACACCCCTGGGAAGCCGTGATTGTAAATCACTCCAAATTGCTTATCCGAGTTGGGTGAGTTGAAACCGCACATGGAACATTACATGGCAGCTCAGCAGAGATGAACTGGAAAACTGACTAAACCAGCCATCATTACATTGGATTGATTGATGAAGTGCCTAATCAGGTTCACCTTGAAGATGATTAAATATCATTTTATGGTGCATAATAATCCACTGAGTGAGACTGGCTCTCACTTTACTATGACATGGAGTTTGAATAAATGGATCGATCCCATATACTGTCATAGAGATGTACAGCATGAAAACAGACCCTTCGGTCCAACTCATCCATGCCGACCAGATATCCCAACCTAATCTAGTCCCACTTGCCAGCACCTGGCCCACATCCCTCCAAACCCTTCATATTCATATACCCATTCAGCTGCCTTTTTAAATGCTGTAATTGAACCAGCTTTCACCACTTCCTCCGGCAGCTCATTCCATACATGTACCACCCTCTGCGTGAAAAGGTTGTCCCTTAGGTCTCTTTTATATCTTTCCCCTCCCCTCTCACCCTAAACCTATGCCCTCTAGTTCTGGACTCGCCCACCCCAGGGAAAAGACCTTGTCTATTTACCCTATCCATGTCCCTCATGATTTTGTAAACCTCTATAAGGTCACCCCTCAGCCTCTGACACTCCAGGGAAAATGGCCCCAGCCTATTCTGCCTCTCCCTGTAATTGAAATCCTCCAACCCAGCAACATCCTTGTAAATCTTTTCTGAACCCTTTCAAGTTTTATAACACCCTTTCGATCGGAGGGAGACCAGAAATGTCAAAGTAAAATAACAGGAGCTGCATATTTTATTGTTTTTCTGATAGGGGTCTGCACTTGTAACTGAAATTGATTCTTGCATTTTTTTTTATTTTCTGCTTTCTCCAAATTCAAGCACCTAGAAGAATAACATCATTGGAAAAAGCATATGCTGCTTTACAGGGTAAGATCTCTATTCCCTTTATTGTATTTTGAGAGCTACACTTGCAGTCATCCAATGTACATGGGGCATTGCATCATATTTCTGATGGCTCCTTTCATTGACAGCACAAAGGTCTCTCCATATGGGCTGAGGATTGCACTGTCTGGTACAACACACACAATCTTGTGGCCTTTCACAATCCTAAAGCCCAAGATTCAATTTATCATCACTGATGAATGACCACAGTCTTTCTAGTGATCTGTAAACAATATTGAAGCAGTTTTGTCACTTGTATTGAGTTTGAGTTTTGCATTGAGTTTTATTTCAGCCAGTTAAGCAGAGAGTGTCTGAGCTCCAGAATTTAGTTTCAGGATACACGGTTTCATGTATGTGTGTTTGTGTTTAGGGATTTGGATGGGGGAACTGCGGATAAACTGCTCAAAGACTTAGGAACATGCTTACCTGTCACTGAGCAGGATGGGTCATTTGTTTTCAGTGTGAAATAATCTTTTTCTCTTTGCAGATATTCTGTAGTACTTCTGTCAGTCTTTACGACAGTGAATGCATGTAATGGGGGTAAGATAGCATGATCATGAAAAATAAGAGCAACAGTCAGCCATTAGGTACCTCAAACCTACTCTGCCTTTCGTGAAGTTCGTAGCTGATCTAACTGTGATTGTAATGTCCACTTTTTCCTACCTTGGCTACTACACCCCACCCTCCCATCACCAGTAACTTTCCCCGAACAATAAAAGCCAACATTCGATTTGATTTCATAATTGCTTATTGTACCTGCTTGTTAATATGTACAAGGACACCTAGATCACTCTGTACTGTAGCATTCTGCAGCCTCTTTATATTGAAGTAGTATTCTATTCTTGTTTCCAATGTGGGCAATCTTACATTTTCCCACATTATATTACATCTGCCCAATTCTTGTCCCTTCATTTAACCTATCTGTATTCCTTTGTGAACTCTTTGTATCTTCCTCACAATTTACTTTCCTAATGGTTTTGTATCGTTGCCACATTTGACTGTGTTACACCCAACAAGACCATTACTGGCCCACCTGGTTCAGTTCTAAAGGACATTACTGGGTCTGCAGCAGGTGGTGAAGGAACCAACAAGACGGAAAAACAACATACTTCATTTCATCCGCCCCAGTCTGCCAGTCAGGCTGCTTCTGTCTATGACACTATCAGTAAGAGTGGTCATTGCACAATGCTCATGGAGATAAATTCCAACTTTACATTGAGGATACCCTCCAATGTGCTCTGTGACTTTTCCATTGATCTTGCAACTCAAGACAGGACACCTATGAGGTGCTGGACGATGACATCAGCAGCCAAATTGCACTTGAATGCAATCTGCAACCTCATGGCCTGTCATACCCTCCATCAACAATTACCTTCTGAGACAAGTGATCAGCCCTAGTTCAATGAAGAGCATAAAAGAGACTGTGAGAAGCAGCACCAGGCACTTGGTTCAGCTACAAAACAGGACTACATGTCCAAGTGCTAAACAGATCTGAGTGATTCCAGAAGTAATGGATCAGATCTCAACTCAACAATCCTGCCACATCCAGTTGTGAATTGGCGGAGGATAGTTAAAATGGGAGGACAAGGCTCCACAAATTGTCCACATCCTCAGTGACGGGGGAGCCCAGCATATCAGTGTAAACAAATAAGGCTGAGCATTTGCAACTATCTTCAGCCAGAAATGGTGAGTGGGTGATCCAGCTCAACCTCCTCCAGACGTCCTTACTATCACAGATGTCAGTTTTCAGCCAATTGGATTCACTCTGTGATAAAGGCATGGGATTCTGCAAATGATGTGGGCCCTTATGATATTCTGGCAATAGTATTGAAGAATTCTGTTCCAGAATGTGCAGCCCAAGAAAAGCCATTCCAGTACAACTGGCTTCTACCAGACAATGTGGAAAATTGACCAGGTATGTTCTTGACACAAAAGCAGTACACCCAACATGCCCAATTACCACCCTATTGTCCACTCTCGATCATCAATAAATGACAGCAGGGTCATCAACAATACTATCACGCTTGACTTGCTTAGCAGTAACAATCTCTGATACCAGTGTTAGTTCCGCCAGGCCCACTCAACTCTTGTTGTCTATATAGCCTTGGTTCAAACATGGACCAAAGAGCTAAATTCCAGAGAAGAGGTAAGAGTAACAGCCTTTGACATCAAGGCCACTTTAGCCCCTGAGTGTAGCATTATGGAGCCCTAGTAAAAATGGAATTGTGGGAAGACTAGCCACAGACTGGAGTCAGACCTAACACAGAGGAAGATGGTAGTGGTTGTTGGAGGTTGGCCATCTCAGCCTCAGGATATCTCCGCAGGATGGTGCCTGAGAACCAACCAACCAACTTCAGCTGCTTCATCATTGACCTCTCCATAGTAAGGTCAGGAATGGGGTTGTTTGCTGGCAGTTGAATAATGTTCTGCACCATTCATGACTCTTCAGATAATGAAGCAGTCCATGTTCAAATACAGCAAGCCCTGGACAACATTCAAGTTTAGGCTGACGAGTGTCAAACAATATTCCAGTTACATAAGTGCCAAGCTATGACAATTGCCGACAAGAGAGAATCGAACCATCACCCCTTGATATTCAATGGCATCACCATCATTGAATCCCCACTATCAGCCTTCAGGTGTTTGCCATTGATCAGAAACTGAACTCTTTACCATCTGCAAGGTCTAATTCAAGAGTATGATGGAATATTTCCCAATTTCCTGGATGGGAGCAGCTCCAACAGCATACATGTAGCTCAACCTCATCCCGAATAACCAGCCTGCTTGATTGGCATTACATTCACAAACATTCAGTCCTTCTACCGCCAATACTGTCTCGGTAGTAGCATATGTGCCACCTACCAGATGCACTGCAAGCATTCACCAAGTTTCTAAAGAGACCACCTTCTACAGCCATAACCACACTCACTGGGGGCACAGATACATGGAAACACAATCATCTACAAGTTTCCCTCTAATCTACTCACCATCCAGACTGAGAAATATATCACTATTAGTTCAGTGTTGCTTTAGCAATCACTGTGGGTCTACTGAAATGAAATGGACTACAACAGCCACTTGCTCAAAGCCAAATCGGGATTGGCAATAATTGCTGGTCTAGCCATCAAAGCCCACATCTTCCGTACAAAGATTAAATCGTCCAAGGTTATTGCAGTGCCTTTCTTACAAGCTTTTTTTTTGTCATTTATACTTTGTGCTAGAGTGTTTGTCAACCCACGTCACCAGCAACTTCCTTTTACCATTGTGTCTTACCTCCAAATTGATTCTGCATCTTGTTCCCCTGAGACAAGATAGTTTCTCTCTTTTATGAATAGAACTACCTCACCACCTTCTTCCATTCCTGCAGTCCTTTCAAAAAGTCACCTTGTAACCATGTCTCTGTAATGGCTATTATATTCCTAACATTTTTTTATATTTGCACCATAAATTCATCCACTTCGTTATGAGTGCTCCAAGTGATACAACACAGGCTCTCAACCTCACCTGCAGAGAATGGTATCTATCTCCTGAATTATACTAGCCCGATTAAAAAGTACATTGTGTTACTCTGCCCGTATGAATGGCCCCTGGCACTAAGGAGCTATTGTCAATTTGCTCAACCTTCTTGCTTTGTCCATACAAGCTACAAAAACCATCAAAACTATTCCATACCTACAAAGGCTGAGGCTCCCTCAATGATTGTCATACCTATCTCACTGTTATACCCTCCTGCCTCAAACACTGGTCATATCTAAAGTATAGGTACGGTGTCTCCGACCAGCAACCTCAGGACTGAGTCCACACTCGGACCGGTTCGAGCCAGGTTGGATGAAGTTGAAGGTCAGTCACACCACTAAAGTGTGGGTGAAAATAGACACATGAACCCTAATAGCTAGTGCGGAATGCCACTGCATCAATGCAACACTGAGCTAAACATGAAGGCAAATGTATTTTACTGATTTAATAATAATTAAAATTCATGCTTTGCAGTCTTACGTGTCAAAGTTTTCAATAGTGGGATTTAAGATGCTGTACCTGTACCAAACTAAGAGATCTGACTGTCTCCTGGAAGAAAACATCCAGGCAACCTCCCACTCCCTGATGCATTGCCGTGTCCCAAATTCAGATTTGAGCTCATTAGCTCTGTGGCAAAATTCCTTGAGCTGCAGACTGTTATTACAGACTTGGTTGCACTGGATCATAAAGGTACTCAGTAGTATCCTCTTGCTGCAGCTGTAACACAGCATCTCTCCTGCCATCTTTATTGTGTTTTAATTCAGTAAGTTTCAGATTTAAAAGAAATAAACAGTTAAAATTCATTCCATTTCTCACACTATTCCATTTACGGCACTAATGCAGGCTTAGATTTTGAAATCATTAGAGAAGCTAATTATATGGGTACAGTACTTTCAGTATGAGATCCTTTCTCCTCTTTGGAAATGAGGTCTATCTCTCAATAACTTGCATTGCCCAACCAGCTGGAAGGCAGGCTAACATTTATTGGAAATGGATGATTTGAGGGGAGCACTATGGCTTGGTACAGCAAATTTTAGATGGTAGCTAAGCAACCAGGAGGAGACAGAGTGGAGGCCTATGCACTTTGCCTAAAGGGAAGCCAGGCTAAGTGAGGCTGAACTGTCCTTAACAGTTAACCCAACTGTGACTTCTAATTATCTGTCTTGAATGGGTCTGTTGCTGTCCTGATAGTTGTAATATGGTGCAAAAATTTCAAAGAAATCCTCTACAAAGAAGATGAAGGTTTCTGTAGCATCTATTGATGAATTTCACACAGTGCTTCAACATATTACTCAATGTGACACCTTGAAAATGGAAGAAATGAGGCGTAATCTGGAACCCAGGTAATGATTTCTATCGAAATATTATTTTGAATTTGTATCCATTCAGTCACCAACCCTTGCAGCTAGGAAAGCAAGCACCTTTGCCTTGGCCTCCTTCACAAAATTTCTTCAAAGATTGTCCGGGGAGTGAGATCTCTTGAAAAGGTGAAATCCTTTTGGAGCTACACACACTATCAGCTTTCCAGGTTGTCACGCTGCTTGTCGAGTGTGGGGTGCTGGAAAAGCGCAGCAGGTCGGGCAGCATCCAAGGAGCAAGCGAATCAATGTTCCAGGCATAGGAACATCAATTCTCCTGCTCCTCGGATGCTGCCTGACCTGCTGTGCTTTTTCAGCACCACACTCTTGACTCTGATCTCCAGCCTTCACTTTCTCCCTGTTACACTGCATGTGTTACACTTCCAGGTTGTAGAAGCTGTCACTTTCGTGATTACTTCCCCTGCCTTGCCTTTCAGAATGGAGTTGAGGGCAGCTGGAACTTTCCTCAGCGGACGCTGAGTTGGTTTCATGCTCTCATCTATTTCAATGTGATAATCACCCAGGAGATATCCAAAACGTATGCAAACATCTTTATAATCTTTTAGCACCTGTTCAGCAGTCAACGACTTAGTTGCTTGAAAAGTGTTACAACTTTCTTTAGGCACACGAAAGATTAGCAGTCCAAGCTTTAGACTTGTTTTTGGTAAGAAGTTTTAAATTGTGCATACTATCTGGAAACTCAGATATCCCATCTTCGATCTTTCCATTGCTTTGAACATTCTACTTTGATATCCTCTTGGGATGAGAATCATTCTATCATAAAGCCTCAACTTTATCTTTGGAGCCTTTGAGTTTGGATTACCGTCTGGAGGCAATTCTCACAAGCCTGTGAAGTTCATGATTTTCCACATAGCACCAACATCTATCATTGACGCTGTCCTTCTGCAGCCACCATTTGAACAGTCATACACCATTTATCATCATTAAGCTAGATGGTGTCAATCTAGAATGATTCATCAGAATCCTCATTCAACATCTCTCCAGCAACAATCTTCATAGTCTTGCTTTACTTCTTTAAAGCAAAATGCTTGCATAGAAAGTGATTCAGCTTGTGGTAGTTTAAACATCGTTTGCCCCACACTTGGTGTGTTTCTTTGTTTTATTTTCTGTTGGGTCTTCTGCAACGTTTCCATCCTTGATCGATCTTATGTCTATACTGAAAATATTTCCTTATTTTTTCCATTGTGTTACTTTGGTAGGCCTGGACTGTCACTAAGGCCTTATGAGTTCTCCCATTAATACTCCCCAAGTGATCATCAACAACCTCTGAGCTTTTGCACATGTCATTAGTTTTCTTGAGTGCGTTTCTTTTATCTTAGTGAATGTGCTGTTGTGGTGGAATCCTTTATTCTTAAGGCCATTCCATCTCTGATGAGATCACCTTCACAAGAGTCAACTTTTGTGCAGTGTTTCAAGCTGACCAGTGTTCTTCACTCTCCCTGAGCTCTGATTCTGAAAAGATATTGTCCATAAATAACATTTAGTTAACGGTTTGAATGGATCTTTAAGGTTGTCAATATTTCTCCAGTCTGACTTTTCTGCTCTTCAGACTGTTGGATGCAATACAGTTTATAGCACCCTCCCCCCAACACTGATTACAGAATCAGTACTCATTTGTTCAGGTTTTCTATTCAGTTCTGCAACCAGCCCATAGTTTTGCCATTGAGATTGGAAGAGGTTCCAATTCTGTCTCATATCACCTTTCATTTCCACAGCAGAAGGGACAGGAAAATTCAAAGTCAATCTGACCCACCCAGCAGTTCACAGCGACAGATTGCTGTTCTCTTTATTTATGGCTGCTTCTTACTGTTCTCAAAATCCCCACAATTCCATCTGTTCTTCCAGCATGTTCCATGTTTAGGTTTTACGATTTTCTCTTTCTAAACCAAAAGCAAATATGAGAAGTCACATGACCATTGCAAGACATGGCGTACAATATTCTTGCAAATACATTCTGCAGTCAAAGACTATCTTCAAATCTGGGGGTGAGGATGAAATAGTCAAGCGCCCCAGAAATTTTTACCAACAATATCTGATCTTCATCAGTAACCTGAACTGAATTATAGTGCTGGTGAACTAACATGGGAGTGAGAGGGGTACAAAATAAGTCTGAAGGACGCAAAGCCTGAGATAACAAAGCAACATTTAGATTTAGGTCAATGAAGTCCGATATTGCAACTTAAAACCTATATAACGTCTTTAACAATGAGCCATGCCAAGCTAGTTCACAGAAGCATTATAGAGTAGGTTAGAATACAAACAACAGAAGAAAAAAATGGTAGATCAAGTCACTGGTCAAAGAGAGAAGGGTGCAGAGAGAGATAGCAACTGAAGACACAGCCACCAGTAGTAGAGCAATTAATATTGGTATACAGGAGGCTACAACAAAGTAACCTTGAAAGTGTGGGACTGGATGAGGTTGACATAGGAATAGTGTTAGGGTGGGGGGTGGGGAGAGCATGGGACATGAGGCAGTCGTGGTGGGATTTGAAAACATACACAAACATGAATTAAGAGCCATTAAGTCCCTCAACCCTGCTCTGCCATTCAATAATCTTATGACTAATCTGATTATAACCTCGAGTCCACATTTCTGCCTACTCTGATAACCTTTCAACCCCTTGTTTAATAAGAATCTATCTACATCTACCTTAAAATATTCAAGGAGTCTGCTTTTTAGGAGGAGAGTTCCAAAGACCCTCTGACAGAAAGCATTTTGCTTAATCTGTTTTAAATGAGTGACACCCTTGGTTTAAACAGTGACCTGTGGTTGTAGATTGTTCCATAATTGGAAACAAACATGACCTCTACACCCTGTTGTCAAGACCCCATGGAATCTTACATGTTTCAATCAAGTCATTTCCTTCTGTGCAAACTCCAGCAGATATAAGCTGATTCTGTCCAATCTTTTCTCATAGGATGATGTCCAATTCAGGTATGAATCTGGTAAACCTTTGAACTGCTTCCAACACATTGATATCCTTCCTTAGCTAAGGTGACCAATACTGTACACAGTACAACAGATATGATTGCACCAGTGCCCTTCAAAACTGAAGCATAACTTTGTACTTTTGTATTCAATTCCCCTTAACAATATATGTTCAGTCTATTAGCTTTCCTAATTACAAACTATTTATGATTCATGCACTAAGACACCCAGACCCCTCTGCATCTCAGAGCTCTGTAAATGCTCACCATAGATGAGAAGTTTAAAATCAAAATGCCTAATTGGGAACCAACATAGGGAAGCTAGGGCAGGGATAGCAGGGGAAAGGGGGACACAGTGAGTTTAGCCAGCAGCAAAGCTTTGGATTACCTCAAAATTTAAGGAGGGTAGGATTTCTGAGAGCAGACAGAAATCTTTTGTCCTATCTTATGTGTTGAAAGAAGGAATCCCAAAAAGAAAACCATACAAATGCTCCGTGACTGCATTATCCAATAAGTGATCAAGAAAATGGAACCTCTGAAAGCCAAAACATTGCTTCCAAAAAAACAAGCAGTAGTCCTTTTATCCCGGGAATGTCTTTGGGGAAAATAAAATATATTTTAACCCTTTATGTAGACTGTGTCAGGGATTATTGGTGTATAAAGAGCACAGAGGGATAATTGATGTGAAAATGAAGTGAGGAATTTGTAGTTAGGTATCTCAGATATTGAAAGTTTGAAATAACTTCAGGTCTATTCTTCTGCTCTGGCACTAAATATTAGGTATGTACAGCATTTTTGATACCACAACTATGCAAGTGCATTTGGTATGATTACTGCCTCCAATCTAATGTTTTCTCTCCATGTTTGTTAGTTTATTTGTCTGTAAATGATATATTTTAAAGTTAAACACATTTCAACAACACGTAGTACATAGAAAGAACTTGACGCAGGAATAACAAGGCAGACAGATCCAAATCCTGCAATGTTTTTAAAGGATTGTTAACATTGGGAGATAGGGCAAATTATCTTTCACTGGAAGAACTTTGTGGGTTTCTTTAATGTTCTGTGAGATGGGAAATTAAAAATATCTCCTTTTTTCAAGTTTATAGTTACAGGGTCTCAATCAGGCAGACAGAAGTCTCAAGATAGAGCTGTGTAATTGTAATCCTATTGAGTTGACACAGTGTGATGAATGCTTACACTTTGTCTAGTGACCACTTTATTTGTTGTTTTAATATTTTGGTTACTTTTCACAATTTAGAGGATGAAGAGGCAAACAGACTTGGAGAGAAAGTTATACTCAGAGAGCAAGTGAAGGAATTATTCAATGAGAAATACGGTATGTTTCCTCAGCATTCAGTATTGAGTTAAACATCCTTCCCTGTCTGAAATCCATTTTCCAGTTTCAATGTTTGGTAATGTTATAATTATTGTTTTAGTGACCTTTTGAAATCTTGTTTATGCTTCTAATCTAGTTTTATTTGTATCTTTGATTACTCCACTGTGAATATTACAGTAAAATTCTGAAGACATATAATTTGCAACTTCATGGAAGTTCTATAATAGCAGTTAACAAATATTTAGTCATTAGCACCATGCTTATTTAAGAACACACATCTGGAAAACTCACCTTAAAGACAGTGAATGCTGGGATCATCAAACTATCCAAGATTGTGATTGACTGATTTTGTTGAGGTAAAGTTTCAAAGAATTATTGATCAAAGTTGGGAAGATCAATTGGGGATGAATTGATCAGCCATGATCTGACTGAACGACAGCTGACTTGAGGGACTGAATGGCTGACTTCTGTTCTTAAACTGAGTAGAACAGTACTAATTCCCAAAGTTAATAATAAAGAAGAACTAAAAGACATTAATAATTGGAGACCTATAACAATAGGCCCCATTTTATTACGACTATTTACAAAATAGTCTGACTCCAGTTTTTGCTTCCTTGCCTTGCCTGAGGTGGAGAATCATTCCCAGATAATGGTTATCTGAGAGTCAGCCACCCCGCAGCACCCCACCTGTATGGTTGTTAAAAGGGATTTTGAATTTCAAATAAGGCAAATATCCAGGGAAAATCCCTTACTGTGAAAGAGATGGTTTTGAGACTAAAAGATCTCAGGCTTGGAAAAGAAAAGAATAGGTTTGGACTGGATCTGATGGAATTGAATGTTGACTTAAAGAGCAGTGTAAAGTACAGCATTGTTTTCCATTTAAAGTACGAGTTGTCTATAAGGGTAAACTAGATTTAGTTGTTCCAGTAAAAATCTTATGATGTGAAATCTTGTCATGTCAACCTTTCGGTCATTAACAGGAAGTTCACATTTCTTTTAGGGAGTTAATGGTCTATACTTCTAACAAGAAGTAAATGTGCTGAGGCACTACTGTCGGTTTTTAACCAGCTAACCCCTTGCAGTGAACTAGAGTGGTTTCTTACTCTTGTCCAGGCATTATCTAAATTGGTTATCTGGAAGCAGGTAAGAGGATACCCACCCACCCAATCAACCCAGGGTGGCACGGTGGCTCAGTGGTTAGCATTGCTGCCTCACAGAGCCAGGAGCTTGGGTTCATTTCCAGCCTCAGCTTATTGTCTGGCTGGAGTTTGCACACATTCCCTGTCTGTGGGTTTCCTCCGAGTGCTCGGGTTTCCTCCCACAATCCAAAGATGTAGGTGAACTTGCCATGCTGTTTGGGGATGTGTAGGATAGGTGCATTAGTTCAGGGGTGAATATAGGATATTAGGGTAGGGGGTTACTCTTCAGAGGGTCGATGTGGACTTGTTGGGCACAAGGGCCTGTTTCCCTACTGTTGGATTTCTAATTTCTCTCCTGTCTCCCAAGGAGAAGTTGAACCCTCCCAATTTCTCTAATGAAGCCTTTCCAACTTGATGCCTCTTTCCTCCTTGAAAGTGCTCCTTAAAACTTAAGATCAAACTTTTTATTTGTTCTAGTACTGCCTTATTTAAGTCATTGTTTAATTTTGTGTCGTAGCATTTTCTGTGAAGATCTTTGAGTCATTCTACTGTATCAAAGGCATTATACAAAGGCATTCTTTTCTAAAACATTTAGTTGAAAAATGTGGTGCTGGAAAAACACAGCAGGCCAGGCAGCATCCAAGGAGCAGGAGAATCGACGTTTTGGGCATAAGCCCTTCTTTCTCCTCACTTTCTCCTAACTTTTCTAAAACATTAGTCAGCTCTCAGCCATTGCATAATCGCTGAGACCATTCAAGATAGACAGCAAGTATCAGGAGCTTTTCACCAGTCGTATGGAGAGCAGTTCAACGTGCTGTGCAACCACTGCCATCATCAGTTTTCGAGTCATAGAGATGTACAGCAGGAAACAGACCTTTCGGTCCAACCCGTCCATGCCAACCCAATCTAATGCCACCTGCCAGCACCTGGCCCATATCCCTCCAAACCCTTCCTATTCATATTCCCATTCACATTTCTCTTAAATGTTGCAATTGTACCAGCCTCCACCACTTCCTCTGGCAGCTCCTTCCATATACGCACCACCTTCTGTATGAAAAAGTTGCCCCTTAGGTCTCTTTTATATCTTTCTCCCCTCACCCTAAACCTATGCCCTCTAGTTCATGGATTCCTCAACCCCAGGGAAAAGACTTTGTCTATTTATCCTATCCATGCCCCTCATAATTTTGTAAACCTCTAAAAGGTCATCCCTCAGCCTCCGACGCTCCAGGGAAAACAGCCCCAGCCTATTCACCCTCTTCCTATAGCTCAAATCCTCCAACCCTGGCAACATCCTTGTAAATCTTTTCTGAACCCTTTCAAGTTTCACAACATCTTTCCGATAGAAAGGAGACCAGAATTGCACGCAATATTCCAACAGTGGTCTAACCAATGTCCTGTAGAGCTGCAACATGACCTCCCATTTGACCAGTGTATATACAGATGTGAAAGAAAATCAAAACTGCTCATGATGTAGATATATCAGAGGGAAGGGACAATGTGTGTCATCCAACTAGGTACATACCCTGCAGTGGGATAAGTTAAAGCTCTTTGTAGTTTATACTTATGATATGTTATCTTTCAGGAGAGGCCCTGGGACTGAACCGGCCTGTTTTGGTGCCATACAAATTAATCCGAGATAACCCTGATGCAATTGAAGTGACTGGGTTACCAGATGACATCCTTTTCCGGAACCCGACCACCTATGATCTTAGCAGATTGGAAAAAATTCTAACAGTCCGAGACCGAATCAGGATGACCATTAAGAGTCAGTTACAGTAAGTATGCAGATCCTTATCATTAACGAAATTTCATAGTTCACTATTGTATGGCAGTATTGTTCAGCCGGGTCTCAGAGAATCCAAATAATAAACTTTGTCCCTAAAGCAAACTGCCGTTCACTAATTAAATGGTTAATGGCTGCACCCGGGCAGAGGTTTCCAGAAATCATTGAGACTGTCTTGGAATATGTGCATCCTAAAAAAGTGCAAGGGGCAAACCGTATTTTCCTTTAGTTTACATTATCCAGCTGAGCTTCACTTGCGTGTGTATATTTTTACATTGCGGCTTTGAAGACTCTGAATTACATTCCCATTAAATTGTATGGCTCAGCCTAACTGGGTGGTTAAGGACAGGATATTAAAAAAAGTTTGAGCAGATGAAAGGTTTGCTTTGAGCTCTCTTCTTGAGGGAGGCATTTCAACTTGTGTTAGGCTGTGATGAAATCAAAGCCTTTTTTTCATTGGCAGAAGGGTCACTAAGCAAAGAACACAGTTTTGCAATAATTGGCAGAAAGAAAACAAGGATAGATGGGGGAGGGAAGATGAAGAGGATTTCTTTTTCAGGGAGTTCTTACTGATATGAACAGCCTTTAAGGGCAGTAGAAGCAGTTTCACTTGTCACTTGCAAAGATGAATTAGCTTGAAAAAGAATAATTTGTAGAAGTATGAGGAAGGAGCAGGGGAATGGGACTAATTGGGTAGCTGTTTCAATGACTGGATGTAAGTAGTGGCTGCCTCCTGTGCAGACTGATTCTCACTGAGTTTTTTTTGTCACTATCCATTACCTTTTAGTTTTTACATATTTCTTACAAAGAATGATTAATATGTGGGTGTTTGTTTTCTGTTCATTTTGTTTGAATAGCTTTTTTTGCTGAATATGTTTGTGTTTTCTTTCATAGTTCATGTCTATTTACAATCTGTCTATGGGTGTTTAATGTCCATCACTTGAAGTGTGTGAGGCTACATTTAGTGCTGTAAAAAGATAACTGCAAGTCAGGGCCATTGTTAATCGTGAGGTTGTCACAGCACTGCAAAATCAGCTCAGAAGGAAGTGCAGTAACGAGCAGTTTGTTTATGGGAACTCTGCGAAGATCAGCAGAGGAACTGTTTTTTTTAAATGTGGAAGGCTGGCAGATTGAGAACTAAGTTATTAAAGTAAAGTCTGTGTTTTAGGTAGGAACCCACTGTCTAACATTAATAAGATGTAATAAGAATTAACTAACTTTGTTGCATAATTATTTTGTTGAGTGAATAAAGGTTCCTCACAATAAGGAGGAGGGCTAAAATCCTGTGCAATTTTGCCACCATTTGGGATGGAAAAATAGATGCATATCTTTGTGACAGACTTCATCTATAATGTAATTACTTTGAAAATGGCACTCACTAGAATGTACACCTTCACTATGCTGTGTTAACTCAAAACTATAACATTTGCGCAGCTATTCCTTCAAGTATTTTCCCTGTTTGGTTATGGCTCTGTAGCTACAAATTTTAAATAGATGATTTTAATAGCATACACCCTGTCTTTGAGAAGGCTTCAGGTAAATCCAAGTCCAAGAACCTCCTCTGAGAACTTCTGCTCGCATCTTGACAATTGGAACAAACTGTGCCTCGTTAGCCCAGACAATCTACCACCTTCTAAAACAATCCAGCACATTCTTTTTCAAGATTTATTTTCAATTTATTCTTTCTCCCAATTTTAATAAAGTATTTGAAAAGTTCAAAGATCCAGATCTCATTATCTCAACTATCTTCAGTGGCAGATGGGTAATGAATTCTTTTCATCGGTTGATGTAATGTGTCTTACTGAAGAGCAATGTGATGATGGTTGCTGATACTATATTTCTCTGACCATCTAACAAGTACAGCCACCTCTGCTCCAGTGGTGCTGAAGAGATGCACAAAGCAGGTTGTCCAGTGCAATTGAAAGTACCACAATTATAACAACTCCTATTTACACAAACCTTTAAAATACGAAGTCATATTATAATCTAGTGCCTCCAGTTATTATGGGATAATGTCCGGTTAAAGACAAATTAGACCCCCGACACAAACCTGGCTGGATAGAGCATAAATTTTACTAAAGTCACCCTTTATTAAAACACAAGGATACAATGTTGCAGTCTTTGTTTTAACAATACAACAGAAGTTTATTAACAATCAGGAAGATAAACAAATCCCACTCTATTCCCTAAGAACACAGATTCAAAGAATTTTGAACACATATCAAGAATAACCCCAGCACTGTTTATAGATTGGTCAGAAACAACAGCTTTGTATTAGAATCAGTATGCTCTCGTTCAGCTGCCAAACACTGTTGCAATTCTAGGAGTATCTCGTGCTATACCCATGAAAGACTTAGTTCAGCTCAAAAAGGGAGAAAGAAACTTTTTTTAAAAGTACCTTTATGGGCTTGAAATTATTAAATATAATCTCATCTGCCTGAACTAGAGATAACTCTTTCTTAACTTATTATTTTGTTCCTGATTTAACTTCCTTCCAACGTTATACAATTCCTGACACAGCTTTGATTCCTTCTTTTTATTTTAAAAGCTTCAAAATTTTAACGTCTCTTCTTTTCCACTGACACCATCTCAAAACTCTGATTTGGGACTAATAATAACTTATTATTCCAGGATAATTTCATGAGGGATGTTGCTTAGCATGTTACTCCATCAAGAGGAAGCAGTTTGGAGCTTGATACGTGTTTCACTTTCTCTCGACTTCACAGAACAGACCGAAAAATACCAAAAGTTTGGAAAGTTCTCCCACTAAGCTCTCTGGGTAGTTCTCTAGAAACTCTGGGTAACTTGTCCTTGCTTGGAATTATGGGTATTGTAGTTTTGAGAAGTTGATTGTTAATTCTAAACACACAGACAAATCCATGTTCAACTTAGAATTCCCAGAACCCAAGCTTGCAGTAAGCGACATTACACATTTGTAAATCTCTCAGCATCATCACAATCACCTCAAGTTACGGGATTAATTACAGGAATGTAATTATTAACCAAACATAAGAGGGAGGTGACCAAAGGAAGTGGGTTTTAAGGAGTGTCTTAATGCAGGAAAGAGTGGCACAGGTTAAGGGAACAAATTCCAGAGTTTTGGAACTGGATGGCTGACAGCCGGGGAAGGGACAGAGACAATGGGGGATGCACATCATTTCTGGAGGAGCACTCCCTACTCTTTTAGCTCACAAACATAAAATTAAAACAACTAGCACCAGGTTCTGGCTCCAACCCCTATGCCATCTAACTGACATAATGTCACCCATGTGCAGACCTGAGATTAAAATTGCAATTTGGTCCTGATGTTGTGATTGGCAATTGCTCTGCATAATTAAAGGAGCTCCATCACCTTCACGAGGGTGTCCCTCATAGCTAAAAATAATTGGATGAATTTACTGAGATAAATTTACTTGCTGCCCTGATTTTATTTGAGCACCTGGTTAAAACTGAACTTCTCAAGACCATATTTTTAGAAAAACTCAGTTTGTAAGAAGTGATAACTATCTGTTTTCACAATGAGGGATTTTAATCTGACCTTTAATTTTTTTTTTTAATCAGTGAATGCATGTGTTAGTTGAGCATTTTTGAACATTTGTGCTTTTTTTTGTGCCTTAATTGACTTAACAGTCATGGTAACCAGTAAAATAATAACTTAAACCATTACCCCAAAGCTCAATTGTAGATACCTGTGAAAATTACTTAGTATTACAAAGAATCCAGGAAGAATCTATATATAAAGTTTCCATAATCTTACCAGAGTGCAGTATTGCCCCGTCATTAGGGAGAGATCATTTGTGGTGGTTTATCCTGAGCGTCACTATGCCTCAGACAAGGGGGAGAGGTTGAGAAGGAGAGTCCTTCATGGTAACCTCAGCTGGTGCGAGAATTGAACCCACATTGTTGGCATTGTTCTGCATTGCAAATCAGCCATCCAGCCAACTCAATTAACCTAGCCCCGATAAGCAGGCTCAAGTGATCAGTTTGTGTTACTGCTTGTTTCAAGCTCCCTCACATTCAGTCATCATGTTCTTTACCACAGAAATAGGCCCTTTAGCCCATTGTGTCTTCAGTGGACTATTTTAGTCTTATTTTCTAGTATTTGACCCGTAGCCTTTTACACTGAGACGTTTCAATTGATAATCTGAGCACTACTTCAATGTTATGATGGATTGCTCATCTACCACCTTTTCAGGCAATCAGTTAAAAATATCCACCATCCCCTGGGCTAAAATATTCTTTGTTTAATCTGTTTGAAACATCGTGCCCCTTACTTTAAATGTATCCCCTTGATTATTGACCCTTCTACTAAGGGAGAATTTTCTTCCCATTTACTCTATACCCCTTGGAATTTTGTATACCTCAATCAGAATCCCCTCCTCAGCCTTCTCTGCTCACAGGTAAACAACCCCAGCCCCTAGTCCCTAGGGCTAAATCTGCTTCTGTACTGTATGGATAGGGAGGTTCGCAGCTGAAATGCTCCACCCCAGGCTACATCCTGGTGAATCTCCTCTGCACCCTATCTTGTGTAATCACATCCCTCCTATAGAGTGGTGAATGGAACTGCACTCAGTACACACAGTTATTTAAACCAAGCAGTATATCCTTTTATTCTTTTTGCCCTCATGTGTTTAGAATCATAGAGTAGATACAGGACAAAAGCAGGCCATTGGGCCCCTCTCCAAGAGGAATTCCCTCAATGCCACATTCCTGCTTTTCTCCATTGCTGTGTTCATTTTTGTGTTTTTGAATAATGACTCAATTTTCTTCCAAAAGCCTTGAATAGAATATACCTCCTCACATTCTCAGAGCATTCCAGATCCTAACCAATTGTCGCAGAAATGATGTTTATATTGACAACAAATCAATGTCTCTTTTAATTTGCCAATATGTGACTAGCTTCCCCTAGATGCCATCTGTGTTGTTTTCTTTGGGTAGTCCAGATGGCAGCATATTTCACATTCCACCCACCACTGAAAGGGCTTAACTCGAAATGAAACTTCAAAGCAGCCCAGATGGACTGCTGAATAGTTTCATGATTCCACGGTTCACTTCGGATTACACGAGAGGCCATAACATGATTCCATGACAGAATTTTAAAATGTTTGAAACTTAGAAACATAGAAATAGGAGCAGGGGTAGGCCATTCGAACCACTGGGCCCATCCACCATTCAGCATGATCATGGATGACCTTTGTCTCGACACCATGCCCCTGCTTTCTCCCCGTACCTCCTTGACACATGTAACTTCCAGAAATCTATCCATTCCTTTCTTTGTTATACTCAGTGACTTTATCTCCATAGTCTTCTGTTGTAGTGAAGTCCAGAGACTTACCGCCCCTTGAGTGAAGACATTTTTCCGAATCTCAGTCCAAAATGACCTACTGCAAATCTTGAGACTGTGACCCTTTCATCCTAGGGCCCCAACCAGTGGAAACATTGTCCCTGCTCTGATCTATCCAGCCCTGTCAGAACATTGTTTTAATGTGATCTCCAAACTCTCTCTATGGCAGGTATAATTTTTTTTCCTTGAGAAGGAGACCAAAACTACACACACTAATCCAGGTAGGGTTTCACTAAGGTCCCGTATAGCTGCAATAACACATCCGAGTTTCTGTACTCAACCCCTTCCAATGGCTGGTCCACAAGGACATCCAGATCCCTTTGCATATCAACAATCTGTCCCATCTATCGCAATTTAAGTAATACCCTGCTGAAATGACTATACAGAGGCTGGTATCCCATTACCAAGTCACAGTACACAGGCTCTGGGCCAGCCAACTTGGAGTCAATCCCCTGGAGATTTTAAATCCCCTGATTATATTGGTCAGCCAGGGCTTCCTGACTGAGGTTAACTTGGGCCAATCGAGGATCTCATAGTCAGAGGTCCACCTGGTTCCAATCACTACATACCTCTCCCTCTAAGGCCGGGGATGTAGACGTGGGCTTTCTCTTGTAGCCGCGATGTTTTTACCCCAGATCCAGTTCCTCTGATTTGGAGTCTGACACAGGTGATGTGTACCAGACCATAGCCAGCCTCTTGATTCTGGAGCGTCTCCAGAGAGTTTCCTCCTCCTCTTTCAGCGGTAACTGTATCGAGGCTGTATCTATCTCGACTCTGAAGTTTCCTTGACACTAGATGGAGGGGGAGAATCTAGTTTCTGACAGGCCTTCTGGCTGTTCTGAGGGGCCAGAACAGTTTTACTCCTGCCCTGTTTGCAAAATAACAGCTTTCAAGTGATCTACTTGTTTGCTCAGAACCATCTCACCAACTTAAACTTTGTAAATCCCAGGACCTGATCTTACGTTAACCTCACCTCGTATCCATACAGGGTCATTTCCATGGTTCCTCCACTGAACTTTGTCCCCTGGATTAAATAGTCTCTCTTGTTTAGAGGAGGAATTTGGCCGGCATTGGTGTTCCTGTTGTTTGAAACCTCGTCCCAGAGTCTGGGAATATCGGGTTTAACCTGGTGCAGAGTCTTCTCCCCATCAGCAACTCTGCTGGAGCTATCCATGTTGTTGCCTGAGAGGTTGTCCTACAATCGAACCTGAACTGGGACAGCTTGGTACTAATTAATTCTAAACGCTGATTCTTTGAGCCTGCCTTCAGCATTTGGACTGCCCTTTCCACCAGATCATTAGACAATGGATAATAGGGAGCTGTCCTTATGTGCTGAATGCCAGTCGACTTTAGGAAATATTCAAATTCCCTGCTGGCAAAAGACATCCCATTGTCAATTAACAATACTTCCAGGAGTCCATATATCACGAGTGATGCTGCAGCTTCTCAGTTGTCGTCCCTGAGTTTGCCAAATGAACTTTATGCACATCCAACCACTTCGAATTGGAATGCACAATGGCCAGGAATATTGAGCCCATTAAAGGACTGGCATAGTCAACATCATACTTGCCTTCATTGCTCAGTCCTTTGAGTATAGGAGTTGGGAAGTCATGCTGAAGTTGTACAGGACATTGGTGACGCCTCTTCTGGAATATTGTGCCTAGTTCTGATTGCCCAATTTTAGGAAGGATGTTACTGGAGAGGGTTCAGAAAAGATATGCCAGGATGTTGCCAGGTATGGAAGGCTTAACTTGTAAAGAAAGGCTGGATAAACTGGGACATTTTTCATTTGAGCGTAGGAGTTTAAGAGGTAGCCTGATAGTTTATAAAAATAATGAAAGGTATAGATAGAGTTAATGGCAATTATCTTTTCCCTAGTATTGGGGTATTTCAAGACTAGGGGGCACATTTTTAAGGTGAGAGGAGAAAGATTTAAAAAGACACGAGAGACGATTTTTTTTTAACACGATGGTTTATGTGTGGAATGTACTTCCTGAGGAAGTGATGGATGTGGATACAGTTACAAAGTTTGAAAGACATTTGGATAAATACATGAAAAGGAAAGGTTTGGAGGGATATGGGCCAGGAGCAGGCAGGTGAAGCTAATTTAGTTTGGGATCACGTTCGGCATGGACTGGTTGGACCGAAGGGTCTGTATCCGTGCTGTATGACTATGTAACCAAGTCCAGCGTTTACCCGGCCAATCCCACTCATGGGGCTGCCGCCAGTGGCAGTTTAATTATTCCAACCCACGTGTAGGGGGACATTTCAGGGTGTGCACTCTTCTGGGTACAGGTTTTCTGACTCAAGTCAGGCCTTATAGGACTCCTTTGCTGTCTCGAGTCCATACACCAGCAGCAATTACAATGGCCTGCCTGCTCAGATCCTGAAGAACTTTTAACCACTTAGCTGAGGCTCAACATTGTTGTGAAGTTTTGCTGTGGACTTGACCAGGGTCCCTCTACTCAGGATATGCCCTCCTTGAGGCTCTGTGATTGCCTCCACTCAAGTGATGTTCCCCAAGGTGAGGGTATCCACTTCCATTGGGATGCTGTGTACTCCCCATGCTCCAACTGCCGCATTCTCTAATGACAAAGCTGGTTGTCATGTCTGCTTGAAGACCAGTTGGGCTTCAGCTAGTGGGTGTTTCTGCATGGTTACATCATTAATCCCACAAATCAAACAGTGTCTCAGCATCTCATTTAGGGTTAACCCAAAATCACATGTCTTGCCGGCCATCTTAACCTCATCAAAAATCCCAATATGGACCCCTGCAGTTCTCTAACAGCCGAATAAAACCGATAGCATCTCAGAATTGGAGGAGGTTTGGAGTCATGATATTCGTCAACTCTTGAAAGGTCTCTCTGGGAAAGTTAAGCCTTTTATAACCGAGAAAGCTGCAGGTCCGCAAGCAGTCAGAAGGATTATCCGTTGCTTTCATCTGCCCCAATGTCATTTGCCTGCGAAAAAATATCATAATTTTTCCACCTAATGGGCCCAGTCTTTGCCAGCAGGATTGAATGAGTCAAGCTTCTCAAATAAAGGCATGATGCCAGAAATGCTCACCCCTACTCCAAAATGACTGTTGCGAGCGGATGTCCTTCGGGTATTTCCTATTTTCTCCTGTCACCACTGAAATAACTGCACAGAGACTGGTATCTCATACTAAGTCACCCTTGTTTATTTGTTCACAGTACATTGGCTGTGATTGACAGCTCAGAGTCAATCCCTTGAACTGAGGAGAGTCTAAATAAGACCATAAAGCAGAGGAGCAGAAATTAGGCCATTCAGCCCATCGAGTCTGCTCCACCATTCAATCATGGCTGATAGGTTTCTTAACCCTATTCTCCTCCTTTCTCCCATAATCCTGATCTCCTTGATACTCAAGAACCATCTATCTCAGTCTTAAGTATACTGAATGACTTGGCCTCCACAGGGAATGAATGCCATAGATTCACCACTCTTTGGCTGAAGAAGTTGCTCCTTATCTCTGTTCTAAAAGGTCTTCCATTTACTCTAAGGCTATGCCCTCAAGTCTTAGTCTCTCCTACCAATGGAAATATCTTCCCAACATCATCTCTGTCCAGGCCATTCAGTATTCTGTTTGTTTCAATTAAATCCCCCCCTCATCATTCTAAATTCTATCAGGTATCGATCCAGAATCCTCAAACGTTCTTTGTATGTTAAGCTGTTCATTCATGGGACCATTCTCGTGAACCTCCTCTGAACACACTCAGGGCCAGTACATCCTTCCTGAGATAAGGAGCCCAAAATTTTGCAGAATACTCCAAATGTGGTCTGATCAGAGCCTTATAAAACCTCAGGAGAATACCCTTGCCTTTCTATTCAAGTCCTTTCAAAATAAATACTATCATTGCATTTGTCTTCATAACTACTGACTCAACCTGTAACTTTACCTTGAAAGAAACCCGGACTAGAACTCCCAACTCTCTCTGCACGTCAGACGTCTGAATTTTCTCCCCATTTAGAAAATAGTCCATGCTTCTATTCTTCCTACTATAGTGCATGGCCTCACCCTTCCCACATTACTCCATCTGCCACTTCTTTGCCCGCTTTCCTAATCTGTCCAAATCCTTCTGCAGCCTCCCCACCACCTCAGAGCTACCTGTCCTTCTACCTATCATTGCATCATCTCCAAACTTAGCCAGAATACCCTCAGTTTCTTCATCTAGATCATTAATGTATAAAGTGAGCATTTGTCACAGGCTGCCATCCTGAGAAAGACCCTTTTATCCCCACTCTCTGTTTTCTGCCAGACAGCCAAGCTTCTATCCATGGACTCTGATACCATGAGCCCTTTATCTTACTCAGTAGCCTCCTGTGCAGCACCTTGTCAAAGGCCTTCTTGAAGTCTAGGTGGATAACATCCATTGGTTCTTCTTGGTCTAAACTGCTTGTTACTTCCTCAAAGAATTCTGGCGGATTTGTCAGGCATGACCTCCCCTTGATGAAACCCTGCTGACTTTGCCCTAGTTTACCATACACTTCCAAGTATACAGAAATCTCATCCTTCTCGATGGATTCCAGGATCTCTCCCCGGTGACTTTTTTTTCTCTGAGTGAACAGGACCCCGACACTCCTGTTTTTTTTCTTTTTTTTTAACCCCCACATTACCGCCTGACTGCGATATTGCTTATTTTTTCCCCAGCACCCATGTTGTGTGTGTGCAGGTGTGAGACACAGTGCACGAATCTTTATTCAATTACCACCACCAGGAAGAAAGGAAACACCCGAGTGGCCAGTGACATGCAGTGCCCTTCACATCAAAGGGCAATGCTGTGTGACTCTCCCCTGTTAATTTTGCTCTTTTTCTAGTCCAGGGATAGTCTCCTTCCCCTCTGACACTTTCAAGGAGGTCTCCCCTGTTAATTTTTTTTGTGTGAAGGGGAGATACTCCTGTTTATTTTTTTTTCTTCTTTTTTCTTTTATTTTTTTTTAACCCCCACACTACCGCCTAACTGCGGTAGTGCTTATTTTTATCCCCAGCACCCATGGTGTGTGTGTGCAGGTGTGAGACACAGTGAGAGACATAAAGTGTACAAATCTTTATTCAATTTCCACCACCAGGAAAAGTAGGAAAACACCCGAGTGGCCAGTGACATGCAGTGCCCTTCACATCAAAGGGCAATGCTGTGTGACTCTCCCCTGTTAATTTTGCTCTTTTTCTAGTCCAGGGATAGTCTCCTTCCCCTCTGACACTTTCAAGGAGGTCTCCCCTGTTAATATTGGTCATCCAGGGCTTTCTGATTGGCCCAGGGTTAACAAACCCAAACAAGGATCTCGTAGCCAACAAGGTCAACCTGGTTCCATTCACTATACCTGCCGTTCTGGTTTTCCTGCTGAAATGGGCAACTTCATATTTATTAGGGTCACACTGCATCTGCCACATATTTGCCCACTCACTCAACTTATTTAAATTACCCAGAAGCCTCTTTACATCCTCCTCACATTTCATGGTTTCACCTAATTCTCTTGATTTCCTGATTGCATTAGCTTCTCTACCAAAATGTAACAGCTGGTTATTTATCCACTTCGTGACTCCGAGCAGTTGCTGTACGCAAATTAGCAGCCACATTTATTTAACTAAGCCGTAAACTATTAAATAGGGAAAGCTTGCAACATTCGGTGGTGCAGAAGGATCTGGATGTTCGGGTACATAAACCACATGAAGTTGGAATGGAGATACAGCAAGTGATTGGGAAGTTGGATGGAATATTGTTCTTTATTTGGGGGGCTATGCAATATAAAAATAGGTAGGTTTTACTGCTGCTGTGCAGAACACTTTTTGACACCACGCCTGGAGTAATTTTGATCTCCTTACTTGAAAAAAACCTATTGCGTCAGAAGCAGTTCACAAAGTTCACCTGTTCCTTGAATGAAGGGCTTATCTGATGAGCAAGTGTTGAACGGATAGAAGTTGTATTCATTGGAATTTAGCAGACTGGCGGGTGATCCACAGGATGCATACTGAGAGGGTCCCCTGTTCTAGAGGGGAACTAAAACTAGGGGAGGTAGATTAAAAATAGGAGGTTGCCCTTTTTAATCAGAAATTAGGAGAATTAAGAGGTTGTTCTCTTCTCTTGAAATAGTGGAGGTGGGTCTTTAAGTTTTTCTAGGCTAATAAGTTTTTGATAGCCAAGGGAGTCATGAGAGGTATGGGGACAGACAAGAGCTGAGCTTACAAGCACCAACCATGGTATTATTGAATGGTGGAGCAGGCTTGAAGGACCAAATGGCATCTCCCTGCTCCTAAGTCACATGTTTCTATAACTTGACTTCCAATGAGTAGCAACATCATTGGTTGCTACCGCAGCAGTAGCTAATGAAGAAGAGAAGCACATCACCAAGCCTACCTTTTGAAATAAATGTCAATAGTGGATTCACCTTAGGTATTGTAAACTGGCAGGCGATGACTTGTTTTCACTTTTAATCTTTTACAGGCCTTTTGCAGAGATTTGTAATGAAGCGTCAAAATCAGGTGAGAAAGTGTTATCTAATCCTCCAATCAATACATTCATAATATTCCCACACCAGCTCCCCTCATGGAGATGTTGGTAGATTATCTACCCAAATAAACCAACATTATGCATGTCTTGGATCCCTGAATTACACCCAGAGACAGTACTGGTGCTGAGATTGTTTGTAGGGAAGGATAATTGAGTTCTACTCCCAAATGTTATCTATTGACTTTTGTAAAGTAGTCTGGCTCCAGTGGAATAATCTGATAGTGTCAGGGGCTACTCTTCAGCTTTATTGAATCGCTAATCGATACTGAGCACAGGGTTCCCAGGGTTGCCCAATGACCAGCTGAGCTGGTGCAGTTGTGCGTTTCCATATGTACATGTAAGTCTAAGTGTATTGTCTATTTGCGGGTGTACTTGGATTTATGCATATTGTTTTCATGTGGGGGGGGTGCAGGTGCTTATGAGACAGTTAAGGCTGAACCACATTGGTATGGGATTGGAGTCACATATGTGTGAAGTAAGAGTGGTAGGTCTCCTTCCTAGAAGGGCATTGTTGAGCGAGTGGGTCTTGTCAAGTCCCATTCATCTGGCAGCTAGTCAGCACATGCTGATTTTAAAATTCTCATCCTTGTTATCAACTCCTTCCACCCTGTCTCTGTTATCTCCTCCAATGCCACAACTCTCTAATAAATTGGCGCTCGCTACTACTTGTTGTCCCTTGATCAGCCCAGATTTTTATCCCACTTCCACTGGTGGTTGTGCTTCCATTTGCCTAGTGCCCAAGCTCTGGGTCTCCCTCCTTGCACGTCTCCACCTCCCGGTCTTGCTTTCTTCCTCAAAATATGCCTCAAATCTTGCACCGATATTCGGACAAGTCTTCTAACCTAGAATCATCAAAAGTGTCTTTGTTTCATGTTTTGTTTTATCACGCTGCAATAACAGCCATAGGACATTTCATATAATTAGGTGCTGTACAAACTGAAATTGTTGTTTGTCAGATTTTCTCACTTCCATGGCTCACAGCTTTTTGTTTCTTGATTTTACTTTTAATTCAATTCAAACTCTCAAGGTGCTATGGTGGGATTTGAACTTGCGTTCTCTGGGGGAAATTACAATCCAGTTCTAATAAAGAATGGCTGATGTTTATCAATTTACAAAAATACATCAAGAAATCCCCAGTGGTCCCACCATGATTCTGCACACTCAGGGATGGGAGGGAGGATCATTGAGAAGGGAATAAGGTGCACAGTGTCAGCTTATGTTATAGGAAACTGTTGTTGATTCTTACAACTTGACAATGCACTTCTGTGGAATAATAGTAACATTTGGAATATTGTGTATGTTACCTTTTAATCCGGTTTAGCATCCAAACAAGATGCAGTGCACAAACGGAAGCGAAGAAGAGTTTCAGAGGGGAGTATTGTGCCGTCATCCTCGAACATGGAAGCAGGCGTATCACCAAATCCAGTCCCTCTTGTGGTAATTAATTTTGAAAATTAAATCTACATTAAGTATGGGATTTTGATTTCCTGTGCTGACATTCTTCCACCTATGACTTCTACATTCAACACTAATAACAGGTGACAAATCTGAATGCAGATACTGTTGCCCCAGCCTCTGTCAGTGCTTCTGTGCATAAGAACTGTTTAATGATTTGCAGGAATGGTTCACTGAGTAATTGCTGCACTTGTGGCATTGAGCAAGCTAGGCCCAGATTCCAGGAGCATTGCCTGATATCAGCTGGTTAACCAATCTTGGCCAATGTGGCTTTCAGAGTGCAGCCATTGGCTTTAACCTCTCTTGGGAAGAATAAAGTGAAATTGCTCATGGCTAAAGTTCCTGGTTTCCTTTGCAGTGACCCTTATTATCAGATGGAGGGTGACACAATTCACAACCTCTTCTTGACTTAGCTATTGGACACTTGGTGAGGTACCAAAGAGTTGGACATCTCCAATAACCTATAACACTGCATTAGTTTGGGTAGAAATTTCCTGAGTTTTCCTGCATAATTAGATGGCATAATTTCCAATTGGGCTGCTGCATCAAGATCACTGCCTGATTTTTTTTTTTAATCATCCGTTCATATGTGGACTTCACTGGCAAGGCTACCTGCTAATTGCCTTGGAGAAGATCATGGTGAGCTGCCACCTTGAAACTGCTTAGAATCATCAGAGTGCTGAGACCCTGCGACAGTAGAGGAATGACAATATAGTTCCAAGTGGGATGATGTGTAACTTGGAAGGATGTGGGACTATTCACTAGCATCTGCTACCCATCTAGGTGGTAAAGGTTCTGGGTTTCAGAAGGTGCTGGTGATGGTGCCTGAGTGATTTGCTACACTGCATCTTGTAGGGGGTACACATTCTGCTACTGTTATTCTGTGATGAGGGAGTAAGTGTTGAAAATGATGGATGGGGCTGCTTTTGTCTTAGACGGTGATGGATTTCTTGAGTGGGGTATTCCTTCACATTCCTGCGTTGTAATTGTAGATGATAGACAAGAAACAAATTACTCACTGCACATTTCCAAGCCTCTGACCTCACCACGTATATGACCCCATTTCAGTTTCTGGTCGATAAGACCACGTGAAATCGGATCAGAAGTTGGCCGTTCAGCCCCTTGAGCTTGCTCTGCCATTCAGTTGGATCCATAGATGATCCAGCATTCCTTAGGTCCACTTTCCTGCCCTTTCCCTGTAACCTTTGATTCCCCTACTGATCAGTTATTTACCAGAAACACTCGAGTAAAAGTCGGAAAATCTGGAATTTTCCATATTTCTTGTGTAAAAGTCAACCTTCGTTTGTCATCGATAACAAAACAACATTTAAATTCAAGGTATTATCCTGCACATAAATGTTACAATGACAAAATGAGATTTTTGTTCCATGCTATTATGTGTTTTGATGTACAATTCACACCAATTTGGCATGAAAGTTCCAGGTGCATCAGGTCAGAGTCCGGTGACAACCTCCCTTTGTGTGCAACTCAGCTTACCGTAATTCATTGTGTTTTTTTCTTTATTCGTTTAGAGATCAGTTGGGTTTCTGCTAATGATATGGTATTTTCAACTGTAGCATGAATTTCAGCCACTCATAAGCAGCATCCATGTAAATGTTGACCCCATGAATTTAACCTTAAAAAAGTCTAAAATTATTCAACTTTTACAAGTGTATGTACAGTACATATCTCAGCCTTAAATATACACAAAGACTTACCCCCAACAGCTCTGTATGGCAAGGAGTTCCAAGACAAGTCTGAAATCACTCCACAGAGGCTGGTATCCCGTCACCAAGTCCCCCTTTATTTACATGTGAAGAATCCTTGACACTAATCCACCTTCCTCAGAGCCAGCTCTCAGATTGAACAGAATCTCTGACACTCCTGTCTGTCAGTGAGGGCTTCCTGATTGGACTAGGTTACCCACTCCAATCAGGATACTCCTATTCAATGAGGGTCCACCTGGCTCTCCTCCCTGATTCTAAGGGTGGAGACTGTTTTTTTTTGTAGCACATCCTGGGACATTTTAGCACAGGATCAGGTTCCTCCAATGCTGCCTCTTATATGGACAGCATGTAACACATAGTAGCTCACCTCTTGTGCCTTGAAGCAAATCACTAAGGCTGCTTCGACAGCACTTTCAAAACCTGTGACCTCTACCATCTAGAAGGACAAGGGCAGTAGATGCTCAGAAAAAATTCACTTCTCTTCAAGTGGCAGAGGCATCAAGGCAGCGACATTTGCTGTGACCATCTCCAACTCGGAGGTATCTTCAATGCTTGACAGAGAGGGAAAACCAAAACGTTCCGGAACAGTCAAAAGGCAGTCGAAGAGCTGGGCACATTCTGCTCCTGCCCCATTGGTAAGCTTGTAGCTTTCAAATGGTCCATGTGCTTTTTCAGGACTGTCTCATCTACCCAAACTTTATACATCACTGGACCCGACCTCGCATCAACCATGTGTCTTACCCATGCAGAGCCATTCCCATGGATCCTACACTTTGTCCCCAGAAGTAACTGTCTCTCTCACTTAGCATTAGCATTCCTGACACTGTTTCACACAATTCCTCCTCAGGTCTGGGCTGATCAGACTTAACCTGGTAACCCTATATGGTCTTCTCCCATTAGCAACTCTGCTGGAGCTTATCCCTGTAGTTGTATAACCAAATAGGAACCAGGACTGTGTGTTACCTAGTGAAGCCTGCCTCCGAAGTTTGGACTGCTCTTTCTGCAAAGTCATTGGATGATGGATGGTATGGAGCAGTCCTTGTGTGAAGAATACCATTTAACTTTTGGAAATACTCAAATTCCCGCCTGGTAATCGATGCCTGATATCTGTGACCAGCATTTCAGGGAGTCCATGTTTCACAAAAGATGCATGCAGTTTTTCTATTATGTCCCTGTTTTGACAAATGAATTCTGTGCACGTCCAGCTATTTTGGGTGGGCATCAAAAATGACTAAGAAATTGAGCCCATGAAAGGACCTGCATTATCAACGTATAATAGAATCCAAGGTTTATCCAGCGATTCCCACGAATGTGGACAGCAGCTGGCAGTAATTGCTGTCCTTGTTTGACGTTCTGGGCACTTCCCCACCAATGTGGTTTTGTCTGCATCCAGTCCTGGCTACCAGACATAACTTCTCACCAACACCTTCATTTTGGAAACCCCTGGATGCCCTTGGTGGAATTTAACCTGTGTCTGGCCGTATCTTTGCTTGGGACAATCCGTCTTGCTCCCCATAATAAGATGCCATCCTCTATGGTCTGTTCGGGTCCAAAAGGGTTTCCATTCTGGTTGTGATGGCCCTTTGGATTACACCATCACCACCAGCTGTTTCAGTTTTGCCAGGACTGGATCTTTCTGCACCCAAAGTCTTGATATTCCAGCTGTGAGTGGAAGTGTGTCCAGAAAATTTAAACCCTTTACGGACTCTTCCAGTGCCACCATCGGGGGTGTGTCTGCCAGCAGGAGGCAGCTCAGTGCATCCACATTTGTTAATTGGCCTCCCAGACGGTGTTCCAGTTTGTAATTATACGCATTTAGTAGTAGAGCACACCACTGAATTCTGTCTGAAGCTATGTGCAGTATTGCCTTATCCTCTTCAAGTGAACATAGCAGGAGTTTGTGATTATTATTTTTACACGTTTATGTCCATAAAAGTGTTGGTGGAAGTTCCTGAATCCAAATATGACCAAACCTTCCTTCTCTATCTAGTGTATTGATGCTCTGCGTTAGCCAGAGCCCTGG
The DNA here is from genome assembly GCF_020745735.1 of Hemiscyllium ocellatum. Taxonomy (NCBI): domain Eukaryota; kingdom Metazoa; phylum Chordata; class Chondrichthyes; order Orectolobiformes; family Hemiscylliidae; genus Hemiscyllium; species Hemiscyllium ocellatum. The sequence continues at coordinate 43,841,518 of NC_083431.1, forward strand.
AGCATGTGCTACTGGCCATTCCTCTCCATTGGGCTATCTATGAGCTAATACTACCCCATTAACATACGGGGAGGCATCGCATGTCAATACTAGATCCCGTTTGGGATCATAATGTGCCAACACCTGAGAGGTTGATAGCTTCACTTTCCTGAAGATTATGGCTTGACTACGTGACAATTTCTAAGGCTCACCCTTTCCTAAGGATTGATGCGAAGGTGCCAGGGTGGAGGTACGGTTATGTATGAACTTTCTGTCAAGATCTAAGCTCCAGTACTGACATGGGAGCTGGGGCATCTTTGATCACCCTCACTTTTTCCAACAGATACCATACAGTCTTGTTGGTTCTGTAGCCCAGGTAGGCCACTTGGGGTGCCTGGAACACACACCTTTCCATTCTAAGGCTTACGCCTGCTTGGGAGAGATATCTAAGGATTGTGTCCAGGTCCTCTAAGTGCAGCTTATTGATCTTCCCTGTTATTAGCACAGGCAACCTGAGGTAGATCTTGTAAAATGTTCTCCATAGTCTGCTGAAAACAGGCTGATGATACTCTAAATCTTGTACGAACCCTCATAGATCTTAATTGTAGCATGCACCTGGGAATCCTTATCTAACTACATTTGTAAATATGCATGGCTCATGTCCAGTTTTGTGATAGTCTCCACCCTGCCAGGTTTGCATATAAATCCTCTTTGCAAGGGGTCAGGTATTCATCCAGGTGTAAAAAGCTGTTTATCATTTGTTTAAAATCCCCACAAAGGCAAACTGACCTGTCAGGCTTCACAGTTGGGACAACTGGGACAGCCCATTCCACAAACTGGGCAGTTTTTGATCATTTCTTCACTTTCTAGCCTTCTGATTTCTGCCTCTACTTTTACCAGAAGGCAAATGGCACTGGGTGGGCCTTACAGAATCGTGCAATTGTTTCCTGGTCAACATGCAAGGTGGTCTTGACCCCTTTGATAGTCCCCAGACCTTCCTGGAAGAGTACTCATTAGAGACTAGACCAGACATTATACCCTTAATCTGAAAAGGTTCACAACTGGTTCTGCAATCACTGAAATGGCCACACCAGTATTGACCTCCATTAGAACCAGGTGAACATTTAACTTGACGTGTTCTTGGATTGTGTGGTGCTGAGAAATGTAAATGTTCCAAATCCGATGTTGATGGACTTTCCAGGGTGTGCATTTCCCTGGATACCAGGTATGAGTTTTCTTACTCAATTCAAGCATGGTAGGACTCTCTTGTTGTTTCATGTCCGCACACCAGCAGCAATGACAGGTTTTCCTGTGGGCTGACCTAGACTCCCTTTGTTCAGGGTATGTCTTGATGAGGCTATGCAGTTGCCTTCACTTAAATGATGTTCCCCAAGCTCAGACAGATCTGCAAGGGTGCCCACTTCCATCATGTGCTCCACTTTCCGCATTTTCCAATGATAAAGCCAGTTGTATTGCCTGTTTGAAGTTCAGTTGGGGTTCAACTGAAGGGCACGTTTGCATAGTTACATCATTAATCCTACTCTTGTCACTGAAATAACTCACAGAGACTGGTAAACCATCACCAAGTCACCCTTTATTTATAGTGGAGAGTCCGTGACACTGAACCAGTTCCCTCAGAACCAGTTCTGACAGTGAACGGTCATTCCAGGTTTTTTTCCTTTTTTTACAGTGAGAGACACAAGGTATATAAATCTTTATTCAATTTCCACCACCAGGAAGAATGGAAACACCCAAGTAGCCAGTGACAAGCAGTGCCCTTCACCACTCCAGTTTATTTTTCTTTTTTTCTTCTTTTTTTTCTCTTTTTAACCCCCACACTACCGCCTAACTGCAGTAGTGCTTATTTTTCCCCAGCACCCATGTTGTGTGTGTGCAGGTGTGAGACACAGTGACAGACACAAGGTGCACGAATCTTTATTCAGTTTCCACCACCAGGAAGAAAGGAAACACCTAAGTGGCCAGTGACCAGCAGTGCCCTTCACATCAAAAAGGACAATGCTGTGTGATCAAACAGTGAAGGGGAGGGCAGGGGTTAAATCAAAAGAGTTGGAGGGGGAAAAATACACTCCACTCCCTGCAGCGCCCACCTCTCCCAGAAACCAGTCCAGTTTATTTTTTTTTTCAGAAAGTTTGACACTCCTGTTTCTTTTCTCTTTTTTTTCTTTTTCTTTTTTTAATCCCCATACTATCGCCTAACTGCGGTTGTGCTTATTTTTTCCCCAGCATCTATGTTGTGTGTGTGCAGGTATGAGAGACACAAGGTGCACGAATCTTTATTCAGTTTCCACCACTAGGAAGAAAGGAAACACCCAAGTGGCCAGTGACCAGCAGTGCCTTTCACATCAAAGGGAAATGCTGTGTGATCAAACAGTGAAGAGGAGGGCAGGGACTAAATCAAAATAGAGTTGGAGGGGGAAATAATGCACTCCACTCCCTGCGGTGCCCACCTCTCCCTGAACAACTCCAGTTTTTTGTTTTGCTTTTTTTTTGTTTTTAAAAAAAAATGCATTCTTTCCATGTAACTTGGCCCAGTCTTCGACAGTGGGTTGAATGAGTCAAGCTTCCCAAGTAATAGCCAATGTTTATCCCAACTAAAGATGATTATTGCAAGTAATTTCCAAAGGAACATGCTTTACTCTCATCCCCACTGAAATAACTCCACAGAAGCCAGTATCCCATCACCAAGTCACCCTCTATTTATGCATGGGGAGTCCTTGACACCAGTCCACCTCCCTCACAGCCAGCTCTCAGATTGAGAGAATGTCTGACACTCTTGTTTTTTTCTCTCTTACCCATGTTGTGTGTGTGCAGGTGTGAGACACAGTGAAAGACACAAGGTGTACGAATCTTTATTCAAATTTCCACCACCAGGAAGAAAGGAAACACCCGAGTGGCCTGTGACAAACAGTGCCCTTCACATCAAAGGACAATGCTGTGTGATCAAACAGTGAAGGGGAGGGCAGGGGTCAAATCAAAATAGAGTTGGAGGGGGAAATAATACTCTCCACTCCCTGCGGCGCCCACCTCTCCCTGAACAACTCCAGTTTTTTTTTCCCCTGTTTATAATTTTATTAAATAAATTACAAAACCATTTACAAAAAACAGTTAAAATTTACAGCTGTATACAACAGCAATTTTACAAGGGAGAGGAGCAGCAAAGCCAGACCCCAAATCCTACTGTTCAACCAGTTTACAGGGGAATGAGGACAAACCTCAAATCTCAGTTCCACATATAAAAGACAGCGACAATGACATTTGTACATAAAAAACTAATCCAGTTACATAAACAGTGCATACAATACAGACCGAGCAAGCCCCTGTCCCTCCCACCTTCTGGCCACTCTAAGACAGCCCACCTCTACGCACCTTCCGGTTCTCGGTCCACCCTGACACACCTTTCGACCACCTTTAGGATAGCCCGCCCCAGTACTCGTCCGGGGTGACAGCAGTCAGGACGGCCTACCCACCTTCCGGCTTCACTAACACCCTCAGCACCTTTCGACCACCTCTGTGGCAGCCTGCCCTGGTACCTGCCTGGGGTGACAGCGCTGAGGACGGCTACCCGCCTTCTGGCTACCACTCCAGTTTATATCTGCCAGTCAGGACACCCTGATTGGACCAGGTTTACAGCCCCAAAGAGGGAATTCATGTTCTGTGATGTCCATCTGGCTGATCTTGTTTCAATCATTAGTCTCTCAACCCTCTGAGAGAAGAAATTCCTCTTCATCTCCGTCTTAAATGGAGACCCTTAATTCTTAGACAATGCTTTCTGGTCCTAGACTCTCCCATAAGGGAAAGCATCCTTTCAGTATTTATCCTGTCAAGCCCCTTAAGAATCCAATATGTTTCAATGAGATCACCTCTCATTCTTCTACATTCGAATGAGTAGAGTCCTTTGCCTATTAGATAATCTTTCTATACCTGGGTCCATCCTAATGAACCTTCTCTGAACTGCCACTAATGAAATAATATATTTTCTTAATAAGGGAATCAAAAGCTGCTCACACTACTCCAGGTGTGTTCTCACTAGCACCTTGTACAGTTTCAGAAGAATTCCCTACTCTTGTATTCCAATCCCCTGAAATAAGGACTAATATTTCATTCTCCTTCCTGATTACCTGCTGCCCTGTGTGCTAGCTTTCTGTTTTGTGCAGAAGTTCCCCAAGTCCCTTTGTTATACAGCTTTCTGCAGTTTTTCTATATTTAAACAATACTTTTGTTTTCTTTAACAATTTCACATTTTCTTTCATTATAATCCCATTTGCCGATATTTTGCCCCATAATTTAATAACCCCACCAGATATTAATAATGAGGGATTCAGCAAAGATTATGTCAAGAATGTTGGTTAAATTTGCTTTAATTAGAGATGTTCAAAGTTTGGGAGAAGATTTGTAGCTCGGGTGCTCGTTGTTGCGGTTCTGTTCGCCGAGCTGGGAATTTGTGTTGCAGACGTTTCATCCCCTGTCTAGGTGGCATCCTCAGTGCTTGGGAGCCTCCTGTGAAGCGCTTCTGTGATGTTTCCTCCAGCATTTATAGTGATTTGTATCTACCGCTTCCCGTTGTCAAACAACATGAATTTGACTGGGACAACACTATTATTATCGGACAAGCCAAACAGAGAACAGCCAGGGAATTCCTAGAGGCATGGCACTCACCCACAGATTATATCAATAAGCACATCGACTTGGACCCAATATACCGATCACTGCTACGGATAGCTGGAACTGACAACCAGAAGCGGCAGATTCAAACCACTATAAATGCCGAAGGAAAGATCACAGAAGCGCTTCACCGGAGGCTCCCAAGCACTGAGGATGTCACCTAGAGAGGGGACGAAATGTCTGCAACATTAATTAGAGATGGTCGTTGCCTGGCACTTGTGTGACATGAATGTTACTTGCCACTCAACAAACCTAGAAATTGTTAAGACTTGCTACATATGGACATAATTACTTTGCTATCTAATAACATGAATGGTGCTAAATATTATTTTGTCATCTGCAAACATCCCCACTCTGACTTTATGATGAACGGAAGGTCATTGATGAAACAGCTGAAAATGGTTGGGCCTAGGTCACTACTCTGAGGAACTCCTGCAGAGATGAGCTGGAGCTGAGATGACTGTACTCCAACAATTCTATTCTGTTCAATTTGTGGTTTATGTGAGAATCACAGCAGATAAAATTTACTGCTAAGAAATGTAAAATGTATATTTAGGAAAGATACAACAGATAGTAGACATGAATGGTATTAAAGGAGCTAACTGTTTGTTTCAAACAGAGCTAGAGTTAAATTAATAAAAATTAAATTAAAGATTAATATCACCAAGGTCTTCTCAGTAACAGCATTTGGAACCTGGAACTAACTTCTTGATAACAGTGATGGTAGCAAAAATTCTGTTCATTGCAGAATGATTTGGATGAAGTAAGGTAGACTGAAAGGCATTCTTTATCCTTAGTTATGTTATGTAAGCAAATGTAGAAAAATACTGAAATCTGAGAATCTTAGCAATAATTTCAAAAGAAGCCATTAAATGAACTGAAATGGAGGTGACGCCACTTTTGCTCTGCAATGTCATGGGTGAGGGGAGTGTATTTCTGTAGTGGGGCCAGGGCTTAGAAAAATTTCATATTGGAGAGTGAAGATGGTAGATTTTTTAAATATATATACAGTGGGTGATGGTAGGATTTTGCTATTCTACATTCTTAACTCAGATATGTACTTCTAAGACATAACTCTCTATGGTAAGTTGTAAAGTTCACTCTATTGTTCAGCTTTATGCATTTAATAAATTCAACTCAACTCAAAAGAGTAAATGTGGATTTGTTTCAATCTTCAACTCAATGCCCTGCCTGTTCCGTACAATGATGCTGTCACATCTTCCTCTCTTTACAGCAATGGCCGATGTACCTGGTAGACTATGGTGCAGTCAACATGCAGATCCAAGGGCCTGTAAATTTCTAAATAACAACTTGCTCAAGAACAAGCATGTTTTTTGAAAAAAGACACATGTAATTATGTACCATAACCGTATAGTATGAACTTTAATATTTCCTTCTAGAACACATCCTGATTTTTACACTGTCTCCATGTGATCAAGGGCTTTAAATAAATGTGCTGCCTTGCTTTCGCACGTATTGGCTAAATTATTTGTAATAAAGACATGTTCATGAAGCTTGTATAACCATGAAATTTCAGGCCTTTCGTTTTGGGAATCCTAGATTCTACTTCAGTTGCACCAATGCACAAACCCCTCTGCAGAATTGATGAGGATAGTCTTTTTGAAATTCTGAGTTTCATCCAAAAGGGAAATAGTGAGGCAAGTTTCATCTATCCTGTCTGAACAGCACTTTGACACCATCTGGAAGTGAATTATAGAGCAGCTTTGGTTTCAGAGATGACGAGATAGGAATTGGTGTGGGTTTTGCCCAGCTTTCAGGTTCAAATGGGCACAGAGAATATCAGTTTAGAGAAATAACAATATGCAGAATATTCACAGACACTAGTCCAGCTGCTGAATTCAGAGAATCTTTCTAAACTCCTAAGAACAGCCATTATCTGCTGACCATTAAATGTCAAATGTACTTTAAGATAAATGTGAAGAGATGCACTTTGAGAGAATAAGAAGCAATATCCATGCCTGAGAAAATAAGGAGCTTAATCAGGTAGAATACCAAAGGGATTTTGTGACATAGATGGAAAAATCATTAAAAGCAGCATTCTAGGCCAGCTAAACAATAAAAACAATTCTAACACCTGGATTTATTTCCAAGAGTATGGAATTTAAAAGTGAGGAATGTATAGTAAATCTGTAAAAGGATCATGAAGACTGCATTTGAAATATTGTGTAGAGGTCTGGTTTCCATTCTATAAAAAAAATACGAAGGAGCACTTAAGAAAGAGCAAAACAGATTTACAAGAATTGCACCAGCACTGAGCATATGTCTATTAAGAAAGGGAACTTATTGGACCTTTTATCTTGAGAGAAGAGGAAAACTCAGTGGGAAATGTGTTAGTCAATATGCATGTGGTGAAAGTATACAGCCCACATGATACAGTTACTAGTAAAATCCAGAGGGAAATAAGGGAAAGCTCTTTACTTTGTGACTGGAGAATTGTGGAATCTGCTATCACAGGAGATGAATTTAATTAAGAAAATCATCTAATTCAGTGCTTCCCGCACTGGCTATGTCATGAACTGAACTGTTTTGGGGGTTGCAGGTTCTGAGGCCACAGCGATTCTTGGATTGATTTCTTCCAAACTCCAAGGCCCCTTTAAATTCTCAGAGTTTTGGTCAATGGATGTACCCTAAGAGACTGCCTCAGCAAGCAACAAAAGCCCCCATGAGTAATTGGGTATTTAAGTGATTATTGATTAACCCTGCCTTAATTTCATTAACTCCTCGCAAGAGAAAGAGGAGAAAAAGTGACTGGGGTGTTGGGAGGAAGGTGGAGAGAAGGGGGATTGGAAACTAAAGGTATCGGAGGTAGTAGAATGGAAAGATGGGGAGAAGGGAGAGGTGTGGTGATTGAGGGGAGAAGGATTGGGAATTGGGAGTGAAAGGGAGGGAGTTTAAGAACTGGAGGAATGGGGTATATTGGGAGGATGGGGAGTAGATGGTGGTTGAAGGGGAGTAATGAATTTGGGAATGTTGGCATGTGATGGAAGGTCAGGGCATTTTAGGGGGAAGATTGATTTGGTAAAGGAAAGAGTAATGAGAGACACTCAACTCTTTTTCCATCCCTGCTCATCAACTGTAACAGTAAGCATTCATTGTCGCAAGCACCAGGAGTGAAGCACATCTGAATGAAGGTTTCTCTGACAGGCAGCTCTGTGCCTATAGGTACTTTACAATGTACAGGATGATTCCTCTAGGATGTCTGACATTCTTCACCTTCCTCAGGTGCCATTCCTACAGAGTCATGTTGAAGTGAGTGCAACAGTTTCCTGGACAACTGTACTGGGTTGACTTGAATGGGTCCTTCAAATCTATCAAGTCAATGACACCTAATTTTGAATAAGCTTGCTCTAATGTCAGCCTGGTACTAATATAGTTCCTGTTGTACCTCTATGGTGGGATAAACATACGAAAATAAGACAGCATCAGCAAATAGGGTCAAAGTAGGAAAAATGGTACAAAGACAGAATTAAAGGCTTCCTGCACACAACTTATCTAATAAGATGAATTAATGGCTCAAATAGAAATAAATGGATATAAGATGATATGGTTGCAAGGTTGTGAAGACTGGGAAGTGAGTATTTGGGGTACATAATATTTTGGAAGGATAGACAGAAAGAATAAAGGCAGGGTAATTATTGAAGGATGAGATCAGTTCAGCTATGAAATGATTGTGATTTGAAAGATTAATATGTAGAATCAGTTTGGTAGAAATAACAAAGAAAAGAAAATTAGTGGGAATAGCTTATGGTTTCCTGACATAGTAAGGTAACATAAATAAAGAAGCAGATGTAAACCAGAACAAGGACTATCTTGTAAGACAAAGTAAAGATCAAATAATAATAGGGGCCATGTGAGAAAGGTAATACTTACGAGTGACATTAAACCTCATATAAGAGTTTGATGGGCTCGAAGCTGATAATGATTCCTCTTTTAGGGCAAGCTCAAATTAGCTGATAAATATGGTCACTGGACTGGAAACATTAACTGTTCTCTCCACAGATGCTGCCAGACCTGCTGAGTTTCTCCAGCAATTTCTGCTTTTGTTTTGAATTAGCTGATATGGCATAGTTTCAGACTAAGAGTCCTCCCTGTGAATGTAAGGAGGAATTTCTTCCCTTGTCAAGTAACAAATCCTTGAAATTATACCAGAGAACTGTGGAGGCTGTTGCATTTTATTCAAGGCTGAGATCAATTTTTAAACTAGAGTAAATTCAGGGATTATCAATTTTTTGGGTGCAGTTTTCTCTTAAATAATTTTAATTTTTAAATTAAATAAATAACTAAAATATATTAAATGTTGAGGCCAAAGAGAAGCAGTTGTTTCAGTAGAGATTGTAAATATAACTCATTCATCTTGGGCAGTTGGATAGGTGTTTGGACTGCAGGAACTTCCTTCAGCTAACAATCACAGCTCTATTTAAAGGTATCCAACCTAACCTAATGTTATGAAGAGAGCCCAAAACCTTCAAGTAAAAAGATTAACGAAGATATTCAGAAACACAAAAGACAACTTTAACATCACAACATTGTGAAATATGTAATTCTGAAACACTGTTAAAGGTCTCAGACCTTATTTTGCAAATTTGAAATTTAATTTGCTGAGGAACAAAGTAATTGATTAAAATGTTTTATGGAAATATTTTGAGTTCTTCAATTAGCTCTAATTTTTTTAATTATAAAGTTCTCCTGAGTATTAATCTATGCTTTGTTGTTTCCTAAGTTTCTTCATTACTTATTCATAGTTTTCTAGTGCATTCCCTGATATTTCATTTATGTGGTCCCTCTTCCCTTGGATTCTGATTTCAGGGAAATATTATGGTAAAAATGTGACAATACAAGAAGTATTTGCAGAACATGCTGTATATGCAAAGGCAATATTTTCTATATGTGATGAATGTATAGACACTGCTCCCATATAAAAATTGTGAGAATGCAAATATATTCTAGAAGGATAAAAGGAATCTAATTAAGACAGAGGTTTAATCAATTTAAAGGGAAATTAGATCGAATTTCAAATTTGAAAACATACTAGCCTCTTTTTGTAATTTTCCGTTTTTTTTCCTGCTTTTGCCCTGGATTTTTTCTTGGTGTTATAAGCTTCTGTAGAAGAATATCCAAGGCAAAAGTGGGAAAAGAAGGAAAACTACAAGAAGGTAAATTTAAAGGCTCTCTGAAAAAACGAGAAAAACAGCAAAAAAAATACAAGCACATCAGTACCAAAGGGGATAGTCAAATTTAGGCGAGATTATAATGCAGGAGGAGAAAGTGAGGACAGCAGATGCTGGAGATCAGAGTCGAGAGTGTGGCACTGGAATAGCACAGCAGGTCAGATAGCATCCAAGGAGCAGGTGAGCCAACGTATTGGGCATTAGCTCTTCATCAGGAATGAAGATTATAATGGAGAGTGGCAGAATGAAATAAATATTGTCAGCACACTCTCTTGGCTTTCAGGGAAAAGAACATGTGGACATTGAGATTATAAAGCTATGGATATGGGTATAGAACTGCTGGCACAGCTTTCTATTTGAAAGAGATGGTACAATGTAAATCTACAAACACAGGAACTAAGAACTTGCACTGAGATAGCACCTTATCAGGTCAAGGTCAGGGACAGAGATTCTCTAGATGAGAAGCATGAGTTATGAGAAAGAAATGCGGCTACTTTCCCTAGAACAAGGATTAAGAGGAAGTATGACAGGGCAATTCAGAGTTTTCTGATAAGGTAAATCAAGAAAATCTGGCTGGCAAATTACTAATTAAAGAACATACATTTATTATCACCATAAAATAACAAAAGACAAAGTTAATTGCATTGGGAAATCCTGAGATCATGAAAGGTGTTTTATACATTCTTTGTCTTATCAAGTTTTAACTTGTAGCTAATTGCAAAATTACTACCCCAAGGTTTGAAATTGGAAGTTGCAATTACAGCTAGTGCCCAAGGAAGCACTTTATCTGTTTTTGACGAATTCCTTTATCTCTTCATGTTCACTCATTACTTCCAGCACAGACTGTAAGAGATTAATGCTCTTCTTTATTCATTCTGCATTCAGCACAAGCCAACAGTGGCAATGGGAATACAGGAATAGTGTGCCCAGTAAACTTGTTGATCTTGTGTTAATATATTGTTGCTTTATGTTGTCTATCCTGAAACTGGCTGCATTTTGCAGAAGATAGCACGAGGGTGATTCTGTACTCTAAATGGTCCTAAGGCCTTTTCCTGCAACTGGAACTCCAAGTACAATTTTTAAAAAAATACACCACTGCAATAACATGACCCAGCCTCTTATTGATCGAGTGCTTCAAAGGAGCTTCGCCTCTCATGGAGAGATCAATGACCAAGGACAGACATTTAAGGCGAGGGGAAGGAGATTTAGAGGGGATGTGAAGAAAACATTTTTCACTCAGAGCACATTGAGGATCTGGAACTCCCTGCCTGTAAAGGTGGTAGAAGCAGAAACCCTCATAACATTTAAGAAGTAGTTAGATATCCACTTGTGATGCCAAGTGCTGGAAAATAGGATTATATTAGTTGGCTGTTTTTGGCTGAAGGGCCTTTTTCTGTGCTGTAGACATCAATGACTCTAATTTTATTTGCAATTTATACTATGTAACTATCTTCTAATCAATACGTCTCAACAAAGACATAATTCTACTTTTATCAATAGACTCTGATATGGTTGTGGATGAGTTCTGTTTAGTTGGTAGAGATTCTGTTTACTGTACATTATGTGATAAGTTTCACCTTGTGCAATTCATGTGCTAACGCAATCAGTACTCACTGTGAATACACATAAGAAATAGTTAATGACCAAGATTAGTCCGAGGGTCACTGGTTCCATTGATTTACAATTGAATGCTCCTGGTTACTTTGTGGTTTACTTTGTTACATTAACAATTCGCTGTTCACTAATGTAATTCCAGTTGAAAACTAAAAGAAAGAATAGTGCAACTTTGCATTTGTCACTGATTTACATAGATAAAGTCCATCCTGTGTTATGAAAGCTGTTATTTCTTTGGCTGTATTGAACTTGCCAATGCCATAGAGTCATAGAGATGTACTGCACGGAAATAGACTCTTCGGTCTAGCTCGTCCATGCCAACCAGATATCCTAAACTAATCTAGTCCCATTTACGAGCACTTAGCCCACATCTTTCTAAACGCTTCCTATTCATATACCCATCCAGATGCCTTTTCAATGCTGTAATTGTACAGGCCTCCACCACTACCTCTAGCAGCTCATTCCATACATATACCACCCTCTGCATGAAAACATTGCCCCTTAGGTCCCTTTTAAATCTTTCCCCTCTCACCCTAAACCTATGCATTCTAGTTCTGGACTCCCCCACCCCAGGAAAAAATTCTATTTGCCCCATTTATGCCCCTCATGATTTGAGAAACCCGTCACCCTTCAATCTCTAACAATCCAGAGAAAACAGCCTCAGCCTATTCAACCTCTCTCTATAGCCCAAACCCTCCAACCCTGACAACATCCTTGGAAATCTTTTCTGAACCCTTCCAAGTTTCACAACACCCTTCCGATAGGAGGGAAACCAGAATTACACACAATATTCCAAAAGTGGCCTAACCAATGTCCTATACAGCTGAAATTTGACCTCCCAACTCCTATTCTCAATGCTTTGACCAATAAAGGAAAGCATACCAAATGCCTTCACAGTCCTACTTACTGGGACTCCACTTTCAAGGAACTATGAACCTGCACTCCAAAGTCTCTTTGTTCAGCAACACTTCCCCGGACCTTACCATTAAGTCTCTAAGTCCTGCTCTGATTTCCCTTTCAAAAATGCAGCATCTATATTTATCCATATTATGCTTCATCTTCCGCTCCTCAGCCCATTGGCCCATTTGATCAAGATTCTGTTGTATTCTGAGGTAACCTTCTTCGTTGTCCACTACACCTCCAATTTTGGTGTCATCTGCAAACTTACTAATATACCTCCTCAATGTTCACATCCAAATCATTTATATAAATGAAGAAAAGCAGTGGATCCTTATGGCACACCACTGGTTACAGGCCTCCAGTCTGAAAAGCAACCCTCCACCACCACCCTCTGTCTTCTACCTTCAAGCCAGTTCTTCATCCAAATGGTGAGTTCACCCAGTATTCCATAAGATCCATCCTTGCTAACCAGTCTCCTGTGGGGAACCTTTAAAATTTTGTAACAAAGAATGCTAGTCCTATCCTCTTAATATAACCAATCTGCCTATGTTACTAAGTTGACTTGTAATAATCAATACTAATGCTTTCTGACTCATCCAGTTTTGGAAGTGTCAGAAATGTGAGCTGCAGCTACTATGACTCAGTTCAATAATGTAATTATTCATCATGAACATTCCTAGCTTGAGCTAACCTCTCTGGGCCAAGTCTGTAACGATGCTATTTTATCAGTAATGCATTTCCTAGTTTAACATCATGTGTAGTCAAAGATGTTTTTCTTGAGTATTTACACAAATGGGAATGCATTACCAGCACCACGGCAGCATGAGTCACCTCTGCATGTGCAGGTAGAGATGATGATATCACATTATTGTGATAGACCCTTCTGGCTAGTCCCACATCTGATGTGTTGGTCCCTGCCCACATCCCATTCGTGCTGTCCTGCTGGCGTCATTCCCTAATACTTGAAACAGATGCAATATATATGCACATTCTTTCTGTCTGCAAAAAACAGGGCCCTGTGTATTACTATATGTAAATTCCACCATGTATAACAACACCACGTTTCCAACCTGACAAACCTAAACTGGTTGTCAGTATAATTCACAACATACACTTCATACATACACTTTGTGAGTGTACTGGATGAATGTGACATGATCTCGTTGAAATACATAGGATTCTTTAAGTGGACAGAGTAAATACTGAGAGGATGGTTCCCTTTATGGGAGAGTCTTGAACCAAAGGCATAGACTTACAATAAAGGGATCAAAATGTGTGGTGCTGGAAAAGCACAGCAGGTCAGATAGCATCCAAGGAGGAGGAGAATCAATGCTTCAGACATAAGTCACAGCTTATGCCCAAAACATCGACTCTCCTGCTCCTGCTGTCTGACCTTCTATGTTTTACAGTGCCACACTTTTTGACTCTGATCTCCAGTCCTCCATTTTTGCTTAGAATAAAGGGGTGCCAATTTAAGACCGCGATGAGGAGAAACTTTTTCACTCATGGTTCATTGTCTTTGGAATTTCTTACCACACAGAGCTGCGGGACAGCATCTTTGTCTATATTTAAGGCTGAGTTAGATTCTTGATCAGTAGGGTAGTTGAGGGTTATTGAGAAAGGGCAGAAGGTTGTGAAGAACATCATGCTTCTATTGAATGGTGGAGCAGGCTTGAGGGGCCGAATGGCCTACTCCTATCCATATTTCTTATGGTCACAGCATAACATTCTGGTGGTGATGGCAACAAATACGATCTTACACTAATCAATTTGAGACTATAATATATTTCATTACTTACTGTGATTTTTGTGGAAGATAGCAGGATATTCCATCAAACTTTTTAACCTTTTCTGTATTATCCAATCTGATCTGAAGGATCAACTTTTAAATTTTCAGCATGATTCTAAAATCATTCTGATGTTTTATTTCACTCCTTATTTTTTCCACCATTTAACTTTATTTTTCTAAGTTGCTTGTTGTAGCAGCTCTTTAATATGTTAACATAACACACTTGATTTTGTTTTCTCCTGCTCCCTATATAATTCACATAATTTAGTTTCTTTTTGCTTTGCTAAAGTACAATGAACACCATTTTAACTGGTTCCCCTGAAAAAAGGTAACGATCTAGTACCTTAGACTGGCAACAATATTCTGAGCTTTTTAATCTACTCTAGTTTTCATTGAGTACTTTTCAGTTTCTTTTTTGCAGATCTTCATTCTTTGGTTATGTTTCCCTCCGAAACTTGGCACACAGGTTGGAAGTATAATCTCTGAGCTTTGATGCATAATTTAAGGAGTTCTCTCACCTCATGTCTGTGTAACAGTTGAAAAGAAATGAATTATGTGGACTCACTTAGGGCAAGCCTAATGGCAAACAGTAATGTGGGATATGATGAAACCACCTCAAGTGTTTACCATCTAGAAATACTTGCCCCTAGCTACTCTACACTACTGTTATCCCTGTTTATATTTGGATAACTAAAACTATTCTACCTCACTGGAATTTCTTTGCACATTTATTCAATTACATCCTTCCCCCTACTTGCTGAGGTATAGGCTATAATTCACAATGTAATTGCACCCATTTTGTTCCTTTGTTCTAGCCAACTCAATTGTCCTTGAATCCTTTGGAACATCCTCATTTTGTAGCTTGCTCTCCCAAACTAACTTCCTTTTATTTTGTTTTCCTACATTTATTTTTCACTCATTAGCTCAGTTCTAATGCTATCTGCCACTCCCTGTGTTTTGTGCATCAGGTATTATTCTCTATTAATCTCTGGTTTGCTCACTCCTGCCAAATTAGTTTAAAGCCCTCCCATTGGTATTAACTAAATATCTCACAGGGAACCCAGTCCCAGCTCTGTTCAGGTACAACTGGTCTAGCTTGTACAGGTGCTACCTTCCCCAGAGATGATCCAGTGTCATTGCAATATAAAGCCCTCCCTCCTGCATCATCCTTTCAGCCAATGCTCGTCTGTCTTCAGAGATTATTAAAGTTGATTCCTGTTTAGCAATTTTTCTCTTAAGCTTTTTAAATTTTGACTGGAGGATCACATCTGCCTTCCTACCTATGTCGTTGGCACCAACATAGACCACAACCTCTGGTTGTTTCTCTCCTGTCTATTCCCTAAATGAATACCATAACACTACTGTTCTCCCACTCATCTCCCTTCCCTCCTGTATAGTGTTGCCACAGGCCTTGCTGCACGTCTCTGAGGAACCATCACCTTCAGTACAAAGAATGGGAAACTCAATAAGTTAGGACACATGTTCTCATTTCTCCTGCTCTATCTTCTTGGCTCTGACTGTTTTGTGGTCTCCCATTTCCTACCTATCTCCTTACCTCTGACCTGTGGTGTGACAAGCTCTCGAATGTGTGATCCACTTAGTTCCCTGCCTGACAGATGCACCAGGGTAACTCCAACTGCTGCTGGAGCTCCAAGCCCTGCAGCTCGAGCTTCTGCACATGTACTTGTCTAGGTCACAAGGAATGTTTACAATTCCTCATTGAAATGCCACTGGACAGGCATTCAGCTTGGCTGGGTTATACCTTGTAGTACTTTTTACTACAAACTTATTTTCTTGAGCTGGGCTGTTTTACAAAAGTATACATATTCAAAATTTCCTGCCTTTAACAGGAAATTTTTTAAAGAAATTTATATGGGGGTGTGGGTGGCTTTGGCGAGGTATGTATTTATTGCACGTCCCTAATTGCCCTCAAAAACTCTCCAATCCCTGGAGAGTTTTCCTTCTGATTTCCAATGATTCTCTTTTTGCTCGGGATCCATGATGCCACACTCAATCAAATGCAAATCTGATTCACTCATATCTTACCTTTGAAATTCAATTCTTTTATCTATGTTTGAACCAAAGTTGTAACGAGGTCAAGCATTAAGTGGTCCTGGCAGAAGCCAAACTGGGCATCAGTGAGCAGGTTATTACTGAGCAAGTGCTGACTGACAGCATTGTTGATTATTTGCTTCCATCACTTTACTGATGGTCACGATTAGACTGATGAGGTGGTAATTGGCTGGATTGGATTTGCTGTACATTTTGTTTACAAAATATGCTTGGCAATTTCCCAATCTGCCGGGTAGGTACCAGCATTGTAGCTGTGCTGGAACAGCTCGGCGAGGGATGTGGCATTCTTTGAATTATGTATTATATATAAAGTCATATGCTCTCAAGTACAGGAATACAGGAGTACAGTGAAAAGTATACAAAGTTGCCATTTTAAGGCACCATCTTAAAAAAACCCTGAAATTTACAAATAAAGAAGACAAGGAAAAAAAACAGAGCCGAGAGAAAAAATGTCCAGATATTAAAGTCCATATCCAAAAGTAAAGGAAAAAGTCCAGATGTTAAAGTCTTATTTCCCAGGGCCTAGCCCCGCCCTGCAGTTTGAGTCAGCTGCCTCCTGAGCTATGCTGTACCGATCACCTCAGTCGCAGCCACTGCCGCTGCCACTCGATCGCCGGGATCACAGGCTTTAGTACTGTCGCCAGTGTAATGTCAGGGCCCAAATCTTTTGCAGTATCCAGTTCCTTCAGCCTTTTCTTGATATCATGTGGAGTCAATTGAATTGGCTGAAGACTATCAGTCATGATGGGTATCTTCAGAGAAGGCCAAGATGAATCACCCACTCAATGTTGCTCTCTGAAAATTGTTATAAATGCTTCAGCTTTATCTTTTGCGTCAATGTGTTGGGCTCTCCATCATTGAGGATGGGGATACATTCGTCACAAGAGACAGGCCAAGATGGCGGCAGGGTCAGACTGAGCTTGTCTGCTCCATCAGTTTCCTTTCCTTTTTTTTCTCTTTTTTTCCTTTACTCTTCTCCAAGCCTCTGACTCAACACAGACCCGGTGAGGTGGGCTCCTGCCCTGGTGCTGTGGCATCCCAGCTCAGTGTGGCAGACTCTTGACCTGGCATGATGGTCTCTCCGTCTAGCATGGCAATCTCTCTGGCCCAGCGTGGAGGTCCTTTGGCCTGATGTTGCTTCAGTATGGGTTTCCAGTCTTGAGGTGATTCCATAAAGTGCAGTCTTACTGCACTAAGCACTTAAGACTGTAATGTTTGAACTTGTAGCTTTATTTTCCATTTAAGAAGATGTCACTATCCCATAATTACTCTTTAACTTTTAATTTTGTTCTTTATTTCTACCTTATTCTTAAGAGTCTGTACCTAGGTACTTGTACCTAATATGGTACCTTGTGTGGCGATATTGTACTCTTTTCACTGTATTCCTGTACTTTTGTACTTGAGTATATGTGACAATAAAACCAAAATCAAAGAGACTAGGAGTTCTAGATTGAGTATCTCACTTCCTAACTCTCCAAAGCTTGTCCATCAACTACAAGGCACAAGTCAGGAGTGTGATGGAATATTTTCCCCTTGCCTGGATGAGGGCAGCTCCAGCTTCACTGAGTTCAACACCATCTAGTATAAAATATCACCTTATACATTCACTCTCTCCAATCATGATACACAATGGTACTAATGTGCACAGCAGCAACTCATTAATGTAACTTAATAAAATAACTCACCTGCACCTTCCAGACCTGAGAACCCCTACCACCTACAAGGACCAGGGTGCAGTGCATGAGAGTGCCACTTACTAGATCATTTCTAAGCCACTCATTATCCTGATTTAGAACTATTTAGTGAATCCCTCAATGTTGATGAGTCAAAAACATTGAACTCCCTTGTTAGCAGCATTGTGGAACCACCTTCACCAATGTTTCAAGAAGACAATTCATCAAAGTAAAATGATCTGTCAAAAACGCGTCGTATAAACTGCACTGCAAAGATACTTATTGACCTGCATTTAAAGAAAATTGTGATGAAATGCATTTTTATCCGTTTGTGCTGTGTGGGCTGGCAGCCTGTCAAGATTGTAACATTTAAGCACCAAGTATTCTAGCACTGGAAACATTTATTCCTATCTGATAGCACGGGGTTGTTTTTTTTCTTGGAGAGATTTGATTGGTTACCCAGATCAGTTCAAGTGTTAATGATGAGCAGTTCAAGGATTAGAGTTAGTTTTCGTTAATGTAAGAAAGAGTCAGAGAAATTAACTCCGTATTGATTAGAGGCAGTTGAGAGGCTTGTCATTCAGGTGTTTCGAACTAGATGAAAAAAGCTGCAGTTAACAGAAATGCTGGTGTTAGCAGTATCCAGACAGTCAGTATCCAGACAGTCAGGATCCAGGGAATTCCCAAGAAGCCCCAAAGTGTTGGAAGATCATTGACTTTCTATTCAAGGAAATTAGGGACCAGAAAACCATTAAGAGTTCACTGCGCTCAGAGTAGAAAGAAAACCAGAAGAATGTTCTTGATGAACCTGACAAATATTGGAACTCAGACACCCCAAGGATAATATCAGTTTAGTGAAGTCTACTCTCTGCCAAAGAACTGGACTTGTGTCCATGAGTAGGTGCTGGGGTGCAGCCTTGTATATCCAATGGGATTTCATCTTGAGAAGAGATTGAACTACCTGGAAGTAAACAGTTTAGAGGAAGTCCATGACAGCGTGGTTTGTGTGAGAACTTTGAAGCTAGATCTTTGAGAGTGAAGAATTAGAATCATGTTTCATTTGTCAACTTTATTGTTTTTCCTTCTGAGGTAATCATAACATAACTTTGGTTACAGAGTCATAGAGTCAAATGGAGTTTAATACAGAAAAGTGTGAGGTCTTCCATTTTGGAAAGTCAAATCAAAGTAGGAGTTTCATGGTGAATGGTAGAGCCTTAAGAGTGTAGTGGAACAGAGGGACCTTGGAGTTCAGGTGCACAGTTCTCTGAAAGTGGAGTCACAGGTAGACAGGGCAGCGAAGAAGGCTTTTGACACACTGGCCTTTATCAGTCAGGGCACTGAGTATAGAATTTGGGAAGTTGTGCTGCAGCTGTACAGGACATTGGTGAGGCCACACATGGAGTATCATGTTCAGTTTTGGTCACCTTGCTAGAGGAAGGATGTCATTAAACTAATGTGGAGGTGTCAGTGTTGGACTGGTGTGGACAAAGTTAAAAATTACACAACACTAGGTTATAGTCCAACAGGTTTATTTGGCAGTGCAGGCATTTGGAGCGCTTACTCCTTCAGGTAACTGTAGAGCAGGATCATAAGACACAGAATTTATTGCAAAAGATCACAGTGTCATGCAACTGAAATGATATATTGAACAAACCTAGATTGCTGTTAAGTCTATCATCTTTTAGAATGGGTTGTAGGTTTTGGTTCATTAATATGTAAATCCCAGAAATTCTTTCATGTCACATTCTCGAGATAACTTAATGTTTTGTTAAAAAAAAAGTGACGTCTCAGCTCAGACAATGCATTCAAAGGGTGAGGTTAGAGTCTGTCTCCATCCCAACCTTGAGTCAGACTTGTTCTATTTCCAAAGTAGGAATTTATAAAATGTTACACAGTTTAACTGCCTGTGGGGAGATCCAAGATGGCGGCGACTCAGCAAGTCTGAGTTTACAGTGCTCTTCCCAAAACCTGGGTAAAGTGAGTTACTCACCCCCACCACACTTACCAAACCACCCAAAAAATATTTCTAACCTTAATTAGCTGCTTAATATTAAACTGCTTAAATATAATAGTAAGTGGATAATGAGTAAACCAAAGGGATCCCGCAGCTCTCAGAAAACAAAGACCCCTCCCCCACCCTCCTCTCCTCCTCCGGCTGCAGCTGATGTAAAAACAGGCCTTGAAGAGATGATTGCCAGGCTGGAAACGACACTCGTCAATTTCATCGCAGAATCCAGACAGAGATGGAACTCATTCGAAGAAAAGCTACAAAAGCACAGCCAGGCTATTGAGGAATTGCAGGGCCGAGTGGAGGGGGCGGAGCTAAAGGCCACGACCTTCGAGGCTGCAGCACAAACAGCTGCAGAACAGGTGCGAGCTCTGGAGCAGAGAGTCCAGGCCTTTGAAATCTACATCGATGACCTGGATAATAGAAATCGGAGAAAGAATATCCGTCTTCTGGGCCTCCCTGAACAAGAAGAGAAGGGACAGTTAGCAGCATTTCTGGAGCGATGGCTGCCCCAGCTTTTAAACCTGGGGGCTGAAACTGACCGGGTAAGGGTGGAGTGGGCCTACCGGGTCGCAGCACGCGGATCTGGCCCAAACCAGCGCCCACGCCCGGTCCTGTTCCGGCTGCAGAGTTATAGGGAGAGGCAGATACTCCTGGATGCCTCCAGAAAGCTTGGAAAGGATCCTAAAGCTATGATTCATGAAGGATCCAAGATTATGTTATTTCAGGACTTCTCCCCGGCTTTGGCACGAAGGAGGAAGGCGTTTGATGAGGTGAAGAAATGTCTAAGGAACTTAAATATTCAATACACCTTACGCTACCCAGCGACGTTATGCTTTAACCGCGAAGGATCCGAGTATAATTTTAGATCACCAGAAGAGGCTAAGGAACTTTTAGACTCGTTTAAATAAATCGTAAGAGACAATTTATGTTGGCTTGCCTCTTCCACACTCCGTGGGGAGAAGTGGATACTTTACTCTACTTTTGCTTCTGGGAGCAGGGTTGTCTTCCCTTGCTATTTTATGTTATTATACTTAACTGTAATTTGTTGGAGTTGTAATTTTATAGTTATGTGTGTTTGTACGTGGCATTGATGCTATCAGATATACTCAGGTATGGGTGGGGAGGGGTGGGGGTGGGGCGCTCACTGTTAACTCTAGCTCGGTATTATATCTAAATCCTATCAAGGAGCGCCCGGGTCAAGGGTGGGACACTGTTTGGGAGAGAATATGGTGGACCTTTAGAAAGGAAGTAAGGCCCCCTGAGAACAAGGGGGAGGATCTCCATTCAAACATGTTTTTTTTTGTTCTTATTGTTTGGAAATAGTTTCCTTTTTATTATACTGTTATGAGTGTATTAGAGAACATTTTCTCTTGTTTGAAGGATGTAAATGACTCAACTATACACTCTGGATAATTGTGGATTAGATTAGTAGTTAACTGAGTTTCATTGTTTTTCTTTCTTCTTTAGTATCATTCCTTTGAATTTTGATGATTATATATTTAAGATCTACTTTTATATTAATGTTTGTGCTTGAAAGTTCTGTTTATTTTTGTAAATGTCAAAATATTAAATTTCTAATAAAAATATCTTTAAAAAAAAACTGCCTGTGGATTGTGTGCTTTTTGAACAAAATAGTATGTATCTGCAATTACAATTGCAGAATTGTAATATCTGAGTTGAGATGTCACATTTTTTTATAAAATCTTAAGTTATCTTGAGATTGTGACATGAAAGAAGTTCTGGGAATTACATCTTTAAGAACTGAAATCTGAAACATTCTGAAAGCTGGGCGGCACGGTGGCACAGTGGTTAGCACTGCTGCCTCACAGCCCGGGTTCAATTCCCGACTCAGGCGACTGATTGTGTGGAGTTTGCACGTTCTCCCCGTGCCTGCGTGGGTTTCCTCCGGGTGCTCCGGTTTCCTCCCACAGTCCAAAGATGTGTGGGTTAGGTGAATTGCCCATGCTAAATTGCCCGTAGTGTTAGGTAAGGGGTAAATGTAGGGGTATGGGTGGGTTGCGCTTCGGCGGGTCGGTGTGGACTTGTTGGGCCGAAGGGCCTGTTTCCACACTGTAAGTAATCTAATCTAATGAAAGACTTAATGGCAATTTAGGTTTGTTCAATATCATATCAGTTGCATGACACTGTAATTTGCTATGGATTCTATGTCATATGATCCTGCTCCACAGCTACCCGCAGTGCTCCGAAACCTAGCATTTCCAAATAAAGCTGTTGGACTAAAACCTGGTGTTGTATAATTTTTAATGTTATTAAACTGGAAAATGTGCAGAAGAAATTTACAAGGATGT
The DNA here is from genome assembly GCF_020745735.1 of Hemiscyllium ocellatum. Taxonomy (NCBI): domain Eukaryota; kingdom Metazoa; phylum Chordata; class Chondrichthyes; order Orectolobiformes; family Hemiscylliidae; genus Hemiscyllium; species Hemiscyllium ocellatum. The sequence continues at coordinate 43,863,738 of NC_083431.1, forward strand.
TGTCTGAACTCAATGCTCCGAGGTATAGGGAGAGTTTGGACAAGCCAGGACTTTTTCTTTAAAGCATAGGAGACTTGGGTGGGGATCTTGTATAAGATCATGAGAAGCATGGATAGGGTGAATGCACGCAATCTTTTTCCCAGGGTTGGGGAATCGAAGACTAGAGGGCATCAGTTTAAGGTTAGGGGGAAAGAATAAAAGGGAACCTGAAGGGTCAACGTTTTTTGACACAGATGGTGCTATGCAAATGGAATGAGCTGCCAGCAGAAGTGGTTGAGGCAGGTACATTAACAACATTTAATAAGCATTTGGACAAATACATGGATAGGAAAGTTTTAGAAGGATATGGGCCAAGTGCTGGGAAATGGGGTTAGTGTGGATGGGCATTTTGGTCAGCATGGATTAGTTTGAACCAAAGGGCCTGTTTCTGTGCTGTAGGACTCTGAGTCCTACAGCACTGAAACAGACCCTTCGTCCAACCAGTCCATACCAAACATAATCCCAAACTAAACTAGTCCCACTTGCTTGCTCCTAGTGCATATCTTTCCAAACCTTTCCTATTCATGTATACAATCAAATGTCTTTTAAACACTGTAATTGTAACCACATTCATCACTTCCTCAGAAAGCGCATTCCACATGCAAACCACTCTGTGTTAAAAATAATCTCTCATATCTTCTTTAAATCTCTCTCCACTCACCTGAAAAACGTGGCCCCTAGTCTTGAAATACCTCAACCTAAGGAAAAGATAGCTACCATTAACTCTGTCTATACCTCTCATTATTTTATAACCTTCTTTCAGGTTGCCTCTCAACCTCCTACGCTCCAGCAAAAAAACTACCTGTCTATCCAGCTTTTCTTTATAACTTAAATGCCCTGTACTCTGCAGCATCCTGGTAAATTTCCCTCTCCAACTTGACAATATTCTTTCTGTAACTGGACACACTATTCCAGTTGAGGCCTCACCAATGTTGTGTACAACCTCAATATGACTTCCTAACTCATATACTCAAAGGACAGCCAAATGCCTTTTTAACATCTCCTTCTATATGTGATGCAACTTCAAAGACTTATGTACCCATACCCCTAGGTCCTACTGTTCTACAACATTACCTGATGCCCCACCATTCATTGAATTAAAATGAAATACCTTGCATTTATCCAGATTGAACTCCATCTGCTGTTTTTCAGCCCATCAACCCATTTGATCAAGATTCTTTTGTAGTCTTAGAAAACTTTCTTCATTGCCTACTATGCCACCAATTTTGGTATCACCCACAAACTTACTAACCATGCCTTCTACATCCTCATCCAAATCATTTATATAATTGACAGACAAAAGAGGCTCCAGAACTCAAGCCTCCAATTTGAAAAGCAACCCTACAATGTTACTCTCTGTCTCCTGCCATTTAGCCAATTATGCATCTACCTGGCAAACGCACTCAATCCCATGTGACCTAACTTTACCAATTAGTCTACCATGCAGAACCTTATCAAAGCTTTACTAATATCCAAACAAACAATGTCTATTGCACCACCATCAGCAATCTTTTTGGTAATTTCGTCAAAAAAACCTCAATCAAGTTTGTGAGACACGATTTTCCTTGCACAAAACCATGCTGACTATCCCTAATCAATTTTTGCCTCTCTAAATGTCCAGAAGTTCTATCTTTTATAATTCCTTCCAACAATTTACCAACATCTGAAGTCAGATTCACGGTCTATAGTTCCCCGGATTCTCTATACAACCTTTCTTAAACAAAGGTACAAGATTAGCTACCCTCCAGTCAGCAGGCTCCTCACCGGTAGTTATAGATGATGTAAATATTTCTGCAAGAGGTCTCATAATTTCCTCCCTTACTTCCCACAATGTTCAGGGATACATTAGATCAGGTCCCGAAGATTTATCCACCTTTATATTCTTTAAGAGCTCCCAAACTTCCTCTTCTGATATGTGAACTGTTTTTAAAACATCAAAGTTCATGTCTCTCCATTCTCTACACTCCATTTCTTTCCCCACAGTAAAACCTGGCCTGAAATGTTCATTTAGTAGCTCTCCCATGTCCTGGGGTTCAACACAAAGACGACCTCTTTGATCCTACAGAGACCCTACCCTCTCTAGTTATTCCCTTACTCTTAATGTACTTATGGAATCTGTTTGGATTATCCTTAACCTTATCTGCCAATGCTATCTCTTATCCCTACTTTGCCTTCTTGATTTCTTTCTTAAGAATGCTCCTATAATACTCCTTATATTGATTATCTAGGATAATTAGAAAATAGAAATAAATGCAAGGGAATTTTGTTAGAAGTTAATTGTTACAATAGCTCCAATATCAAATTCTTGTTTGATTCAGTGTAAACATTCATATTTATACAGCCCTTTGACACACCCCTTTCTTTTAAAAGTGTTTTGCAACCAATTAAATACTTTCATTGTAGTACTGTTGTAAAACAGGAAATTAAGCAACCAATTTCTGTACAGAAAACATCAATCAACAGTATTAAAATAAATGTGGAGTTAAACTTTCTTTATGATACTGATGGAAGGAAAAATGTTGGCTAAAATGCTGAGAAAGCTTCTTTTTCTTCTTAGATTTAGGCGCTAGGATATTTTTATGTCCATTGGAGAGGCGGACAGGGCCTCATCCAACATTTAATCTTAAAGTTGACACTTCCAAACAATAGGAGAAAGTGAGGACTGCAGATGCTGGAGATCCCAGCTGAAAATGTGTTGCTGGAAAAGCGCAGCAGGTCAGGCAGCATCCAAGAAGCAGGAGAATCGACATTTCGGGCATGAGCCCTTCTTCAGGAATGAGGAAAGTGTGCCAAGCAGGCTAAGATAAAAGGTAGGGAGGAGGGACTTGGGGGAGGGGCGTTGGAAATGCGATACGTGGAAGGAGGTCAAGGTGAGGGAGATAGACCGGAGTGGGTATAGGGGCGGAGAGGTCAGGAAGAAGATTGCAGGTTAGGAAGGCGGTGCTGAGTTCGAGGGTTTTGACTAAAACAAGATGTGGGGAGGGGAAATGAGGAAACTGGAGAAATCTGAGTTCATCCCTTGAACTCCGATTTCTCCAGTTTCCTCATTTCCCCTCCCCACATCTTGTCTCAGTCAAATCCCTCGAACTCAGCACCGCCTTCCTAACCTGCAATCTTCTTCCTGATCTCTCCGCCCCTATCCCCACTCCGGCCTATCACCCTCACCTTGACCTCCTTCCACGTATCGCATTTCCAACGTCCCTCCCCCAAGTCCCTCCTCCCTACCTTTTATCTTAGCCTGCTTGGCACACTCTCCTCATTCCTGAAGAAGGGCTCATGCCCAAAACGTCGATTCTCTTGCTTCTTGGATGCTGCCTGACCTGCTGCGCTTTTCCAGCAACACATTTTCAGCATTTCCAAACAATGCAACACCTCTTCAGTACTGAAATGTAAAGCTTCTGTATGTGCTCAAACCTCTGGAATTCGAATGCACTTGCTTTCATTTCACTTCTTGAACCTATCATTTTAAAGTTGATACATTTCCTGATATCACTTACACCTCATTCAGGAACTAGACAGAAAAGGGAATATTCAGGAACGTTTTTTTCCTTAAAAAAGTACAATTGTTAATCTGCCTGTTATGTTTGCTATTGACCACTGTAAAATACCAGAGCAATTAAATTAGATAAATGATTCTCATCATTAGTAATGGTCATTTGCCTGGAGTAACTGTACAAGTTCTGCTTTCTCTCCACAGATGCTGCTAGATCTGCTGAGTTATTCTAGCAATTTTTGTGAGTGTAATACAAGATTATTCAGAGGACATTGGGATAGAATTGGCAAAGAGAGAAACAATTTAACCCCTGCTCAGAATAATCTGAGATGACATTAGCATTATTTTGAAAGCCATTGTGCTACTGAAAGACAAAGGAAGAAGACAGGGGACAGAAGTTGTCAATGCTGAAAAGTTGAAGCAATTGCAGCAATTTCTGGAAGTACACCAGCTTGCCAGCTTATATGGAGAGCACATCTGGTCATTTTCACCAAGGAAAGACAAGGTCATTTCAAAAGCTAATAAGCAGTTGTTATGACTAAGCATGGAAGAGTGTACTGTTGCACTCATTCCTCTAATCCATGTAAAATGTAAACTAAAAATACTTTTCCCAGTTATTACAATAAACAATTAAGTAACTTATCTGAATCAGATGTTAAATACGATGTCCCACTCCATCAAGGACATGCAGGTCCTGGGCCTCCTCCACTGCCAAACCGTTACCACCCAACAGCTGGAGGAACAACGCCTCATATTCCACCTTGGGACCCTGCAACCACATGGGCTAAATGTGGATTTCAACAGCTTCCTCATTCCCCCCCTCCCCCCCACATCATCCCAGTCCCAAGCCTCCAACTCAGCACCACCCTCCGGACCTGTCCATCACCTCCCCTCTCCAACCTATCATCTCTCCTCACTTTCACCCACCTATCGCTTTCTCAGCTATCCACCCCACCCCTCTCCCACTTATCTCTCAGCTCTAGCCCACAAGTCTCATTCCTGATGAAGGGCTTATGCCCGAAACATCGATTTTCCTGCTTCTTGGATGCTGCCTGACCTGCTGTGCTTCCCCAGCAACACACTCTCAACTCTGATCTCCAGCATCTGCAGTCCTCACTTTCTCCTAGTTAAATAAGATATCCCAACCAGATCTCTTAATAATGATGTGATGTGGTTTCATTATCAAAAGAAAACTTATTGAATACCAATTGAATACCTTGTTAATGCACATGGTTAGTATAAGTGTACAGAATTCTAAGTACATAGCCCTCTAAATATCCTCAAATCCCTCACATGAGCACAACGAATCTTCAGAAAAAAGAGAATAAACAGACTTTTTTGTAATGATTGGCCAGAGTATTTTTGAAGAAAGTCAATGGTTTATTTCTTGAACGTAAAAGGATAAAATATAGCATGCTCTGGAGATGTTTGCTCTGATATTCATGCATGATGTCAAGTCAACAATCATGCACCATTGTCTCTGAAGTCTGGCAGACACAGCTTGCTCAGGAAATGCAGTCTTCTGATGTTTGATCCATTCCTTGAATGATGTTGACGGTTTTCTTTTCAGAACTAGGAGAGATCAGGTAGTTTGTCATAGAAAACTTCCAAAAATCTTAGAGTAATAGAGATTGATAGAATGGAAAGAAGCCCTTCAGCTCTCCAGTCATCAAGCATCTATTCTAACCCAATTTTCCAGCACTTGGTCTTTAGCCTTCTGCACTATGATATTTCAAATGCTCAACTAAATGCTTTTTAAATATCATGAGGGTTCCTGCAGTGACTACTCCTTCAGGCAGTCGGACCCAAAAAATAGTTCTTCAAATCCTGATACACAGGACAGGATTTATCCCTCCATACCATCTGAAGAATCCACCAATGCTAATAGCCCCGTAGCCATGCAGGAGATTTTGACTCTCATTCAGGAGGAGTTCCCAACTCAGGGATTGGCTTTTTCTTACTGCCCATGGTCCGAGCAGGCTGACCAGTTGGACTTTCTTTCTCTCTGTGCCTTCTATCCCAATCTCTGACCACTCCCTGCTCGCCTCCAGATTAAGATCAGGCAAGCTGCACTTTAGGTGCTGTTGAGGCATTAGGACAACACCATTCACTTCTTGCCAATAAGCCAATTTTGGATAAATCAAAGAACTGTCGATGCTGAAAACCTGAAACAAAAATATAAATTGCGGGAGAAACGCAGCATGTCTAGCAGCATCTGTGGAGAGAAATCGGGGTTAATGTTTCAGGTCCAGTGACCCTTCAGAATCCTTCAATTTTGGATCTATGCTGAAGATGATGTTTCTGATCAATGTCCTTTTTTTTCTCCTCAGAAGACTGCTGCTTCTTTCTCAATTCTTCAATCTCCACTGCATTCCCTCTTTGCCTGTCTCACAGTAGCCATCCTTATCTGTCTGGCCCTTGAAATAAAGCAGGACCTGAGAGTTATCAAGGGTATAGGCATTATGGCAGTTTCCACGGTAGCTGGCACAGACCTTTAGGATATGGTACCAATTATCACAGATGACTTTTATGTTGATTAAATGAAATTATGATGTGGTCCTTTCAACACAATGTATGTATAGTCTTTAATGCCCTGACCTGGGTGAAGCCAGCTATGTTGCAGAGCCTTCTGCCCAGGCTTAGCATTGACCTCAATCCAGGGAAATGATGAAGTGGAGTGGTGTAATCTGATACAAATTGCCATTAGTAACAGCCTTGATACATCTCTGGGTTTAGAAGTAAGAGATCCCACACAATCCCCAGTGAATCCTTGGAAGCAGCTATTTGCATAACATTGGTGGGGCTGTCACTTTGATGGTCATTCATCCCTTCATGTCACAAGTACAGCAGATGACACAGTTCTGTGACAGTGCCCTGGGACATTCTTATTCAATGGCAGCACTGTGTCACCCTCATCTGGAGGAAAATAGCATGATAGATAATGAACTCTGGGTCTCCTGTACCTCTATCCTGAGGGAATCTTCTCGTGACTCCTGCAGTTGAAGGCTGTACGGTCCTGAGATTGCTGAAGCATTTGTTCCTCAACTTCTCTGCACCTTTGTTGTACTGTGGCTACAGTGATGTAATCCCTGCTGTGGTTGGATGATCATGGTTCCAATTATCCTGGGTGGGGAATATCAGAAATAGAATGGATTCTTGGAAATGTGAGCAGTTAGCATTCACTTCACACACAAGTGACAGTTTATAAAATCCTCAGTACAGTGGGACATAGAGGACTCCAACAGGAGAGTTGTGGAATGGACCTTTGACAAAGGAAACTTGCGTTCCAATGAATGCAATGCAAGCCTTATCACATAAACACAGTGGGAGATTGTTAAGTGCTGTATAATTTCTGACACCACCTCCTCCCATCACCACATCACCCGAGAAAGGCAGCACTACAAATGAGCATGTTGGCAAGTACTTGCAGTTTAAAATAGAGAAATCAGTTCTATATCCCTGTGCTGCCTACGAGACCTTGGATTGTTTTTGTGAAATGTAACCCTCAGGTGATACTTTTAATTGCCTGAGATGACTTACAGCTTAACAGAGATGATTGTGATCAGTTTGTAATGACAAATGACATGGTAAAGATTATTTGTGACCAGGGTTTGTGTTCAATATTGTTGGTCGCTGTATGCACTTCATATGCAGAATTCTGTGATCACAGATATCTGAAATGTATACGAAATATCAGATGAATGCAATTGCTCCTTGTAGATCCTCACATCACACACAAGTACAGCTGCTTCCTCACACAGAGAAACTCACTCCATCCACTCCAGGTGTGGTATCAGCTATTTTTTTGTTTCCATTGTCTGTTTGCGGTTTGGATAGGAATGGAAGGTAACACAGTTTTATGCTTTGCAGGGTGAGGTGTAGTCCCAGCCTGTTAATAGAGGTGACTCACATCTCCCAAACATTCATGTTTCTTTATTCACATATTAAGTCAACCTATCAGTTCTGAACTTCTATACTTTCCCATCCAGATTTTCCATTTAAGTTTTCAACTCCCAACTTTATCCCAAGCTCTGGGCATATAGTTTATTTATGCCAATCATTATAAAACACTGTTCCCCCATTGAAGCCGGGGTAGTGGTGACAGCTGATTACATTCCTCTGGCGGCAATCTCTTTCCTTCAATGTGCTATTGACTCCCACCCTTTTATATTCCTTCACATCACTGCATGCCACTTCTGATCTCCACAACTGACTTCTCAAATTCCCTACTATAGAGATAGCCCCTGATAACCTCCTTGACTTTCAGAGAGTGAATCCTGAAGGTTGACTGAGGCTCATCCACTTTGCGAAATCAGAAAGAAGGGCCTGCTGATGAGTGACTTTTCCTGATGAAGGTCTTTTGCCTGAAACGCCAATTTTCCTGCTCCTCGGATGCTACCTGACCTGTGCTTTTCCAGCACCACACTCTTGAGTCTAATCTAAAGCATCTGCAGTCAAACTTTTGCCTGACGAATGGCCAGATCCCTGACTGACATCTGTGCAGTTCCCCAATTAATTTATTGTTAATCCCTGGACTGGTTGCACAGGACCTACTGGACTAACTCTGGCCCACTTACATTGTAATGATCCAGAATCCCAATCCCACGTAAATAACTGACCATGCTCCAGTCTCTGGACTGAGACTGGATGATGTCTTCAACTGACTATGTTGGACCTCCTGATTGCCAACAGTTACCCTCAACTTTGGGTCATGGCCATTTGGTAGAATCAGAATGTGGTTACCGGTGAAGCTGCTGACACATTCAGCATATGTGACATTGATGTAGCACCTTGCCATACAACATGCTTGCAGCCTTGACTGATCACTGCTGACAACTGTGATAATCATCTAACTTTGTGTCTGTGCTGAAAGACAAGGCAACACAGAAGTAGTATGGGGCTGTATTTCTAAATGAAGCAACAATGAACAAAATGGTAAGGCAAAGTGGGATGCGATGAGTATCCAAATAGATAAAGTTAGTGAGTCCTAAGATGCTAGTGAGCTTCAACATGCACCATTAAAATGGTAAACGGTATTCTGAGTGGGTCAAAGATGTGCCATGATGATGTGGTGAGGCTGGTGTGTGTCCAATGCTAACCTGTGTGGGCGAAGAACGCAAGAAAGCACTGTCCATGGAGCACACCCTGAGATGTTGGAGTATGCTGGCCATGATGAAGGCCCAGAAGAACAAGCGGTGAACTGGGGCCATCAGGTACCTGCCCTGACTTCCATGTTGTGAATTGTCACTGTCTAGTGTATCTCCACTGCCCAGGAAAATAGCAAATTGTATAGAAAGTATAATTACTGTGTGCAAATAGGTCCTCCCACTGCACACTCTGAGATTATCATTTGGCTGTTAAAACCTTGGATGGAAAACTGGGTCTTTCTTCCTGACATTAAGAATCAAATTTTTACAATCTCACCATTTTTTCCCAATTGACACGGCATTGCCCATGTCATTTAAGGTGTGGGTAGATTTTACTTGAAAATTTAATTGCTTGAAGTGCAGAGTTCTCAATGGGAGAACTCTAAATTAACACCACTGTCTGCAGGTGGGAAAGAAGAATTAAACAGCTGTAACTGCTCCAGTGAGAAACTCCAGGAGCAACAGAAAAAATGGCCCTTCAGCAGTAGTTAAAAATCACACAAAGCATTATAGTCCAACAGGTTTTTAAAAAAATTAAACCCTAAGTTATCTTGAGAATGTGACTTAAAAGAAGTTCTGGGATTTACATATTAATGAACTGAAACCTGCAACCCATTCAAAAAGATGAAAAAGTTAACAATAATCTAGGTTTGTTCAATATATCATTTCAATTACACAACACTATAATCTTTTGCTATAAATTCTGTGTCTTATGGTCCTGCTCCACAGCTACCTGATGAAGCAGCAGTGCTCTGAAAGCTAGTGCTTCCAAATATCCTGTTGGACTATAACCTGGTGTTGTGTGATTTTTAATTTTGTCCACCCCAGCCCAACACCAATTCCTCCAGATCTTCAGCAGTAGACATTCCATGAATAATGTTTTACTGGCTCTAAATGTTACCTAGCTAACTTTTAAGATATGAGACTCTACCAAGTTCTCTCTTTTTGCATGGTTCAGGGGGATTATCTTTTTTCCCATTAGTGAGTATTTAGATATACTGACACTTCTTAAATTTTTGGTTAACAATTTCTGCATTTTCACTTGAGTGAGTTTTAAAAGTTAAACAATTTATTTGTTAAATAAAGGAAACTAGCTTTTTAATTTCTTCCACTGATTTATATATAGTGAAGTATTCATGAATAAAATTGCTAATATTACCTTTCTTTTATATTCAAACTCTCTTGACACTATTTAAGGGGTGAAGTGAAAAGAGATGTCAGTTTACCCCTCCTGACTTGATCATAGCAATGTATATGAAAGAATGGTCACTTGGATACAAAAATGGGAGGTGGCAATTCCCTTACAGTTGTATCTTTTCTAAATTAGTGCCTTCAGGAATGATTAGAAGAAGCAAAGAATAAAGTTGACAACATCTGAAATGGTACACTCCCGATTGATCTCTACCCCCTGACAGCTGCTAAGTGACTCCTTCCCAGGAGAAATATTGCCCCATGAGAATTTATCATCAAGCTCAACTGTGTAAAAAATATCAGAGCTACCTGATGTAAACACAGAGTATGTCTGAGAGCAGGGTGTGCCAGACAAATAATGCCTGGAGGAAAGGAGCTAAAAATACCATGATAATTATATGACTGTAAATGCTGGATTGCATTTAGAAATCCTTTGAGTGTATGTCACCCTCATATGGGTTAGGTTGAAAAACACAATGCAACTTAAAATTTTTCACATTATGTTTCTAGAATTTCAGAAAATCCCCACTGAAATGACAAAAGGTTGCAAAATGAGACCAGAGACAGTAAAGTGCCAATGGCATTTTGTGCACTGCTTAAGGAGAACTACTCTATCATGGTGGGGATGTGAGCCAGTCTGTTAATATTTCGGAAATGGTAGCAATAATAGTGAAACAATTATCCATGAAACCATTGCTTAGGGCTTAACATTCACCAAACAGACCACTGGTCTACCAAAACCATACTTCAATTTCTAGCCCAATGCCTGCAAACGTCTCCGGGTTCAAGGTTGAATTCTGCTATTGCAACATTTAAAAGTCTTCTGAAGACTTGTAGGAACCTACACTTTAAATTGAGGAGCCGATGTCAATTGCAAGGAACCAGCATTACTGGGTTTGTAGAGTGAACATTAATTAGATTAGATTTCTTACAGTGTGGAAACAGGCCCTTAAGCCCAACAAGTCCACACCGACACGCAAACCACCCAGACCCAATCCCCTACATTTACCCCTACACCTAACACTACAGGCAATTTAGCATGACCAATTCACCTAACCTTCACATTTTTGGATTGTGGGAGGAAACCAGAGCACCCAGAGGAAACCCACGCAGACATGGGGTGAATGTGCAAACTCCACACAGACAGTCGCCTAAGGCGGGAATTGAACCTGGGTCTCTGGTGCTGTGATGCAGCAGTGCTAACCATTGTGCCACCATGCTGCCCACAAATTGAGGAGCCTTAGGCCAGACTAGCATATGATTAAGAATTACACAGATTGAGTGGATTTTATTCCTGTTCTAGCTGATGTAAACTTGGGACTTGTCCCATTTCTGTGCCCTTGAGAGTGGAAAGCAATGAACCACTGACAAAAACTGTCAAAGGAACAGATCAGGATGAAGAACCAATTGACAATAAGCCAAAGACCTACCTGGCTTAGGGCAGAGTACCTATGAATGAATGAACATCCAGCATTGTCCCTCCAATATCCCACTTTTGAAACATTAAAGCAATGAATGCATGTAGTGCGAACTTGAAGTATTACAATTTAAATAAAAAGTGCAGGATTTGATTATTTGTAAAAAGCAGAATAATACGCAAGCCTTGCAGCTCGTTGCTTTGAGACCAGGTATAGAAAATTTTGGAAACAGATGACTCCCCCATTGCGTATGAAAAGTCATCAGTGATGTGACAAGCCAACAAGTCTTCCCCACTGCCATAAAGTTCTACAGGTGGGCCAAGTTGATGTGGGAGACCAGTCACTCAGAGGGAAGAGTTGCCATTGTCTGGAGCTGCTGGCAATCAGCCTTCCTGGCAGCAAAAAGAACCACATAGAGGTTTTTGCCAGAACTGCAGACAGACCAATGCAGAAGGCTCAATGGATTCTGGGGTGAGATAACTCAGGAGCTTTTAGGCAGAAAGGTCAATGGCAACTTAAGGAAGGAGTGGGGTCTGGATTTTAAAGTATGTGCAGATAGGAAGGAACAGGGTACCACCTTTTTTGGGGGGCAAAGGGAATCCCTCAAAAATAGTAACTCCCCCTTTACTTCCCACATTGTAAACATTTTTTTTAAAAAACTGTACTCTTGCCTACTTGCCCGTGCCAACTATTCTATGGGGTAGCATAACGTTGGGAGTTAACTGAGCTTCAAACAAGACCCTTAATTCTGTAAATGGGGGTGTGCTCAGGGGTGGGGACATGCTGGGCTAACCATCTGACCTATATTCCATGCCCTCCTCACCAAAAACACACCCAGTATGAGAGTATCAGTGAGATAAGCTACAAGAAGCGCACACACTCTCAAACTTTGCGTTAGTCTTACAAGAAATCTTTAATAGAATAAAGAACGATGAAAGCCACGATTTTTTTTCCCTAAGGTTAGTTTAAAAGGAAAGCATCCAATGAGACCTGCCATCTTGAGCACAAACACAAGTCAAGATGTTTTTAAAAAAAACTCCTTTTGAGTTGAGGCAAGACACTTTGATTAGTATTACTTTGTGAATATAATCATGGTGTACTTTTTTTATACGTACATCCTGCACTTATTTTTAAATGGATTTGAATACTTCACACTTAATTTTAAGTGGATTTGTTACTGTGCATTTTTTTCTGCATGGAGTTATTATTCCAATATCTCACTCATGGTGCATTGGCTATTACAATTATTCTATATGCGCACTAACTGCTTAGAATAGACAAAATTGCTATGAGCACTTTCTTGAAGTGAAAATGTAGCCAATACTGTAGGCATGATGAAATATGAAGGTAATTCTGTGAGAACCGAGCTAAGAATGTAAGTTGCAATACTGAACAACCTTCACAACGATGAATAACACCCTTAAGGTGATAAAGGAGCAGACAGAGAGGATATAGAGCGATAGTGCTAAGAACACCCCACAGGGTTAATGAGAACATGAAAGGGACATTTGCAAAATAGTCATGTTTATTGATAAGGATATGTAATATAAGTACTACGAGAGTTAATGACAAGTGGACAGTAAAACATTGCAATGAAATGTGAGAGTTAAGATTACAAATTGTCATGCTGTTATGGGGAGAGACTTTGGTGGACTTTTTAACCAAATGTGTCACCACCACATGCTGAATAAATGATTTGGAGAGTAAAAAAAAGTTTTGTGATTTACGCATGAAAGAAGTGAAACTATCATGGTATTCAAACAGATGAAAGACTCAACAGACAATAAATTTTTCAATGTATAATTTCAGTTACATCACACTGTAAGTTTTTGCTATAAATTCTGTGTTCGGATCGAGCCGTCCACTATCACCTGATGAAGGAGCATCGCTCCGAAAGCTAGTGTGCTTCCAATTAAACCTGTTGGACTATAACCTGGTGTTGTGTGATTTTTAACTATACTGAATAAAGACTGTAATAACTGTGCCAAAGACTCTAAGTGGCTGTCTTAAACCACCATAACACCATAATATTGGAACAGTTTCTAATTGTAATCTGAGGTTGGCTTTTATAATAAATAATTAAGTAATCATTTTTAAAATTATAGACTCACGACTTTAATTCAAAATGCAAAAAGAGTCAATTAAATTTTTCAATAAGGAATTCAATGTACTAAGATTGGTTAATACAGAGGAACTTTCTCTGCTACAAAATACCTTGTCAGTATTACTTTGAGCTAGCTTATATACTCCTAGAGTGGGAATATTTCATTTTAGGACCTAGTCTATAGATAATAATGCTAACAATCTAATATTTTAACATCACACCCAGTTGAGGACTTAAGTAAGAGTAGGTTCAACCGAGTGATTTTGTCACTTGGGAATTGGTTTAGCTCAGTTGGCTGGATTGTTGGTTTACCATCACTGGTTTGAGGTTACCATGAAGGATGCCCCTTCTCAACCTCTTACCTTGCCTGAGGTCTGGTGGCCCTTAGGTTAAATCAACACCAGTTGCTGCTCTCTAAAAGAGATTAGCCCCTATGGTCTGGTAAGACTATGGCGACACAGCAACATTTAGACTTAACAAGGTTAAATATAGTGGAATGATTACAGTTGGTGCCCAAAAAGCAGTGGGGCACAAGGGAAATACTATTTAAAAATAACATTCAAAATAATGTTACCCTGTTGCATACAAGAGATTCCTTCAAATCTGTTGTTTAAATAAAAGTTCTTGTTGAGATAAGGCTGTGAAAAATAAGCTACAGCATAATCAGGCTAAGAATTGGTACAACACTTAGGTGCCCAGCAAATATTTTTGCTTGAATCCAGATGTGATTCCATGTTCTATCTGTACCTTGCTATTGAAGGAGGCAGAACCAATCGAGGTACCAGCAAAACTCTAGGTTGAGTTGTACCTGACAAAGCAGGAGTAGGAAAAACACACTGGCAAAATAATGTTGTTTTACAACCATTAGACCAATATGCTGTTCACATGACAAGTATAAACACTCAACACTCTAGCACATAATCTTCAAGCAAACCAGGAACTCACAACTTGATAGAGGGACAAAGAGAAACCTTTGGGTCTGGCTTTCAACTAGAGATAATGTCGGCGGACAACTGTGACATAAATACAACCTTACAGTTCTATTGGATCCTGAGAGATAATTTCAATGCCTGCAGAAATGTTTTATTTACTGAGAGGGCTTAGAACAAACCAGCTGCTCCAGATGGTTGCTAATACCAGTTATGGTCCAACCACTAGAGAAAAAAAAGTATTTAGCATACTTACGGAAAATCAAAAAATAAGGTAAATACCAAAACAAATTAGAATGGATGTAGAATAATCTAGTACAAAGACTGAGCCTTGTCCATCAATGGTAACTGATGTTCTGAAATAGATACTATAGCCGTCCAAAAATTAAGCCCTTTCAACAGTTCCATTTGTAGGTATTTGTAGCACATAGGAGGCAATAAAATCCATGTCTATTAAAAAAAATATGCTTAACCATTCATTTCTGAATTACCTCTAATGTTAGTAGAAATAACATAAATAAGAACATGGATCTCCTACTGCCTACATCAAATTCTTACAAGCAGTAATTAGCACATAGTGCACAGATACTAACTGAAGTGCTGTCACTACATTAAGCTTTAACCAATACACAAAATAGTCAGTCGAATTGCAAGTGCAAATAATTATTCAAAATGCATATGCTCTCACGTAAAAGAGAAAACAAACACAAATGAATTGTTGTGAAGAGAGTTTAAAGCAGCAGAACCACCGGACAAGCACCAAGTGTTCCTAATAAGGCAACAATGTAACACTTGGCCAAACAACTTGATTAGTTCATTGCCTGGAGACAAGAACAAATTGAATACAGCCAATCAGTTTAAATTATACCCTGAAAAGTATCAACTCCAATATAGTTTGAATTGAGCATATTGACAATCTTCAACGCCAATGACATAATCTGGTGCTTTGAAGGTATAAGACCTGGGAAAATTGAAGTGTTGAGAGGAGAACTGACAAGCCCAGCATGTAAGCAGACTGACTGAGAAATAGCTCTCTTGCAAAGGTTCCTTTTTGATCAGTAACCTGTGATGCAGAAATTCCTAAGAAAAAGAAAAAAAGACACAGGAAGATCTGAATAGAAGAACGAGAGCTACCTGGTTTTGAGATAAGAAGTCTTGTCTTGTAAATCTGAATTGGGAGTTTTATTGGACTAGTATTATAGAAGGGAAGGTAAAAGATAAGTTAGAGGAGGAAATGGTAATTAGTTGTTAGTTAATTATTCTCTGGTATGCTTTAAGAAATAAAAAGTTGTTAACTTTTACTTTAAATACTTCTTGGCCACTCGAATTTTTACAGATTACTGCACGGGATAAATCTTTTCTATGTTGCTGGGTTTAAATTAAGCAGGAGGGTTACCCCGTGTTGTAACAGAATTGATCCTCTAAACAACCATAAGCCGAGGGAATAAGACCAGAAAGTAATAATCCTTCAAGACTACTTACATCCCTACCCTCAACCTGAAAATCAGGACAAACAAGGCAGAGTACATCCATGACAATATAAGCTTCAAAAGCCAGGGAAGATACTTCCCTTAGAACAGATGGACCACTTGAGGCAAAAAGGACTCTGTAATCCATATTGGAATGATTTCATCGTTAGAGAAAGTTAAGATCAGCAGCTTTCACTGAAGCAACAGAGAAATCCTGCACAAGATGATAGTAGAGGAGATATGGGATTAGAGTAGCCCAACTGCTCACAAAATTGCTGTGCAGAAGCATTCCAGGGATTACACCCTCAGAGATGAATATAGTAAAAAAGAATCTAATGTCTACGGACAAGAGAAAAATTCCCCTGAACAGAGGGTTATATAGACAAGCAAGCAACTTATAACATACTTTATGACACTGCATCTGATTTCTCTGTTATCAAATAACTTATTTTAGCCAATATAACAGATTATACTGAATAATCAAAATATGTCAACCTGTTAGGGTGTGAGCAAACTAAAATCACTCAAGTCCTTATTGTAAAACTGCAGCTTACTATCGCAACAAAGACTAAACATTTACATTAGCTGTGATGAAGAACCTCTCAGTAGATTTGTTAACAGGACAGGGCGGAAGTGAGAACTGCAGATGTTGGAGATCAGAGTCGAGGTTAGAGTGGTGCTGGAATAGCACAGCAGGCCAGTCAGCATCCGAGGAGCAGGAAAATTGACGTTTCAGGCAAAAGCATTCCTGATGAAGGGCTTTTGGCCAAAATGTCGATTTTCCTGCTCCCAGGATGCTGCCTGGCCTGCTGTGCTTTTCCAGCACCACTCTAGTCTTGTTAACAGGACAGCCAACTATCAAACATTTTATCAATCTTTTACTAAAGACAAAAGTCAATAACAGACAAGCACATAAACAGGCATATTTAATGAGATTATGCCAAAAGCAAACAAATCAAAATGAAAACAAAACCCTCATAAGAACACATATGGGCTACAACAATTCTCAAATCATTGCACGCATGTATATTTAGTCAACTGCACCGAATAGAGAGAGGATTTAGAGTCATAGAGCTCGGAAACAGACCGTTCGGTCCAACTTGTCCATGCTGCCCAGGTTCCCCAAATCAAACGGGTCCCATTTGCCTGATTTTGGCTCATATCCCTCTAAACCGTTCCTATTCCTGATCAAAAGTCTTTTATGATTTGGAGATGCCGGTGTTGGACTGGGGTGTACAAAGTTAAAAATCACACAACACCAGGTTATAGTTCAACAGGTTTAATTGGAAGCACTAGCTTTTGGAGCACCGCCCAACCACCAGATAAAGAAATGTCTTTTAAATTTTGTAATTGTAACAGCCTCTACCAGTTTTGGCAGTTTATTCCATATGCTCACCCCACTCTGTGTGAAAAAGATGTCCTTCAGGTTCCTTTTAAATTTTAAATTTTACCCTTCTCACCTTAAAACCCCCTAGTTTTGAATTCCCATACCCTAGGGAAAAGACCTTTGCTATTTACATTATGTGTACCTCTCATAAAACAATGGGGCTATTAGAGAGACCAATGGCAAGTTATTCCTAACTGAAGCTATTAGAAAACTTGAAGAACTGAGGAATACAAATAAAACAAAATTCCTGAACTAATTTCACTTTGTTTGGAGTTACTAAAGATGGAAGACTAATAACAGGCTATACATTGTGGGATATTTTATTATAAGCTATCTTTACTAACTCACTCACTAGTCTGCTATATTCATTAATATTGGGTTCCCGTTTATTCATTCATAACCCTTTACTAACCTATTTACCATAACATGGTTTCATCCATTTGTTCATAAAACCCCGGTTGTGTAGTATCCAAATTTAAACCATTACTGCATTCAGCATACAGAACAATGCCATCTCCATCACATCTCCCTGAAACATATTAATCTGAAGAACCTTTCAAATACCTTTTCAATGAGCCATTATCCCTTTAAGAAATTAACTGACAAAATAGCAAATAGTAAATAAATCTCACCATACAGCTGCAGTAATCAGTTTAATATCCTTTATTCTTTCATTACAATCTCTCACTTATCTAGAGAAAAAGGCCTAGTAATTTTTACAAACATTTACTAATTTCAAAGACAAAAGAACTGACAACTCTAATTATGCAAGCAGACCAGACAGATATCCCACCAGAAGCAGCAGCCAGCAGTTAGCATATTTTTAATCCATCTCCTGTCTCCCAGGCCAGAAGCCCTTCAAACCTTGATGTACTATAGATGAAAAATGTAACATTATCGCAATGATATATAAAAACTGTGGATAAAGGGGCTTTTGTTAGAATTCTATTGCCGCCTCAAACTTGTGCTGTGATTGCTAAATAACGAGGCTATTTTTGCCACTCACCGATTTCAGTCGTTATTTGTGCTCAATCCCACATCAGCTTTAAACAAGCCAATAAAACCTTCTGCAACCCAAATCCAGAAGTCAGCCCAGATGCTACAAGGGTTACACAAGAACCGTTAATTTAGCAAATACTTTGTGGTCACATCCTTTATACCCAAATGATGGGAAAAAGACAGAATGATAGCTTCTAATCAACATTGATATTATTGGACTCGACGTCTCCAAAGAAATCTTACTTACATCTCCTGCACTGACTTGGCAAAACCTTTAAATATTGTAGAAATTGTGCTGGACAAAGTGAGATATCCACGAATCATTTTTTAAAGTTAAGACTTTATAAGAAGGGAAGTGCATTTCCTAGCTTTGAGAAGTACAATTTGAGATAGAGGTTTGTTAGATGATTACAGAGAAAAAGATGTGATAAGTAGCCTTACCAAAACAAAACTGAAAGCCCTACCTTTAGGCAATTTAAATTTGGGATTCATTTTTACAGCAGAAAAGCTCTATGAGTGAGCAGGCCATGCAAAAGATTATGAATTTCAAAACTATTCATAAAATAGGTTCAAAAAGATTTAGAACAAAGAGATCCAAAAACTGGCTTAGTAATTCATATCAAAGCTAGATACAAAGATACTGAAGCAGTTTTTTTTACCACAAAGGAGCAGTTATTCCTATGCAATTTCACTTGCAAGATTTTCCACCCACATAACAATGAGGTACGAGTACAGAAAGCATTATGACAATGGTTCTTCAAACTCTTACTAAAATAAGGCCCTTATGAGGGAAAATAGAATTGAAATCTGGATTAAAATATCACACATCTAAGCTTGATGCAAATGACAATTCCTGAAAGAAAGACAACCAGAGCCAGATGTGAAAGATGGGATAGCTTTATAAAGGAAAGAAAACTACAGTTTGGAATTTAATAAGATCAAAAATTGCTTAAGGACATTCACCACAGTGGGAGGACAATGATCCAGAAGATTAAATAAAACACAAATGGGAAATATCTTTAAATCAATGCCTAGAAGTTATGTGTTGGATCAGCTCAAAGGTCAGAATGAAAAGCTATGACAGGATTAGGCAATTTAAAAAGACAAGTTATGAATGAAGCAGACCTTTTTTTATTGAAACTAAACTCATATAATGCACAATATGCTGAAGTGGCAATCTTAGAGTGGCCACTTTTATAGGAGCTTTGGATCGACTGACACTTATTTGTATATATAGTTATTATCATTCAGAGGCCATAATCATGATAGTTCCTTCTGGGAAATAAATGACTTTAGAAACTGTGGAAATAAACCATTACATCATGTAAGAATCGAGTCTTACACAGCCAGTGTTAAAAAAGCTTAACTAGATTGTCAAAGGTAAAACTTGTCGAAGATATTGGAAAGGTTGTATATTTAATATTTTTTGAGGATTTGAGTTTTGGCCCATTGTGGAAAAAAATTGATTTAATTCAAGGTTGAGGGATAACTGATTTTTGTTCCAAAACAACCACTTTGGATGTTGGATGTTCTCTTTTTAACTGCAAATGTGTTGCTGGTCAAAGCACAGCAGGTTAGGCAGCATCTCAGGAATAGAGAATTCGACGTTTCGAGCATCTGCAGACCTCATTTTTTGTTCTCTTTTTAAAACAACAACTTGGTTCCAGCTAATTGCTAGACTTGTTAGGTAGTCATCTGCCAGGGTTTTTATGATTGCCAGAGAGCTAGTTTTTGTTTGAACAGCGTTTTGGATGTGTGTGCCCAGCCCACTAAAGAAAAGAAGCTTACCAGCTCAGCTGTCCTGTTTCTAGAAAATGTTGTGCTTCCAGAATGGTACCTGCTACATTAGTTGTGCTGTTTTCATGAGAAGCCTTTGAGGAATTTCATCTCAATATTTCTTGAATGACCGCATCTGCAAACTGAAAGTGACAAATGTATGTATCTAGTGAACAGTAGACATGTGCCAGAATGCCAACCATCTGAACATTCCACATTTATTTTGCCATTAAGAACATTCTTTACCGTGTGAATGCTATTTAGGAAAAGCTAAATAGTCATTCATAGTTTGATATTTCAAACATGGTTACGTTTGCCAAAATAGTCTTGTTATCAATCAATAATTTTGTTGGTTATTAAATAAACTTGGTAAAGGATCTTTTTGTTCTAAACCTAATATAGATATCGATACAGACATAGGTCTAAATGCCTGTGTTAGTCCAGGGTCTGAATAGCTAGAAACTGGAATGATCAACTTTTCAGCAGCCAGTCTCGATGGGGACTTGTAAGGGCAGAGAGGAGAAAAAGTGGAGTTGGAAAAAGCACAAGTCAAGCAGCATCAGAGGAGGGGACAAGTCGACATTTCAGTTTGGAACCTTTCATCAGTCCTGACGAACGGTTCTGACCTGAAACGTCGACTCCTTCACCCCTCTGTTGTTGCTTGGCCTGCTGTGGTTTTTTCAGTCCCACTCTTTACCCATTCTGACTCTCCAGCATCTGCAGTCCTCACTATCTCCAACTTTTAAGGACAGGTCAAGCACAAAACATCTGCATAAGACAAAGACAGGCGAAGACAAACCTGGAACTGCCCCAGGAAATGAGACGAGTTTGTGTATTGAAGCAGACGCACCAGAGCCCCAGGTTCCTATTGTAACCACATAGCGGATGGACACTGACAGCAGCCCCACAGTCTTCCTGGGATCCCTTTGGATGCCAGGACCTTGATCTGGAAGATCAGAGAACATTCTGGAAGGATGCAGCTGGTTGGGTTAAGAAGGTACACTTAGTGGCCATTCCCTCAGTGATATCTCAACTTGGCCCATAGTGGAGCTCTGACAGTCTGGAGAGGGATAAACAGAGAGGGAGGTAGAGAGAGAAGATGACCAGGTGGGAGATCAATTTTTGCCCAAGTTCATCAGAGCCGCGACACAGCCTGGCCAATTCAACAACGTGGGTAGTATCTGCTCCTGATCTGGGAGTCAGTAGTACTTTAGATAAAGACTGCAACAAAGATTTAATGTTGTAATTGGTAGACTAATTAATGTAAGAATTGGGAGTTTTATAGCAAAAGAGCAGAGTTTTAGATAATATTCAGCTATATGGCCCTTTTTGTATCTTTAAGATATTTTGTGAACAATATTGTGTTGTTACAAGTTGACCCCTTTGTTCATCGCACAAATATTGTACCTTAATAAAATGAATATACATTGAAACTGGTCAAAGAATCCAAAGCACAGACACCATTCCTTATCAATAAAGTTTAATTTTATGTGCTAACCCACAGAATTGTGTGATTACACTAATAGAGAGTGCACTCTTCACATTTCAAACATAACAAAGGACATAGAAAAGGATGATTTACATTATTTGGGGAGCAACATAGCACTGTGTACCAAATACTAGATGCACTCCAGAAATTCACCAAATATCCTTACACAACACAAATCTATGACAACTACAATCTAGAGGGACAAGGGCAGCAGACACAAGGGAACACCACCACCTGTAAGTTTCCATCCAAGCCACTCACAATCCTGACTTGGAAATATACTTCTGTCGCTGAGTCAAAATTCCAGAACTCTCTCCCTAATGACAATATGGGTCTACCTACAAAACATGGACTTCAGTAGTTCAAAAAGGCAGTTCACCACCACCTTCTCAAAGGTAACTTAGGACAGGCAATCAATGCTGACCCAGCCAGCTACATCCACATCCCACATCTCACAAGTGAATTAAAAAAAAAATGGCAGTCCTGGTGGCTAGGTAAGTCCCCAGATGAAAAGCAAAATTCTGGTCGTTACAAGAGTAAAACTTGTAGAAAGTATAGGCATAGGTAGATAATAACAAGTATTGTCTTTCTTGTGGCCAAACCCACCAGCAGATCCAAACAAATATTGGCATGACCAAAATCTGGAAGGCAAAACAATGATAGAACTATCCAAAGTGGGAAAGACCATGCCCAGGAGGTGGAGGAACATTTTGTGGATTAACAAAACAATTGTGGCCCACAATGCTGAAGCATTGTAAGACATACTTTGCAAAAACCACAATGTATAATCAGGCTAACAAATGTTCTACAAAATAAAACATCAATATTAATCAAAAAGACTACATCGAAGCTTTATATTTGATCATTTCTGATGATCATTATATCTTTTTATATTGTGTATTCCCAAAGGTGTAACAGAACATGCACTTATTGGAGTTCATCAAGTCATTGAGTTGTGCAGTACAGAAACAGACTTGTCAGTCTAATTCACCCATGCCGATCAGATATCCTAAATTAATCTAGTCCAATTTGCCAACATGTGGCCAATCTCCCTCTAAACCTTTCCTATTCATATACCCATCCAGATGCCTTTTAAATGTTGTTTTGTACGAGTGTCCACCACTTCCTCTGGCAGCTCGTTCCACACACATACACACACACACACAGAGACCGATCTCTGAGTGAAAAGACTGTCCCTTAGATCTGTTATGGACCAGGCCAGACCCCTCAAAACATTTCAAGAAATTAGCCTGGACCCTAACTTTGCTAGTTGGTTTAAGCAGATGTAACATGGATTTTCCAGGAGTAATGCAGCTAGTCAAACCACTTAGTTTTAAACAAAACAATTTATTTGCAAGATTACCGAATGAAACATAACAAAGAGAACAGATTACAGAATAACTTAACCTATCCAAAAACCCAACAGATTATCCCAATTTAATGATACTGTGCCAACTACTTGCAACAATCCCCATAAACACCCCTTGGCAAAAAAGGAAAAATCCAGCACAGGGTCTTACAACAGAGATGTCAGAGAGCTTCAGCATGGAAAACCTTCTTCCATGCAGCTGTTTCTTGGACCAGCAGCCTCAAAACTGACTGACTACTTACTCTAAACTATCAGACTGCTAAAGCCAAACCAAACCAAACGACTCCAGAGAAAAGCTGAGCTGGGAGAATTGGGCACTCCCCTTTCATTGTACAAGTTTTTTTTAAACTTAAAAGCTTCTCAAATAGATTACCCCAGACATTTTGAAACCTGTGTCCATATGATCTCCTGAAAAAAAAAACCAAGGCCAACACAACCTTGTTAAAGGAGCAGCATCAACATGGGTCCCTTTTAAATTGTTCTCCTCTCATCTTAACCCTATGCCCTTTAGTTTTAGACTCCCCCAATCTGGGAAAACACTTTGGTTATTCACCCTATCCATGCACCTCATGATTTTATAAGTCTTTATCCAGCTGAGGGAAAATAACCCCAGCCTATTCAGCCGCTCCCTTTAGCACAAACTCTCCAACCCCAGCAACATCCTTGTAAATCTTTTCTGAACCATTTCAAGTTTCACAACATCCTCCCTAAAGCAGGGAGACCGGAATTTCTTGCACTATTTCAAAAGTGGTCTAATCAATACAGCTGCAACATTTCCTCCCAACTCCTATACTCAATACTCTGACCAATAAAGGCAAGCATATCAAATGCCTTCTTCACTATCCTATCTACCTGAGACTCCACTTCAAGGAACTATGAACTTGCACTCCAAGGTCTTTTTGTTCAGCAATACTCTCAAGGACCTTATCATTAAGTGTATAAGTCCTATCCTGATTTGCCTTTCCAAAACGCAAAGTGCAAAATTTTTAATGGAGAGTAATTTCTTACTCTTGGAATGTTGAGGGCATTGCACTCTGATAGACATGAAAGGAAAGAAAAAAAGAATCTCCCCAGAGCAGAGTACA
The DNA here is from genome assembly GCF_020745735.1 of Hemiscyllium ocellatum. Classification (NCBI taxonomy): domain Eukaryota; kingdom Metazoa; phylum Chordata; class Chondrichthyes; order Orectolobiformes; family Hemiscylliidae; genus Hemiscyllium; species Hemiscyllium ocellatum. The sequence continues at coordinate 43,887,633 of NC_083431.1, forward strand.
CTTTAGCATCCTGAAGCAATAGGAATGGTGGGAAGAGAAAGCAAGGAAGTGATGAAAAGTCAGAACAGCTTTTGGTATGCAGTGGCTTGTGGAGGAACATACTACAAGATATAAAAAATGCTTTAAACGATCATTCATTATGGTCAGATTTACAGTATCTCCAGTGACTCCGCGTTCATTGTTGTTTGGTAAGATTTAAAACACTTCTGACAGAGTTTTGAAATTGCATGGGATAGATTGGTACAACTAGAAGTAAAATGATAAACGAAACTTAAGCAGAAATAAAGAGAACAGCAATGACAGAAACAATTATTTATTGAAGCCTGGCCTCCTCAAATAGGATAACTGGTACAAGAAAAAGGAACCCATGGCAGGGAACATTGAGCTCATGGGAAATACCTGATGCAGTTTGTTCATGTCCACAGTGTTAAAGTGGTCAAAATTACATCTATTTGACCCAGTAGTAAGCAAATGACAAAAAACATGTCTATAAAGATTAGAACACAATGGAAACAGTCAAAACAGATGTATTCCGGTCAGTCAGAATTCAGACATACAACAGTGGAGGATAGATATGGAACAGATGATACAGAAAAATGAGCACAGAAAAGAAATCACTCAATTAAAGCCTGCAGATCAGAAACAAAAGCAGAAAGAGCTGGAGAAGCTTACCAGGTGTGGCAATACCTGTGGAGAGAAAGACCAAGCTGATGGCTTGAGTCCAGTGATCCTTCATCAGAACTGATGCCATCAGACCTGCTGTGTTTCTCCCACTCTTTCTGTTTTGTTTCAAAAAGGAAAGCAGTTAGGACGTGTAAGTTGTATTTTATATATATATATATATCAATGATTTGGATGAAAATGTAACTGGTCTGATTAGTAAGTTTGGAGCTGACATGAAAATTGGTGGAGTTGTGGATAGTGAGGAAGGTTGTCAATGGATACGCCAGGATATAGATCAGTTGGAAAGTTGGGAGGACAAATGGCAGATTGAGTTTAATTTGGACAAGTGTGAGGTGATGCATTTTGGGAGGTCAAATGCAAGAGAAGAGTATGCAAGGAACCCTTGGGGTGCAAGTTCACAACTTCCTGAAAAGTGGCAACACAAGTGGATAACATGACAAAGAAGGTGTACAGCATGCTTGCCTTCATCTATCGGGGAATTGAGAACAAAGCTGGTAAGTCATGATGAGCTATATAAAAGTTTAGGTTGGCCACATTTGGAGTATTATATGCAGTTCTGGTCACCACACCATAGAAGGATGTGGAGATTTTGGAGGAGGTGCAAAAGAGATTTACCAGCATGTTGACTGGTTTGGAATGTTGTAGCTATGAGGAGCGGTTGGACAAACTTGGATGTTTTCGTTTTAGAGTGTCGGAGGGTGAAGGGCAACCTGACAGCAGTACATAAAGTTGTGAGAAGCATAGATAGGCTGAATAATCAAAAGATGGAGTATCGAATACAATTTTATGATGAGAGAGAAGTGTAAAGGGCATGTGTGAGGCAGGTTTTTACACAGAGGATGAACTGCCTAGGATGCACCACCATAGAGTCAGTAGAAAAAGAGATGATAGCAATGTTTAAGAGGCATTTAGACAGACACATGAAGTGCCAGGAAATGGAAGAACACAGAGCATATGGAGGCAGAGAAGACCAGTTTAAAATAGCATCATAGTGAGCACAGACATGGTGCACTGAAGGCTTTGTTCCTGTGCAATACAGTTCTATTTTCCATGTTCTATTCTTATGAGACTTTGACACCTTGTGAAAGAGTCAGGGACCAGAGGTACTATCTAAGAGGAAATGGTCACCCATTTAAGTCAGAGTCATACAATCATAAAGATGTATATCACGGAAACAGACCCTTCAGTCCAACTTGTCCATGCCGACCAGATATCCCAACCTAATCTAGTCCCACCTGCCAGCACCTACCCTATATCCCTCCAAACCCTTTCTATTCATATACCCATCCAGATACCTTTTAAATGTTGCATTTGTAGTAGCCTCCACCACTTCCTCTGGCAGCTCATTCCATACACCTACCTCCCTCTGCATGGAAAAGTTGCCCCTTAGGTCTCTTTTACATCTTTCCCCTCTCACCTTAAACCTATGCCTTCTAGTTCTGGACTCCCCCACCCCAGGGAAAAGACCTTGTCTATTTATCCTACCCATGCCCCTCATGATTTTATACACCTCTATAAGGTCACTCCTCAGCCTCCGATGCTCCAGGGAAAACAGCCCTAGTCTATTCAACCTCTCCCTATAGTTCAAATCCTCCAACTCTGGCAACATCCTTGTGAATCTTTTCTGAATCCTTTCAAGTTTCACAACATCTTTCTGATAGGAAGGAGACCAGAATTGCATGCAATATTCCAACAGTGGCATAACCAATGCCTTGTATAGTCACAACATGATCTTCCAACTCCTGTACTTAATACTCTGACCAATAAAGGAAAGCATACCTTCTTCACTAACCTATCTACTTGCAACTCCGCTTTCAAGGAGCTATGAATCTGCACTCCAAGGTCTCTTTGGAGCACTCCCTAGGACCTTACCATAAAGTGTATACGCCTTGCTAAGATTTGCTTTCCCAAAATGCAATACCTCTCATTTATCTAAATTAAACTCCATCTGCCACTTCTCAGCCCATTGGCCCATCTAATCAAGATCCCATTGTAATCTGAGGTAACCTTCTTCGCTGTCCACTACACCTCCAATTTTGGTGTCATTTGCAAACTTACTAACTGTACTTCTTATGCTCGCATCCAAATCATTTTTATAAATGATGAAAAGTAGTGGACCCAGCACCTATCCTTGTGACACTCCGCTGGTCACAGGCCTCCACCACCCTCTGTCTTCTATCTTTGAGCCAGTTCTATATCCAAGTGGCTAGTTCTCCCGTATTCTGTGAGATGTAACCTTGCTTACCAGTCTCCTATGGGGAGCCTTGTCAAATGTCTTACTGAAATCCATATTAATCACATCTACCGCTCTGCCCTCATCAATCCTTTTTGTTACTTCTTCAAAAACTCAATCAAGTTGAGGAACATTTTTCTTTCAGAAGATAGTCAGTTTGTTTTATAATTTTCATCCTAGAGGGCTGTTAAGACTGGGTCATTAAACATATTCAAGGTTGAGATAGATCAATTTTTAATCAGCAACTGAACCCAAGTTATGGGGACGGTTCAAGGTTGCCTGGCATGGGTTACAAATTTGCAGATTTCTGTAAAAGTTATAGAAAATAATGAGGAGCCAGGTACCTTACATGCCCAAATATTGCAGAGCTACACCACAATTGATAGTTTCTCTGCTGCTGGAAAATCAGTTCTGATGGTTCGGATGAAGCCATTAGTCCCAAAGGACAACTGCCAAAAGTGGGTACTAAAATAAAAAGCTAGTCAATGGAGAAATGTGACTATTATAAGTAGAGCAGGGAAGTCTACTGTGTGATGGTGCTGCTCCTTTAACAAGGTTATGGTGTCCTTGGTTTGTTTTCCCAGGAGGTCTTAAAAACACAGGTTCTGAAACACCTGAGCTTGGATGGGCTTTAGGGCTAATTTGATTACAGCTAAAAGATACTGCCTCAGACAAAAGGCTTTTAAGGTTAAAAAAAACACTTGTACAATGAAAAGGGAGTGACCAGTTCTCCAGTTCAGCTTTTCTCTGGTTTGGTTTGGCTATTCACTGAAAGCAGTCAGACAGTTGTGAAACTGCTGGACCCAAGAGAAACAGGTCCATGTTGACCCTCCCTCTCTCTGACTTCTCTCCTGTAAGACCCTGTGTTTGATTTTACCTTTTGGACCTAGGACTGTTTATGGGGATTGTTGCAAGTATTGGGAACAATATCATCAAATTGAGATAGTCTGTTGAGTTTTTGGATAGGTTAAGTTACTCCACAGGAGAAAGTGAGGACTGCAGATGGTAGCGATCAGAGTTGAAAAGTGTGGTGCTGGAAAAGTACAGCAGGTCAGGCAACGTCCAAGGAGCAGGAGAATCAATATTTCGGGCATAAGCCCTTCATCAGGAATTATTCAGTATTCTGTTCTCTTTTGTTTGTGTTTCATTTGGTAATCTTGTAAATACATTCTGTTTTGTTTAAGACGAAGTGGTTTGACCAGTTGCAGTCCTCCTGGAATATCCGTGTTACACCTGCTTAGAATAACCAGCAAAGTTTAGACCTGGGCTACTTTCTTGAAATGTTTTGAGGGGGTCTGGCCTGGTCCATAACAACTGGAAAATATAAACGCTGAATGTATGCAGAGGTAGAGGAGCAGGAGGAGTTGCCCATTGATTGGGAACTTGGAGTACAACGATAGATATTAAGAAAACACAGTGTAGGCTCCATCAGTAGATCCAGGAGTGAACACGCCCTAGGAAGCAATCATAAATCATCAAAAGGAATCCTATTAATAGGAATGGGAGGTCAAAACAATAGCAGTCCAGAAAGATACAGAAAGCCAGATAGAGTATTTAGTTTAACTAGGACAAGAAATATATTATAAACCAGGAATACCACCAGGAGCAAAGTCCATTTGGAGTCATAGAGTTGTACAGCTTTGGTCCAGCTTGTCCATTCCAACCAGCTATCCTAAATTAATCTAGTGCCATTTACCAGCATTTAGCCTTATCCCTCTAAACCCTACCTACTCATATATCCATCCAGGTGACTTTTAAATGTTGCAATTGTACCAGCTTCTACCACTTCCTCTGGCTGCTCATTCCATATACACACTACCCTCTGTATGAAAGTTTTGCCCCTTCGATCCCTTTAAATCTTTCCCCGCTAAAAGTAAACCAATGCCCTCTAGTTTTATGCTCCCCTACCCTGGGAAACAGACCTTGGCCATTCACCCTGATGAAGGGCTTGTGCCTGAAATGTCGAGTCTCCTGCTCCTCAGATGCTGCCTGACCTGCTTTTCCAGTGCTACACTTTTTGTCATTCACCTTATCCATGCCCTTCATGATTTTAACCTCATATAAACCTCTGTAAGGTCACCCCCTCAGTCTCTGATGCTCCAGGAAAAACAGTCCCAGCCAATTCTGCCTCTCCAAATAGCTCAAACCCTCCAACCTCAGCAACATGCTTGTAAATCTTTTCTGAATTCTTTCAAGTTTCACAACATGTTTCCTATAGTTGGGGGTGGGGGCGTGAAATGAATGCAATATTCCAAAAGTGGCCTAACCAATGTCCTGCCGAGTTGTAACATCACCTTCCAACTCTTACACTCAATGCACTGACCAAAAAAAGTAAGCAAGCCAAATGCCTTTGTCACTACCTTGTCTGCCTGTGACACCATCTTCAAGGAACTATGAACCTATACCCCAAGGTCTCTTTGTTGGCAACACACTCCAGGACTCTTCCATTAACTGTGTAAGTCCTAAACTGACTTGCCTTACACAAATGCAACACCTCACAAATATTTAAATTAAACTGCATCTGCCACTGCTCAGCCCATCAGCTGATTTGATCAAGACCCCATTGTACTCTGAGACAACCTTCTTCATTGTTCACCCAACCATCTATTTTGGTGTCATCCACAAACTCACTAACCATATTTCCTATATTCACATCCAAATCATTTATAAAAACGACAAAATCTTCATGAACATTAACAAACTGTAAGAGAAATTCATAAAAGTTCAACAATGGCAATAAACAGAACTTCAGAGAGTTTGGGGTGCACATCTAAGTGACAGATAGGGGACAACTAGCCCTACCAAATGTGGTTAGGCACCAAATATATGTGCCCTGATGGGACTTTTAAGATAAAAGCAAGCATGATATTTTGAAGAAAAACTGGGTGATAAAAATATAACAATATCTTTACTGATAGGACGAGAAAACAACTTTGAAAGATTTCCTGGCTTTCTTAGTAATACATTTTGAGAGTCTAGATCAATTGTGTCAAGGCTGCATTTCTGCAGGGACATCAACTTAACAGGGAAGTGAATCTTCAACATCCAAAAGAGGCACCAAATGCAGTGGGGACACTCTGTATGTTAAATAAATATGTGTATGTCCTAAATATTGTCTCTAGACTTTAATACTTCTCAGTAATTCAGTCTTATTAAATTTGGGATGTCTTCAGTTAAAAGCAGACCATGCTATGTTTTATTGGCACGATAAGTGAAGAAACGCCGCAGAGACTGGCATTCCATCACCAAGTGGCCCTTTATTTACACATGAACAATTCTTGACTTTAGTACTGCCTCTTCAGATTGAGCTCTCAGAGCCTCAGTTTCTATGACACTCCCTTTTTTTTCTTTTTTTTTCGTGTGCTCCTTCTCCAAGGACACCCGGGCTACTCCTGTTTATTTTATTTATTTTTTCCTTTTTTCTTCCAAGGACACCCGGGCCCTAACATATACATTCCTGTTTATATTTTTTTTATATAGGAAAACACCCGAGTGGCCTGTGACAAGCAGTGCCCTTAAAGTCCTGTTTATTTATTTTTTTTATCCCATTTTTTTAAAACCCCCCACACTACCGCCTAACTGCAGTAGTGCTTATTTTTCCCCAGCATCCATGGTGTGTGTGTGTGTGTGTGTGTGTGTGTGTGTGTGTGTGCGCGCGCAGATGTGAGACACAGTGAAAGACACAAGGTGCACAAACCTTTATTCAATATCCACCACCAGGAAAATAGGAAAACACTCGAGTGGCCAGTGACAAGCAGTGCCCTTCACATCAAAAAGGGCAATGCTGTGTGATCAAACAGTGAAGGGGAGGGCAGGGACTAAATCAAAATAGAGTTGGAGGGGGAAATGATGCACTCCACTCCCTGCGGCGCCCACCTCTCCCTGAACAACTCCAGGGTGTTGGTGGACACCGCGTGCTCCCTCTCCAAGGACACCCGGGCCCTAACGTAGACACTCCCTTTTTATCAGTCAGCCAGGGCTCCCTGATTCAATATAGGCGGTGTGTAATGCAAGGGGGCTCACCTCTCGTGCTAAGCTGCATCTCAGTAGAATTTCACTGTCTTTTTTCAGCAGCAAAGGCATTAAGGTGGTAACATCCGTAATGTCCATCTCTGATTCTCAGGACTCGTCAATGCTTGATGGAGAGGGTAAACTCAGCAGTCTTTCTAACTGCTCCAAAGAGCAGAGCATCTTTTGCCACCACACTGTTTGTGAATTCACAGCTTTCATTTCGTCCACATTCTTGTTGCAGACCATTGCATCAATCAAACTTTATACATCACCAATCTTGATCTTGCGTTGACCATGCCTCTTACTCACATGGGGCCACTTCATCCCCTGTACCAAACTATCTTTCTTCCTTGGCAGAGTTGGGTGTCCGGTGTTGATATTCCTGAAGTTGTTTCACCCTCCCCCTACCAAGTTCAGGACGATCAGTGTCTTCTATCCACTAGCAACTCTATCAGAACTATCCCTGTAGTTGCATGAAGGGTAGTCCTAGAATCAAATAAGAACTGTGACAGCTTGGTATCTACCGAGGCTGTAGGCTGTTTCTTCAAGCTAGACTTCAAAGTTTGGACTGCTCTCTCTGATTGGCCATTGGATAGAACTGTCCTTATATGTCTAATACCTTCTACCTTAGGAAATGCCCAAACTCCCTGCGGGTAAACGATGGCCCATTATCTCTGATCAGGACTGACCGTATTGAAAAATGTATATGAAGCTTTTGCCTTTGTTATCTCCATGCTTGATGAATGGACACAATGCATGAGCCCAACCATACCTACTATGTCTAAGAACATTGAAACCATGACAGGGTTGACACGCAACCGAGTCAAACGTTTTCCTGGCCATTCCTATAGATGTGGGGGAGCTGCTGGCAGTAATATGTCCTTGTTGGCACTCTGGGCACTACCCCACCAATGCGGATGTGACTGCATCCAGACCTTACCACCAGACATAACTTCTCACCTCCATTTTCATTTTGGAGATCTCTGGATGGCCCTGGTAGAGGTCAACCAGTATTTAGCAGCGATCTTTGCTTGGGACATTCACTCTTACTCCCCATAATAATATGCTGTCCTCTACAGTGAGCTGGTGTCTCTTAGTCTAAAAAGATTTCAATTCTAGTTGTGATGGCCCTTTGGTTTCCCCCATCACCACGAGTTGTTTCAGTTTTGAAAGGAATGGAAGTTTTGCGTCAAAAGTCTTATATTGTCAGCTGTAATTGAGAGCGTGTCCAGAAGATTTGATATCATTACAGACTCTTCAATTGGTGGTGCGTCTGCTGATGTGAGGCAGCTCAGTTCATCTGCATTCACTACATGGCCTCTGGATAGTGTTCTAACTTGTAATTGTAAGCACATGGCATTAGAGCCCATTGCTGAACGTGGCCTGAAGCAATGGGCAGCACTGCCTTGTCTTCCTTATGCAGACCAAGTAGGGGTTTCATCCATAAAGGTATTGGTGGAACTTCCTGATTTCAAATATGATCGCCAATCCTTGTATCTCTATGTGGATGTATTTACGCACTGCATTAGCCAAAGTCCTGAATGCATATACTATTGGCATTCCCCTCCATCGGTCCACCTATGAGCTAATGCCACCCTGATGCTATACAGGGAGGCATCACAAGTCAATACCAGATCTTTCTTGAGATCATAGAGTGTCAATACCTTAGAAAATGATAGCTGCTTCTTTACTTCACTGAAAGTTAAGGCTTGTCTATGCAAATATTTTCAAGGCTGACCCTCTTTTTCGGAGTAGATGCAAAGGTGCCAGGATGGATGCCAAGTGATGATGAACTTTCCATAATAATTTACCAGCCCAAGAAATGACCTAAGCTCCTACACAGATGTGGAAGTCTTTGATCACTCTCACTTTATCTTCCAACAGGTCTAACCCAGACTTGTCGGGTTTGTATCCCAAGTAAGTAATTTGGGAGCCAGAGAATACACATTTTTATGTATATGCTGGCCTTGGAAAAACACCTTAGGACTATATCCAAGTACTCTAAGTGTTCTTTATTAGTTTTCTCTGTTATCAGGACATCATCATCCAAGTAAATGGTGACCTGAAGTAAACCTTGCAAAATGTTCTCCATCATCCACCGAAAAATTGAACAGGCTGACAATATCCCAAATAGCTGCCTCGTATACTGGTTCAAACCCTTGTGGCTATTAATTTAGCACACTTCTGGGAATCCTTGTCTAAATACAATTGCAAGTAAGCTTGGTTCATGTCCAGCTTCATGAAGGACAGCCCCCCCCCCCCCCCCCCCCCTCCCCACTAGCTCTGTGAATAAATCCTCTATTCGAGGGACTAGATATTTATTCAGCTGTGAAAAGTGGTTTATTATTTGTTTAAAATCCCCACAAAGGTGAACCAAGCCGTCGGGCTTCACTATCAGATCGGCCAGTGCTGCCCATTTCACAAGTTGGACTGAGTTTGATAATCTCTTCACTTTCCAGCCTACTGATTTCTGCCTCTACTTTTGCCCACAGAGCAAATGGCACTGGGTGGATCTTACACACTCATGGAATTGCTTCCTGGCCAACATGCAAGGCTTGGCTCCTCTGATAGTCCCTCAACCTTCCTGGAAGATATCCGTGTGTTTAATTAGGACTTCAGTCAGACAGCCATTTTCTTATGAAAAACTATTGAGCCAGTCAAGGTGAATCTCTCACAAACAATTTCACCCCAACAAGCTTGGGCCCGAGTCTTTTATTACAATTCAGCTGGTAACTGAACAAGTTGCTTTCATAAGACACCGGAACCAAAGTTGTACCCTTAATCTGTAAAGTCCCTCTGTATAGGTTGTCAGTCTAGCCGAGTTCTTGCACAAAGTTAAGAACTGGAGTCCAGAGCAAATTTTGTTAAAATTTGGCTTTGCAATCACTGAAACGGCCGTTCCAGTATCGACCTCCATTGGAACCGGGTGACCATTTAACCAGCCATTTATTTTGATTGCTTCTGATTTTGATGTTGCTAAACAATTTAACTGTTACAAACCAAATGTAGGTGGGCTTGCCAGGGTATGAACTCTCCTGGTTCCCCTTCTGGATACTGGCCAGTGAGGTATCTTATTCCTTTTAGGTTGAGTCAGACACTTTTCTGTCTTGAGTCCACATACTGGCAACAAGTACAATCGCTTGCCAGCCAGGATCCTGAAGAAAGTTTTAACGATTTGGCTGAGGCGAGGTATTGCTGTGGGCTGACCTAGAGTCCCTCAGATCAGGGTATGTCTTGAGTGAGGCTATGCAATTGCCTGCCGAGGGCTGAAGGGCCTGTTCTGGGCCTGTATTGTTCTATTGCACTCAAATGGTGATCCCCAAGCTCAGTCAGACTGGTGAGACTGTCCACTTCCATCAAAATACCCTGCATTCTCATATGCTCACCTTGCCCCATTTTCCAATGATAAAGTGAGTTGTAGGCCTATTTGGGGTGAAATAGTTCAGGTAGTAGGCATTTTTGCATACTTACATCATTACTTCCACATACTAAACGGTCTCTCAGCATCCCATTAAGGGTTAAATGGAAGTCACAGTCTTCTGCCACTTGTCTTAACCTAGTCGGAAATTCTGATACAGATTTTGCTAGTTCTCAACTTGCCAAGTAAAAACAATAGCATTTCAGAATTAGAGGAGATTTGGGGTTGTAATATTTCTTCATATGTCTGTCAAAGGACAGCATGGTAGCTGAATGATTAGCATTGCTGCCTCACAGCACCAGGGTCCCAGGTTTGATTCCATCCTCGGGCGACTGCTGTGTGGAGTCTGCATGCTCTCCCAGTGTCTGCATGGATTTCCACAGTCTAAATGTATGCAGGTTAGGTGGATCAGCCATGTTAAATTGTCCATAGTGTCTAAGGATTTGTAGCCTAGGAGGATTAGCAACTGGAAATGCAGCGTTACAAGGATAGGGTTGATTAGGGTGTGATGCTGTTCAGATGCTTAGTGTTGACTCAATGGGTTGAATAGCCTGTTTCCACACTGTAGGGATTTTATGAATTCTTGAAAGGTTTTAGTTAGACTCCAAATGATAAAAAATACTGCACTCCACAGACTGGCAAGAGAATAACTCGTTGCTTTTTTTCTTTTACAATGTCATTTGCCCAGAAAAAAATAACATATTCTTTCCATATACTGGTCCAAGTCCTCAACGGCAGGATTGAACACGTCAAAGCTTTCCAAACAAAAGCATGATGTAAGAACTGCTCATCCCAACTCAAAAGCAACTGTTGTGAGTGTGTTTCTTCAGGAACGTGCTTTCCTCTTGTCGCCACTGCAATAACTCCATACAAGCTGGTATCCCTTCACCAAGTCACCTTTTTATTTACCCATGAACATCCTTAACTTTAGTACTGCCTCTTCAGAGTCAGCTCTCAAGAGTTTCAGTATCTCTGACACTCCCCTTTTTTTGCATGAAATAACTGCACAGAAGCTGGGTCCCATCACCAAGTCACCCTTTTATTTACTAGTGCACAGCACACTGGCTGTGGCTAGCCAGCTCAAAGTCAGTGTTCAACTGAGGAAGCTCTAATCCCCAGTTATACTTTTTTTTTCTAAATCTCTTGTTTATTTTTATATTTTTCAAAATATTTAACCCCCACACTCCTGCCAAACAGCGGTAGTGCTGACTTTTCCCAGCACCCATGTCATGTGTGTGCAAGTGTAGGACACAGTGAAAAAACGAGTGCAGAAAACTTTATTCATATTCCACCACCAGGAAGAAAGGAAAACACCCGAGTGGCCAACATTCCCCTTTTTGTCTGTCAGCCAGGGCACCTTGATTGGACCAGATTAACAGCCCCAATCAGGGAACCCATTCTATGAGGTCCAGTTGGCTGACTTTGTTACAAACACTACAATAATGAGCAACTTCTAAACACCTTTATGATATATATAGATGATTTTTTGTGAGTGACAGGAGTAAATTTGAAACATTGTCATAAATGAAGCAAAATTCACAATTAGAGATAAGGTTTCTGGGGTTTTTCAGTACACTGGATTGAAAAACAGGCAGCATGGATTATTTATCACTTTGCATCAATAATCTTATTTGGAAAATGCTAGTTCTATTCCTATTAGTCAAAGTAGAATGTCACAAAGACTGTAGCGGCTTATAAAACTGAAATGGAGGAATTGTAAAGTTTAATCGTGCAGCTGAATTGGCTGGATACCCAAACAAAGCCCGCTTCATATTTTGAAGTAATAGAGTCTAGTACAGCTATGAAAATTTCCAAGGTGGAAGATATTATTTGGCAAACAAAACATTGGAAAAAAATAAATTTCCATCATTGGAAGATTGAAAGAACATGACATTTGTGGTTTTTAGTGATGTTTTTCATGCAAATTCCTGTGATTGATCCTCCAGCACAGATTTACATTTGTTTTTACGAGAAAGGAAGATAAATGTTGCCCTTGATCTTATGAAGCTAAGAAGATCAAAAGAGTACTAAGAAGTGCCTTGGCAACAGAAAATCTTTTTTTGTGATGAAAGGGTAGATGTAGCATTTTCCTTAAAGTATTGGAAGAAATTTTAAAAATGAATACAGCAGCAATGCCCACTGAGTAGCACATAAGTCACAATTGGATAATATGCACTCAACATAATATGTGAATGAGAAAATTCTGAGGAATATGACCAGTTTACAACACACTGGGGAATGGAGGGATCGGAATGGAGGGATCTTCAAATTGAAATGGGTGGATTGCAGCAGTCAGCTATTTGAGTGTTTTACACAGAATGAAACAGGTTCTAAGAAACTGATAGATATATTGGAAAAACAACACTTGGTATTTTAGTGTGCTCAGCAAATAGTGGGAAAATAATATGTTTCCATTTAGTATTTTTCTTATTATGTATTGCTTTATTTAAAAAGCATATCAAAAATGGACGAAAGGAATGCCTGAGACCTATTGGAACAGGGAACAGATGTTGGATATATTTTACAATACAATACACTTTAGGAACGAGTCTCCTGGCCACTAACCCTGTGCCAATTCCTAGTCCTTATATGGACTCAGTACTTCTTGCCTATGCGTGATATCTATCCCTCTATTTGCCCCACATTCATGTGCCTATCAAGATACACCTTAAACGTTGCTAACTTTCCTGCTTCCACCACCTCCACGGGCAGTTTGTTCCAGGTACTCACCACCCTCTGTGCAAAAAATCTCCCTGCACTTCTCGCCTAAACTTTCCCACTGTCACCTTGAACATGTCTCCTATTAGGGTTGAACTTTCAAACCTGAGAAAAAGCCTCTGACCATCTACACTATCTATGCTTCTTATAATTTTGTAGACTTCCATCAGGTTAACCCTCAGTCTCTGTCTTTATAGTGAAAACAATCTGAGTTCATCCAACCTCTCCTCATAACTAAAACGCTCCAGACTGGCAACATCCTGGTGAACTTTGTCTGCACTCTCTCCAAAGCATCCACATCCTTCTGACAGCATGGCCACCAAAACTGCACTCAATATTCCAAATATGGCCTAACTAAAATTTATTACAGCTTCAACATAGAGTCATAGAGATGTACAGCACGGAAACAGACCCTTCGGTCCCACTTATCCATGCCGACCGGTTATCCCAACCCAATTTAATTTGACCTGCCAGCACCCGGCCCATATCCCTCCAAATCCTTCCTATTCATGTACCCATCCAAATGCCTTTTAAATGTTGTAGTTGTACCAGCCTCCACCATTTCCTCTGGCAGCTCATTCCATACACGTACCACCCTCTATGTGAAAAAGTTGTCCCTTAGGTCTCTTTTATATCTTTCCCCCCCTCACCCTAAATCTATGCCCTCTAGTTCTGGACTCCCTCAACCCAGGGAAAAGACTTTGTTTATTTATCATATCTATGCTCCTCATAATTTTGTAAACCTCGATAAGATTACCCCTCAGCCTCCGACGCTCTAGGGAAAACAACCCCAGCCTGTTCAGCCTCTCTCTACAGCTCAAATCCTCCAACCCTTGCAACATCCTTGTAAATTTTTTCTGAACCCTTTCAAGTTTCACAACGTTTTTCTGATAGGAAGGAGACCAGAATTGCATGCAATATTCCAACAGTGACCTAACCAATGTCCTGTACAGCCTCAACATGACCTCCCAACTCCCGTACTCAATACTCTGACCGATAAAGGAAAGCATACCAAACGCCTTCTTCACTATCCTATCTACTTGCAACTCTACTTTCAAGGAGCTATGAACCTGCACTCCAAGTACTCTTTGTTCAGCAACACTCCCTAGGACTTTACCATTAAGTGTATAAATCCTGCTAAGATTTGCTTTCCCAAAATGCAGTACCTTGCATTTATCTGAATTAAATTCCATATGGAACTTCTCAGCCCATTGGCCCATCTAAACAAGATCCTGTTGTAATCTGAGGTAACCTTCTTCGCTGTCCACAAACCTCCAATACAACTTTGCTATGCTCACTTCCATAAATTGCTACCTTTTATATTCGATGCCCCAGCCAATGAAGTGTGCTGTATGCCTTCTTGACTATGTTATCCACCTGAACTACCACTTTCAAGGATCTGTGGACCTGTACCCCAGATCCCCCTGCATGCCAAAGCTCCTAAGGGTTCTGCCATTTATTGCATAATTCACACCCGAATTTGATCTTCCAAAATGCATCATCTCACATTTGTCCGGATTAAACTCCATCTGCTATTTCTCTGCCGAAATCTATAATCTATCTATATCCTGCTGCATCCTCTGGCAATCTTCTTTACTGCCTGCAACTCTGCCAATTTTGGCATCATCTGCAAACTAACTAACCAGACCATCCACTTTTTCCTCCAGATCATTTATATATTACAAACATCAAAGGTTACCTCTGGAACACCACTGGTTACTTATCTCCATTCTGAAAGTACCCTTCCACTAAAACTCCCTGACTTCTTTAAGCAAATTTTGTATCCATCTAGCCAGCTCACTCCAGATCCTATGATTACCCCTCAGCCTCCGATGCTCTAGGGAAAACAACGCCAGCCTGTTCAGCCTCTCTCTACAGCTCAAATCCTCCAACCCTTGCAACATCTTTGTAAATTTTTTCTGAACGTAAATGGGGAAAGTAATTCTTGGCACCTCCTCAAGAATTACTTTCCCCATGTACACCCATGCTGCCTAAACAAAGTTAATTTTCTTCCAAATGTGAATAATTCCTATCTCTCAGTATCTTCTCCAATAGCTCCCCCACCACTGATATCAGGCTCACTGGCCTGTAATTACCTGGATTGTCTGTGTTTCTCTTCTTAAACAAAGGAACAACATTCGCCATTCTGCAATCCCCTGGAACCTTGCCTGAGGCCAAAGAGGATGTGACGATATCTATTAGCTAAAGATTAATTCTGTGTGAATTGCTTGTATAAATCTGGGGCACTAGAAATCAGTGATGTGTGAATTTTATGGAGTGTGGTTAACTGAAACAAATGTCTCACTAAAAGCATCTGTTTCTTAGAATAAGTGCCTGGGAACCTGATACAATCTCTGAACAACAATATCTCTATGTACCCAGTAATGCCTCATTAATGAACTGTAACTTATTCTTAACAATGGAAGTTGTTGGAATCAGAGTAAGAAATTATCATCAGTCTATAGCTGTCAGGAATTCAGTTCCATTGACAGATTTCAGTGGTCATGTGAAGTTATCACACTTTATCTTTACTTCTAGTCTTTGGTACATGAAAGATTTGTTTTTCAATTTATTTAATCAGTAACAGAATCCAAATTTCTAAAGCATCATTCTTCACCAAAAACATGTGTCATTTTCTAAAACCAAGTTCCTGCTACTTACGACTGCATAACTGAACCTTGTAATCAAATTTTCACCAAAATGTCTCCATCAAAGTTTCAAATAAATTATTATATAAGACAGATGTGGAAAGCCATCCTTCTTCATACTTCTTACTTTGTCTGTAGGCATTGACATGTCTGGACAAACCATTCTCCTTCAACATCTCTCCAATACCATATAACTGAAATGTGACTGCCTTTGCCTGATTCCTTTCCTTTCTATCCAGTTGTAGCCAGAGAATGGGTTTTCTTTGTATTTTGTACCATTGACTCTGGATATACATCATGTTTCTTCTGACATCTGCTAACATTTTAACAATTTCCAGTTTCCTGGCGCTGATCATCCCTCTATTCACCAATAGATGTCCATATACTGTAGACCTCCATTCATCACCATGGGCACCAAATTCATCCTCACTTTTGCTGGCTAAAACAGACCTTGTGTTAAACATATTCTGCTTTGACCCCACTCACTTCCAAATAGAAGGGAATAATATGCAACCTGTGTCATAGCAATGCATATTTTTTATAGGGTGTGTGGAAACATTCTTTATTCCAGTCTTGCACAGACTCTCTCACTTATCTCTTATACCAATACAATCATGACTGTATCAATGTAGCTTCCTGTTCTTGCCCCAACTTGGAAAATGTCCTCAACTTTTCTTTCTATTTCGGTGTCTCCTTCCCTTCCCATCGATCCATCTTTGACACTTCCCTTTCTTTCCTTGATTTTTCTCTCTCTATTTCTGTCATCAGTTGGCAGCTAATAACTACTGCAAGTTGGCTTAACCCCACAACTATTTTATCCCACTCCATCTCCTGTAAGAATACTGTTCCTTTCTCTGAATTTGTTCATCTCTGTTTCAACTGACCTGAAGATGCAAACTTTCACTCAATGCTCCCCCCAGTATAATATCAAACAACAGGACATCAACATCTAATCAGTCAATTTATGATTCACCCTTCACTTTATTCAATCACTTATGATTTTAAAGATGTCTCTGAAATTTCCTTTTAAGTCTCCCGTACTCTGAAAGCAACAATACTATATCCTCCTATCTATCCATGCAACTACAATACATCATCCTTGCAGCAACTGTAGTAAATACTTATATATCCTTCTTAAAGCTTTCAAATACATCCTTATGTGGGCTGCCCAGAGTTGTTCCTCCCAAGATACACCATGCCACACTTTTCTACATTGAATTTCACCTGTTATTGGTCCGTCCATTCCACCAGTTTGACTTTGAGAAAGAGAGGACTGCAGATGCTGGAAATGCGGCACTGTTGAAATCTAAGGTAACCTTCTTGGGCTGAATGCTGGCAGGTGGGACTAGATTGGGTTAGGATATCTGATCAGCATGGATGAGTTGGACCGAAGGGTCTATTTCCATGCTGTACATCTCTATGACTCTAATTAATGTATACAATAAAACACAATAGTCTGGGAAACACGATGTATATTTTATTTCTTAAATACAAGATTTTATTTCCTTTCCTCAGCTAAGGATTCCCTTCTATCATGGTTGACAGGTGCCTCAGGTATGCCCATCCCATTTCATTTCCACAACTATGACCTGTCATTCAACCAATCTCCAAATTCAATGGATCATTGCCATTTTTGCTATCACCAACACAATGCTAACAACAAACATACTTTTCACTCCTGTGGCTTTTCAGGATTCTGCAGGCACTATTGTCTTTCTGTTACCCTGGTCCACTCTTTAAGCACTCCAACACCATGTCACTTCCCTGCAATAGCTCTGATGATAGAAAAACTGACCTTATATACCATTGCCACAGTCATTTCTAGTGAAACAGCTATGTCTGTCTTTCAATGTATTCATGCTGTTTATGATACCAAGAGGGCAAACAGAAAATAAATGATTGCTTTGCTGACAATTCCCTTCAGTCTTTCAGCTTGAAGTGAGTTTATGGTTGCTTGTTATTTTATATTTCCATGCAATATCAAACCTGACCTCTCTGTTCTTCCTTGGCCACTTCCACCACTGTAGTGAAGCTCAAAGTAAGCTCATTTTTGATTGAGTACTTTAGATCTTCCTGACTATGACTGATACACCCACTTTTTTAGATGGATGTGGTTAGTGATAATTGACCTTTATGCAAACAGTTTTCTTTTCTCAGTAGGTAGTGAACTCTCTACCTCAGAAAGTTACAGTGATAGATTACCAGAACTTTTAAAGTGGAAGTGGACAGAATTTTGAAATACTGACAGGCTGCGGTCAATGGGGAGTTGGCACGAAAGGGGAGTTGAAGCCTGGAAGAGATCAGCCATAATATTATATAGTGAGGGAAACACTTAAGGAAATGAATGTCCTACACATTCTCCTATTTCTAATGTTCTTATGTCCTATACACATCTTACTGTCTTAACTTATACCAACCATTTTGTTTTGCACAATGATCTTTTTTTGTCATTTAAACCTGGCTTTCTTCTATCTTATTTTGGACATAACAATTTTGTTTTCTTGTTCCCTTGTCCTTTCTTTTGCTAACTGTGTATATGCTTAAAACCTGTTACACTTCACACTTTTGCCAAAAGGTCATTGATTTAAAATTTTAACTATTGTTCAGTCTCCATGCTGAGAATTTTTGGCATTTCTGTTTCAGCTGTTAATTCAGCTGTCACTGTGAGGCAAAACATTTTAATAAAGGTGATAAATTTGCAGATTTTTATCTATTTGGCCGAGAAAGGATTTTGACATTAATATAGATCACTTCACTACATTGAAATTAGGTTTGGTCCACAATGTGTTAATTCCTATAAACGTGTGTTATCCAGGATGCGGGTTTGGCTCTATCATAGAAACCAAACAAAGTAGCTGCTGGAATTTTGAATTCACATAATACAGTACCAATTTGAGACAATAAGGTGGCTATTAGTACATTCCCAAGGGATTTATACCTGTAATGTTGAATTGCTTTCCATTTAAAGACACCTGCAGGGATCTTAGAAAATAGCAATACTGTTGCCATGGTTTCCACACTGGGACAGGCAGAGGCAGACTCCTTATTGAAGGTGAGAGCTTTGTAAAAGAGCTTAGCAAACCAAAGCTTAATGTAGAGAGAACAAGAGCTGTGGAGGCGTTTAAGGTCAGGCTTTTGTCTTCCCCACTTAGTGGGAGTAACAAATTGCAGCATTTCATTTGTCATGGGAGGACAGAAAACCCTCACTTTAAGCCAGTACCAATCAGTGGCAAAGCTATGTTAAATTGCTATTTAATTGCTGGTCTTTTCTGCAATCTACCTTCCAAAAGACAATAACAATGATGTAATGACACATGTTAGATCATAGTACTCCAAAGACACAATATGAAAGTCAAAAACCCTTACAAGCTAGCATAAAGCACGTATACCTAATCAGAAAGAATGCTGGTCTGTATATGGGATGCTGCAACTGCAGAATACTCAGGGCAGATTGCATGCAGCACAAGGAATCGTTCTCCCAACCACACAAGAATTAAGTGCTGAAGTACGAGTGTACAGACCCTGAGACTGTGCTCAATAAAATAAAGATTAGCCATTTCCTTATCTCCCACAATCTTACTCATTCTATTTAATCTCAAATAATCCACAACTCAAGCAGTCATTCTCATTTCTCAATAACATCATTATTCAACATCAGTGGTTGACATTCAAGCCTAAAAAAGACTGCCGAAGTGCCATGAACTCAGCATTCCAGAAATCCTTATTTCTCCAAAATAAAAAGAAAATGTGCCTGAACTGTTCTCTTCCTCCACAATTCTTATTCCTTTTCACTCTTACTGCCTGCTCAGACTCCTGTTGGGCTTATAAAGAATGTTTTATAAATCCTTTTCCTCTAATATGCTGAAGGATTGGGACACCCTGAATTATTTGATTTATACACTAAACTAAAACAAGGAGATGAAACTAATGTTATATGTTATATATGAGTACTACACATTATGCATAAATGTTTAAATATTCCATACAAACATGAAATAGAGTTGCCAATTATATCCCTAACACTAATTTTCCATCAATGAGTCTTTCCAATAACATCTGTTTACTCACTGTTCAGAAAACTTGAACATCAGTTACAACCTCTCTTTTGTCTTTTCCAGTGCATTCATGATACAAGTCCACTGGTACCATTGTATCCCTGTAGCCTGAATGATCTCCTGTATTTTGTATCCATTATCACGGAGTCACTTAGGAAATAGGCAGGAGTTTCGCTCTGATAGCTGAGGAAGGTTGAGGGCAAGGGAGTTAAATGGGATAGACTTCAAACAGATCTAGCAATTCAAGACTGGACATCGATGAAGTGCTGTGAGCCACCAAAGCTGAAGAATTGTACTCCAGCACAATCAGCAAACTTAGGGCCCAACCTATTTCCCCACTTAATCATTGCCGTCAAGCCAAGGGAACAACCCTGGTTCAATGTAAAGTGCAGGAGGGAATGCCAAGAGCAGCACCAGGCAAATGTAAAAATGCATTTCTGATGAAGAGCTTATGCTCAAATGTCGACTCTCCTGTTCCTCGGATGCTGCCTGACCGGCTGTGCCTTTCCAGCACCACACTTTCTGACTCTGATCTCCAGCAGCTGCAGTCCTCACTTTCTCCTAGTAGAAATGAGGTGTCAATCTGATAAAGCTGTCAAACAGGATTGGTGTTATGTATGCAGTTAGGAGTGCTTACTGCTCTTTTAAGAGAGTGGGTCAGGTGACCCAGAGCAGGAGCTTTGGATTAACCCAGGACTAGTTGCAAACCATGTAACAATTTGTTCCCTGGTTCAAGTGCTATTGGCCTACTTCTTGGACTATTCATAATTTATAAATTGACAATAAATCTAATAACTGGTTTCAGGGCTGACTGTGACTAGGCTAGACCATCAACTGTGTGCTACCATTATTTCAGAAGAAAGGAAGGAGATTGAAGGTCACCAGGATTTTGGAAGCTGTGAGGGATTGAGGAAGTAGACTTGCTGAGAGACAGACCAAAACGTCAAGGGAAGCAGTCATGAGTGGACTCAGGCTGCAGCTGACAACTGAAAAGGGGAGTGCTCACCCGGGAGCTTAGTGAAGTTGCCACAAAGAGCATCACTTAGGGGACTTGGGCTGCAAGCGGCTGTCAGCTACCTAGACTCAAGTGGCAGGAAAACAATGGTGGGCCAATTTGGAACAATGGGACTATTTGATGAAGAGATAAAAAGTTGGATTGTGTACACTGAATATTTTAATGCTTATTTGGAGGCAAATAGAGTGGCTGAAGACTTAAGTGTACTGGTTTTCCTAAGTATATTGCAATTCTAAGGAGTCTCAGGCAACCAGAGAAACCAGCAGAGAAGGCTTATAAAGAACTATGTGGAGCATTGGAAAGTCATTTTGCAACAAAGTCACTGATGTTCTTGGAACATTTCCATTTTTATAAATGAGTACAACTGCAAGGAGAGTCTGTTGCCCAATTCATGGCTCCTTTAAGAAGGTTAGCGAAACATTACAAATTCAGAGGGTTACCCCAGGATGCCTTGCAGGGCTGGCTGGTTTGTGGCCTTCGATGTGAAGCCATTCAAGAGAAGCTGCTAACAAAAAGAGACCAGATTTCAAGGCAGCTTTCAAAATCGCTGCCTTGGTGGACTGGACAGCCTGTGAAGCAACACTCTTGGATATTGGTGCCCAGGTACATTAAATAGTGGAAGCTCAACAGAGTATGGCACCAACTGCAGAATGTCACTGATGTGGCAATTCTGGCCACAAGGAATCAACATATTGGATTCGAGAAGCCCATTGCTGAAAATGTAAAAACATGGGGCCATATTGTCCAAAATTAATGGTTGAAAACCCAAATAGATAAAAGGGAATCCAAGTGAATCAATCCTGAGGACAAGACATAAAGTACATGTCACCAGCCATGGAGTAGACAAGGATTCAGCTGGGTCTGCGGAAAAAGAGTCAGCAGACCTTTGGTTAAAAAAATTTGTTGGTACGGGATGAAGCTGATTGTTTCTGTGCTCTTCTGTGACAAGGATGGCTGTGGAAATGGACTCGGGGTTTTGAAGAGGCTTATTGGAAGATAAAGCAAGTCCTAAAAAAGTCAGAAGTATTAACACACTTTGACCTGAAATTGCAACTACAGTTAGCATGTGTGACCTTACCTTATGGAATTGATACTGTAATGTCAATTGTCTTGCTGAATGGAATGAAAGGCCATTACATTTGCATCAAGGTGACTAATGAAATCAGAAGAGAATTATGTCCTAGTTGATAAAGAAGGATTAAGCATCATTTTCAGTGTTCAGAAGTTCTCCCATTTCCTTTACGGCATTTTGTGCTGTTGACCAACTAGAAGTCACTAACCTCCATTTTTGGCGTGGGTATGGGATAGCCTCAATGGCGGCAGCATGCTTGTAAAGATAGGCATAGCTCTGTCTTTTGACAGATGAAATCAGAGATTGACAGGAGGAGAAGCATGGCAACACAGGTGCCTGGTAAGATTACCAGTACCAGGGAATGCAGATGTTTCCAAAAAGGACCTGAAAATCATGCACTTTTCCCAGAAAAACAAGATACCTGTGTCAGCAAGTCAGGTGCAAAACGTTACCCAGAAGGATTCTCCAAGTGATGGAGCTAGTCCTGAGAAAGAGCAGCAGTTAGCGAGGTTTGAGAACATATGTAGCTCATGTTGAGGTTCTTGAGGTAGGTTTGCTCATTGAGCTGGAAAGTTCATTTTTCAGACATTTCGTCACCATACTAGGGAACATCATCAGTGAGGCACTAGTGGTATGGACCGCTTTCTATTTTTATGTTTAGGTTTCCTTGGGCTGGTGACATCATTTCCTGTAGTGATGTCATTTCCTGTTCTTTTTCTTAGGGGGTGGTAAGTGGGATCTAAATCAATGTGTTTGTTGATAGAGTTCCAGTTGGAATGCCATGCTTCTAGGAATTCTTGTGCGTGTCTCTGTTTGGCTTGGCCTAGGATGGTTGTGTTGTCCCAGTCAAAGTGGTGTCCTTCCTCATCTGTATATAAGGATACTAATGAGAGTGGGTCATGTTTTTTTGTGGCCAGTTGATGTTCATGTATCCTGATTGCTAGTTTTTTGCCTGTTTGTCCAATGTAGTGTTTGTTACGGGTTATTGTAAGGTATTTTGTAAATGACATTAGTTATGCTTGTTGTCTGTATGGGGTCTTTTGAGTTCATTAGCTGCAGTTTTAGTACATTGGTGGATTTGTGGACTACCATGATGCCAAGTGTTCTGAGTACTCTGGCAGTCATTTCCGAGATGTCTTTGATGGAGGGGAGAGTGGCCAGGGTTTCTGGATGTGTTATGTCTGCTTGTTTGGGTTTGTTTCTGAAAAATCGGTGGACTGTGTTCATTGGGTACCTGTTCTTTTTGAATACACTGTATAGGTAATTTTCCTCTGCCTGCGTAGTTCCTCTGTGCTGCAGTGTGTGGTGGCTCATTGAAATAATGTTCTAATGCAGTTTCTTTTGTGGGTGTTGGGATGATTGCTTCTGTAGTTCAGTATTTGGTCAGTATGTGTTGTTTTCCTATAGACACTGGCTTGAAGATCCCCATTGGCTGTTTGCTCTACTGTGACATCTAGCAATGGCAGCTTGTTGTTGTTTTCCTCCTCTTTAGTGAATTTTGTGCCAGTAAGGGTATTATTGATGGTCCTGAAGGTTTCCTCTAATTTGTTTTGTTTAGTGATGATTCACGTAGTGGACTCAAAGTTTGGGTTGGATGATTGGCAGAGTTGTTTGTTCGTGTCTCTGCATTACCACCTCTGCTAAGAACCCTGATATTGGAGGTCCCATGGGTGTTCTGTTGGTTTGTTTGTAGGTTTTGTTGTCGAAAGTGAAGTGGGTTGTAAGGCACAGGTCCACTAGCTTGACGGCATTGTCCTTGCTGATGAAGAGCAGCAGGCATTGTAACTGTCCAGAATTATGCCAATACTTATCTATATCAGACTGTTGTTTAATATGGGAAAAGAAGTCCTCCCCTGTTAAGAGGAAAGGTGCTGGAACAAGTGGACCATTGGCACCCTGGCATAGTGTGAATGAAGGATTTAGGCTAGAGCTAGTTTTGATAGCCAAATGTGGACTCCCAGGTTGAGGAGAAGTCAGGATCATGCACATCTTGCGCATTAATAAGGAAGGCACCATCGTTGTCCACCCCTTCACCCATGGGAATGGCTTCAATCACCATGGAAGCAGATTCATGTCAATTTCGCAGGACCAGGAGAGGGACAGATGTAACTAGTGGTCGTGGATGTCCACTCCAAGTGGCCCAAGGTGGCGATTATGAAGTTGGGAATAGAAGAAACAATGATAGTTCAACAAAATGAAATATTTGCCAAACAAGTTGTGATTGGCAATGGTTCACAGTGTGTAGTGAAAGAGTTTGTGGAGTATCTGGAATACCATGGAGCAAGAAGGTGAAATTAGTTCTACATCCATTGGCAAAAAACGGCCAGGTCAAGAGATTTGTACAAACCCTGAAGCAAGCTTTAAAGGCCTCCCAACAGGAGGGTTCACTGGATAGTGAATCAACAAGTTCCTCAGCATGTAGAGTAACACACTACATACAATGACCCAGTGCTCACCAGCATCCTAGATGTTCAACCGCCTGGTGAGAGCCATGTTTGACTTACTGCGGATGAGGGAGACCAGAGAGGTGGTTGAGTGAAATCAAGAAGGACAAATGCCAGAAGAGCTACAATCCTGAGGTTGAGGAAATTCCAAAGAGAAGACACCACTTTGGCCAGGAACTACATATCTGGGAAAAATGGCTCAAAAAGGATCCGTTATTGTATACCATCTCTGGATGAGCTGGTTTGGAGGAGATATGCAGACCATCTGATTGCTGTACCTCTCTAACAAGGGAAATCCCTGCAAAATTCAGAGCCAACCTGGATGGAACCAGTGGTGTCAACTGAGTCATGTATCTTCCAGCTAGGATAGCCCATACCCAAGGAGGAGAAAACAACTGTGTCACAAGAGAATAGCAGCAGATGCATCTGCTAAACAGCAGGAGCTTTCAGAAGTCTGGGAGAATACACCAGAAGAGGCTCCTGACAAGCAGCTTGTCCTCTGGAAACTACCATCCCCGAGAGACTAATCGTGTCAATGTAGATGACGGAAGCAATGCCCTTCTTAGAGGAGGAGTGGCCATTTGTACATGTTTTCCATGTTTTTTGTAAATATTCCTGACTATATACATATGTTGTCCATGATGCCTGTAGAATTTGACACTTCTTAGCCAAAATTTTCCTGATCTGAAAATGTGTTGCTGGTTAAAGCACAGCAGGTTAGGCAGCATCTAAGGAACAGGAAATTCGACATTTTGGGCCAGAGCCCTTCATCAGGAATCGTAGGCAGGTGCTGAGGAAGGAGATGTGGCTGTGGTAGCGGGTCTGTTTGAGAACGTGGCTGAAGAGCTTCTGTGCAGAGGAGATGACCTGGGGGGTGCAGTGAGAGAGAGACTCACTGAAATCTTTGTAGAGGGAGGAAGAGAGCTTCTTCAAGGAAGGCATCCTTGCAAGAGGATTCGCAGTAGGTTAAAATCTTCGAGTAAAAAGTGAGGTCTGCAGATGCTGGAGATCAGAGCTGAAAATGTGTTGCTGGTTAAAGCACAGCAGGTTAGGCAGCATCGAAGGAACAGGAAATTCGACGTTTCGGGCCAGAGCCCTCCTGCTGAAACATCAACTCTCCTGCTCCTTGGATGCTGCCTGACCTGCTGTGCTTTTCCAGTGCCACACTTTTCTACTCTGATCTCCAGCATCTGCAGTCCTCACTTTCTCCTTTTCCAGTACAGTTTCAACACTGGCATCTACCTGACAATGTGGAAAATTGCCTGGTATGTTCTGTACACAAAAGCAGGGCAAATCCAACCCCGCCAATTATCTCCCCATCAGTTCACTCTCGATCCTCTGTAAAGTGATGGAAGGTGTCATCAACAGTGTTGTCAAGCTGCTCAACTATAAATGCTCACCGATGCACAGTTTGACCACTCAGCTCCTGACCTCATTACATTACCTTGGTTCAAGCATGGACAATAACGATTAATTCCAGAGGCGAGGTGAGAATGAAAGTCCCTAATATCAAGGCTGCAAACATCCATTCCCTCCACCATGACACTCAGTAGCAAAAGTGTGTACAATCTACAAGATGCATCGCTGAAATTCACCAAGGCTCCTTAGACAGCACCTTCCAAATCCACGACCACTTCCATCTAGAACAAGGGCAGCAGGTATGTGTTAAGGAGTGAATGATTTTCACTCCCCTTGAAGCTGCTCACCATCCAGACTTGGAAAAATATTGCTGTTCTTTCAGTGTTGCTGGGTCAAAATCCTGGAATTCCCTCCCTAAGGACATTGTGGGTCAACCCACAGCATGTATGACTCTATGACTACATATGGACTACAGTGGTTCAAGAAGATAGCTCACCATCACCTTCTCAAGAGCAAACAGGGATGAGAAATACATGCTGGCCCGCTGGCAACGTCCACATCCCATGATTGAATAAAAAAAACTACATAACATCTGACTGAATGGCTATTCACTCAGAAATGGTGGACTGTTTATTCAGATTATATAAAAGAGTACGTGTATTAGTGATTTTTGAGAAGATTTGTAGTTCAGGTTGATGATAAGTCTGTAAGTTAGCTCGATGAGCTTGAAGGTTTGTTTTCAGATGTTTTGTCACCATGACTAGGTAACACCATTAGTGAGAGTCTCTGATGAAGCGCTGATGGTATGGTCCGCCTCTCTATTTATAGGTCTTGGTTTCTTAAGGTGGGTGATATAATTTCCAGTTCTTTTTTTCAAGTGAAGGTAGATAGGATGTAAGTTGATGCATTTATTGATAGAGTTCTGGTTAGAATGCCATGCCTCTAAGAATTCTTGTGCGTGTCTTTGATTTGCCTGTCCTAGGATGTGTGTGTTACCTCAAGATGGTGGTATCCTCTCTCTCTCCAGTATCTTACCTACAACAGGAGGCAGCAACTCATTTGTTATTGGAAGACTTGTTATTGGTCATCCCACCACTCATTCTTTTGGAGAGAAAATTAAAGGCTCTTGCAAAATAACTCAGGCAGTGGCAGCAGCTTTTTGCCACTATCCCTGCTGCAATCCCAATTTTCAAGTTTCATTCTTTTAAGCTGTTTCATACACATTGTCTCCAACATCTCCCTATCCTGTACTACTGTTGAAATCTGATCTCTGAGGGTTGTGTTTTCCTTTCGGTTTCAATTAGCTTCTATGTCCATTGCAACCTGAGGCCACAGCCTGTTTTCATGAAATCTGGTGTAACAGTCAGGAACTAAAAATCACAAACCCCTTTCCCATAAATCCTTTCTGTTAGAATCTGACTCAAAATACAGCCTTTGAAACTAAAGTCAATGCACCCACCAGAATATTTGACATCTGCGCAGATAACAACTGACAAATGCCGTGGATTTCATTATAATATTCCTAATACCTATTCTGCTGTTTCTCAGTATTTTCCCTGGGCAAAAGTTGCAAAGTTTGGGTAGCAGCTGGCAACTGACTGTTACAAATACTTCTGGGAACGAGAAATTTCTGGAAAGGGAAGACTTTCTGCCTGACTTGGGGAGGCACTTTCAGGATCCTGATCATTCAATAGAAATGAAGTTGCCAGTTATGATTGAATTGCCTTGGGAGGGACATTGGCATCAATTAAGAGAGTTCTTGATTGGCTGTCCAGCCAACTTCTAGTACACTGTGGCTTCTGATAGATATGTGAGCAGATATTTTTTCCAGCATTGACATTGATTAATATGAATATCATTCACTCCTTATCACAAGCCTGCCCATTGAAGTCATAATTTTACAACCAAAGATCCAAGTTACTGCACCTTGAATGTTTCTGAACATCAAGACTGGACTGGATATTTCCTCAATGTGGTCCATTAATTACAAACTTTTCTAAGCTCACACATAGCTCCCTTTTTGTTTCTGAGCATTTCACTAAGTTCAAGGGCAATTAGGTATGAACAACAAATACTGGCCTTGCCAGCAACACTCATATGCCATTAAAGAATTTTTAAATGTTCAAAACAACAAACAGTACAGTTCTATTATTTTAAAAATAATGAAAATGTTTATTCATTACATAACTATCACTGAGTTATTTATACACTGTGATATGATTATTTGCTAAAATACAGATACAAAAAGTTAAATTAAGAATACAAATCATATAAGAAAGTGAAAAATATGATCAGTCTTTTATATTGATCAAAACTTGAAATGGTTGCTGTCCCAAAAGTGTGAAATTATGCTTCCATATTTGGTATTGGTAATTTAACTGTCTCATCTATTAGCATGGATGGTTCTCATTCTGACACGTTTTATATCATCAGGTTTCACAATTCCTGAGATATTGAAACATGCCATGTTCATATGCAGCAAAATGTGGGCATGATCCAGGCTTGGATGGATAAATAGCAAGTAAGATGTACATCACACCAGTGGTAGGCAAAGTCCATCTACACCAAAAGAATCTAACCAATCCCACTTAACATTCAATGGTACTATCATTGCTAATTCCCCACTAACATTCTAGAGTTTATGAAGATCAGATACCAACTGGACCAACCATATAAATACTCTGGCTACAAGAAGTAATCAAAGGCTGTGAATTCCCCCACAAATAACTTGCTTCCTGACTCCCCAAAGACTGTTCACCATCTACAAGACACAAGTCAGGAGTATAATGGAATACTCCAAACTTGCCTGGATGAGTGAAGCTTCACCAACACAGAAAAAGCTTGACACCATCTAGGACAAAGCAACACACTTGATTAGTACCTATCCACCAACTTCAACATTCACTTGCTAGACCACCAACATGCAAAGCCAGCCGTGCATAGCATCCACAAGATAGACTTTTATAAATCATCTTGGTTCCTTTGATAGCACCGTCCAAACTCACAACCTCTAACCCCTAGAAGTACAAGGGCAGCAAACACTACCACCTGCAATTCCCCTCCAAGCCACAAACAATTCTGATTTGTTACTATATCATTATATCTTCGCTGTTGCTGGGTGAAAATCCTGGAACTCCATTCCTAGCAACACTGTGGGTGTTGTGATGCAAGGTGAGTTCCCAATCTTTATTTCAATATAATTTATTTTAGCATTTGGAGTTTGAACTAGTGGCATATGAGTTTCGGCCTCTGTTTGTGAAAAGGTTTAATGATTAACTTGTATTTCCACAACTATGGCAGTTTTTAAAAAGCGGTATGGATACTGATAGGAATTTATTTATATTGGACTGGAATTTATATTGACTTTTAGAAGCACAGACGAAACATTGTAGTATATTAGACTTAAATTAGAAAGTTCTGGAAATAGTATTTCTTTTTGGTTTAGGGTTAACAAACAGAGTTTGAAGACAGCTTTTGGTTTTCAGTTTGGCAGGTGTCTTAGCTGATGATGCTTGATGTGTCAAATAGTGGCTCCTGAGGAACAGAGATGATTTATAACTGTTAAGAAACAGGCTTGTTTAGCACAGGCAGTTTAGTTTGAAAATTCCAAACCAACAGTTAAACCCTTGTGATATAAGGTATGTGATGTATCTATATTATAATATCATTTATTTTAGAGTTTGGATTTGCTTTAATGATGTGGGGTTTTGGTCTGTGTGACAGAGGGTTTTAAAGATTAACTTGTAAATATGTCTGCAGCTGGGATGATTGAAAAAATATAATGAGAGATATATTTCTTGGAGGCTAATGGGAATTTGTTTTCATTGGGAGAGTTAAAATATGCAAACAAAATAAACAGATGTGCATTACATTTTCAGTTTAGGTCAGAAATTGATTTTCTTGTTTCTTTTTTTAATCATGGGAAACATCCATAGCTTAGAAAATGTTTCTGGGTTTCAGTTTGGCAGGTTCCAGAATTCTTGGCTGATGCTTGATGTATAAAATGAGAAAGGGAGATAGTTGAAAGTAATTCAACTCAATGTAAGGAATTTAATTTAAAAATTCCAGTTCAGAATTGTTTTTTAAAATTCACTCATTTAAACTTAAATCTTTAAGCAGATATCTAACAGCTCCAGCTCACTATTTGTTCCTCTGGGTCTCCAACTTGGCCACAATTCCCAACATCTCAGGGTATACTCCATAGGTAGTGAGCATCTGCATCCCTCACCCACAAGATTGGCATCAGCCTTGCACCAGCAACACCACATGGCAATAGCTCACCTCCAATTCACTTATAATGCAGTTCATCTCTTGTTTGATATATTTTGGAACTGAAAGATACATGCTATTTTGCACACAGGTGCAGTCATCAATCTCATTCATTGGAAAAAGTTGTATCTCAAGGTTCTTAGTTTATTCGCTTAGCGATCACTTATTTTGCTCTCACGTAGATGCTCACTGCATCTCTGTCTCACTTTGTCTTTTTGTGCACTACTGTTTCATTCAGAACATCCAGCTTCACAGTAGTTCTGTCTTGTCTTGCCTTTAAGTGCAGACACAAAGCCAGGGAACCTGTCACGTTTGCCAGCAACAATGAGTTGAGGGAGTAGACATGTTGCTGGATGGCATTCTATTATATCAATGACACACCGACATCAGTTGTCACGCAAACATGTGCAAACACACTAAGAGTACTTCAGACAAATAACCATGTGTCAAAGTTTAAGAGGATCGGTCCTTAAACAAGTCAAAGGAGACTGTTAACAGTTGCAAGTCCTGCCACAGTCAATCAAAGGCATCACTTGACCTTAGTCCAGAGCCTTGCACACAGTCAGCTGCTGGAGGCAGTCAGTATTAGGGGCTTCATGTCATTGCAGTCCAGTGATTGGGCCACAATCAGTCCTGGAGGGCCAGCAGGGAGTAGTGCAAGGTCAATCAGGGGACTACATGGAGATCAGTCAGGAGACAATAATTTTAACTGGGGACAATTCAACTTATAAGATTGGGAAACAAAAATGCTTTAGAGAACTCAGGTTAATGCAGAAGGGGGTATCACCCTAGCTTTGATGGCGTACAGTGAAACACAATGCTTGGCATAATTAAGCTGTAGACCCACGGTTCAATGAGTAATATGGGAAAATGAAGACTTAACTAAAACAATCAGGTGCAAATGTTGGGAAATGCAGAACTTGTGTGGAGGACAGGAAGTGAGCGCAGGGAAAAAAGCAGTATGAAGGTTTGGGAATCATTTGATTAACTTGTGACTTGTTCTGTGAAGCATAACCTGGACCACCTTCCAAACACATCTGAATCACAAACAGAAAATGAAAATGAAAAATAGCTGCCACTACATCTGGAGTGGGTGCAGTAAATGTTTATTTCCTGTCTGATCTCCTGTCTTCTACTTGTGAGTGATGTCAGGCTCTTCAAGGGGAAATTACATAGATCAAACACTTACACTGTACAAGTTAAAGACATCTCTGATCATAGAATTATGCATGTGAAGCACATGGAGTGCCCCACCATGTTGAACACAACATGGATACACAATCTTAGCATGTCACTGATCATTACAAATTGATCCACGTCATCTCTGTGAAGCTGAAACAATCACAGACAACCTTAAAAATGCCATTTGCAGGACACAATTTACCAAGATAATCCAAGATTGCATGGGCTGTACAAGTTTGAGGAACTAACTTCCCTTTTCGAGTCAAACAGGGGGAAACATACCTTCAAGTCCAACTCATCAGCACCAACCAGACATCCCAATCTGACCCAGTTGCATTTGCCAGCATTTGACCCATATCCTTCCTATTCATACCCATTCAGATGCTTTTTAAATCTTGTAATTGTACCCACCTTCAACTCTATGTATTTGACAACATCCTGCAAATGCAATGCTACCTTTCTTGGGTGATGTGGTAGCTGGTATTGGTGGTGACAAAGCTTCAATATTCTTACTGCACTTACAATCTCCTACTGTGGCACACTTGTGCAGTTATCAGAATAACATCACTATGTCAATGATCCATACAGAGTAATTGAGGGCTTAATCTTACTTTTATAACTAAATGCAAGTTCCATCAAGTTTTTTGTAGAGCTGCAAGGCCAAGAAGTTTTCTAGTTATATTTGATAGAATTGTCTCATTAGCTACTTATCCCAGCCATAGATATTCCTCTTCTCTGATTCTATATCACTCATACTAGATGCTGTTCCTGGAAAACCTTACTACTGTCAGGATACACCAGAATGAACAGGCATCCTTGTCAGAAGAAGCCATATTTAAAAGGCTATTATGCACCTGGGACAAACACTGTCAGTCTGGAGCGGCCCTGCACTGTGTTTTTTAAAAAATTATTAACTATAGGTGGGCAACACTGGCTAGACCAGCATTTATTACATACCTCTTATTGCCCAGAGGGCAATTAAGAGTCAACCACTTTGCTGTGGGTCTGGGGCCTGACCAGATAATTATGGCAGATTTCCTTCCCTAAAGAACATCAGTGAACCAGATGCATTTTTCTAACAATTGACAATGGTTTCATAGTCATCATTAGACTCTTAATTCTAGATTATCATCAACTTCAAACTCACCATCTGCCATGGCAAGATTCAATCCCAGATCCTGAGAACATTACTTGGGTCTCGGATTAAAGGTCTAATGATAATACCACTAGACATTGTGAGAAGGTGAGGACTGCAGATGCTGGAGATCATAGTCGTGAGTGTGGTGCTGGAAAAGTGCAGGAATTCCTGATGAAGAGCGTACGCTTGAAAAGTCGAATCTGCTGCTCCTTGGATGCTGCCTGACATTGCACTGGGCATGGCAATAAGGGAGATATAGTGCCCAGTTTTGAGTGTATCTGGACATCTTGCTATATCGGGTAGTGTACAGGTGGGATATCCTATTATCTCAGGTCCAGAAGTGGCCACTACACCAGACTATGCCAGTCTGGACTGAGATTGCCACTCAAGTTAGTGCAGTCTTAAACATCTGGAGGAATGCACAGCAATTGTAGGAAGAAAGTCAATGATCTTCTCTAATCCACAGCGTAACTGTCAACATTTCTCTCTGATACCTCACACTCAATTTATCTCTGCTGCTATATCCGCCTCCCATCATGACTCCCATTATAAGAGCTTCAAATATTTTCCCAACTGCTGAAATAAAGCTAATAGAACGGTAGTTTCCCATTATCTCTCTTCCTCTGTTCTTAAGCTGTGGGATTGCATTTGTTTAAAATGTGGCTTCAGTTGGATCTCATTGAAAGTCTTATCTTGAAAGCATGGTGTAAGCATGCTGTATGCAATCTATTCATTTGATGGAATAGTCTCACATAGAGAGAACATTTGAAGTGAAGGAGCCATTGGGAAGTAGTGACCATAATACAATAAGCTTCAATCTGCAATGTGAGAGGGAGAGGGTACAATCGGAAGTGACAATATTTCAGTTGAATAAAGGGAACTATGGAGCTATGAGGGACGAGCTGGCCAAAGTTCAGTGGTGCAATATCTTAGCAGGGATGAAAGTTGAGGAACAATGGCAGATGTTTCTGTGTATAATGCAGAAGATGCAGGATCAGTTCATTCCAGAAAGGAAGAAAGATCCCAGGAGGAGCCATGGGTGGCTGTGGCTGATGAGGGAAGTTAAGAAACATATAAAGTTAAAAGAGAAAAAGTAAAACATAGCAAAGATAAGTGGGAAAACAGAGGACTGGGAAGCTTTTAAAGAACAACAGAGGATTTCTAAGAAGGAAATACGCAGAGAAAAAAAATGAGGTACGAAGGTAAACTGGCCAAAAATATAAAGGAGGATAGTAAAAGCTTTTTTAGGTATGTGAAAGGCAAAAAAAATGGTTAAGACTAAAGTTGGGCCCTTGAAGACAGAAATAGGGGAATATATTACGGGGAACAAAAAAATGGCAGAAGAATTGAATTGGTACTTCAGATCTATGTTCACTGGGAAAGACACAAGCAATCTCCCTGAGGTAACAGTGGCTGAAGGACCTGAACTGAAGGGAATTTATATTTGCCAGGAATTGGTGTTGGAGAGACTGTTAGGTCTGAAGGTTGATAAGTCCCCGGGGCCTGATGGTCTACATCCCAGGGTACTGAAGGAGGTGGCTCGAGAAATCGTGGATGCGTTGGTGACTATTTTCCAGAGTTCGATAAATTTGGGATCAGTTCCTGCGGATTGGAGGGTGGCTAATGTTGTACCACTTTTTAAGAAAGGTGGGAGAGAGAAAGCAGGAAATTATAGACCAGTTAGTCTGACCTCAGTGGTGGGAAAGTTGCTGGAGTCTATTATAAAGGATGAAATTATGACACATCTGGATAGTAGTAACAGGATAGGTCAGAGTCAGCATGGATTTATGGAGGGGAAATCATGCTTGACTAATCTTCTGGAATCTTTTGAGGATGTAACTCTGAAGATGGAAGAGGGAGATCCAGTAGATGTTGTGTACCTGGACTTTCTGAAAGCTTTTGATAAAGTCCCACATAGGAGATTAGCGAGCAAAATTAGGGCGCATGGTATCGGGGGCAAAGTACTAACTTGGATCGAAAGTTGGTTGGCTGACAGGAAACAAAGAGTAGTGATAAACGGCTCCATTTCAGAATGGCAGGCAGTGACCTGTGGGGTACCGCAGGGATCAGTGCTGGGACCGCAACTTTTTACAATATATATTAATGATATAGAAGATGGTATTGGTAATAACATTAGCAAATTTGCTAATGATACTAAGCTGGGTGGCAGGGTGAAATGTGAGGAGGATGTTAGGAGATTACAGGGTGACCTGGACAAGTTAGGTGAGTGGTCAGATGCATGGCAGATGCAGTTTAATGTGGATAAATGTATGGTTATCCACTTTGGTGGCAATAACAGGAAGGCAGATTACTATCTGAATGGAATCGATTTAGGTAAAGGGGCAGTATAAAGAGATCTGAGTGTTCTTGTACACCAATCAATGAAGGTAGCACGCAGGTACAGCAGGTAGTGAAGAAGGATAATAGCATGCTGGCCTTCATAACAAGAGGTATTGAGTATAGAAGAAAAGAGGCTCTTCTGCAGCTGTACAGGGCCTAGGTGAGACCACACCTGGAATATTGTGTGCAGTTCTGGTCTCCAAATTTGAGGAAAGACATTCTGGCTATTGAGGGAGTGCAGTGTAGGTTCACAAGGTCAATTCCTGGAATGGCGAGACTACCTTACGTGAAAGACTGGAGCGACTGGGCTTGTATATCCTTGAGTTTAGAAGACTGGGAGGGGATCTGATTGAGACATATAAGATTATTAAAGGATTGGACACTCTGGAGGCAGGAAACATGTTTCTGTTGATGGGTGAGTGTCGAACCAGAGGACACAGCTTAAAAATACGGGGTAGACCATTTAGGACAGAGATGAGGAGAAACCTCTTCACCCAGAGAGTGGTGGCTGTGTGGAATGCTCTGCCCCAGAGGACAGTGGAGGCCCAGTCTCTGGATTCATTTAAGAAAGAGTTGGATACTGCTCTCAAAGATAGTGGAATCAAAGGTTATGGAGATAAGGCAGGAACAGGATACATATTAATGATGATCAGCCATGATCATATTGAATGGTGGTGCAGGCTCGAAGGGCAGAATAGCCTACTCCTGCACATATTATCTATTGTCTATTATCTTTCGATCCTGATTTGATTGACATAATTCTGTAAAAGGTACATTTCCTTTGCTATAGTTAAATTATAAATAAAATAGTATTTCACTACATGATAGTACAGTACTATGTGTGTACTAATATTGCAGTTGAACTATCTGTTGACATTCATATTGTTATATGAGCCTTTATCAGCAAGCTATCCACTGTCAAAGTTGAAAATGTCTAGTGTATCTTGAACTAACCATGCACTTGAACAAGGAACAGGAGTTCTAGTATGTTTGACCAATTCTGATTGCAATATTGAGCTTGCAGCATCTCAATTTTAAAGAGATATGGCTACTTCAAGGTAAGTGATTACACAGGGGAACAGCCATAAGCATTTAAAAGAGGTTCGAATATTTGTCAGCCTTCGCTAAAGGTTAGGCAGAGAAGAAGTGTCAGCAAAAATAGAGCTGAAAGGTAATTTAATATGAAATTGAACAATGCACCATCTGATAACCTGATTAATAGCTGTGGCATTAGAGGTATGCTGCTGCATGAGTTGCATAAGACAGGAGCAATAATAATATTCTTGTTTTCACTCCTTTTTGTCCTCACTGGAGTTTGCCAAAATATTGCATTAGTAAAGAGGTTGTGGCCAAATGCAACAGCCTGTACAGTTAGTAGGTACCATCAATGATGTTCTGCATACCTAAGAATCTTTAGATTTAATGTTAGGAAAATTCTACTCTGTAGATGCTGTTCTTTTGTAGGAATAATGTTCAAAAAAGAAACTATTGTCATTGTTAAGTTGATTGGTAATCATTGAACACAAATTTAAGATAATTGGCTAAAGAACATAATGATTCGAGGAGCTTTGTTTAAATGCCATTATTTGTTATGATCTGAAATATGATGTCTAAATGGATAGCACAATCATTTTCAGTAGCACATTTCAAAAGAACATTTCATCTATACTTGAAAAGCTAAATTTCATTTTATAGACATCTTTCAGAGTCACCTCAGAAATAATGAACCAGATTTTCATGGAGTCAAGTCAAGCCAAGAGGACATTAAAGATGCCAAGTGTAATCTGATTCTGCATATGTCATCCCCACCTCTGTTTCTGGCAGATTTTTCCAGCCTAGAATAAAGATTCAGGTAGCTAGCCATCTGGAAAAACATTGTTTTCTAACTATGTGGAAACAGTTGCCAGATAGCCTCAATATGAATACTTGGCTGAGCTCCTAGAATTATTAATCCATTTAACTGAACCAACAGTATTGATGTAGCTTCAGAAGGGAGAGTAAATTTTGACTGACATCCTTATTATATTTTAGTAAGTTATTTTTTGTTACATTTAATTTTCTAGTGGAATTGAGGTGGAATCTTTGAAAAAAGATAAACGCTTCTGGCATTGGTATTATGAATGGCTAATTAATGATGTAATAAGAATTTGAGGCTTTGATAGTCATAATTTCTATTTTGCCATCCTCATCATTCACCAGCTTCTATTGTCACCTCTGAAGTCCATCCAGCCCTTATTTCCCTGTATTAAAAACATGCAGGGCAGAGTCCTCTTTAAAAGAGACCACTTTCATGCAAGTCAGAAACCTTCCCAGCTTCTGATAATTGTCTGAGTTAAAAACACCCCAGCCCATTAATCTTCTAATGTGTGGCAATATTTTATGTTTATGTTCATGAAGCTTGCTCTGGTAGACTGTATAGCATTTCTGATTCCAGGACTTTGTGTTCTCCAAAATATTCTGCACTGTGTCATCTTATGTATTCAATTTCTGACACTCAGTTGATCCCTATAAGGCTCTGTGATGCCAGTGGAACCTTAGAAAAATCAGGTCTATAATTCAATTGTTATCATTTCCTTTTAATGTTTTGTTACGCTTGTGATGATGCTGCTCTTTTAACAAGGTTAAGTTGCCCTTGTTTTTTTTAGAGGGATTGTAAAGACAGGGGTTCGGATATGTCTGGAATTATCGGAAGAAGTATTTAAAGTGTTTTTTAAAAACATTCGAACAATGAAAGGGGAGTGGCCAGTTCTCCCATTTCAGGGTTTGGTTTGGTATTAGCAAACTGTTTTGTTTGTAGCAGCTGGTCAAGTTTTAGCTGGGAACCAAGAGAAACTGCTGGGGACCCAAAGAAGCAGTTCCATGCCAATCCTCTCTCTCTCTCTCTCTCTCTCTCTCTGTTATCTCTCCTGCAAAAACCTGTATTTGATTGTACCTTTTTTGCCAAGGGATGTTGCAGGAAATTTGACATAGCATCATTAAGTTGCAATGGAGACAATTAAGTTTTCAGATAGGTTAAGTTATTCTAAATTCCATTCTCTTTTGTTTGAGTTTCATTCAGAAGACTGTAACTAAATTGTTTTGTTTAAAAGTAAGTGGTTGGGACAAAAAGTGTGGCGCTGGAAAAGCATAGCCAGTCAGGCAGCATCAGAGGAGCAGGAAAGTCGACATTTCAGGCATAAGCCCTTCATCAGGAATGAGGCTTGTGAGCCAAAGAGACTGAGAGAAAAATAGGAGGGGGTTGGGGCTGGGGAAAGGTGACTGGGAATGCGATAGGTGAATGAAGTTGGGAGTATAAGTGATAGGTCAGAGAGGAGGGTGGAGCAGATAGGTAGGAAGGAAGAGACAGGTAGGACTGTTCAAGAGGGCAATGCCGAGTTGGGAGGTTGGGACTACGCTAAGGTGGGGGGGGGGGGGAATGGGGAAAGTGGTGACTGTTTGACTGGCTGTGCTTTTCCAGCACCACACTCTTTGACTCTGATCTCCAGCATCTGCAGTCAATACTTTCTCCTGAGTAGTTGGGCCAGCTGTATCACTCCTACATTATCCACTCTATGCACCTGCTTAAAACAACTAGAAAAATTAGGATCTGGACTACCTTCCTGAAATGTTTTGAATGGGTCTGGTCTGGTCCATAACAGATTGGGGGCTCTTTGCAGGATTTGTTCTATAGTTCCAAATTGGGATTAGGGTTGCTGGACTTAAAAGCAGCGAGTGATAGGTGTGAGTACCTTTTGTTCCAGGTGTTGATTTAAGTTGGTTTAAGTAGTGCTTGGTGTAGTAATGGCTCTTTCAGTTGCTTAGAATTTTCTGGGAGTGGAGGAAGTTACATTGGGAGCTTTCCAAAAGGTGAACAAGGAAAAACTGCCAGAACTGGCAGTCAAGCTGAAGTTGGAGCTGCCTCCTTCCGTGAGAAAAGGAGAGATCTTTACAGCAATAGCTCAGCCTTTAAATTTGCTGGAAATGCAATCAGAATCTTTGGAAGTGGCTAAAAGTCAATTGAGAATGAAGCATAGAGTCATAGAGATGTACAGCACAGAAACAGACCCTTTAGTCCAACTCGTCCATCCCAACCAATCTAGTTCCACCTGCCAGCACCTGGCCTATAACCCTCCAAGCCCTTCCTATTCATGTACTCATCCAGATGCCTTTTAAATATTGCAATTTTACCAGCCTTCATCACTTTGAATAATGGCAAAAGAAAAAGAAAGAGAAAAATAAATGAAACTGTTTGAATTATGATTAAAAGCAGAGCAAAGAGAAAAAGAATGGAAGGCCTAAGCAGAACTAAAAGAAAAGGACGAAAAGCAAAAAGGCAAAGAGAGAGAGGAGAGAGAAAAGGAGAGAGAATAAAGGAAGAAAGAGAGGGAGTTTGAACTTCAGAAATAGGTACTTAGACAGGCAAGTCAGCTTAAAAGGAAGGAAATGAAGACTGAAGGAGTGAGAAACGAAGCTCACGCACTTCAATAATTTCAGTCTGAGACAAGATCTGAATCAGTAGTATCGTTTATTACGCTCTTACAAGAGAGGTGTGGTGTCCATTTACAAAATAATCACACACACACACCGTGTTTAATGAGTATACAATATTTATATAATTTGGTCCTCTTCCATTGCTCCTCCTCTGTTTACATCTCCCACTTCTCTAAGACCGGCGCCCATTACTCTTGTTCATCTCTTGCCTTATCCGGCCTTGTCTGTGACAAAATGCTTATTTCTGGCCTTACAAGGCCGTTTGACCACATCCTGCTGTGGTCCATTGTTAGGTATATCCTCCTTCACTACCATCTGTTTCCCTTACTTGTTATGACCTTATGACCTCATTACCTCTTGATTGTGGTTTGTTCTTGTTTTTGCAGATGCGGGAAATAAATGCTTATAACTATTGTTTGTACAGGCATATCTAGCTTAACCCCCTCCCCTCACAGCACCTTATCTATTTGTCTGTAACATCTACCATTGTTTACAGGCACATTTCATTCTTGTATGCACATTTTAGCTAATACAAAAACAATTATGTATTTCCTTCACATAGTTTTCATTCTTGTTGACTCAGCTTGTGGCTGAAACAATTATACACTGGTGTGAGTTCATTTACCTTGCATAAGTAATTATGATTGCAGAAGTAACACTGCTTTACCTATATCCCACAAAGGTAAGCTTAGAGAGCAAGAGAGTGGGAATGAGCAAACCCATGGCAGCCAAAGTTCTGGTGAGAAACTGTTTAAATATATTCAAGCATTGCCAAAATTTAATGTAAAGGATGTAGAAGCCTTTTCCATCTCATTTGAAAAGATGGCTAAACAAATGCAGTGGCCAGTGACCATGTGGATTTTGTTGATCCAAACAAAACTTGTAGGTAGAGCGAGTGAGGTATTTGCATCACTATCAGAGGAGGTATCTGGGGTGTATGAGGAGGTGAAGAAAGCCATTTTAAGTGAATATGAACTTGTACCAGAAGCCTCCAGATGGCGTTTTAGGAATTTAAGGAGGGTTGCTGTTCAAACAAAATATTTTTGATAGGTGGATAAGGGCATTAAAAATAGAGCAAATCTATGACACTCTTAGAGAGATGGTGATTTTGGAGGAGTGCAAAAGTTCACTTCCTGAGGATGTGTGAACACATGTAAAAGAGCAGAGAGTTAAAACAGCAAGATTAACAGCCAAATGGTTCATAAAACAAAGTTTGGCTTCCAACATCAATTTCAATCCATGAGAGTTAGAAATTGGAGAAAAGAGAAATCCTCACCTGGTAAGGGAAAGGTAGATTTCAGTGAAGATCATAAAGGATAACTTACTACAGGGTAAAAAGGAAACCCTTCAAGGGGAAAGAGAAATTAAAAAGTTATTGTTTTCACTGCAATAAAGTAGGCTATGTGAAATCAGAGTGTTGGTGGGTTAGAAAATACACTGGGAAACCAGATGTAAGGAAACAGGATAAGCGAGTGAGTTTTGTTGGAGTGATAACGGAAGACTGCAACAGAATGTACAACCAATGGTTGGAGGTTAGTTAAAGAGGAAATGCCAGATCTTCTTAAGCCATATACCTGCAAAGGTAAAGTTTACTTGCATAGGTCAGGAACAGAAGGTAAAGAGGTTACAATATTAAGAGATACAGGATTCTCTCAATCCTCGAAGTTGAAAAGTGAGAGGTATGTACGTCTGAAAGACTATTGCCAGAAAAAGTGCTAGTGATGGCAATTCATGGTGAGACACAAAGCGCTCAATTATGTAAAGTGAGGTTAGAGTGTCCAGTGAAAAGTGAAGCAGTTGTGGTAGGGGTACTCTCAGCTCCAGGAATAAAATTTGTCTTTGCTAACGATATAGCTGCTTCACATGTAGGAATGCTGCCTACTGTGGTTGAAAGACCAGTGGAAACTCAGACAACTGAACTGTTAGAGGAAGATCATTCTGGGACTTTTCCTGACTGTGTGGTAACAAGGTCACAAAGTTAACAGTTGAAACATGAGAGATCAAAGAGTACAGATCAGACAGTTGAAATGGAATTAGCGCAGACCTTGTTTGATTAGATGGTTGAGACAAAACAGGAGCAGATAGGTAGCAAAGTAGATATCTTTAGTTCAAAGAAATTAACTGAGTTACAGCAGAGAGAGATGAGGAAACTAAAGCAATTGTATCAAAAAGCAGAAATGGAAGAAGAATCCAGGTGCATCCCTGAAAGCTACTGTCTTCAAAATGAAGTCTTAATGAGGAAATGGAGAATATTACATCTGCAAGCAGATGAGAAATGGGCAGATGTTCATCGAGTTGTTTTGCCGGTGAGTTATCGAGAGGAGGTATTGTGGGTAGCACACAAACTACCAGTAGGAGGTCATTTAGGGGTAAGAAAAACTCAAGGACAAATACAAAAACATTTGTACTGGCCTGGACTGCACAAGGATGTAAGTGGATTTTGCCAAACGCTTCATACGTGCAGTCAGTAATAAAATCTGCACCTTTAATACCTATTCTTGCATTTCAGGAATCTTTTACACGAGTCTTAATAAATTGCATAGGACCCTTACCTAAAGTGGGATTCGTTAATAAAAATGGATGTGTCCTCTAGATTTCCAGAGGCCCATACCATTATGCAATATCACAGCTAAAAGGATTGCAGAGTAGTTACTCAAATTTTTCCTGAGATATGGACCACACACAATCAGATCAAGGGTCAAACTTTACATTAAAATTATTCAAGTAAAGCATGGACAGCTTAGGAATAAAACTATTCACATGTATTGCATACCATCCAGAGTGGCATGGAGCACTAGAAAGGTGACATCAGACATTAAAGACTAAGTTGAGGGCTTATAGTCAGGACTATCCAGATGATTGGGATAAAGGAATTCAGTTTGTACTTTTTACCAACAGAGATGCACCAAATAAATCAACCAAATTCAGTCCACTTGAATTAATTTTTGAGCATGAAGTGAGAAAACTGCTAAAATTAATTAAGGAGAAATTAGTAAGTCAGAATTCAGGGACCACATATTTGGACTATATGTCAAATTGTATGGAACGGATAAATAGAGCAGACGAGTTGGCTGGACAACATTTAGAAGTATCACAGCATACAATGGAACGGGAAGCAGACAAGAAATCAAAAACTCGCAATTTTGCTATCGGAGATAAGGTGTTATTGTTACTTCCCGTGATAGGTGAATCTTTAAAAGCAAGGTTTAGTGAACTTTATCAAGTCTAAAGGAGATTTAGTGAGGTGAAATATTTGATAAGGACTCCAGACAAAAAGAAATCTCACAGTGTGTGTCATGTGAATATGCTCAAAAGGTATTTTGAGAGGGAAGGAAAGCAAAAGCACAATGTTACTGGTTACAACACAGAGGGAAGAACCAAGTTCAGAGGATTCTGAATTGACCTTCCAC
The DNA here is from genome assembly GCF_020745735.1 of Hemiscyllium ocellatum. NCBI lineage: Eukaryota > Metazoa > Chordata > Chondrichthyes > Orectolobiformes > Hemiscylliidae > Hemiscyllium > Hemiscyllium ocellatum. The sequence goes on from NC_083431.1 coordinate 43,930,099, forward strand.
AAATTAAATTGGACAATGAGGAAATTGTCAAAAATTGGGATAAATTATTGAGTTACCTTTCAGAGGAAAATCAAAATGACCTGAAAGAGTTATTACTATTGCATGGGGAGATATGTGGAAATAAGCTGAGAAATAGTAACCTAATTATGCATGATGTGGACATAGGAGATGGTGTTCTGATTAAGCAACATCTTTACACACATAACCCTCTCAAGTTGGTACAGGTTCAAAAGGAGATTGAATGCATGCTCCAAGACGACATAATGGAAGTGAGTTACAGTGAATGGAGCTCACCCATAGTAATGGTACCAAAACTAGATGGTACCCAATGGTTATGTGTGGACTATCACAAAGTCAATGCAGTTCAAAGACTGATGCATATCTGATTCCATGTTTGGAAAGTTATATTGAACAGGTGGGACAAGCAAATTATATTTCTCAGTTGGACTTGCTCAGAGAATACTGGCTGAAAGAGTGAAGACAATTTCAGCTTTCCTATGACCAAATGGACTGTATCAATTTAAAATCTTGCCATTTGGGTATGAAAAATGTGCCAGCCACATTTCAAAGACTAAGCAATAAGATCATTTCCAGATTACCTAATTGTGTGGTATATATTGATGACCTGGTGATTTTTAGTTACAAATGGAAGGAATATTTGCAACATTTACCAGAATTGTTTGATTAACTTCAGGAGGCAGGCTTGGTGATAAACCTGACTAAAAGTGAATTTGCCAAAGCCCAAATCACCTTCCTGGGCCATGTTATTGGATATGGACAAATGGTCCCACAGAATGCAAAAACAAAAGTAATTGGGGAGTTTACCATAAAACATAGAAAAGTACAGCACAGAACAGGCCCTTTGGCCCACAATGTTGTGCCGAGGTTTAATCCTAATGTAAAATATAATAATTTAACTTAAGCACCCCTCAACTCACTGCTTTCCATGTGCCTGTCCAGCAGTCACTTAAATGTCCCTAATGACTCTGCTTCCACCACCACAGCTGGCAACACATTCACAACTCTCTGTGTAAAGAACCTACCTCTGACGTCTCCTTTATACCTTTCCCCTAATATCTTAAAATTATGACCCTTCAAACCGTCAATCCTGCCCTGTCAATTCCTTTCATTATCTTGTATACCTTGATCAGGTCTCCACTCTTCCTCCTTCTCTCCAGAGAGAAAAGTCCGAGCTTTTACAACCTTTCTTCATAAGGCAAGCCCTCCAGTCCAGGCAGCATCCTGGTAAACCTTCTTTGCACCCTCTCCAAAGCCTCTGTATCTTTCCTATAGTAGGGCGACCAGAACTGGACACAATATTCCAAGTGTGGTCTCACCAGGGACTTGTAGCAAAACCTCGTGGCTCTTAAATTCAATCCAGCATTAATGATAACCAAAACACCATAGGCTTTCTTAACAACCCTATTCACTTGGGTGGCAATTTTGAGGGAGCTATGTACTTGCACACGCAGATCCCTCTGTTCCTCCACACTACCAAGAATCCTGTCTTTAATCTTATATTCAGCATTTGCGTTCAACCTTCCAAAATGCATCACTTCGCATTTATCCAGAGTGAACTCCACCTGCCATTTCTCAGTCCAGCTCTGCATCCTGTCTATGTCGTGCTGTAGCCTGCAATAGCCCTCGATACTATCGACAACACCTCCAACCTCTGTGTCATCTGCAAATTTACTAACCCACCCCTCAACCTCCTCGTCCAAGTCATTTATAAAAACTATGAAGAGCAGAGGCCCAAGAACGGAGCCCTGCGGGACCCCACTCAACACTGATCTCCAGGCAGAATACTTTCCATCTACAACCACTCTCTGCCTTCTGTCAGCCAGCCAATTTTGAATCCAGACAGCTAAATCTCCCTGTATCCCATATTTCCTGACTTTATGAATGAGCCTACCATGGGGTATCTTATCAAATGCCTTGCTGAAGTCTATGTACACCACATCCACTACTCGACCTTCGTCGACCTGTCTCATCACCTCCTCAAAGAATTCAATACGATTTGTGAGGCATGACCTGCCCCTCACAAAGCCATGTTGACTGCCTTTAATCATGGTATGCTTTGCCAAATTGTCATAAATCCTATCCCTCAGAATTCTTTCCAAAACTTTGCTGACCACATTCATAAGACTGACTGGTCGGTAATTGCCAGGGATTTCCCTATTATCATTCTTGAAAAGAGGAACAATGTTTGCATCCTTCCAATCCTCTGGTACGGCTCTCGTGGAGAGTGAGGAGACAAAGATCTTCACCAGTGGCTTAGCAACCTCCTTTCTTGCTTCCTGGAGCAGCCTAGGATAAATCTGCTCTGGCCCTGAGGACTTACCAAGCTTAATGTTTTCCAAAATTTCCAGCACATCAACTTCCTCAATCTTGATCTGGTCAAGCCTGTATCCCAGCTTCTCAAAGTTCTCATTCACAACAAGGTCCCTTTCCTTAGAAAAAACTGAAGCAAATACTCATTCAGGGCTTCCCCTATCTGCTCAGATTCCACGCATAAGTTCCCTATGCTATCCCTGATCGTCCTTACCTTCTCCCTGGTCATTCTCTTATTCCTCACATATGAGTAAAATGCCTTTGGGTTCTCCCTAATCCTATTTGCCAAGCCTTTTTCGTGGCCCCTACTGGCTCTCCTCAGTCCATTTCTAGCAAGCCTGTAATCCTCTAAAGCTGTACTAGATCCTTGCTTCCTCCACCTTACGTAAACTGCCTTCTTCCTTTTGACGAGAAGCTCCTCTGTTCTCGTCATCCAAGGTTCCTTAATTTTGCCCCTTCTTACCTGTCTCAGAGGAATAAATGCATGCATCACTCGCAACAACTGCTCCTTAAACAGTCTCCACATGTCAGCTGTGCCCTTTCTGTGTAACAATTGCTGCCAGTCTGTACTTCTCAACTCCTGTCTGATAGCGTCATAATTTCCTTTTCCCCAATTAAATATCTTCCCTCGGTAACTGCTCCTTTCCCTCTCTAAGCCTATGGTAAATGTTAGACAGTTGTGATCAATGTCAACAAAGTGTTCTCCCACCACGAGATCTGACACCTGTCCTGGCTCATTGCCGAGCACCAAATGCAAAATAGCCTCTCCCCTCATTGGTCTGTCTACATACTGAGTAAGGAAACCCTCTTGAACACACCTGACAAAAACAGCTCCATCCAAACCATCTGCACTTAGGAGCTTCCAGTCGATATTGGGAAAGTTGAAATCACCCATAACTACAAACCTGCTACCTCTGCATTTTTCCAGAATCTGCCCGCCTATGCATTCTTCAATCTCTCTACTGCTATTAGGTGGTCTGTAGAAAACCCCCAATGAGGTGGCTGCTCCCTTGCTGTTCCTAACTTTCACCCATACTGACTCAGCGGACAACCTTCCTCAACAACCTTTGATTCTGTAGCTGTGATGCACTCTCTGATTAGCAATGCTACACTCCCTCCTTGTTTTCCACCCTCCCTGTTCTTTTTAAACGTTCCAAACCCTGGAACATCAGGCAACCGTTCCTGCTCCTGTGAAATCCACGTCTCTGTTATGGCCACAACATCGTATGGGCTGAGGATGTCAGGCAGGCTTTCAGGGAGCTAGGTTGGAAGCTCAGAGCTAAAACAAACAGAGTTGTTGTCTCTGGTTTGTTACCCGTGCCACGTGATAGAGAGTCGAGGAATAGGGAGAGAGAGCAGTTAAATGTGTGGCTACAGGGATGGTGCAGGAGGGAGGGATTCCGGTTTCTGGATAACTGGGGTTCTTTCTGGGGAAGGTGGGACCTCTATAAACAGGATGGTCTACACCTGAACCTGAGGGGCACCAGTATCCTTGGGGGGAGGTTTGCTAATGCTCTTTTGGGGGGTTTAAACAAACTCTGCAGGGGCATGGGAACCTAGACTTTGGCTTTAGGGTGCAGGACCTGGAGTGTAGGGAGGTTAGGAACATGGCATCAATCTCGAAGGACGGTGCCTGTAAACAGGAAGGTGGCTTGAAATGTGTATACTTCAATGCGAGAAGCATACGAAATAAGGTAGGTGAATTTGCAGCGTGGGTTGGTACCTGGGAGTTCGATGTTATGGCTATTACGGAAACATGGGTAGAACAGGGACAGGATTGGCTGTTGCAGGTTCTAGGGTTTAAATGTTTTAGTAGGGTCAGAGGTGGGGGTAAAAGAGGGGGAGGTGTGGCATTGCTTGTCAAAGATAGTATTACAGCAGTGGAAGGGACGATGGATGAAGACTCGCCATCTGAGGTAATTTGGGCTGAGCTTAGAAATAGGAAAGGTGAGGTCACCCTGTTAGGAGTTTTCTACAGGCCTCCTAATAGTCCTAGAGGTGTAGAAGAAAGGATTGCGAGGATGATTCAGGAGAAGAGTGAAAGTAATAGGGTGGTTGTTATGGGGTCTTCAACTTTCCAGATATTGACTGGGAAAGCTATAGCTCGAGTATGTTAGATGGGTCGGTTTTTGTCCAATGTGTGCAGGAGGGTTTCCTGACACAATATGTAGACTGGCCAACAAGAGGTGAGGCCATACTGGATTTGGCCAGGTGTTAGAATTGGAGGTAGGTGAGCACTTTGGGGACAGTGACCACAATTCGGTGACTTTTACTCTAGTGATGGAGAGGGATAAGTGTGCACTACAGGGCAAGAGTTATAGCTGGGGGCAGGGAAATTATGATGCGGTAAGGCATGACTTAGGATGTGTGGCTTGGAACAGTAGGCTTCAAGGGAAGGGTGGAATCTATAAGTGGAGCTTGTTCAAGGAGCGACTATTGAGTGTCCTTGATAAGTATGTATCTGTCAGACAGGGAGGAAAGGGTCATGTGAGGGTGCCGTGGTTTAATAAGGAATTGGAATCCCTTGTTAAAAAGAAGAGGGCGGCCTATGCAAAGATGAGGCGTGAAGGTTCAATTGGGGTGATTGAGAGTTATAAGGTACCCAGGAAAGATCTAAAGAGAGAGCTAAGAGCAGCAAGGAGGGGACATGAAAAGTCCTTAGTTGGTAGGATTAGGGAAAACCCAAAGACTTTCCATATGTATGTCAGGAATAAAAGAATGTCTAGGGTAGGAATAGGTCCAGTCAAGGATAGTAGTGGGAAGTTGCGTGTGGAGGCTGAAGAAATTGGGGAGACACTGAATGAATACTTTTCGTCAGTATTCACTCATGAACAGGACATTGTTGCCGATGTGAATATTGAGTCACAATTAATTAGAATGGATGGCTTTGAGGTATGTAGGGAAGAGGTGTTGGAAATTCTGGAAAGGTTGAAAATAGATAAGTCCCCTGGGCCTGATGGCATTTATCCTAGGATTCTCTGGGAAGCAAGGGAGGAGATTGCAGAGCCATTGGCCTTGATTTTTATGTCCTCGTTGTCTACAGGAATAGTGCCAGAAGACTGGAGGATAGCAAATGTGGTTCCCTTATTCAAGAAGAGGAGTAGGGATAACCCTAGTAACTATAGGCCGGTGAGTCTCACTTCTGCTGTGGACAAAGTCTTAGAGAGAATTGTAAGGGATAGGATTTATGAACATCTGGATAGGAATAATGTGATCAAGGATAGTCAGCATGGTTTTGTGAAGGGCAGGTCGTGCCTCACAAACCTTATTGAATTCTTTGAGAAGGTGACTAAGGAGGTGGACGAGGGTAAAGCGATAGATGTGGTATATATGGATTTTAGTAAGGCGTTTGATAAGGTTCCCCATGGTAGGCTACTGCAAAAAATACAGAGGTATGGCATTGAGGGGGAGTTGGAGGTTTGGATTAGGAATTGGCTGGCTGGAAGAAGACAGAGGGTAGTAGTTGATGGTAAAGGTTCATCTTGGAGTGCAGTTACCAGCGGTGTTCTGCAAGGATCTGTTTCGGGACCATTGCTGTTTGTCATTTTTGTAAATGACCTGGAGGAGGGGTTAGAAGGTTAGGTGAGCAAGTTTGTGGATGATACAAAAGTCGGTGGAGTTGTTAACAGTGAGGAAGGATGTGGCAGGTTACAGCGGGATATAGATAAGCTGCAGAGCTGGGCAGAAAGGTGGCAAATGGAGTTCAATGTAGCTAAGTGCGAAGTGATTCACTTTGGTAACAGTGACAAGAGGATGGAGTACTGGGCTAATGGTCAGATACTTGGTAGTGTGGATGAGCAGAGGGATCTTGGTGTCCATGTGCACAGATCTCTGAAAGTTGCCACCCAAGTAAATAGTGCTGTTAAGAAGGCATATGGCGTACTGGCTTTTATTGGTAGAGGAATTGAGTTCCGGAGTCCTGAGGTCATGTTGCAGTTGTATAAGACTCTGGTGCGGCCGCATCTGGAGTATTGTGTGCAGTTTTGGTTGCCATACTATAGGAAGGATGTGGAGGCACTGGAACGGGTGCAGAGGAGGTTTACCAGGATGGTAGGGAGATCGTATGAGGAAAGGCTGAGGCACTTGGGGCTGTTTTCATTGGAGAAAAGAAGGTTTAGGGGTGACTTGATATAGGTGTACAAGATGATTAGGGGTTTAGATAGGGTTGACCATGAGAACCTTTTTCCACGTATGGAGTCAGATATTATGAGGGGGCATAGCTTTAAATTAAGGGGTGGTAGGTATGACTGATGTTAGGGGTAGATTCTTTACTCAGCGAGTCGTGAGTTCATGGAATGCCCTGCCAGTAACAGTGGTGGACTCTCCCTCTTCATGGGCATTTAAACGGGCATTGGATAGGCATATGGAGGATAGTGGGCTAGTGTAGGTTAGGTGGGCTTAGATCGGCGCAACATCAAGGGCCAAAGGGCCTGTACTGCGCTGTATTTTTCTATGTTCTATGTATCTCCAAGTACTAATCCATGCTCTAAGTTCGTCACTCTTATTTCTGACACTCCTTGCATTGAAGTAGACCAATCCCTTTAACCAATCCCTTTGTTTCATCACATGAGAAACCTTCCTGATAGATTCACTACATCCTATCACTGCCACAACTGCAACTGTCCCCTCTCAGACATGTGGCTCTGATTCCCATCCCTCTGCCAATCTAGTTTGAACCCTCCCAAATCACACAAGTAAATCTTCCACCCATGGCATTTGTGTCCCTCCAGTTCAGGTGCAACCCATCCTTCATGTACAGGTCCCACCTTCTCCAGAAGGCATCCCAATGTTCTAGCTATCTGAAGTCCTCCCTCCTGCACCAGCCTCACAGCCACATGTTCAGCTGCATTCGCTGACTGTTTCTCACCTCACTATCTCGTGGCGCAGGTAGTAAACCTGAGATCACTACTCTACTCGTCCTGCTCTTCAACTTTCAACCTAACTCTCTATAGTCACTTTTCAGATCCTCAATCCCTTTCCTGGCTATATCATTGGTGCCAATATGTACCACGATTTCTGGCTGTTCACCCTCCCCCTTTAGAATCCTGTAAACCTGATCGGCGACATCCTGGACCCTGGCACCAGGGAGGCAACATACCTTCCAGGAGTCTCATTCCTGACCACAAAATCTCCTGCCAATCCATCTATCTATTGAGTCCCCAACCATTAGCGCTTTTCTATTCTCCCCCCTTCCCTTCTGAGCCACAGTGCCAGGCACAATGTCAGAGACCTGACAACTATAGCTTTCCACTGGTAAGCCGTCCCCACCAGCAACATCCAAAATAGTATACTTATTGCTGAGGGGAACGGCCACAGGGGATCCCTGCTCTGAATGTTGGTTCCCTTTCCTCTCCCTGACTGTAACCCAGTTGGCCTTATCCTGTGTCTGGGAAGTGACCACCTCCCTCTCAATTTCTCCCTCAGACTCCCGGATGATCCGAAGTTCATCCAGCTCCAGCTTCAGTTCCCTAACTCATATGATCAACAAAAACTACAATTACTGGGGTTGAGCGGGTTTTTATCTGAAATTCCAAATTTTAGCAGTGAGCTGCTCCCCTCACTGAACTGCTGAAGGCAAGAAGTTTCAGTGGACTATCAGAAGGTATTTGACAGCTGAAAGCTAAGTTAACCACAGCCCCAGTGTTAGCCACACCTAGTTACACAAAGCCAATCAAAGTAGCTATTGATGTGAGTGATGTGGGTGTCAGTGCTGTGCTCTGACAAGAAGATAGAAAGCCCGATTGGGTATTTCTGTAGGAACTTGAACATTCATCAGAAACATTCACCAGTTGAGAAGGAGACTTTGAGCTTGATGTTGGCGTTACAACATTTCAACGTTTATGTTAACAGTAATGTATCTGAGACAATCATATAGACTGATCATAACACATTGAAGTTTGAAGAGAAATTTAAGGACAGAAATTCTGGACTGTTTAGTTGGAGCTTGTTGTTATAGTTATTCAATTTGAAAATTGTGCATGTGGCAGGACTACTAAACGTGATTGCTGATTAATTGTCGTGACTTGGATGAGAAGCAGAGGTGTTTGGTGGCAAGAGAAAAACAGACTGAAACAGAATGTAGTAGTACATCTTTGCATGTTTATAGTCAATGTAATATATATGTGTTTTGCAGTGTACTAACAATTTAAGATTAAGGGGTTTTAAAATGAAGCCATCTTTGGTTTTTGATGTTTTTTTAAAGAGGGGAGGTGTAACGATGCTGTTTCTTTAACAAGGTTATGTTGTCCTTGTTTTTTTTCAGAGAGGTTGTAAAGGCAGAGATTCTGATATGTCTGGAAATATCTACTTGAAAAAGGTTTTAAGCATTTTTTAAAAAACATTTTTAAATGGAGTGGCCAGTTCTCCCAGCCCAGGGTTTAGTTTGGTTTGGTATTAGCAAACTGTTTTGTATACAGCTGCTGGCCAACCTTTAGCTGGGAACCCAGAAAAGCTGCTGGGGATCCAAAGAAGCAGTTCCATGCTGATCTTCTCTCTCTCTGACATTTTTCCTGTAAGAACCTATGGTTGATTTTGTCTTTGGTTTGACGAGGGGGTGTTTCTGGGGATGATGCAAGTATTTCAAACAGCATCATTAAGTTGTTATATTGTCAATTGTGTTTTCAATAGGTTAAATTATTCTAAATTCGGTTCTCTTTTGTTTGCGTTTCATTCAGTAGTCTGTAAATAAATTGTTTTGTTTAAAAATGAGTGGCTAGGCCAGCTGCATCACTCTTGGAATATCCATTATACACCTGCTTAAAACGAGAAAGGTTAGGGACTGGGTTATCTTCTTGAAATGTTTTGAGGGGGTCTGGCCTGGTCCATAACACACTATTGATCCTTTGCCAATGTTGTTTACTCCTTTGTTCCCTGATAGAATCAATTCCTTTCTTGCTGCAGTTTCACAGGCACCAAGCTGTCTCTGGCAGCACCTTGCCTGAGTGATTTTTCACATGTAGATTGTGATGGAAATGTGGGAGCACTATACCTTTAAGAGAGTAAAAACTAGCAGTGACAGCACCAAGTGTTCTCAATAAGACATAATATAACTGAGTAGCTGTATGCCTGGAAATGACAAAACAGATTTGAATACCCTGAAAAAATACCAAATTCCAATCAAGTTTTGCATTGAGTATATTGACAATCTTAAAAGCCAATCACACAATCTGATGCTTTGGGGTATTAGACCGGGGAAAATTGAACAGTTGCAAGGAGAGCTGCCATCAGACTGCTAGTCAGAACTCTCTGTGAGGTATCTGTCTAGAGAAGGAGTTTGCCCAGAGAAAAACCTGGAGAGCCAATCCACTGACCAAGATAGAGAGAAGATTTGGCTGCTGGCTGGTTTTAAAATTTGAATTTTCCTGTAAATCTCACAACTATTCACACCTCCTTTCTCTAACCTATCTTTACCTTCCCTTCTATAATACTAGTTCGATAAAACTCCCAATTAAGATTTACAGGAAAATTCAAATTTTAAAACCAGCCAGCAGCCAAATCCTCTCTTTATCTTTGTCAGTAGATTGGCTGTCCAGGTCAGTGTTGAGGTTTTTCTCTGTGTAAACTCCTTCTCTAGACAGGTACCTCACAGAGAGTTCTGACTAGCAGTCTACAGCTGTTACTCTGGTGGCAGCTCTCCTCCCAACTGTTCGATTTTCCCCGGTCTTACATCCCAAAGCATCGGATTGTGTCATTGGCTTTTAAGATTGTCAATGTACTGAATTCAAACTTGAATGAAACTTGGTATTTTTTGGGATATAATTTAAACTGATTGGCTGAGTTCAAACCTGTTTTTCGTTTCCAGGCAACTAGCTACCCCAGTAGCTGGAGTACATGTTACATTGTGTCTTATTGAGAACACTTGGTGCTGTCACTACTAGCTTTTACTCTCTTAAAGGTATAGTACACTCACATCTTCATAACACCTCCCCTTGAAGAAGAAAAATGTACCATCATAATGAAAAGGTGGCTTCATTTTTTCTCTCCTTTTTAAACACATTACCCTAACATAGATAACTTTAATATCAGTTCACCTTAACTTCTTCCCATGTACCTGTATATATATAAAACATTAAATAAAGATAAATCTCATCTAAACTCTTATCAGTTCAATCTGCGATAACATGTCTGCGATTACATTCTTCCTACTCATAACATGTACAATTTTTAAATTAAAAGTCTGAAACATAAGACTCCAATGAAATGGTCGCATATTATTGTCTTTAAAGCATACTAAGAATGCAAGTGGATTGTGGTCAGTGCACGCAACCGTCTCCGACACATTGTTCGTGACATACACATTAAAATGTAAGGCCAGTACCAAACTCAATAGTTTGTTTTCAATCGTGGAGTGATCCACAAATTTCCTTTGGTGGATGTTGATCTTATTTGAACAGTAACCAAATAGCAGATCAATCTCTCCCTCATCTTCCTGTAGGAGTACAGCACCAGCTCCAATGTTACTAGCATTGATGGCAACTTTAAAAGGTTTTGAAACGTTTGGTGTAGCTAAAACTGGGTTGGTGATTAATATTGGTTTCAAAGAGTCGAATACCTCCTGGCATGGTTCTGTCCACCGAAACTTTGTGTTCTTCTTCAGCAAATCAGTTAACGGTATCACTACACTGCTGAAGTTTGGAACAAAGTTCCAATAGAAACCATTGAGTCCCAAGAATCGAAGCACCTCTTTGATCTTCAAAGTTGGTCATGGAAAGTCATTGATGGCCTTCATCTTTGTGTTTCATGAGGTCAACCTTCCATGACTAATATTATGTCCCAAGAACATCACCTCTGCTTTCACAAATTCTGTTTTATTTAAGTTTATCACCAGTTTTGCTTCCTGTAGTCATTCAAAGAGCTCTGCCAACTGTACCATGTGATCTTTCCAGGAGTTACTAAAGATCACGATATCGTCCAAATAGATTGCACAGTTTGTTAACCCAGCCACAACTCTGTTCATGAGTCTCTGAAATATGGCTGGTGCATTCTTCATTCCAAAGGACATCACTTTTAACTGATTTTCAATAGGTTAAATTATTCTAAATTCGGTTCTCTTTTGTTTGCCTTTCATTCAGTAGTCTGTAAGTAAATTGTTTTGTTTAAAAATGAGTGGCTAGGCCAGTTGCATCACTCTTGGAATATCCATTATACATCTGCTTAAAACTAGAAAGGTTACGGACTGGGCTATCTTCTTGAAATGTTTTGAGGGGGTCTGGCCTGGTCCATAACACGATATTGATCCTTTGCCAATGTTGTTTGCTCCTTTGTTCCCTGATAGAATCAATTCCTTACTTGCTGCAGTTTCACAGGCACCAAGCTGTCTCTGGCAGCACCTTGCCTGAGTGATTTTTCACATGTAGATCGTGATGGAAATGTGGGAGCACTTTACCTTTAAGAGAGTAAAAACTAACAGTGACAGCACCAAGTGTTCTCAATAAGACATAATATAACTGGGTAGGTGTATGCCCATTTGAGGTTACAAACACAGGCATTTCTTTTGCCAACTCTGATAAAGATACCTGCTCGTAACCATACATTAAGTCCAACTTGGGTGATGTAACTGGCTTGTCTGAATTTCTCAATAAAATCCTCTAATCTAGGAATTGGATATGAATCTGATTGTGTAACAGTGTTGTTCTTCCAATAATCCATGCAGAATCATTGAGTCCCATCTGGTTTGGAAACTAAGATGATTGGCGTACTCCACTCGCTCTGGCTTGGTTCAATGATGTTCTTGTCAAGCATGGCTTCCACCTCCATCTGGACCTGTCTGGCTTTGAAGGGATCTCTTATCGCTGGTAACAGTACTAACATGTTATCCCCTCGAGAAAACATTCGAGTCTCAGAGCATTAATTTGCCAGCTGCTTCATTCAACAGAGGAGCCTCAATTATCCAAATATCAATTATCTGAATATCAGATTATCCGAAAAAGATCTCCGCCAGGGGCGGATGGGGACATGGGGAGGCTGGGTTGGACTGGAGTCAGGGAGTGCAGAGGGCTTGGACAGTGGGTGAGGGCAAATGGGGTTGGGTGCAGATGGGGGAGCGGTGTTGGATGGGGTTGGGAGTGGGCAGGGGCGGGGTTTAACAGTGTTGCAGGGTTGGGCCTGGACATCATTGCGGGGCATCCGGGTTAGATGTGGTTAGGGGCAGGCGGGTGTCAGAGTTGGATGAGGTTGGGGGGGCAGGCGAGGGGCAGGTGGGAGGGGTGGTTGAGGACTCACACACAGTATGCTTCTGCCTCGTCTCCTGAACGGGGAACGGACTTAACAGAAAACTCTGAGCCCCAGAGGAAAGGCATTGAATCAATTTACCAAATAATCAATTATCCAAACAAAATAGTGCCCACCCATCTCATTTGGATAATTGAGGTTCCTCTGCAAAATGGGCCCTCTTTAGGTGCTATTTAGATAACTCACCAACTCAATTTAGTCTCTCCTTCATACATATTCTAAGCGTAAGATCTCTGACTTTGGTCCTGTCAATTTTTCTTTAATTAATTTCAAAAGGCCTCTCTGTTCATGACTGAATATTAACTGAAAGGGAGTAAACTGAGTAGATTCATTTGGGGCATCTCTAATGGCAAACAATATGAATAGGATATCTTTATCCCAATCATTCAGATAATCCTGACAGTCTGCTCTCAACATGGTTGTCAAGGTCTGATGATACCTTTCTAAAGTCCCTGGGATTCAGGATGATACGCACTGGATTTAAACTGCTATATACCTAAGCTATCCATAACCTCTTTAAACAGCCTAGCAGTAAAATCTGATCCTTGGTCTGACTGAATCTCTATGGGTAGCCCATACTGTGTGAAGGAAACTACAAACTCCTCTGCTACCCTTTTTGCTTTGATACTCCATCATGAAATTTCCTCCAGAAATCTGGTAGACACATCCATTATGGTTAACAAATACTGGTTCCTACTTTTAGTTCTCGGGAGGGGACCTACACACTTAATTATAACCCGCATGAAAGATTCTTCAAATATAGGAATTGGCGACAAAGGTGCTGGTTTTATTACCGCCTGTGGTTACCCACCATTTGGCATGTATGACATATATGGTAAAAGTTAACCACATCATTGTGCATTTCAGACCAATAAAAATGTTTTTGTACCTTTGCCTGAGTCTTTCGTATTCCTAGGTGACCTTCTACAGCTACTTCATGTGCTACCCGTAATACCTCATGTCTGTATGCTACCGGTGACACAATCTGGTGCACTTCAGCCTACATCTTCTCTGCACTAACCTGCCGTGATCTTCATTTCTGCCTCAGGATTCTATCTTTCAGATAATAACCCTCCGGAATATTCTCTGCCTCCTTATCGGAGTACACATTCACATATAGATCTTTTATCTTCATGTCTTGCTGTTGCAAGTCCCTTAGCCTTTCAGGAGTAAACACTTCCGTCTGACCCTCTGCCTGTTCAGGTTTTTCCTGCACCATTACTTCAAACAGAGTATCTGCTAACTAAACCTCAACTCCTTCATCTTTCTCTTTACTTTTCACTTCATGCTGTGACTTATGGGATCTGGTTACCACACAGTCTGGGAAAATACGTCAGTTTTAACTCCTCTGTTTCTTGGTCTTCCTTGGGCTTCTCCACAACAAGGGGTGTCACTCCCATCTCGAATCCTGCCAAATTATCTCCAACAACAAATTTAATTCCTGGAACTGACACTCTGTCAATCACTCCCACTAGAACCTCCCCAGTTGAGTTGGCACTCCAACTTGATCTTACATAAGGGAATACAAAATTTCTGTCCATCTAGCCCACATATTACCACACTCTCAGGTAATAGATCAGATAGACTGCATATTCACTCCTCTCTTATTATCAGTGACAGGTTAGATCCTGTACCTTTCAAAATTATAACTTCCCATCCTTCTCGCCGTGTTCTTTCTGAATAAACTTTACTACAGAAGCAAATTCTTTGTAGAGATCAGGTACTAACTCCATACCCAGCCCTTGCTTAGGCTGTGCACTCCCCTGCAGCTCCTCGGCTCTTCTTGTGGTCTCCTTTATACCTTCACTAATGCCACTGGCAAAGCTTCTTTACCACATCTTTTTCCACAGTGCCTTTCTTTAACGACCAGCACTGTGACTTTATGTGTCCCACTTGACCACAGTGTAAACACCTGAGGCCTTTCACCTCCTTCCTACACTCGTGGGCTTCTTTTTCATCCTGTGGTAAATTCTTACCAGTGCTTTCTATTCTTGGTTTAGGATCTCCCTTTCTCCCAACTTCTATCCCTCACAGGACATAATTCTGGCCGGAAGCACCAACATATGCTCATCTAATTCTACTGCCCTTCTTACTTCCTGAACTTTCTGTTCCTCCACATGAATTCTTACCATCTCTGGAAGTAAGTTTTTAAACTCCCCCAGCATAATAATCTCTCTTAGAGCCTCAAATATCTTACGTATTTTCAAAGCACACACCCATCGATCAAAATGACTCTGTTTAATTCTTTCAAACTCAACATAAGTCTGACCTGGTTCCTTCTTTGGTTTCTGAACTGCTGTCTATATGCTTATGGTACCAATTCATAAGCACTTAAAATAGCCTGTTTAACCTCTTCATAATCTCTTGAGACCTCATCTGACAGTGTGGCAAATACCTCACTAGCTCTGCATACCACTTTAGTCTGTACTAGCATTACCCATAAATCCTTGGACCACTCCATCCGTCTAGCTAGTTTTTCAACTGAAATAAAAGAAGGATTCAACATCTTTCTCATCAAAATGTGGCAGAGATTTGACATAATAATATATATCACTACTTTTTCTTTTAATTTCCATCCTGTTAATTTGACTCTGCTGACTAATTGCAACTTCTCAAGTTCAAATTCTCTCTTTCTCTTCCCTCTTTATTTCTCTCTCTCTATTCTCTGTCTCTTTGCTCACTAAAGAACTTTCTCTCTCTCTCACCTTTCTATCTTTGTTTATCTTCTAACTAAATTTTCCTCATTTGTAATTTAAGTTTTTCTACCTCTACTGCACTTGTCTGTTTCTCTCCCACACCTAAGTGTTTGAGTAACTCCCTTACAATTTTAGCTTTACTTTTGTCCTTGGTTAAACCCAAATCTAACTTCTTTGCTAATTCTAAAAATATGACCTTTTTCTTTCCTTTTAAACTTTCTTGGCAAATTTGAGTATCATCTTCAAATCCTAGAAACTCTTTAGCAATTTTAAGAGCCATTTCTCTCACTTTTAATTTAATCAACCACAAATCACTGAAATTAAACAAATTGTCTCACTTACATTTTATATAAAAGATCTAGGATACTAACCTGCAAGTCCTTAAATCTGCTAGGAATTTTCGTACCCCCAAATCTATGCAAACTAGTTCAAACCCTGGATGAGCACCTAAACCTGTTAAGACATGGAGTTAAACCCTCCTGCTTAATTTCAATCAGCAACACAGAAAAGATTTATCCCATGCAGTAATCTGTGAAACTTTGAGAGGCCAAGAGATATCTAAAGTAAAAATTAAAAACTTTACTTCCTAAATTATAACAGAGAATAATTAACTCAAAATTATTTACACCTCCTTTCTCTAAACTATCTTTATCTTCCCTTCTTTAATACTAAGTTAAAAATCACAGAACACCAGGTTATAATCAAACAGGTTTATTTGGAAGTGCTAGCTTTCGGAGCGCTGCTTCCAAATAAACCTGTTGGACCATACCCTGGTGTTGTGTGATTTTTAACTTTGTACACCCCATTCCAACACCAGCATCTCCAAATCATGACTACAAAGCTAGTCTGATAAAACTCCCAATTAAGATTTACAGGAAAATTCAGATTTTAAAACCAGCCAGCAGCTGAATCTTCTCTTTATCTTTGACAGTAGATTGGCTCTCCAGGTCAGTGTTGAGGTTTTTCTCTGTGCAAACTCTTTCTCTTTCAGAGAGTTCTGACTAGCAGTCTATAGCTGTTGGTCTGGTGGCAGTTTTTCTCCCAACCATTCAATTTTCCAGTCTTATACCCCAAAGCATTGGATTATGTCATTGGCTTTTAAGATTATCAATATACTCAGTTCAATCTTGATTGGAATTTGCTATTTTTTCAGGGTAAATCTAAACTGATTGACCAAATTCAAATCTGTTTTGTAATTTCCAGGCAACTAGCAACCCCAGTAGTTGGAGCACATGTTACATTGTGTCTTATTGAAAACACTTGGTGCTGTCACTGCTAGCTTTTACTCTCTTGAAGGTACAGTACACCCACATCTTCATATTTTATCAGTCATTTTCATCAATCGAGTTCATTATATCCAAGTTGAAACACGTCCTCTTCAATACTGAAACATAACACTGCCATGAAGGCTCGGGATCAGGTGGGATTGCCAGTTATGGTGGGATTTTTTTTTCAAGGTTCATCTATAATCTTTCAACTTCAACCATCCCACTCATTCAGCAATTTTTTTCAATCTCCAGTATTTGTACAACTGAAATAAGTTCAAAGAAAATTAATACAGAACATTTATTTCCATGCATTATGATTTTGCCCCCACTGAAATGACTCCACTGAGGCTGGTATCCCATCATCAAGTCACCCTCATGAGGGAGCCAAATCAGTGTCCTTGACGCTGATCCAGCTCCCTCATGAGCCAGCTCTCAGAGTGAACAGGATGTCTGACAATCCTGTTCTTACCTATCAGTCAGATTAACCTGCCCAATCGGGAACTCATACTCTATAAGGTCCACCTGACCTTCCTCATTACACTACTACACCAAGCACCTAAACCACTGGTTGCTCCGAGCAGCGTCTGGCTGATGCATATTGATTCCTGAAGATGCCAAGACAATACTGGTTTGTTTTCACAGTTCAACTCAATTTTGCCTTCACACAGTATCCAAATACCAATCCCTTTCAACACAGATCATTGGATAATAATCAAAAGTGTGAACATTGTGTAACTTAGTTTCTTAATTTTGGTTTAGGTCTGCTAAGTGAAATGACGGGTTTCACAAGGCAATAAATATAAAATTTCCAGACCAACATGGCTGAGATCACTTAACTGCCCAAACTGTAGTGTACCATTTGTCTGATCAGCATCTGTCCAGTTTGTCCTGATTAGAATTTATCCTTGAAGCTATTTATGCAGAAGAAACATCACAAGTAGTAATATTTTTAAGAAGAAAGAATTTGTGAAAAGGCTTGTGGGTAAAGTCTGTTGTCAGTAACCGACACATTACATTTGGGACAGTGCAATTTGACTCACTAGGAGCAATGCCACGGGAGAATTCTTGCATAAAAATCAGAGACTTTTTTATAGACTAGTTTCTTTGTTATTTTTAGTTTTGCATGTAATTGCGGATAGATTTAACAGGGGAGTCAGAGCACTGACATTGATCAATTGAAAAGTCAATCTTCAGATCTAACATGTCAGTTTCTTTCATTTTATTCTTTTTTAAAATCACAGCTGTTAAAAAAATGCTGAAATTGATGCTTTCACTTTTTCAGTTTTGTAATTATCTATTTCTCCCTCTGCCATTGCTGATTCACTGTTGCTATAATCTGCTGCTTTGTCTGCGTCCTCACTTTGTCCTTCAATATGCTCGATCTTCACAATCTGTAAGGCCTCAGGCCAGTTCAGTAGCATAGATCTGTGAACATTGCTGACGCCTGTTGTTATGTAACACCAGCTGCTCTTGCTCCGAGCATTATGACAAGTTGGTTACAAGTACAGCACGTCTCAAGTTTTCCTTTGAATTTAACCAGATTTCAGAAAGTGTAGACTTAAATGATTTCTGATTTGCCTTGTGACAAAACAAGTAAGGAAGTTGATTTGAACCTGAATCATAACAAAAACTGGTGTTTGTGTGCAGGAAGTCATAAAGATCTGAAAGAAATATAGCTGATATTTTAAGTGTAACTTAGCAGCAATCAATTCTAAATGATGTGTTTTCTAACATTTCTGATGTTATTTCATATTTCACCTTGGTAGATAAAAGCAGGATGTTAACACAAGCTTCAAAGAAAACTATGTAAATCTATATAAAAGAATCATATCATGTTCCAATGCTTGGAACTCCAGCCAGCTAAGTAAAAAGCCTTTTTTTAAACATATAATTGATATCCATTGTTACTTTACAGAATTAGACAAATAAATTTAACATAAACTGAAAAATAGTAAAAAGAAGCATGTACCGAAGAATACAGGATGCGATGTATGGTAGGATTTTTAAAAATTCATTCACAGGATGAGGGGCTCACTAACTAGGCTAGCATTTATAGCCCACCCTAATTATTCAGAGGGCAATTAAGCATCAACCACATTGCTGTGGGTCTGGAGTCACTGTAAGCCAGACCAGGTAAGGATGACAGATTTTCTTCCCTAAAGGACATTAGTGAACCAGATGAGTTTTCCCTGACTATTGATAATGGATTCATGGTCATCGTTAGATTCTTAATTCCAGGTTTTTAAATTGAATTCAAATTCCATCATCTGCCATGGCAGGATTCAAACTCTCTGGATTAATAGTCCAGCAATAATACCACTAGGCTATTGCCTCCCTCAATAAAGCAAAAAAGGAATATATATCATATAAAGCTATAGCTCCCAGCATTATAACAGGGTTGTTATGAGTACAGCAGGTCTCCAGTTTTACTTTTGAATTTAACTAGTTTTAATTATATTTAAGTTTAGAGTTTGAATTTTCAATTCGTGACATATGTATCTGCGGGGTTTAATGATAACCTTGTAAGTATTTCTGTAGCCATGGTGATTTCTTCAAAAACAACTTTCAAAACTAATGATATTGTTGTGTTAAATAGGAGAGTCCATATCTGGGAAAGATAGGCAATTATGCATCAGGGTCTCTGTTAGAAATTTCAGGCATTTTTTCTAAATTAGGGAAAAAATAATTCAGTATTAGTTCCAGATCAGAAGTTTTTGAACACTGTAGAGGTGTATTTGAAGTTGGAAAAATTAAATTCAGGTGTATGAAAGCACTACAAAAAAGCAGTCATATTTTCTAGGCTGGGAGTTGATGTCAAAATTAAATTATTCTTATCAAAATGTTGCGGTGAATACTGTACAAAGGGTGCTTTTGGGCACTGTACGTTGATATTTTGGAGATGTACAAAGGAGTCTTTTTGGATTATACTTTACCATGTGTTTTGAAATCTCTAAGCATGTTATGTGTAAATAGTTTGGATTTATCCTATTATATCTTCATCTGCAGAACGGCATGCTTATGTTTCAGTTAGAGACCACCTGTTAAAACCAAAACAAATTGAAGCAAGATTTATAAAACCAGATTTCAGTGTGGGACCTAACTTGTTCCATAATAACAGCAGCTGAGATTATGACAAGGAGTCCAAATCCTGAGTCCAAATTGCTGAAAACACAAAACAGTGATGGACAAAGAAAGATGAAACAAATCTTGCACTGCACATCCCACAAGCTCATTGGATCTTGTGATATGCTCAAAGGTCTCTGCAAAATCATCATGTTTAGTCACATGAAGAGCTATGGCTGTAACAAAGGACTTAAGTAGACTTCATCTTGAATCAAGGAATAGCCAACATTGAAGAAGAATAAGAAAAAAAGGAGTAGGACTAGCTAATAGAAGAAAGCTCCAAAAGATTCCCTTTTCCTTTCAAGCTGTTTGAAGAAAAATAAACTGTTCAGTTCCTGCAATTCAAGAGACATGAGTACCAAAATGGTGAACTGTAAACATTGAAAATGTTCCAATATCAATTTTTTTCAGAAAATACAATTCAAACAATGATTTAAAAATGATTAGTGCATTGTTTTGGGGAACTTTCAGGTCAACTAGAGAAATATGAACAAAGCATTCCACTGTCTAGAGAAGGGGCTGAAAACATTGATTTTCTTATATTCTACCTTCCCTCATCTCACTTTTTTTCCTGATTTAAAAGCTGCAGATTATGAAAGCAAAAATGTGTTTCTTTCCCTTGCTTCTTGTGTTGTAGACTATGTGTGAGATATTGGAGAGAAGATTGTGCTACTTAATGCTGGAGTGTAAAAGGTCATTGATCTCTTTCCTACAGTCCCACATATTCCTTCAGGTGGCTAAGATTACATTGACCTATATGAAAACCTTGGACCAGTTGGACATGTTGTCTTCTGCTGGTCCTGAGTGAAGAGCTTGCCCCAACTTGCACCACCCCATCCAGCAAGATCTCTAGGATTCTGTGCACAAAAAAGGGCATCAAATTTCGCCCTTGCCTGCCATGTCTGGGATAAATGTCAGGAACTGTACAGGGCAACTCTGGACTGACAGAACTTGCCTAGGTGCACTTAAAAATGGTATCTGTGCCAGGGATGCCTATTAATTTCAGAATAGCCTCCTGTGGCAACTTGTTCCAGGAAAGGCACAAGGTAAGATGGAGCTAAAACAAGTAAGATGAGATAGGGCAGAGTAGGTAAGATAAAGAAAGAAAACCTGTTCAGCCTTGCAGTTAAAAAATCCTCCGAAAAACTCTTGTGCGACTAACACTCAGCATCTAAATTGTGGTGAAGTTCTTCTTCATTTCTGCCCATCATTGTAACAATGGACTCCTTTCAATTGATTTAAAATCTTATCCATGACAGGTTGGAATGATGCAAGTGCAGTCTCTTGTATTTGAATAGTCTTTTATGTTTTATAATCATCAAGTATTTCTGTGACTCAGGTTCTACATTCATCGGAAGACAGGCTTGACTAAGGTCAATTTTACTGAAAAGCTGACCTTCAACTCATCTAGTAAAAAGGTAATTGATTTAAAAGCAAAGGATTCTGCTCAGCACACAGTACAGGATTAATAGTGACCATAAAATCACCACAGATGCATACCGATCAATTTTTCATCGTCACTGGTTTCATGGGTGTGGCCCAAACACTCACTTATAGATTCAAGGACCCCCATGTTGACCAGTGTCTCTAGTTCTGCCTTGATGTTTGGTCTGATTGCATGAGGCACTGATCTAGCCTCGCATGAGGCACTGATCTAGTGATTTTGCTTGATTCCTATCCTTGATTTTCAAATTGGTGAGATCTTTTCCAAACTTCTCAGAACACTATTGAAAATAAAGCATATTTCTTTAGAATTTATGACACATCAATCTTAGAATCTGACAAGCCACTTACTTCAGCTCAGTTGAGCTTAATTTTCCCCAATCATGTTCTTCCCACAAAAGCTGGAAGATTTCCTTTGACAATGTTAAAGGACAAAACTTCAGACTGACCATATAACTGTACATTCACATTAATACAACCCCTTAAAGACTTCAGTTTTGTATGTACTTAGTATACTTTTTGAGGGTTGCAGCACAAGGCGACTCAACTGCTTTTAATTCATACTTTCAAGTATCATTGAAACCACCACTCCAGTGCCCACTTGCATTCTTACCAATTTGCCATTCAGTAATGGAATGACTCAGCAACAGCTGGCATCTTTAATAACAGCTCCTCTTCGGACTGAGAGTCTGCGCTTTTCTCATGCCCTTTATGTATAATGCAGATTTTCATCTGTTTCTGTACTTCTGATGTATGTTGTTTGTGTTTCTTCTACAAACACACCTATTTAATCTGCCCTTTTTTGCTTCAGTTTCTGCATACAGCTTCTTTTATAAACAATTTGCTGCTGTATGATCTGTTTATCCACAGCAATAGCATTTTTGTGCCTTTTAGCCACCATTTTGTCGATTGTCATACTCGAGCTTAAATGTTGAGCTTTTGTGGGCTGCAAGTTCCATTGAAACAACTATTTCCAGTGCTTTCTTTAGTTCCAGGATTCTTTCCATCAGTAACCTCTTCTGGGTTTCTTCACATCTTAAATCATACACCACTCTGTCTCTGACAGTATTTTTTAAGCTGTCCGAATTTGCAAATTCTGCTAACTTCTTGAAAATTGCTACAAACTGGGAGATACACAGGTTTCATTTGTGGAATCTGAACCTTTCAATACCAATCGTTTTGGTGAAAAATTATTCTTGTGATTCCTACTATTTCTTCATAAGTTTTGAACCTGGCTTCTCTGGTCTTAACAGACTCCACAGGGGGTTAAAAGCTTTCCCCCCTCCCCCCGCCCCCAAATTATTCAGGTACACAGGTACAACAATATCTGCTTCAATTGTATTAGCTTGGAGAAAATAACAAAATCTCCGTGTCAGAGTTCCAGCTCTCTGCATTTCCATTATACCTTGCTGAGGCGCCAAGATTTCCTGTCATTTTAAATTTTTTTTATATATAATGGAAAAGGCCTGCACAGCATGATGTACTATAAAAATTTTAGCACTACTTTGATTCCTCCCATTTAAAATAAGGTATTCCTGAGGCACCCTGTTTCTTTCCAAGATTACAACACTAGCTCAAAGCATTTCTCCCTATGTAGGTACTCATTACTCAATGTTCCTACATGGTGTAGTTTATAGCAAGCTTCTTTTACACTGTTCACCTCTTCCATGGGGTGAATTATTTTTTATTTTCTTTACTGATTGTTCCTGCTTTGGTGCAACGATAGAGTCTTTTGATTTCTTTTCTTCCTTTTTATGGAATATGTCTCTGATATCTGTAGTGAGGACCACAGTTTTTGTTTGATGAATCAGTGCACTACCCTATTGGATTTTTAAGCAGATTTTTTCTTGCACTATGTTTCAAGAAGTATAGGAGGCCAAAGTTTTTAACAGATGCAGAAGCTTTCTTATACAAGGTGTTCACTCTACGAGGCTGCAAAATTAAAGCGAGCTGTTTTCCTCCAAAATAGTTAATGACATCACCATGCTGTTACATGATTGGACTCTTAAACTGACAGTGCAACATACTTATATAAATACACAACAGAACCTCTAATCTGTCTCTTCCAAGTTCCTTCTTTACTCTCACCAAATGCTCATTACATCATCATAGTGGGTGGTGTTTACTGCACAAAATCAAATATAATGCTTTCAGACAATTTCAGACTTGTACAAATCAGCCCAAGTCATTTTCCCTTCATACCATTATTGTTATACATATATTTATATGTTTACATTAACCACAACTCTATCTCTCTTCATGTCTTTGATTTTATAAAGTCAGAGGCTCTGAAGATGTCACTATTCTTCACAATCATGTTCTCTTTGAACTTGGAAGAATGGTAATTTGTTGGGTGGAAGATAGTTGACTTCGACTGACTTCCGAACAGTCTGAAATCTGTAGCTCTCTCTTGAACTGGAAGATCTTTCATCTCTTGTATTTCTTTGGTAGATCATTTCGCTATTGGATGTATATTCTTTATTGTTGTCAGCGTGGTCCCTGCATCAGTAGTTGTGTTTTTGCTGTGTCTTGGATCCTTATGCATTGTTTGGTTCTTCTTAGTGGTTCATCACACCTTAAACTTTTGTCGGTGGAATTTGATTCTCATTCCACCTGTAGATGACTTATTACGTCAATGTTAAAAATATTGTAATTTCAGTAGCCACGTACCATGTTCCTGCAGCACCCTTCTCATCTGATGTTTGCCTGAATGTCCCACTTGTTATAGCTAGAAGCACATGATACTGCCAGGGCATCCAGGGACTCCTGGTGCTGGCACATCTTTAAAAGGGCATTGTGCACCTGATTAAACACTAAATTTTGTGGACACTGACCTGGACCTGATGAATAGGATAGTGCATACAAGGGGCTGTCTTCTTCCTCCTGCTGGAACTGCAGAGGAGACCATGACACCAAAACTGCCATTCTGATCCAAGTTAACACCTGGGCCTCGGCAGTCTTAACCACTGGGATGGATGGCCAGCAGTGCAGTAGGAAGATCAACTCTGGTAGGGTGTCACTATTTTGACTCTACCTCCTTACACTCATTCTGCATCTGCCCCTGCATGCATCTCCCATCAAGGCTCATGTATTTCTCTTACTGTTGCATACATCTTCCCTTATTCACTCAGCCAACAAATTTTCTTGGATCATAAGGCCACTGTGCTTCCTATTCATTCATTAGGGACACTTCACCACCTTTCTTTCTCTTGCACCAGCACCAACAGTCACTTTCACTCCATCCCATTGTCTCAATCCAGGAGAAAATGACTGACAAGAAAGTGGAGTACTCAATATTCGGCTTAACAAGGACAGGATCCTGTCTGACTGACTGTGCCCAATTATTTCTACTGACATCACATGAAACTTTGACTGACTGTATGGGAACCCATAACTCTTGGTCATTTTGGAGGAAAACAGCTCACTTTAATTTTGCGGCCTCATAGAGTGAGCTCCTTGTATAAGAAAGCTTCTGTAGCTGTTAAACACTTTGGCCTCCTATTCTTCTTGAAACATAGTGCAAGAAGAAATCTGCTTAAAGATCCATTAGGGTAGTCCACTGATTCATCAAACAAAAATTGTGGTCCTCACCACAGATACCAGAGATACATTCCATAAGATTGGACCAAGACTGGATTTACTGAGACTTACTTCCCTTCATTTTTGAGTCACAACCAATAGTTGATGCACAGAAGTGTGCTTTGAAGCCTCATGTTGTCGACATGACACTGAGATAAGACAATACCATAGAAGTAAACTGCCAACCTTTTGACTGATGAATGATGATCTCCATTAATAAGCATGTCTCCACTAAATAAAGAGAATCTCATCTTAACGTCCGGTACTGTGCTTAGTTGGAAAATGCAACATTTTGGTCTTGATGTTGAGAAGGGCCTCACTAGAGAAGGATTTAAAACTTAACTAGGTCTTTCTGGAGCCTTGACACTAAATCAGTCTGTGTCATGGTGCATCTGGAATGTTATTGGAAATTTGTTTATATTGTGGGGATTTACAACAGAAGAGAGGAAACATGAACTTGATTTGGAATTAAGAATAATAAAGGGTTCTTTTATTTCAGAAAAAAACAGAGATTTAAAAGATTTTGGGAATTTTGAAGGGGACCTCCCTGAAGTCAGATGCAAGCATTTGGTAAAAAGGAGATTACTCAGAACAGTTATGGAAATAAGTTACCTCAGTGAAAGAGTATAGTTTACTTCCAGACCAGGTATGTTTGATTGGAACACTGAAAATTATTTTAAAAATTGAGAACATTTGAAGTCCTAGTTGTGTGAGTATTCAAGGAAAAGTCTTCACAGCTCACAGCTTGGTAAAACCTAGAAGAGGTTACTTGAAACTGAGTACCATTAGGCTCAGGTGTGTGTACTGTACAAGAAGTGCTGCTTGGAACTGTACAAGAGATGTAAAAGAGATCTGTAAAGAAGCATTTTGGGATTAAAGGGATTATATCTTTACTATGTGTTTAAAATCTGTAGATCTGCATTAGAATAAACTAATCCAACTCTAGAAATTCTATTCTGCAACATATCATACTGCATTTCACTGCCCAGCAATGGTGTTGCCTTTTACCTAATTTCTATTCCCTCACAACATGTAGTCAGAAGTCATTCGCAAAACCTGAAGTCACAACTATTCCCAGAAACCTGAAAACTTCATTCTTTTTTCTAATCGCAAATGCCTTAAAAAGCAAGGTGTAAGACCAGAATTAATGCAACAAACAGAGCATTCGACAAGCCATCTGTGCAGACAACAGCTTGTGCACACTTCCCCGCTGGTCCTGTGCACTGTAGATTTCATCACACTTCCCCCCACCCCCAATTTGGAAAAATGAAAACATTACCACAGTAAAGGCACAGGATAGGATAATGGGAGGTCTATGGCTCAAGAATGGTCAAAAGGTCTTGTAATTTATTTAATTTGATTAATCTGGTCAAGGACAACATTGATGGTTGGTGGCAGTTCACCTGAATTCTGAATACTGGCTGCTAATGAACTGGAATCTAAGGAGGAATTAGTTAAATGCACTTCTTATCCTCTGAATTTAATAGTTTTTTTCCTTTCAAGCATTAGGCTATCATTAGAGTTTTTGTTGGTCCTTGACTCAGATATTGTACTTTTTAAAATACATTCTGAAACATTCTTCAGGCTCCAACACTTGATCCCCATTTTCTTCTACATCTGCATGCTGATTAAATGTCTAAGTCTTTGAAAAGCATTTAAGACAACAAAACATCCAAACTGTTCCACACAATAATTGAATCTGTCTCATCTTGCCTAAATTCAGAAACATTTTCAACTGTAAGTACTTCATGAATTGACCATTTGATTTGCTTTTCCATCCTGGCATTTTTTTGTGTAAGCAGCTCATTTTTTGCTGGGTAAAGTCCTCTCTAGCAGCATTAAGAGCTTCATTGGCTTTATTGTTAGTAAGAATGTTTGACAATCCTTTTTATTTACTTCACATTTTCTAATAGCCTCTCCCTGTTTCTCTTTATTTCACTACGTACCACTCTTCCAAGTTCAGCTTGGGAACTGCTGTTGCTGCTTCCTTTTGACAATATAATTTTGCAGTCCAAAGCAAATATTTTCCCCTATACTCACAGCGTTTTCAATTCCTTTCAAGCATGTTTCTTCCATGTATTGCTATTTGCGTTGAGTACTATTGCTATCTGCTCTGCCACATGCTGTGATTTCTTTTCTGCAATTTTAGTCTTAAGGCCTCCCCAAAACCCATTTTGTTCCTCCTTAGCTTAATGCTGTAATATTGTTTTTAAACCAACTTGCCCAGTGTCTAATTCTTCTAATATGGTTTTTATAGGAACACTGGTCATAGCAGCAGATTTACAAAGTGAAATTGTTTACTTCAAGTTACCCATAACCATAGTTTCAGCAGACTCAGTGGGCTTTCCTGAAACCATAGGAGGCACCAAGACCTTATACTGGATCACTTTTAACAAATGAAATCACATTTTTAGTTAGACAAATTAGGAATGACGACAGTAATAACAAGATCAGTGACTAAACCATATTTTAAAAAGCCCTGCACAAAGGAATGGTTAAATATCCATTCATCCTCTGAACTAATACCTTTGCATTTAGCAAAATATTTGGAGATAAATTCAGTTTACCTGACAAAATTAGTGCCATCGATAAGACTATAAGACACAGGTGCAAAAATAAGGCCAATCAACCCATTGAGTCTGCTCTGCTATTCAATCATGGCTGATAAGTTTCTCAACCCCATTCTCCTGCTTTCTCCCCATAGCCCTTGATCCCCTTGATACTCAAGAACCTATTTATCTCATTTTCAAATATAGTCAATGATTAGCCTTCACAGCCTTCTATGGCAATGAATTCTATAGATTCACCACTCTCTAGCTAAAGAGGTTTATCTTTATCTCCTTTCTAAAAGGTCTTTCCTTTACTCTAAGGTTGTGCCCTGGGTCCTATTCTCTCCCATCAATGGAAACATCTTCCCAACATCTATGCTGTCCAGGCCATTCGGTATTCTAAATCATCTTTCTAAACTCCATCGAGTACAAACCCAGAGTCCTCAAACCTTCCTCATATGTTAAGCTTTTCATTCCTGGGACCACTCTCGTGAACCTCCTCTGAACATGCTCCAGGGCCAGGATATCTTTCCTGACATATGGGCCCAAAACTGCACACAATACTTCTAGAGTCTCAGAAGTATATCCCTACTTTTATATTCTTGTCCTTTCAAAATAAATGCCCATCATTGCATTTGCTTTCCTAACTACTGACTCAAACTGCAAGTTTACCTTGAGAAAATCCTGGACTAGAACTCCAAAATCTCTTTGCACTTCAGATTTCTGAACTTTCTCCCTATTTAGAAAATAGTCCATGCCTCTATTTTCCCCACCATGTGCATGGCTTCACATTTTTCCATGTTGTATTCCATCTGCCATTTCTTTGCCTACTCTCAAATCTGTTCAAATCTTTCTGCAATCACCCTGCCTCCTTAATTCTACCTGTCCCTCTACCTATCTTTGTATCATCTGAAAACTTAGCCAGAATGCCCTCAATTCCTTCATCTAGATTGTTAATGTATAAAGTGAAAAGCTGTGGTGCCAAAACTGATCCTTGTGGAACATCACTTGTCACCGGCTGCCATCTGAGAAGGACTCTTTTATCCTGACTCTCTGCTTTCTGCCAGATATCCAAGCTTCTATCCATGCTAGTACCTTGTCTCTGACACCATGGGCCCTTATCTGACTCAGTAGCCTCCTGTGCAGCACCTTGTTAAAGGCCTTCTTGAAGTCCAGGGAGATAACATCTAATGGCTCTCCTTGGTTAGATTACATTAGATTCCCTACAATATGGAAACAAGCCTTCAGCCCAACAAGTCCACACCAACCCTCTGAACAGTAACCCACCCAGACCAATCCCCCTACCCTATATTTATCCCTAACTAATGCACCTAACACTATGGGCAATATAGCATGGGCAATTCACCTGACCTGCACATCTTTGGATTGGGAGGAAACCCGAGCACCCAGAGGAAACCCACGTAGACACAGGGAGAATGTGCAAACTCCACACAGACAGTCGCCTGAGGCTGGAATCAAACCCGGGTCCCTGGTGCTGTAAGGCAGCAGGGCTAACCACTGAGCCACCGTGCCATCTAAATTGTTTGTTACATCCTTAAAGCATTCTAGCGGATTTGTCAGGCATGCCCTCCCCTTAATGAAACCATGCTGACTGCTTTATTTTACCATACACTTCCCAGTATTCAGAAATCTCATCCTTCACAATGGATTCCAGGATCTTGCCCATGACCGAGATTAGTAATCGGTCTGTAATTTTCCATCTTTTGCCTTACTCCCTTTTTACACAGGAGTGTCACGTTAACTATTTTCCAGTCCTCTGGAACCCTCCTTGATGCTAGTAATTCCAGAAAGATCACCACTAACGCCTCTGCTATCTCTTCAGCTATCTCCCTTAGAACTCTGGGGTAAAGTCCATCTAGTCCAGGTGATTTATCCACTTTCAGGCCAATATTGTCTAAATAACTTACCTTTCTAACAAAACAAACATGAGGTCATTTTACCTTCAAACATAAAACTTCTATCTTTTTCAGAATCCTGATTCTCTATATAAATATGTTCACTTGAAATCACAAGCTTTCGGAATGTTGCCCCTTCATCAAATGAAGTGAGAGAGAAGCACACAGACACAGAATTTATAGGCAGAGAGATCAGTGGGCAGAGCGATCAAAAGATCATATAGATGTTGTGAGTGGAGTGTCAACAGGCCGAATATTGGTCTCTACAGGTGATCAAGAGTGTTGAACGGGGTGAGTAAAGCCTTCAATAAGTCAACCACAACACCATACAACCCTGCCACGGCAACCTCTGCAAGACATGTCAGATCTTTGACATGGATACTACCACCACAAATGGGAACACCACCTACCACGTACATGGCATACTCATATGACTTGGCCAATGTTATCTATCTCCAATGTTGCAGGCAAGGATGTCGCAAGGCTATGGATATTGGCGAGACCTTGCAGACGCTATGACAACGGATGAATGACACCATGTAACAATCACCAGACAGAAATGTTCCCTCCTAGTTGGGGTACACTTCAGCTGTCAAGGACATTCAACCTTCAATCTTCAAGTAAGTATCTTCCAAGGCAGCATTCAAGATACACAACAATGCAGAACTGCTGAGCAGAAACTGATAGCCACGGTCTACACCCATGAAGATGGCCTCAACCATGATCTTGGGTTCATGTCGTGCTACACGTAACCCCAGCACACTTCTGTAACTGTAAAATTTTCCTTACTGTCCTGTTTTGACACCATCACCTTGATAAATTGTTATAATCTCTCTACAGTAATTAGTTTGTACAGTTTTGAATTATTACTTTGGTTAAACCCTTGGCATGTGATTCTTACACCTATTATGTGATTCCAGTCATTTGGTTTGTCTCCAGCACCACCTTATTTTTAATTTTTTGTAATTATTTCTCTGCCTCATTTAATCGGATTATAGGTCATCCCTTCTCCTGTTAGTCAGCTTTTGACATTTTACTCACACATAAAACCTCTATCTTTTCATTCATCCTGATTCACCATAAAGATAGGCTTATTTGAAGTCACAACCTTTCAAAGTGTTGCCCCTTCATCAGGTGAAGTGATAAAGAAGCACACAGGCACAGGATTTATAAGCAGAGAGATCAATGGGCAGAGAGCCGTCACTTCAAGGAAGAAATAACAATACATCTAGATAGAAATTGTCCCATTTGGCAGATGCAGCATGGGTTCATGA
The DNA here is from genome assembly GCF_020745735.1 of Hemiscyllium ocellatum. Lineage (NCBI taxonomy): Eukaryota > Metazoa > Chordata > Chondrichthyes > Orectolobiformes > Hemiscylliidae > Hemiscyllium > Hemiscyllium ocellatum. The sequence continues at coordinate 43,960,508 of NC_083431.1, forward strand.
AAAGCAGGTCATGCTTAACTAATTTACTGGAATTCTATGAATACATTACGAGCATGGTAGACAATGTGGACCCAGTAAATGTGGTGTATCTATATTTCTAAAAGGCATTTGACAAGGTACCACACAAAAGGCTACTACATAAGATAAAGATGCATGACGTTATGTGTAATGTATTAGCATGGATAGAGGACTGGTTAACTAACCAAGAAGCAAAGAGTGGAGTCAATGAGTGCTTTTCTAGCTGGCAATCAGTGAACAGCGGTGTGCTTCAGGAATCAGTGTTGGGACCACAATTATTCACAATTTACTTTGGAGTTGGGGACCACGGGTAGTGTGTCAAAGTTTGCGGATGACACTAAGATAAGTAGTAGAACAAAGTGTACAGATGATTGTGAAGCTTTGCAGAGGGATATAGTTTAAGTTACTAGGCAAAGGTCTGGCAGACGGAGTACAATGTTTATAAATATGAAGTCATCCATTTTGGTAGGATTAACAGTAAAAAGGACTATTATTTGAGTGGTAAAAATTATAGCTTGCATCTGTGCAGGGGCATCTGGGTGTCCTTGTGCATGATTCATGGAAGGTTGGTCTGCAGGTACAACAGGTAATTAAGAAGGCAAATGGAATGTTGCCCTTTATTGCTAAAAAGGGATTGAATTTAAAAGCAGAGAGGTTATGTTGCAGCTGTATATGGTGCTGGTGAGGCCACACTTGGAGTTCTGCTTGCAGTTTTGATCTCCTTACTTGAGAATAGATATATTGTTATTAGAGGGGGTGCAAAGGAGGTTTATTAGGTTGATTCCAGATTGAGAGGGTTGGCTTATGTGGGAAAAGATCTGCCACCCTCCCTACCCATAACACACCCACACAGAACACAGAAAAACAAACTTGACCAAACTATACCAGAAACATCCAGAATGCCTCAACAGGGGCCAAACAGGCTGACAAGTGAAACCAGACAGCACTTGCAGATAAGGGAAATACACTTCCCAAAACATACTAACAAAACCAGGTCAACACAGCTGTCCTGAAGCCCCAAGGGCAGTCTCATAAAACAGCAATACCAAAGCCACACAAGAATAGGTCAGACAGAAAGGCACCACCAAGGACATTGCTCCCAGGACGGGGTTTGGGGGTGGGTTGGGGCATGGGGTGGAACGGGGCAGGCGGGGTCTTGTTAATGGGAAGCAGACTTTTAAAAACTCCAAGCCCCAAAGGAAAGGCATTTAATCAATTAACTGAAAAATAGATTATCCGAATGAGATAGTGCTCGCCTATCTCGTTCAGATAATCGAGATTCCCCTACATATAAGACAAAAGTACAGAGGATGTTTCCACTGGCAGGTAAAACTAGGACAAGAGGGCATCACCTCAAAATTATGGGGAGCAGATTTAGGACAGAATTGCTCACCTAGAAGGTTGTGGAATTCCATATCCAGTAAAGTAGTTGAGGCTTCCTCATTGTATATTTTAAAGGTAAGATAGATAATTTTTTGAACAATAAAGGAATTAAGGGTTATGGTATGAGGGCAGATAAGTGGAGCTGAGGCCACGAAAATATCAGCCATGATCTTGTTGAATGGCGGAATGCGCTCGACGGGCCAAATGGCCTACTCGTGATCCTATTTCTTATATTCTTATGTCAGACATCCTTGATCACCTACACAGACCTTTTTTTTTGGCTTGTTGACACTCCACTCACACCATTTGTATGATTTTTTTGATTTCACTGTCCACGTTCTTGTTGTCTATAAATTCCATGCCTAAGTGCTTCTCCCTCACTTCACCTGACAAATGGGCACTTCAGATAAATCTGATGGTCTCTAATCTGGTGTTGTCTGACTTCTGACCTTGTCCACCCCATTCTATCACTATATAAATACACATGGGAGAAACTAACATTTTGTCACGAACTTTACCTGCTTAGGCAATCCTTACTGAACAGGCAACTGTATAAGTGTTATAGTCTTTGATTTTCCAACAGGTTCCTTTTTTGTGACGACAGCCCATCAACCCCTTTGAACAAAGTATGACCAGCAGACATTTCAGCTCCTTGAACCTGCTCTGCTGTAAATGGGAATGTAGAATACAAAACACAAACAAATCAAGCATGATCTTATTGAATGGTGGAGCAGACTTACGAGGTTGAATGGTCTATTTGTGCTCTAATTTCATATGTATTTTCATATGTATTTGTTGCACCAAAATAGATCTCAGATTGCTGTGTGGTTTCTTTTTGGAGGAATGAGAAGCTTACGAGTCATCTAATTATTTTCTGAGGCCTGCAAGAGTGGTGAACAACTCCAAAGTGAATACTACATTCTACCTGTCAGATATTTGCCCACTCACTTAACCTATCTACAATCATGTGTAACTTCCTTATGTCTTCTTTACAATATGCTTTCCTGCTTAGCTTGATGTTGTTTGTAAATTTAGCTCCCATGCCTTAGCTCCCTTCATCTAAGTCATTGATGTAAATTTGGAAGCAGATTGTCTTTCAGTCTATGTTTTCTTCCTCTCCCCTTCCAGTATGCAGATAGGTTTTTGATAGAAATTGTGAGAGCTAGGATCCTGGCTATGTTGTAGGTCCTACTCTACAACACCAGAGAAAGCCAGTTAATTTGTACATATCCCCATTTCTGGTTCCTTACAAATTTACAAAGAAGAACCTTTACAAAGACATAGATTTTAAAAACTGCAGTTTTGCAGATATTTCTATCATGGATGGATGCATGAATAAATATTACTCTGACTACATTTTATGCATTTCCAATCTTATTCTCATGCATTCTTTCCCAAATCCTTCTCTCTGCCTCTTCTCCTCTTTGTCCTTTAAAAACGGTTTCAAACCTATTTCTCTCAACAATCCCTTCTCCTAAACCAATATAAAACAAAGAACTATAGATGTTGGAAATCAAAACAGAAAATCCTGGAGAAAATCAGTAGGTCTGGCAGTACCTGTGGAATCCAGTGACTCTTCTTCAGTGACCTCGCCTTGTCTCTCCCTTCCAGGTTTGCTGTTCACTGCTATGTTCACTTATCTGGAAGACACATTTTTAATAAGTTTAAAAGGTGTGATATAACTAGAAATAATTATTCAAATAGTCACCTTTACATAAGAAATATCTTCTGCTCAGGATATTGTGCAATACTCTTCCCCAACCCTCAGGTTTGACACTCAAAAAGGGTTTCATTGAATTTGAATTAAAGGGATGGTTACAAATGGATAGCTGCAAGGCATTGTTAATAAATATGACATACAGTGCATATCCAGCAACAGAGCAAACTTGACAGGAACTTATTTGTCACCATACCTAACAAATGATAAAAGTCATCTTTCTGACTTGTAATTTTGTAGCTAATGAGGCTTAAAATTGGCAAATGTTTGCAGCACAAATCCAGAGATGTGCAGGTTAGGTGAATTGACCATGCTAAATTGTCCATAGTGTTCAGGGATGTGTATGTTAGGTGCATTGGTCAGGGGTAAATATAGGGTAATAGGACAGGGGGATAGGTCTGGGAGGGTTACTCTCCAGAGGGTTAGTATGGACTTGTTGGGCCAAATGGCCTGTTTCCACACTGTAGGGATTCTATGATAACTTTATTGGCTGAAGATTCCTGTTCATGTCTCTTTGAGGCTTTAAGAGAAAAATGACAACTTTCCAGCAAAGAACTAGGAGGTGTTCTAGGATTTCCTGTGTTGGATACAAACTATAGATGGAAGTTAGTATGCATACAGGCTGATGGGCTCAAGGGAATGGTCTGACTGTTAAAATAGTTATGGAAGTCAAGTAAAAGGTTTTCTATTGGTCAAAGATTGTAAATATTAAATTGTAAATATGAAATCATCAATTTAGAGTTGTTGCAAAATTGACTTCAAAAATTTATAACGGGGCACATTACTGCAATCTTTGCATTAGCACCAACCAGCAGATAGCATTGTCAAATTTGCATAAGCCTGCAAAATTACACCCATCAGGAGGACATGTACCAAAAGAGGCTTTTTCTGGAAGAGTTAGTTGGTTAGAAGCAGCAAGGGAGTGAGTTAGTTGGTTAGTATTTTAAAAATTACAAAGTTTACAAGTTAAAAGGGAGAGGCAGGCAGAGGTGGAGAAAAGCAGCTCAACATAGTACAGCCACAGCAGTTAAGCTGGACAGAAAGCTTTAGCAATTCCAGTGGGAAATTAAATTTGAATCTTTTTGCTGCCGAGGAATTTATATTTGTACATTAAAGCTAAGTTAAGCTAAGTCATGCTAGAGAATCAACCTCAAAGCACCTAGTTCTGTGGTTAATTATATCCTCCCAACATAAAGGAGTCTAATTATCATGAGGGACATTGATAATTTAAATAGAGAAAGTCTCTTCCCTGGGATGGGGAATCTAGAACTAGAGGGTAGAGATTTAGGGTGAGAGGGGAAAAATACAAAAGAGACTTAAGGGGCAACTTTTTCACACAGAGGATGGTGCGTGTATGGAATGAGTTGCCAGAGCAAGTGGTGGAGGCTGTTATGATTGCAACATTTAAAAGGCATCTGGATGGATAGATGAATAGAAAGGGTTTGGAGGGATATGGGCCAGGTGCTGGCAGGTGAGACGAGATTGGGCTGGGATATCTGGTCAGCATGGATGAGTTAGACTGAAGGGTCTGTTTCCGTGCTGTATATCTCTTTGACTATATGACTCTAATTACATCAGGTGAATCTAGTGAAATATTGCCCAATCACTTTATCTATCTTTTTCCTCTTAAGTCCTCCTCACAACTTTCAAACCAATTTTCCATCAAATTTTGTACTGTAAGCAAATTTGGCTGCAATATATTTGGCCACTTTATTCATGTCATTAATGTAAATTGCAAATAGAGCTCTCAGCATGGATACCTGAAGCATGCCATTTATTTGTGTATTCAAAAACATCCTGCACACTAACCTTTTATGTGGCATCTTACCAAATGTCTCTTTGAAATCCAAAAAAAAATGTTATGACAGATGGACTTTGTAATAGTCATAGCTATCTCTTTTAATTCAAGGCAAATTAGAATAGAATTGAGGGACATGTGACCTCATACTGAGGACACAAGCCAATGTGATCTTGTTACCACAAAGATAGGGGTCCAGGTTAAAGTTTCTTAAAAGCAAGATGCCGTTTTTAATACCTGAATATAAAGGAGAAAGCAGCAATTCTTGTTGCTTAAGGGCTTGCAGATTCTCAGATACATTTAGACAGGGGTTTTGGGGAAGAAGACCAAGAGCGAGTATTGTTGCATCAGACCAGGGGAAAAAAGAACAATTTGGGCTAATCAACAAGCAAAGTCCTGGTGAGGGATAGAATTCATGTTCAAGGAAATAAAGATTCTGGAGAATTAAAAGCATGAACACTTGCTAAGCAATTTGTTTGTTTTGGTCACTGGGGAATTCATTTTTATTAAAATTACAGACCTCTACAGAGTTCCTAACACTGATTACCATTTTTCACCCTGCTCATTATATCCTCAGTGGATTCTAAAAGATTTGTTAATATAATTTCTCTTTCATTAAACCATGTTAGCTCAGTTTGATTATATTATGATTTTCTAAATGTCCCGTTACTACTTCCTTGATAATTGATTACAGCATTTTATCAATGACAGATGAAAGGCTAACTAGAGTCATAGTCATAGAGATGTACAGCATGGAAACAGACCCATTGGTTCAACTCGTTCATGCCAACCAGAGATCCTAACCTATTCTAGTCCCACCTGCCAGCACCTAGCCCATTTTCGTCTAAACCCTTCCTATTCACATATCCATCCAGGTGCCTTTTAAGTGCTGCAATTTTACCAGCCTCCACCACTTCCTCTGGCAGCTCATTCCACACATGCATCATCCTCTGCATGAAAATATTGCCCCCAAGTCCCTTTTAAATTTTTCCCCTCTCACCCTAAATTTATGTCCTCTAATTCTGGCCTCCCATACCCCAGGGAAAAGACTTTGTCTATTTATCCTATCCATCCCCCTCATGATTTTATAAACCTCTCTAAGGTGACCCCTCAGTTTCTAACACTCCAGAAAAAAACAGCTCCAGACTATTCAAACCCTCCAACCCAGGCAATGTCCTTGTAAATCTTTTCTGAACCCTTTCAAGTTTCACAACATCTTTGCGATAGAAATGAGACCAGGAGACCAGAACTACATGCAATATTCCAAAAGTGGCCTAACCAATGTCCTGTACAGCTGCAACATGACCTTCCAACTCCTATACTCATTGCTCTGACCAATAAAGGAAAGCATACCAAATGTTTTCTTCACTATCCCATCCACCTGTGACTCCACTTTCAAGGAACTATGAACCTGACTCCAAGGTCTCTATGTTCACAATGCTCCCCAGGTCCTTACCATTAAGTATCAAGTCCTATTCTGATTTGCTTTTCCAAAATTCAGCACCTCACATTCATTTAAATTAAACTCCATTTCCCACTCCTCAGCCCATTGGCCCATCTGATTAAGATCCCGCTGTACTCTGAAGTAACCTTCTTCGCTATCAAGTACACCTCCAATTTTGGTGTCATCTGCAAACTTCCTAACTTTACCTCCTATATTCACATCCATATAAATGATGGTTGGATTGGGCCCCCGCCACCCCCCATCCTTGAGGAGTGGGGTTATACTTGTAATTTTAGTCTGGTTGGATTTTTTGTGAAACTAGGGAATTTTGGAAGATTACATGAAACAAACCCATTTACAGTGAATGCATCCATGATCTCTGCAACCATTTAAAATCAATTGCGTATTGTCGGTATGTTTTACACAAAGAAAGATATTTGTTTCATACTGTTGCAATATATGTCCCAATATAATATTTATCAACTTGTGGTAAGGACATAAAATGTACCCTGGGTGGGGGACTTCAAAGTCCACCACCAAGAGTGGCTCAGCAGCAATATTACTGGTCGTGCTGCTTGAGTCCTAAAGGACATAACTGAAAAAGGGTTACACCAGAAATGCCGACTTCTCCACCTCCTGATGCTACCTGGCTTGCTGTGTTCTTCCAGCCTCATGCCTGCCTACTCCGGACTGGGTCTGCGGCAGGTGGTGAGGGAACCGACAAGAGGAAAAAACATACTTGACCTCCTTCTTACAAAACTGACAGCTGCAGATGCATCTGTTCATGACAGTATCAGTAAGAGGGACCACCACATAGTCCTCGTGGAGATGAAGTCCTGTCTTCACATTGAGAATAACCTCCATTGCATTGTGTGGCACTATCATTGTGCTAAATGGGACCAACTTTGAACAGATCTAGCAACTCAAGACTGGGCATCCATGAGGTACTGTGGGTCATAAACAGCACCAGAATTGTACTCCAGCACAATCTGTAATCTCATCACCTGGCATATCCCCCACTCAACTATTACCATCAAACCAAGGGATCAACCGTGGTTCAATGGAGAGTGCGGGAAGGCATGCCAGGAGTAGCTTCAGGCATACCTGAACATGAGGTGTTAACCTAGTGGAGTCATCAAACAGGACTACTTGCACGCCAAACAGCATAAGCAGCAAGTGATAGAGCTAAATGATTCCACAACCAACAAATCAGATCTAAGCTCCTGTCAATCCAGTCATGAATGGTGGCAGATGATTAAACACTGGAGGAGGAGGCTCCACAAATACCCCTACCCTCAATAATGGAAGAGCCCAGCACATCAGTGCAAAAGATAAGGCTGAAGTGTTAGCAGCAATGTTCAGCCAGAAATGCCAAGTGGAAGATCCATCTTGGCCTCATCTAATAGTTTCCAGTATTACAGATTCCAGTCTTCAGCCAATTTTATTCACTCCACGAGAAATCAAGAAATGGTTGGAGGCACTGGACACTGCAAAGGCTATGAGCCCTTATAAGATTCTGGCATTAGTCCTGAAGACTTGTGCTCCAGAACTTGCCGCTGCCCTAGCCAAGCTGTTCCAGTACAGTTACAACACTAGCATCTATCCGACAGTGTGAAACATTGCCTAAGTATGTCCTGTACTTAAAAAATAGGACAAATCCAATCCAGCCAATTACTGTCCCATCAGCCTCCTATCCACCATCAATAAAGATGGAAGGTGACATCAACAATGCTATCAAGCAGCACCTGCTCAGGAGTAACCTGCTCAGTGACGCTCAGTTTGGGTTCTGCCAGGGTCATTCAGCTGCTGTCCTCATTACAGCCTTGGTTCAAACAGGACAAAAGACCTGAATTCCACAGGTGAGGTAAGAGTGAGAGTCCTTGTCATCAAGCCTGAATTGGACCAAAGTGTGGCATCAAGGAGCCCTAGCAAAACTGGAATCAATGGGGATCGGAGGAAAACCACAAAACATTGGTGGTTAGAGCCAAAGCTGACACATAGGAAGATGGTTGTGGTTGATGGAGGTCAATCATCTCAGCTACAGGACATCTCTGCAGGAGTTCCTCAGGGTAGTGACCTGGGCCCAACCATCTTCAGCTGTTTCATCAGTGACCTTCCCATCATCATAAGATCTGAAGTGGGAATGTTTGCCAATGATTATACAATATTCAGCACCATTCGCAACTCCTCAGACACTGAAGCAGTCCATGTTCAAATGCAATATCCAGACTTGGGCTGACAAGTGGCAAGTAACATTCATGCCACACAAATGCCAGGCTATGACCATCACCAATAAGAGACAATCTAACCACCATCCCTTGATATTCAATTATGTTACCATCACTGAATCCCCCACTATCAAATCCTGAGAGTTAACATTGATAAGAAACTCAACTGGACTCACCACATAAATGCAATGGCTACAAGAACAGTCAGAGGCTAGGAATATTACAGTGAGTAACTCACCTCCTGACTCCTCAAAGCCTGTCCACCATCTACAAGGCACAAGTCAGGAGTGTGATGAAATTCTTCCTGCTTGCCTGGAAGAGTGAAGCCTAAACAAGTTGCGTGGGATTCCTCTGTGTGCTCTGGTTTCCTCCCACAATCCAAAGATATGCAGATTAGGTGAATTGACCATGCTAACATTGCCCATAGTGTTCAGGGATGTGTAGATTAGGTGCATTAGTCACTGGTAAATGTAGAGTGATAGGGTAGAAGGGAACAGGTGAGGTACTCTTCACAGGATTGGTGCGAACTTGTTGGGCCGTAACTGTTGGAATTCTATGATTCTATGACCATCCAGGACAAAGCAGCCTACTTGATTGGCACTGCATCCACAAGCATCCACCCCTACATCACCGATGCTCAGTATGTGCTATCTACAGCATGTAGTGCAGAAGTTCACCAAAGATCCTCAGGCAGCACCTACCAAACCCATAACAACTTCCATCTATAAAGTCAAGGGCAGCAGACATATGAGAAGACCACCACCTTTAAGTTCCCTTCCAAGCCATTCACCATCCTGACTTGGAAATATATCGTTACTCCTTCACTGTCATTGGGTCAAAATCCTGCTGTTCTCTCCCTAATGGCATTGTGGGTCAACCCACAGCAGGTGGACTGTCGCAATTCAAGAAGGCAGCTCACCACAACCTTCTCAAGGGCAACTAGGGACAGGCAATAAATGCTGGCCAGCTGGTGACACACACATCCCGTAAAATGAATTTTTAAAAATCCCCCACTCTCAAAGTATTGCAGTTAATTATCTTAGTTGCTTGATGACTTACAGCTACTTAATGGCTTTCTAAATACTGAATAGTGAGTTTGTTGGCTTTGTGGTGGAAGTACCTGCAATCAGCTTTTAGCCGATAGTCAAAAGCAGACCAAAACAAAATTTCATCATGACTTTTCACAAGTTCAAACAATTTTCCAAAAAAAAAGATGGTGTTTATATTGCCTCCAACATCCTGTGTTGTGGATTAACATATCTGAAACTCACCTTGTCTAGTTGAATGGGAAACATTGTTCTAATACAAAGGATTTAGATAGTGATTCACTTCTATCTGCCACAAATTTGGTTTCAATCTTCCCTTTTATCCAGCGTGAAGCAGGGAGACAGATAGTCTGGCAATTCTATTGTTATTTAGGGTCAGTCCACTATTAAATAAAGAGGTGTGTATGTTCCCTGGATGACTATAAATATCCATAATTAATTAGCTATTTGCTTTAGAGTTGGTATTGTCTGTAGTTCAAACACCAATGGTCAGATAATTTGTGGCTATTTCAAAAATTTGTTTGTGTTCAGTTCTTAAAGTGTTTACTGAAACTTTGTAATATGGCATAACACAAAGATAAGGCACAAAACTATCAGGTCCAGGAGGCCTTTCAGCCTTTAGTTTAATTGAGTTGTTTAACACTTTTTCTGTATTGCAAGTGATTAATTCCTTCCTCCCTTTTGCCCACAGATTTTCCACTATTATTGTGTTGCTCTTAGTGTCTTCTCTGCTGGCACATTCTCTCTCCATTTCTACTTTTTGTAGAAGTGTTTTCTGTTTTTGAGTTCCTATTCCCACAATTTATTTTTAATTTTAAAAATGACCAATCTGGTCTGCTACCAAACATTATATGTCCTTTTCTTAATTAACATTCTTAAGTTTCATAATTGTCCATGGATGAGTCAACTTTCCAATAGTCTTTCTTTCTGTTTTAAATAAATAATACTCTGTTGAGAATTAAATATTTGCCTTGGTAGCTCAGTAGGTCAGCATGGCGGCTCAGTAGTTAGCACTGCTGCCACACAGCGCCAGGGACCAAGGTTTGATCCCAGCCTCGGGTGACCAGCTGTGTGGAGTTTGCACATTCTCCCTGTGTCTGCATGGGTTTCCTCCGGATGCTCCAGTTTCCTCCCACAATCCAAAGATGTGCAGGTTTGGTGAATTAGTCATGCTAAATTGCCCATATTTAGGTCATTAGTCAGGTATAAATATAGAGTAGGGAAATGTGTGTGGATGGGTTATTCTTCAGAGGGTTGGTGTGGATTTGTTGGGCCAAAGGGCCTGTTTCCACACTGTAGGAATTCTAATTCACTGCTTAACTATAATTTCACCTGTTGCTTTTGTCCACTATAGCCAACTCTAACTTCATATCTTTGTAGATGCCGTTGTTTGGGTTTATGATATTTGTCTTAAATTCATGTTTCACTCTCTTAGATAGAATGTGACATTCTGTAATGTTACATTCACTCTTTTCTGGAGGATAATTTATTATGATAATATTGATTAATTTAGCATTATTACAAATTATTTGATCAAAATAGCATATGCAACTCCCAAAAGGAACTCAAAATCAAAGCCAACTTTGCCAATTTAATTTGCGTGATATATGTGAAGATTAGTTACTCGAATTATGCAGTTCCTTGTTCACAAGACCCAGTTATCTTACTCTGTCCTGTGGTTTTGCTGTTAGGGGGCCTGTAGGCCACTCCTGGCAGTGACTTCTTTGCCTTGTTATTTCTGATCTCCACCCAAACTGATTATTCATCTTGATCTTTCAAGCCAAAATCATTTCTACTATTTCAATTTCATCCTTTATTAATAGAGCTACCCCATTTTCTTTTCTTCATTTTGTCTATCCTTGCTAAATATGCATGTACACTTAAATATTCAGTTTCCAGATGTAATCACCATGCAATCACATTTTTGTAATGACTGTCAGATTAAACCATTTTATCGCTACATATGCTGTCAATTTAGCTATTGTGATATAAATAGAGCATGTATTCAGATAAATAGTCATAAGTTTTGTCTTCTTGTCATTTTGCCTTACTCTGGCTCTACATACTGGTACACACTTACTTTTGTACACTTTGGTATTATTATTATTTTGACTATATTATTGCATGAATTGCTTAGTTCCCCTTTTGTAATTTTCTAAATTTCTCTTCATGTGAACCCTCTCATCCCCACTGTCAACCATTCAGCTAAATATCCATGCTGCCTTTGTTCCTTCTATTCTGTGGATATCAATTTTCTGCCAAATCTATTATATGACGCTTTGTAAAATATTTTCTGAAGTCCATACACATCTCTGTCGTAGCATGACCCCATCAACCCTCTTTGCGGCCTCATTAAATGCAATTGAGTTAATTAAACACAATTTCCCTTAGCATCCTCAGATATATGTTATTTGTTCATTGGAAAGGATCACGATTATGTACATCCAGCCCTTTTCCTTTCTACTCTTAATTAATTTTAGCCCATCCTTGTCCCAACTACTTCTTCTTCCAAAGGATATTCGTTCCTATTGGCAGATGCAAAATTATTATCTTATTTCTAAATTTCCCTTCCTGGCTTCATTGAGTTCCTTTTTGGTCTCTAGTCAGTTTTACTGTTCTGATAATTACCTTTTCACTGTGAGAAACGAACCTCTCTACCAAATAATTTTAGTCCGTGTCAAATTCCGAAGCAGTCTTTATTCATATGTTCTTGCAAGCCTGGGTGACCACAAAATAGGCACACTGCTGAATAATAATATCATTGCACATTTATAGTTTTCTATGAGCCTCTCTGGACCTCCCCTTTTACCTCATATGTGACAGTTGTATTGCTCTGTGCAGCTGCTAATCTAATCGGCTTACCTCATCTGTCTGTGGCCTGTTGTTAGCGCGCAACCCCCTTGATAGCTGAATCTTATTACTTTTGCTGACGCAACACTGGGTCTTATCACTTCTGCATACTGAGTCTTTATGAGTTCTGAGTACCTGACTTTTGCAGAAGCAACACTTAGACACATTTTCCACATCACTATGTTTGTTTCTTATAGACTTCCTTTTCTGTTAGTAGCCAGTCTCAACTCATACTCGTGTTTCGTCTCTCTTTCCTTTCTCCTTCACTCTCTAAACCTTCTATATTCAACTCTGATCACATTTCATTATCAATCCTATATCTAGCATATGCAAACCTTTTCATTTTATTCTCTTTCACTGTCTAAGTTTGCCTTTCTTCCTTTGAGAATTTTCTCTTTCAAGGTAGTCCATTGTATCATTACTGTTTTTCCTGCCAATTTTCCAAATTTAACTGGGGCAACCTGTGAGAAACGAAGCTCACTCACTTCAATAATTTCAGTCCGAGACAAGATCTGAATCAGTAGTGTCATTTATTTCGCTCTTGCAAGAGGGGTGTGGTGTCTACTGTCTACAAAGGCAGTCACACACACACAGAATTCAACTAGTACACAATATTTATGTAATTCGTTCCTAATCCCTCCTCGCATTGCTCCTCCCCTGTTTACATCTTACTCTTGTTCATCTCTTGCCTTATCGGGCCTTGTCTGTGACAAAATGCTTATTTCTGGCCTCACAAGGCCGTTTGACCACATCCTGCTGTGGTCCATTGTTAGGTATATCCTCCTTCACTACCATCTGTTTCCCTTACTTGTTATGACCTTATGACCTCATGACTTCTTGATTGTGGTTTGTTCTTGTTTTTGCCGAAACGGGAAATAGATGCTTATAACTATTGTTTGTACAGGCATATCGAGCTTAACCCCCTCCCGTCACAGCACCTTATCTATTTGTCTGTAACATCTACCATTGTTTGCAGGCACATTTCATTCTTGTATGCACATTTTAGCTAATACAAAAACAATTATGTATTTCCTTCACATAGTTTTCATTCTTGTTGACTCAGCTCGTGGTTGAAACAATTATATGCTGGTGTGAGTTCATTTACTTTGCATAAGTAATTATGATTGCAGAAGTAACACTACTTTACCTATATCCCACGAACCTTTCTTAATTTACTAAACTTGCTATTATCTATACATAAGATTGCTGATACCATTAAATTAGAAGGAAGGTTTACAATAGTAAAATAAAACAGAATATATTTAGCCTCTATTTTATCAATGACTCTAATTTCAGAAAAAATACCATACAAAAATTCGTTAAGTTAAATAAAACAGAAACTGGAACCAGAGAACCTTCTCGAAGTGCTTAACATGTTTGGCTGCTAATGTGGAAACACTAACAGCGTTAATGTTTCAGATCACCCATATTTTCTGATTTTATTTCAGATTTCCATCATCTGCCATATTTTACTTTTGCATATTAATTAGTCGTGCTGAAACTTAAATGATCTGGCCGATTTAGTGACGACTTTTTTGGGGAGGGAGTGGGTTGCACGCTGCACCTTGCAATTCACGGGCTGCCATGTTCTTGCCTGAATCCTGTGCAGCACACCATACTGCACAAAATAAATAGACCTTTCCTATCCTTTTTTTTCCCCAATCAAGCAATGGGCTGTAAACTGCCTGAGTGTTTCAGGGCACGGCATCCTGGCACTTGTAGTCCACGCCCCCCCTAACTGGAATTGAGCTCCAGCAGTCGATCTATTTCACCAAGACTACAAAGGCCGTCGTGCACCGCGGGAAAGACGCATGCGTTTTAGCAACGCGTTGGCTGAGGGGAACAATAGGGACAAGGCGCCGTCAGGCTTTGTCGGCTGAGCTGTAGTTCGGGTGGTGTACAGGATTTTAATTTTGGTGTTTTTTTTGAAAACGCAAAAAAACCTCACGAAATTATTACCCAGAGTTGAAATAATTGGCAGCCGTTCAATGATCCTGTGAGCGATCATTCGAACCGCGTTCTTTTACTATTTCTTTCCTTTCTAGAATATTCCATCGGCGGCTGCTGGGAAATTTTCGGATTGTGTGCGCGTCGCCACTTTTCCTGTGAGTCGGAGTTTTCCTGCTCTCTCCTTCATAAAAATTCAGCTGGGGGGAGGGGAGGGGGAAGAAGTGGGACCAGGTAGCGGCTTCTTTTTGTTTTGCTCTCTCCGTTACATGTGCGTTCGGGAAAGGGTTTATCTCGATGTCTACAGAGGCCACATTGACTGGAGCATGGTGCTGTATTACCGGTGCTATCGCCACCCGCTCACCCGGTCTGGAGAACCGGCGCCTCTCCGCAGTGTGACTCCGCGGCTGTTGTACCGCAGCGAGCGGAGGCATACATGGCTGCCTCCCCCCCCCCCCATTCTGAACACCAGATCACCGCCATCATCTATAGTCGAGCGCCTGATCGTCCTCTGGGTAAAATCGTGATTTGCACGTAGTCGAATGGATTGGGAATTCCGGAGTTTTCTTCTCTAAAGTGGGTTTAATTTTTGGTTCGGCGGCAGGATACACGCACCAATTCATCTGCTCTACTTGAGTGTTTTTTAACGCCGTGTCTTTTATTTGAACAGTCCCGTGTGTGTTTTTTTTGTCGTAAAACGGCAGTTTTAGAGAGGTGAGGTTTGACTGCTGCTCTAATGGCTTTGGCGGGAGCCTCGCTGAAACCGGCTTTGCAAGGCGCCCATAAAGTGCTGCTGTTTTTAGTGTAAAACCTAACTTGTCCGGCGGTTGAAGGGCAGCTGGTTTGTCCAATGGCCATGCCGAGATTTGAGGCTGAGTTGTAGGGAAGCCAATCGTCGCAGGGTAGGCGGGTGTTTGCTACAAGTTAGGTTGAGGGAAAAATCCTGCAAAAGGGAGAAGAAAGTCGATGGCTAAAATGGAAGACTGAGTCGTGGTGATGTGAACATGATGTGGGCATGAACATGTCGTTGTTGCTGCGTAGGAACTGAATACTTTTGATAAATTAGCGTCAATTGCACTGTAGTAAATGTTACGTTGGAAATCTTAAGATGGCAAAATTTGTTTCTGTTACCTCGAATTTGACTATTACAATAAATCTGCAATGTATAACACCTTATTTTCAGAATTTTGATTAGAGCTAAATGTTCTGTGGGTTTTTTGTTCTGTTTTGTAACCGATTTTTTGAAGAGGGTCAGAAAGTCATTTGAGTCAGTGAACTAAAAACATGCAACCTTGATTTCACTTAAAAGCTAAATGACTCAGCGTGCAACCTGGTGAATTATTGCTGTTTATTGTTGACTAATATTTTCATGATCTATGGAAAAGACAGATGGTGAGGTCACCAAACAGGTTGAGTTCAGAAAAAAAGTACTGCAGAAGGGCATTTTTAGCTTTTTGGCAGCCTTCAGACCAATAGAGTTGGAAAAAATCTTCACTTTTTTTTTAAAAGCCTCAATGATTAAAGTCAAAAAAGTTAGTGGGTTAGCATGTTTGTCGCTGGGAGAAATAGGAAAAATCACATCTGGTGAGTGCATAAAGTCTCAAAGGAAATATTTGTAGCCTTGTCAATCGAGTTTGACATTTTGAAGTCGAGATTAAAGTCATAGTCATAGTCATAGAGATGTACAGCATGGAAACAGACCCTTCAGTCCCAATCCAATCTAGTCTCACCCGGCCCATATCCCTCCAAACCCTTCCTATTCATATACCCATACAATTGCAACATTTAAGAGGCATTTGGATCAGCCTCCACCACATCCTCTGGCAGCTCATTCCATACACATACCACCCTCTGTGTGAAAAAGTGACCCCATAGGTCTTTTTTTTTATATCTTTCCCCTCTCACTCTAAACCCATGTCCTCTAGTTCTGGACTCCCTGACCCCAGGGAAAAGACTTTGTCTATTTATCCTATCCATGCGCCTCATAATTTTGTAAACCTCTATAAGGTCACCCCTCAGCCTCCGATGCTCCAGGGAAAGCAGCCCCAGCCTATTCAGCCTCTCCCTGTAGCTCAGATCCTCCAACCCTGGCAACATCCTTGTAAATCTTTTCTGAACCCTTTCAAGTTTCACAACATCTTTCTGATGGGAAGGAGACCGGAATTGCACACAATATTCCAACAGTGGGCTAACCAATGTCCTGTACAGCCGCAACATGACCTCCCAACTCTTGTACTCAGTACTCTGGCCTATAAAGGAAAGCATACCAAACACTGCCTTCACTGTCCTATCTACTTGCAACTCCACTTTCAAGGAGCTATGAACCTGCGCTCCAAGGTCTCTTAGACTGATTTCGATTGTTTAGTGTAAAGGATGTTGTTGTGGGAGAAGATTGATTGATTGTTCTACATTGCTGTTTCTGATTAGATCTTTCACAGAAACTTTGGTTTTATGTTTTTCTTAAATACTCATTGGCAACTTAGTGTGAATATACTCAGTGATTTGATACATGTTGTCACCTTTGGAAATAAATGAAGCTTATAGTTTATTAAGTTGGTTTTGCTCTAGAATCTGACTTGCCCAGGGTTAACTTGTGGGATGATAACATTATTATAACTTTAATCAGAATTAATACTTTGCAAAACCTGGCATTAAACATTCATGGAATATCTAAATAGTCGTCGTCGTCATCATCATTCTGCAATACAATACTGGTGTATTTGACCAAAACTATAACCTTTGTGGGTTTTTTTGTGATAACTTGTTTTGAATATCTTGAAACGCACAGTTGTATCCTAGAATTCCGAGGGAAGTTAGGGGAGTGATTTGAGCCCATGCTGAGATATTTGTATGATCGTTGGTCACAGGTGAGGTGCCAGAAGACTGGAGGTTGGCTAACGTGGTGCTGCTATTTAAGGAAGGTAGTAAGAACAAGCCAGGGAGCTATTGACCAGTGAGCCTGACATCAGTGGTGGGCACGTTGTTGGAGGGAATCCTGAGGGACAGGATGTACATGTATTTGGAAAGGCAAGGACTAATTTGGAATAGTCAACATAGCTTTGTTCATGGGAAATTGTGTCTCACAAACTTGATTGAGGTTTTTGAAGAGGTAAGAAAGGGTTGAGGGCAGAGCGGTAGATGTGATCTATATGGGCTTAAGTAAGGCGTTCGATAAGATTCCCATGAGAGGCTGGTTAGCAAGGTTATATCTCATGGGATACAGAACTGGCTCAAAGGTAGAAGACCACCAAAGGTGGTGCAAGGTTGTTTTTCAGACTGGAGGCCTGTAACCAGTGGAGTGCCTCAAGGATTGGTGCTTTTTGTCATTTTATATAAATGATTTGGATGTGAGCATAAGAGGTACACTTAGTGAGTTTTGAGAAGATTTATAGCTCAAGTTGAGCTTCTGGATATAGGTTTGCTCGCTGACCTGGAAGGTTCATTTTTAGACATTTCGTCACCATACTGGGTAACAGCATCTTCAGTGAGCCTTTGAATGAAGCACTGGTGGTGTAGTCTGGTTTCTATTTATATGATTGAGTTTCCTAGGATTTCCAAGTCGATGTGTTTGTTGATCGCGTTCCCGTTGGGATACCATGCTTCTAGGAATTCTCGTGTGTCTGTCTCTGTCTGTCTCTGTCTGTCTGTCTGTCTGTCTGTCTGTCTGTCTGTCTGTCTGTCTGTCTGTCTGTCTGTCTGTCTGTCTGTCTGTCTGTGTCTGTCTCTCTCTGTCTGTGTCTGTCTGTCTGTCTGTCTGTCTGTCTGTCTGTCTGTCTGTCTCTCTCTCTGTCTGTCTGTCTCTCTGTCTGTCTCTCTCTCTCTGTCTGTCTGTCTCTCTGTCTGTCTCTCTCTCTGTCTGGATATGTTGTCCCAATGGAAGTGGTATGCTCCCTCATCCGTATGTAAAGATACTCATGAGAGTGGGTCGTATATCCTGGTGGTATCATGGTAGCCCACAAACCCAGTAATACACTAAAACAGCAGCAAATGAACTTGAAAGCTCCTATACGACAACAAGCAAAATCAAAGTAATTTACAAAGTACCTTGCAAGAACTGTAGCAAACACTACAATGGACAAACAGGCAGGAAACTAGCACCACCATACATGAACATCCTAGGACAAACCAAACAGACATGCATGAGAATTCCTAGAAGCATGGCATTCTAACTGGAACTCTATCAACAAACACATTTGACTTGGTTCCTGTTTACCACCCCCTGAGAAAAAGAGCAGGAAATGACATCACCAAAAGAAGTGATGTCACCACAACAAATGCCATCACCACCAACCCTAGGAAACTCAATCATATAAATAGAAAGCAGGCTATACTACCAGTGCTTCATTTGGAGCCTCCCTCAAGATGTTACCTCGCATGGTGATGCAACATCTGAAAAACTAACCTTCCAGCTCAGTGAGCAAATCTACACCCAGGTACAGTTAGTAAGTTTGCAGATGACATCAAAATTGGAGGCGTACTGGATAACGAAGGAGGTAATTTCACATTATAGCATTGGATTATAACCTGGTATCATATGGCAGTGAGGGATAGGAGCAGAGATCATGTGTGGATTTTACTCCTGCGTACTGCAAGGGATTGCAGATTGGTTATCCGAGGACAGTGGGGAAGAGAGAGTGGGGCCCAGTGCTAATCTTGTGACTAATCTATAGGTAATAAATCAGCTGTGTGACTGTTACTTTAAGAAGTTATTTTGCCCTTTCTGCTTGAGGGGTAAAATAGAGGTGAAAATGTGTTGCTGGAAAAGCGCAGCAGGTCAGGCAGCATCCAGAGAGCAGGAGAATCGACGTTTTGGGTATGATCCCTTCTTCATACTGGTAACAGTTAATTAGTAATAGGTATTGTGTCTATTAATTATTTTCCAAGCATTAAATTTCTTGCTTTTGTTTTGTATTTTTAACTGTAGTATTTTAATTTTTTTTGTTTAATCTTGAGTAGTTTGATCAGTTGTATCCCATCTGGAAAATGCACTTCACATGTACCTTTTTAAAATAAGACGGCAACCTAGACCTTAATTTTTTTTCTTAATATTTTTGAGGTGTCTGGTCCATAATAGCAGATAATGTGGATTGAGTGTAATCAAAATAGGGTATAGGAGGAAAAGGATCGGGAATATAATGCTTAAATTACTAAGCTTGCAGTAAGGATCAGTAAAGCCATTTCAAAAGCAAAATAAAGAACTGGGGATGTGGAAATCTGAAACAAAAGCAGCAAGGGTGGAACAAATGTGGCAGGTTTTGTAGCATCTGTAGAGAGAAAAAACAATGAACATTGAGTCCACTGACCCTCGATCACTGGAAGCTACCTATTCCAAATAGGATTTTGGGGAGTGATGGTCATTAACAAACCATACACACAGGTGTGATTGTGTTCTGACGTTAAGCTCAATGTTGAGTCCTGAAGGCTGTAAATCACTTAGCTGGTTGACTAGATGCTGTTTTCCAGCTTGTATTGAGCTTTGCTGGAGCACTGCAGCAGGCTTTAGACTGAAATGTTAGTATGGGAATGTGATTGTGTGTCAAAGTGACAGGCTGTTGGAAGCTTTGTATGTAAAAATGACCCTGACTCGTACCAATGTCCCAGGTCCTCTATGGATTGGTCCTAGCACATTTCTCCCTCCCAACTTATCAGCGGTTCCTTTGTTTTCCACTCCTTTTTTCGCTCTCGTACTATCAGCACTGTCTTCATGTATTCTATTCCCTTTGTCGTCAGCATAAATACCACTCCTCCCAGCTGTGTGTAGCTCTGATAGAGACACTGAGCTTAATGTTAACTTTTTCTCTCTATAGATGTTGCCACATCTGCTAAGTTCTCCACTTGGTTTCTGTATCAAAATATGTAAATAAAGGCTTATTTCTAGATAGAATTAAAAGCTCCCAAGTTGTGCTGTTAGGCTCACTTCTTGTGCTTCGTACATGCTTGATGCAACTGCTATATGCCAACTTCTGTGAACAGCCGCAATTTATTTAGGCAAATATAAGCCTTTGGAGGATCACTTAACACTGTTCGAGAGGCTTGCAGAGCTGTGTCAAGAGATTCCTTGAACAAGGGAACTGACCTTCCTTCATGCAGGGTTTTATATCAGTCAGTCATGCACCCAAGACACAATCCCTTACCACTCCCCCATAGTCACGTGCCACCCAAAAACAAAGTATGGTTAGGTTATTCCTTTAAAACACTGTGATAAATTATTCCTCAAACATAGTCTGCAAGATAGAAAGCCACACCCCTGGGACATCAATTTCTTACATATCAACAGAACAAATTAACCCTTTAACATCTCAGTGCAACAGGTATTCTTAAAATTTGGTCAGGATACACCTTTTGCAATTGTTAATGGTTTGTTGATTATTGTTAAAGTAACACAGTTAATAGTTACTGTTTATTTACTTTAGAAGGCTAGGGTTCAAGTCCCACTTGCTCCAGAAGTATATAATAACATTTCTAAACAACCTGTTCAAAGATAGGTCTATAATCTTGTAAAGAAATTCAGAGGGGCTTGTGGTACAGTGGTAGCAGTCCTGTTGACCAGAAAGGAGTTTGTCATTCCTATCTCAAACATGTAATAACCTATCTAATCAGATTGATTTTTAAAAAGAAGTTTGTGATGCATTTGTGTCTATAAAATTATCTAATTTCATGGCAATACCTGACTGGTCAGATCCCAAAGTGAAACCTAATTTGATAGTCTTTAAGTTTTTATTTCTGCAGTTTTGGTTACTGTTATGGTTAATCGCTGAACATAACGATGGGGGTTGCCAATGTGTTATTAGTTTAAAAACAAACCTCAATATTCATTGAGATTACACAAGGGGGAAAAGAATAATGAACCATATTAGAATGGGGTGAATCAATCTTGTTACAAATATCAGAAGTAAATATTTGACTCTTGCCCACAACATCAACCTTGCAGATATTCAAACCTCAGTTAAGGGCCATGCTGTCTCCAGTTTATAGTTCCTTCTTCAGTTAGTTTGGCTGAGAGTGGTTTTGAGCTTCCTCCTTATTGACTTCTAGACCCTCCAATGCAAACACCTAGCTTTTCCATACCCTAAACTTCTAGCAGTTTTAGCTATGCAAGTTTTTCTCTTAAGCCACTTGAGTTTTTTTTTCTCTCTCCGCACTGACTTTTTGAAGACTATGGAACTAGCAGCATTTTTTTTGTGTTGGTTGACTGAATCTGCAAACACTTCCCAACCTTTTTACATGGCTTTTTTTGTGACATTGGAGTACAGTTGCTAAGTAGGAACAGTTATTTTGTACTATATTTTTGTAATGTATCAATCTGTTCACCTTAAGCTATACTCACGCTGTGAAATGTTATTAAAGTACTGTATTATCGAGTTTTGGACATCTGTTACCATACTTGGAACAGTTTAAAAATGAAACAAAAAACCATATCTACCCTTATCTATCAGCTGTTGTGCATTAATAAGGTGAATTGCGAAGATCTATTCTCTAGGGTTGGGGAGTTCAAAGCGAGAGGGTATAAATTTAAGGGGGAGAGGAGAAAGATCTGAGCGGCAACTCTTTCTTACAAAGTGGTTCATATGTGGAATGACCTTTGAGAGGAAATGGTAGATGCAACTACAGTTACATTTAAAAGATGTTTGGACAGGTACATGAATACGGAAGGTTTAGAGGGATATGGGCCAAATGTAGGCAAATGGGACAAGCTTGGATGAGTTGGACTGAAGGGTCTGTACTGTACTTTGACTCTAACAATACAAATTTGCACTTTAGAGCCCAAATTTTCAATTAATAATACATCATGAACCATCTTCATGTTACATTACATCTAGGCCAGAAAATCCAGGTTTAGATCCCACTTGCTCCAGAGATGTCATAATCAAACTGATGGAACATGTTAAAAGCATTTGTAAACATATTGAAAGCATCCTGTGACACAGTTGAAGTGTCCCTACCTCTGCACCAGAAGGCCCAGGTTCCATGACCTGCTTCAAAGTGAGAGCTGTGGAAATGTCAAGTTGATATAGTGAGAGAGACTGGGATGCTGAGATAGAGGTTTACACACAGGATTCGATCTTCTATCAAGGAAAATAATAATATTTTGTCCTTCATCATCTGGCTTAGATCCATTTTTAGTATTAGTTGCCAAGGTATAATTTATTGAGTGCAAAAAAACAAATTGAGTTTTAAGATCTGTGAAGTTATACCCATTAGGAATGTTTGAATTGGCTGAATCTTTGTTGAACAGAGAAGGTTGAGGGATGATGTGATTAATGTCTTTTAAAATTATGGAAGCTTTTCATAGTGGATTCAAAGAAACTTGCATTTTTAAGAAAAAAAAACAAAGTAAGATAGTCATACAGAAGTCAAATATTAGGATGAAACCTTTTTACCCAGTGGGGAATTCATTACAGTGGAGATAGATAGCTACCCCATCTATGCTAAATAATGAGACAGTAAGAGTTAGTGCAGCAAAGATGGTTGGGATGTTCAAATGGAGCATATCCACCTGAATGGTCTGCTTTTGGGCCAAATGGCCTGTTTCTGCTGTATGTGATAATTCTCCTTTTTTTAAGAAAAGGACTAGAATCAGCTATTTTACCCTTCAAACCTAGCAAGTCCTTGGTTGATTTGTGGCAAAAATCTGTAATCCCTGCCATTGTCACATTATTTACTGTGCTTTTAGCTAGCAGTTTGGCAGTCATAAATGCAAATTAGAAATTCATCTAGCATCAATTGCATGGTGTTTGAGAGTTCTAAACTTCTGTTGTCTTTTGACATTTGTATTTCCTGACCCCTCGCCTGATATAACTGGCTGAAATATCTAATGTTTGACTATCCCACCATCTCTTTATTTCAGTTGGCTATGGAAATCTTTCCTTTATTCACACACAACATTCCTGTACTGTCAGATCATATGATATATGCATTTTTCTTTCAAATTTCAGGAAGTACAGTGTTGAGTTTGTCAGCTCTGGTAACTTGGATTTCAAGTGTCAATCTGATAAATGCAGATAGCCATCTGTCCAGGATCAATAAATCATTCCTTAGTCCAGTAACCAGAGTTGAATGCAGTACTCCCTGGTGTGGTCTAATTAGGACTTTGTGAGGCTGTACCATAAGGGTTATAGAGAGAAGGTTAGAGAAAGGGTTCAAGAAACACATCAGCCCTGATTGAATGATGGAGCAAAGTCGATGGACAGATTGGCATAATTGTTCTGCATGGAATGTTCTTAGCTTGTATTCTCGTCCATTTGATATAAGGCCCAGCATTCTGCTAATGTTTTGAAATTATTTCCCATACCCCTAATTGCCTTTTAATGTGGTCCTTAGTCTGGACCTCCAGTATCATTTGGAAAGCACCCTTTTTTTTTCTTTTTCGGGTGGATGACTTAACACTTGATTGCCTTGAAATCCTTTTGTAATTTATTTTTGCTTGCTCACTCACTTAATCTTCTATCCTGCTATAAGTTTTGCTTATAATGCTTCAAAAATTGATTTGCATAGCTACCTGAGCCATTAATAAATAGGATCAGGTTGAAGCCTTAAAGCAGAGCATTGATAGGTGCCTGCTGAAAATTAGTGTCACCAGTTAGTCCATATTTTGACTGTTGCAGTAAAGCTATTGCTTTCAGTTACATATGCTTTAACTTTGGTAAATTGTCTCTGAAAATGAGCTTTACTGGATTGTTTTTATTCATTTCTGGAATGGGGCATCACTGGCTAGACCAACATTTATTGCCCATTGCTAATTGCCCAGTGGGCAATTAAACTTCAACCACATTGATCTGGAATCACTTAAAAGGATGGCAGCTTGCATCCCTAAAGGACGTTAGTGAACTAGATTTTTTTTCCCAACGGTTGACCGTGGATTCAAAACAGCAGCTAATGAACTTGAAAGACCCTATACAGACAACAAGTGTATTGTAATCATATCATCTTTTTAAAGAGATCAAAACTGTATCCTGTACTGTTAGTTCACTAAAGCTATACAATTAACACAATAAAGGCCGAAGTATCATATCCCTTCCTAACTTCTTCTGTACCTGTGTAGTCATTGTTTTTTGTGTTGAAGGACACCGGATTTCCCTGCATCCCATATTAATGTCCTTTTTAAAGAGAAATGCTTTTCAGTTTTTACTGTTAAGAAGGTATTATTCAAATCATTAATTTATAATACTGACTGGACATATGCATGTATACATACCCTGAACTTTCTCAGGGTGGTGGGAGGTGGGGTGAAGAAACAACATTCTGCAAAGCAAGGCATGAATCGCAACAGAAACAATGTTGCATTTGGAAAGGAATAGTTTGATTAGAGTGTGTCCATACGGTTTTATGAAGGGTAGGTTGTGCCTAACTAACCTTTTTGAGAAGGTGACAAAATAGGTGGATAAAGGTAAAGTGGTTGTTGTGTATATGGACTGTCTAGGCGTTTGATAAGGATCCACACAGGCTATTGCACAAAATAGAGTTTTGGGACTGAAGGTGATTTAGCCAATTGGGTCAACTGGGGAAGGGGCATGACCTAGTTTTAATTAACATCGGCTGTGGCAATGCGGGAAACGTACAAAGGTTGACTTGAGTGTTTCTGGTTGTAGTTTGTAATGGAATATGCAGTTTGGACCAGTAGGGGAGCACAAGGGAGATACTGTCTGAATAGAGGACTTTTCAAATGTTTTGTTGATTCAGTTGATCCTTCTTTTGGAGTTTGTGTTTTCAGGTCAGATTGTAACTGGAACCGTGGACTTCTGGGGAAACTGAAGTTTGTTCAGATTGGTTTTCTTCAGCCAGCCAGCCCGCACTGCTAAGCAAAGGCCGAATCCAGGAACTGACAAATATCAAAGTTATTGCAGTGATTGACATTACTTAAAATAATTGTGCCTAGATTTGGCCTAAGAAAGATCAGCTTTATTGTGAAGTATTTGTACATAGGTAATGCTGGTGGGCCAATGTATTTGTTGTGATTGTGCTGTAGTGGTTCTAGGAAGTGAACAAATTTTTAGAAACTCTTTAACTGTTGAATGAGAACCTGGGCCTAAATCCTCAAAGGAATCGACCCAAAATTCCAATTGATTTTGAAGCTTTGAAGATATTTCTGAATGAATTTGCTGCATTTTTTAAGTGAATTGTCTGGTAAATCTGACATTGTATTTTCTATTTTAATGTGTCAGTTACTAATTAGTGTGAAAATTGTGAAATGTTAACTGATTTTGCGCTTTGCATATTTAATTTGATTTTGGTTTGATTACTTAAACTAAAAAATTCTAACAATTGAGCATTTGTTCATTTTTCTGGGTTTGTTTTTGGTCCACTGGCTTCCATTGGGTCAAAAGTTATTTGTTACTGGTCACAAATTGGATCAAACTCTGGGACATAAGACTGAGTTAGCAACACATCCATCCGTGAGCCTGGATTTTATTCCAATTTCCCCTGATTTGGTGCAAAATTTTAACCTGTAATTTGGTTGGGCATATACTGTCTTCAGGACTGAGGCTGGGAGGGAGAAACAAGCAATAGTTATTCATATTTAGCCAGTCATTTGTTTAGCTTGGGTTGCTACTCTTAGTGTTCTAACTTATGGCGTTATTTCAGGTTTTTTTATGACAAAGGCCAGTTCTTGTGCACGATCAATTTTTTTTAAGCAGTCGTCGTCGTCTCGAGAGATTTCTAAAACTTGACAGTTTGAGATTGAGGTATGACTTTTGTGTATTAATATTTATGTCAGAGTTAGGATTTGAGGAGTGTTGTATGGGATTTGGTTGGTTGGACTGAAAGAGCTTAATTAACTTTATAGGTAATTCTGTAGCAATGATTTTGGTTTTTTTTAAAGTGAGATCTTTGGATGCTAATAGGATTTTTTTTCCCCATGTTGAAAGCTTTCTCGTGCAAAAAAAAGTAAATAGCTGCGTATTAGACTTTCAGTTTAAAATGAGAGAGAATTATTTCTTTAGTTTTGCATAGGGCAAACATTCATGGCTTGTTAAAAGCATTTGAGTTTCAGCTTAGCAGTATTTGCAGAAGTTTTAGCTGAAGCTGTATATGTAAAGCCGTTATCGTTGAGAGGGAAATAACTTTTGAAGAAATTGATTTAATCTCCACCATGTAAGGGATTTAGTTTGAAAATTTCAGGCCAGAGGTGTTAGATTAACGGCCTAAATGGCTGCCTCTGCTCAAAATAAGTCAATCAGATTGGCTTCGATTCCCAGTTGACAAAGTTAGCTCAAACCCTCTGACTGGGAAGTGAGTTGTCTCATGTTCTAGTAGTATAAATGAGTGCTTTGGGATTTATGGAATTGTAGTTTGCTGTGTGTTTTAAGATGTTTAATATTTCATATGTAAGTAGTTTTGGTTTATTCTGTTTATCTATTTCTTTTGCATAGTAAACTTCTGTTTTGGTTATAACTGGATCTATAGTATTGTGTGTTTCAATGAAAAGCAGACCTTTTTAAAACCAAAAAAAAAGTCTATAGAACAGGTTTCAGTCTTGACTTCTGGCTTATCCAGTAATAAAATAATCAGCTGGGATCATAACAATGCCCTTGGCACCCCTTTAATGTGATAACTTCTTAGTTCTCAAAATGCTGCTTATTATCCTTTTTTTTTCGATACCATAGTAATTGCACTGAGCGTATCTGCAACACTTACAGGAAAGAAAATAGATCAGTTTGCTTTACAGTTTAAACAGATTGAAGTTTCAGCCATTTTTCTTAAGTTGTAACTTAAATTACTGCAGTATATCATTTTTATATTTTTGAAGGTTTTTTTTGTAGGGATCTCTGTAGCTGATTAAATATATCAGGAATTTTATAGTATACCAACAGATTGGTTGGTTGATGGTCTGCATCTTGTATTTGCAGGATGCCATATAGATATGCATTTATTAAGAATTTTTAAACGATTCTCACTTATACACAAACTGAAATGCTAGCTGAAAAGTAGAGATGAATCAAATTTTTCTGTCTCTGTAGTTTAGTGTGAGCTATGCAGTCCATTCTATTGCTGTACTGATGCATATTTATTTCCCTTTAACAATTCCCCATATGTTTGACTGCTCTGAGTGGACCTTTTTTTGTTTATTGGTGTCACTGCTGCTATCTGTGTGGGCACACATCACCATGTGTGCAATATAGGACCAGCTGTATGTATGAGCAGCCACACAGCTTAGAGGGGCATTGCCCTGCAGTGTCTATCCAGTGTCCTTTTTGAAATCATGGTTCTTGTCTGCTTCCATTGCCGTCATAATGAGTTCCAGGTCACTGCTAGACTATAGACATATACCGCACAAAGACTGGCCCATCGCAACTGTGCCAGGCAACAAAGTTAGGACTGCAATAATGTTATTTGATATTGCTTCATTCATAATCTTACAGGTTATGGCAAGGCAAATGCATATCTAAATGCTGGTATGGTCCCATCTGATTCTGAAATCTTGGTTAACAAATTTTATATTTATTGTTTTAGCAAGGCGGTCTGTCACTGAAACAAAACCAGTTTATTTCATAAGTAAATAGAATAAACCAAACTATTTGTACACGAAACAAATCTAAAGATTTTCAAACAGGTTAAATAGGATTATGTTTTACTAACAGCACTCCATTGCAGCTCTCAAATACTGGACTGAATTTCCTTCCCTGTTGCACATTGGGTTTGACTAAGCTGTGACTTCAATCCCTGATCTTGAGAATCTGAGCCTATTTTGATTTTTTTTTTATATATACGATTGAGTTTAGCCTTTCTCAGCTTCACCTAACTCTGTGTTTTAATTAATACTTTTGCTCTGAAACTTTTAAATTAAACTCCTTACTGAGATAATCTGTTTCTTAAGTTTTAAACTATCACTTCCTCAGAAGCAACTGTTTTGCCCATTCAGCTTCAGTCAAGATTTCTGCGAACTGACTATCTTAAACAATGAAAAAACACACTTCTTGAACCCTCTAACTGAACCTAATGCATGTCACACTGTTTACTTTGTTCATAAATTTCTCCAATTTAAGCAAATTCCTATCCAGATTTATCTTTTCACTTCTTAAAAATTGCATCGCTTGTTATAGAAATACTTGCAGTTAATTGATAAACTCCTTCAGACATTCACACAAAAACAGTTTCAGGCTACTAGCTCAAATCGAGATTCCTACAATAATGGATATTAACATACAAATGAATTGCATCTTACATCACAACTGGTTGAAAGTTAAGAATTCCTGACTCCAATTTCCAATCAGGCAATAGTTCCAGACTCTGGCCAGCCTCTGTGAGAAATTCTTTTCACTTTGTCACTCCTCAGCCTTTTACTACTTCCTTAAATCTGTGCTGCCTGGTTATTGACGCCACTATTCATACTTAGCCTCTAATCAACCACATTAATGCCCCTAAAAATTATATTCCTCTATCGGGCCCCTCCACATTTTCTGCTTCAAAGACTGCATACCCTCCCTCATCCAACAGTTTCTCATTTGTCCATCCTGCCAGCTCAGGCAGCATTCTGGTAATTCCCCTCTCTGTGCACTAGTGCACAATCACGTCATTCCGACCAGACCAGAAGTGTAGTTGTAGCCTAACCAGTTTTTATATAGTTGCAGCATAATTTCTCTGCTGTTTGTATTCTGTGGACACCACAAGTCCTTAAGATTTTCTGTTCTTCCCACGGTCTGACTGTTCTGGGGACATTAAGAGTATTCCGGCTAAGTTTGCAGATAATACAAAGATAGGTAGAGGGGCCGGTGATATTGGGGAGGCTGCAAAGGGATTTGGACAGGTTAGGAGAGTGTGCAAAGAAGTGGCAGATGGAGCACATCATGGAAAAGTGTGAGGCCATGTATTCTCGTAGGAAGAATAGAGGCACAGGCTATTTTTTAAAGCAGGGAAAAACATTCAGAAACCTGAAGTGCAGAGAGACTTGGGAGTTCTAGTCCAGGATTCCCAAAGTAAACTTGTAGGTTGAGTCAGCATTTAGGAAAGTAAATGTAATAATGGCCATTATTTTGAGTGGACTTGAATATAAAAGAAGGGATGTACTTCTGAGGCTGTATATGACTCTGGTCAGACTACGTTTGTAGTATTATGCACAGTTTTGGGCCCCGTGTCTCAGGAAGGATGTACTGGCCCTGGAGCATGTTCTTAGGAGGTTCACGACAACAGTGAATGAAAAGCTTAACGTACGAGGAAAGTTTGAGGACTCTTGAGTCTATACTTGCTGGAGTTTAGTAAGATGATGGGGGAGCTCTAATTGAAACTATTCAGAATACTGAATAGCCTGGACAGCGTGGATGTTGGGAAGTCTCTACAGGAGCTAGGACCCGAGGGCGTAGCCTTGGAGTGAAGGGAAAATCTTTTAGAACTGAGTTAAGGTGAAACGTATTTAGCCACAGAGTGTTGAATCTGTGGAATTCACTGCTACAGAAGGTTGTGGAGGCTAAGTCATTGAATAGATAGGTTCTTGGGTTGATTGTCAAGGGTTATGGGGAGAAGTGGGAGAATGGGTTGTAAAATTTATCAGCCATAGTTGAATGGAGGAGCAGACTCAATTGGCTGAATGGCCTAATTTATGCTCTTATGGTCTTATTCATATTCTCCCTTGCTCGAGCATTCCCTGACAAATTTTTTTCAGGGTTGCATTCCATTTCTGACTGTTGCACACTTGTCAGATTGTTGGATATCACCTTGCAGTTTGCAGCTATCCTTTTTTTATGATTTAGCACCCTACCAATTTTCATGCCATCTGTAAACATCTTGATGATATATCCTACTTTTTACCTCCACATAATTAACGTAAATCATAAACAGCATGGGCCTCAGCATTGAGCCTGCAGAGCCCCACTGAAAACAGACTTAGAACATAGAATATAAAACAATACAGTGCAGAATAGGCCCTTTGGTCCTCTGTTGCGTCAGCCTGTGAACTAATCTAACCCTTCCCCCTACACTATCCTATCATCATCTGTGTGCTTATTCAAGGATTATTTAAATGCCCCTAATGTGGCTGAGTTAACTACATTGGCAGGCAGGGCATTCCACGCCCTTACAACTGAGTAAAGAACATGCCTCTGACATCTGTCTTAAATCTATCACCCCTCAATTTGTAGCTATGCCCCCTCGTACAAGCTGACGTCATCATCCTAGAAAAACGACTTTCGTTGTCAACCCTATCTAATCCTCTGATCGTCTTGTATGTCTCTATCAAATCCCCTCTTAGCTGCCGCCTTTTCAATGAGAACAGACCCAAGTCTCTCAGCCTTTTCTCATAAGACCTTCCCTGCAGACCAGGCAACATCCTGGTAAATCTCCTCTATCGTTTTACAATGCTCCCACATCCTTCCAGTAATGGGGCGACCAGAATTGTACATAATATTCCAAGTGCGGCTGCACTAGCATTTTGTATAGTTGCAACATGACGTTACAGTTCCAGAACACATTCCCTCTACCAATAAAACCTAACACACCATATGCTCTTAACAGCACTATCAACCTGGGTGGCAACTTTCAGAGATTTATGTACATGGACTCTAAGATTCCTCTGAACTTCCACACTCCCAAGAATCTTTTCATTGACCCTATATTTTACCTTACTGTTGTTCTTTCCAAAGTGAATCACCTCTCATTTATCTGTGTCTAGATTAGGGTGTGCAGGAAAAGCACAGCAGGTTAGGCAGCATCCGAGGAGCAGAAAAATCAATGTTTCCAGCAAAATTCCTTCATCAGGAAGCTTTTGACCGAAATGTCAATTTTCCTGCTCCTCGGATGCTGCCTAACCTGTGCTTTTCCAGCACCGCTCTAATCTAGACTCTGATTTCCAGCATCTGCAGTCCTTACTTTTGCCTCACATTTATCTGCATTGAGTTCCATTTGCTATCTCTCAGCCCAATTCTGCAGTTTATCCAAGTTGCCCCTGCAACCTGCAACATTCTTCCACATTCTGTCCACCACTCCACTGACTTTAGTGTCATCTGCAAACTTACTAAGCCATCCACCTATTCCTGTGTCTAAGTAATTTATAAAAATGACAAACTGCAGTGGTCCCAAAACAGATCCTTTGTGGCACACCGTTAGTAAAGGGACTCAAGTCTGAATATTTTCCATCAAACACTACTCGCTGCCTTCTTGCAGAAAGCCAGTTTCTCATCCAAGCTGCTAAATCACCCTCGATCCCAATCCTGTGCACTTTCTTCAATAGCCTACCATGTGGAACTTTATCAAAAGCTTTACTGAATTCCATGTATACCATGTCAACTGCCCTAACCTTGTCCACCTGCTTGGTCACCTTCTCAAAATCACTCATGTTTGTGAGACATGACCTGCCTTTGACTATCTGCAATCAAATTATTGCTTGCTAGGTGATTATAAATCCTATCTCTTATAATCCTTTCCAAAACTTTTCCTACAAGAGGCACTAGTCTGTAATTACCTGCCCCATCTCTACTGCTCCTCTTGAACAAGAACACACAATTTGCAATCCTCCAGTCCTCTGGTACTAAATCTGTATGCCATGATAACTCAAAGATCAAGGCCAAATGCTCCAACATCTCGCTCGCTTCCCAGAGAATCCTCCAATAAATCCCATCTGGCCCAGGCGGCTTGTCTACTTCCAATCCTTTTAGAATTGATAACACCACCTCCTTACTAACCTCGATCCTTTCTAGTCAAATAGCCTGTACCTCATTCTTCTTCTCTGCAATATTATACTTTTCCTGAGCGAAAGTAAATGAGAAATAATCATTTAGCACCTCCCTGATCTCCACAGGGTCTATGTACAACTTCCCACTTCTGTCTTTTGACTGATCCTAATCCTACCCTAGTCATCCTTTTATTCCTCACATATCTGTAGAAAGCTTTAGGGCTCTCCTTTATTCTACCTTCCAAAGACTGCTCGTGTCCTTTCCTTGCTCTTAACTCTCTGTAAATTCTTCCTAGCTAATTTGTAACTCCTCTTTGCCTCATCTGAACCCTTTCGTCTCAACGTCACGTACGCTTCCTCCTTCCACTTAACAAGAGATGCATTTCTTTACTAAACAATGGTTCTCTTGCCTTATCACTTCCTCCCTGCCTGACAGGGACATACCTATCAAGGACATGAAATAACTTCCTTTAAACCAGCTCCACCATTCAATTGTCACCATCCCCTTCGTTTTGCTGCCCCATTCTATGCATCCTAACTCTTGCCTAATTGCAGTATAATTGCCCTTCACTCATCTATGATTTTGCCCTGTAGAATGTATCTATCACTTTATCATCACCTAAACTAAACAAAACATATATCTGAATTATGGTCACACTCTTCAAAGTGCATACCTACCACTAAATCAATCATCTGGCCTGGTTCATTACCAAGCACCAGATAAAGTGTGGCCTCTTCTTCTCTCTCTTTCTTCCTCCTCCTCCTCCTCCTCCTCCCCCCCCCCCCCCCCCCCCCCCCCCCCCCCAACCTGTTGTTGGCCATTCAACATCCTGTGTCTGGAAACCCTCCTGCACACATTGGACAAAACTGATCCATCCAACTTGAGTTGTACCATCTCCAGTCAATATTGGAGAAGTTAAAGTCCCCCATAATGACTACCCTGTGTTCCTTTCACTCCTACCCAGAATCATTGTGCTGATCCTGTTTCCCCCACATCATTGGAACTCTGCTGGGGCCTTTTTTATTTTAAAAAAAAACACTCTCAGCTGTGTGACCCCCCCCCCCCCCCCCCCCCCCCCCCCCGCTCTGTTTCTAACCGCAGCCCATACCACCTCAGTAGAAGAGGCCTTATCAAAAGTTCTTTCAGCCTCTGTTATACTGTCTGTGACTAACAAGGCCACACCTCCTCCTCTCTTACCGCCTTCCCTTTTCTTAATGAAAGATCTAAATCCTGGAACCTGCAACATCCATTCCTGACGCAACTCTAGCTATGTCTTTGAAATGGTCGCAACATTGAAGTTCCAAGTATCTAATGTGTGCAAGCTCACCTACCTTATTTTGGATACTTCTGACATTGAAGTAGACACTTCAAGCTAGCTTGCTGTCTGCCAGCACATTCCTGTGAGCGTGAAATCCTGTCCATATCCTCTACTCTCATCCTTCTGTGCACTGGAACTACACCTCCAAGTTCCTATCCCCCTGCTGAGCTAGTTTAAACCCACTTGAATAGCACCAACAAATTTCTTACCCAGGGTATTAGTACCCCTCGGGTTCAACTGAAGACAGTCCTGTTTGTATAGGTCCAACTTTCCTTAGAATGAGCCCCAATTATCCATGTACCTGATCCCCTCCTTTCTGCGCCATCCCTGCAGCCATGTGTTCATCTGAGATATCTCCACATTCCTTGCCTCGCTATCACATGGCATGTGTAACAAACCAGAGATGACAACTGTTTGTTCTAGTTCTCAGCTGTCACCTTACCCCCTGAATTCCTGCCTTACATCCTTATCCTTCTTTCTACGTGTCGTTGGTACCTACGTGGACCACGACTTGGGGTTGGTCACCCTCTCCCTCAGGACCCCAAAGACACAATCTGAGACATCACAGGTCCTGGCATTTGGGAGGCAACACATCAACTGTGAGTCTCGTTCATTCCCAACAAGCCTTCTATCTGACCCTCAACTATCGAGTTTCCAATGACTAACACTCTCCTCCTTTTCCCTCCTTCCCTTCTATGCAGCAGGGATAGATTCTGTGCCAGAGACCTGCACCTCATGGCATGCCCTTGGTAAGTCCCTCCCCCACCTGAAAACAGTATACATGTTTTTCAGGGGAATGACCGCAGGAGATCCCTGTGGTGACTGTTTCTTTCCCCTTCAGACAATTACCCAGCTTTCTTCATGCCTAGGAGTAACTACTTCCCTGCAAGTCTTATCTGTCACAGTCTCTGCCTTCCGAATGATCCAAAGTTCATCCAGCTCCAGTTCCCTAACGTGGTCTTGGAGGAGTGAATGTTGGTGCACGCATTGCAGATGCACTTTGGGACGCTATAGGCGTCCCTCACCTCCAACATCATGCAGGAGAAGCATTCTTCCTGCATTGCCATCCCTATTAGTCCCCTTAACAAAATATTAAAAAAAAAAGGAGCTTATCTAATATGTTCCTTGCATTTAAAGTTAGAGGTGGTGGTTGAGTGGGAGGCCTGACAAAGTAGGGTCTCTGGTTTAAAAAACACTCACTTCTATAGCTGTAGGGAAATAAAAAAAAGTCCAGGAAGCCATGTGCAGCTTCGCCTTGGATCTCATGGGCTGTCATTTTCTTGACCAGCCTAATATGAGGAACCTTATCAAAAGTCTTACAAACATCCAGGTAAGCCAAATCAAATGCATTACTCTCCTGGTTACCTTCTCAAATTCGCTCAAATTTGTCAAACACGACTACCTTAGCATGGATTTGTTATCGCTGATTTATCAATGTTTATCCAAGTGCAGATATAGTCTGTTCCTCAATTCATTTTAATAACTTGCACCAATGAGGTTAGAAGAACGCTCTAGTTTCTCTTCAGGTACTCTTGTTTTTCATCAAATTGTATAAATGTTATTGAAATGAATTTCCTGGTGTATCCCTTTTTATTATTTTGGTGTTAGCAATCCTCTGGCTAAAGAGAATTTGAAAATTATAGCCTTGGCCCCGATACCACCTCACTTCCTTTACAGCATTGGAGGTATCTCATCTGGCTTGCAGATTTATCCACTTTTTAGACTGCGAAACTCACTATTAAGTTCTCTCTCTCATTCTCCCCCTCTCCTTTTAACTTTGAATGTTTCATAGTCTTCCATCCTGATGCCTTTTCTGGTACAAAGACCGATGCAAAGTATTCACTGTGGACTGAATCCATGTTGTCTGGGTCCACTGTTACACAAAAGGCTATTTGGGATGCATCAAATATGTAATACCAATCTGTTTCTTCGCTTTTATGTTGTCAGCTAATGAAAAATTTTGGTATTAATGACTTTGATCATATACTAGTCATGTTAAATTTGAGTGTCCTAAGACTTGGCTCCACACTCCTATTGTTATTTTTTCTCCAATGTCCAGCCATTATTCAAGTCCTTGCTGTTGTTGTCAAATCTGTAGATTTTTCCATTGAATCATAGAATCCAAACAGCATGGAAGCAGGCTTTTTGGCCCTTTGAGTCCACACCAACCCACCCCCAACCCATCCGTCCAACTCTGCATTTCCCATTGCTAATCCATCCAGCCTGTGCATTCCTGGAAACTTCCGGTAGTTTAGCATGGCTAATTTGCCTAACCTTCCCATCACTAGGCTGTGCAAGGAAACTGGAGCATCCGGAGGAAACCCATCTAGACATAGGGAGAAAGTCAGCTGAGAGTGGAATTGAACCCAGGACCCTAGTGCTGTGAGGCAGCAGTACTAACAATTGAGCTGTCATGCTATCTGATAAGGCACCAACGCTCTTTCTGCTTGTTTTCAAATCAGGGACCTTTTCGTGTATAAGGCAAATGTATGACCCACTAGTTTAGAAACCGTTTTATCTGCCATATATCTCAAGGCCCTGCTAATTGTCTACTTCAACGTGAGCAAAATATAGTCACCTTGCACGTGTCTCATGATAGAGTGAAATACTTCAGACTCTAAAAATTTGGAATAAAAACTGAAAATGCTGAAACATTGAATAAGTTGTAGCTCTGACCTTTCGTCAGAACTAAAGATTTTTTGAGCAAATAAAAGTGTGACGGGAGGGTTAGAGGAACAAAATGATAGGTCTCAGGCTGGAAAGAACGAGGCGATAAATTACATATGCTGCTTGCACTGGATTCAGCCTTGCTTTTATGTTTTTTAAAAAAAATTTTTATGCATTTTTTTCAGACTTGCATAACTTTGCCTCCTATTAATTGAATTCACTTTTGTTGATTTTTATATTTGTTTAAGAAATGTGAAAAATTAGAAGACATGGAATGAGTTGGACCTCTTCTGGATTGGAAGAGGTTTTTTCATGTGATTTCATCAAGCACTTAAGTCAACAGTGCTGTAAGCCACCTCTTAGAGTCAAGAGTCCTACAACACAGAGACAGGCCCTTTGTTCCAAACTGGTCCATGCAGACCAAAATGTCCACCATGTTAACCCCATTTCCCTGCAGTTTTGTCCATATCTTGCTAAGCATTTCCTATTCATGTATTTGTCCAAATGCCTTTTTAAATGTTGTTAATGTACCTGCCTTATCCACATGCGTTAGCAGCTCATTCTGTATGCATACCACCCTCTGTAAATAAAAAAAAATGTGCCCTTCTGGTTTCCTTTTATTATTTCCCCTCTAACCTTAAACTGATGTTCCTGTTTTCCCCCTTCACTTAGTCGAAGTAAAATACTTTAGACAGTGTAGTTTTACCTTTTTTTAAATCTTTATTCTTGGCCCTGGAGGGAGAGCGAGAACGGTCGTCCATATGCACAGAGGCACACATTCATGGTCTTCTCCGGAAGAGCAGTTTCTCAGCGAACTATATACTCATTTTACGGGAGGAGCATCCAGATAAGGCAACATACATATGAATTGGGTGACTGTTACAATCAGCGAGGATCAACAGTAAAGATTAAGCCATCTCCTGTTACACAATGAATAATTGGCTTCACGTAATGAATACTTTTTCACCTTGTTAAACTGACCTTGCATACTGAATGCTTCCAATATTGTTAAATGACTCTACATGATGAATGCTTTTCCACCTTGTTAACCCATTACCCTTGCCTCCAGCACCACATTGTTAACTAAGTGCTTATCTCACCTGAGTCATGCTCAGCTGAACCCCTTATTTCACAAAACTCAGAACGTAACTCTTTCCCTGCCTGATTATACCCTATGCACATTCTCACTCTCTAGTCCTTGATTCCTCAATCCTGAGAAAAAGACTGAGTGTGTTCACCTTTTCTATGCCTCTCATGATCTTATACGCTTCTATAAGATTCCCCCTCAGTCTCCTATACTCTAAAGAAAAAAGTCATGGCTCGAGCAAACTTTCTGTATAGCTCTGACCATTAAGTCCTGGCAACATCCTTGTAAATTTCTCCTGCACTTTTTTTTAGTTTAATAAAATCATTCCACTAGCAAGGTGACCAAAACTGAACATAATACTCCATGTGTGGCCTCACCAATGCCCTGTATAATTGTAACACAACTTCCCAACATCTATACTCCGTGCTCTGGCTGATGAAGGCCAGTGTGCCAAAAGCTTCCTTCACTGCCCTGTCTACTTGTGATTCCACTTTCGGGTAACTGGACCTGAACTCCAAGGAGCCTCTGTTTCATTACACTCCTTAAGGCCCTACCATTCACCATAAAACTTGTATCTTAAATTGACTTTCCAAAATGCAAGATCTCGCACTTATCTATATTAAACCCCATTTTCCATTTCTCAGCCCATATCCCCAGCTGATTAAGATATGGCTGCAATTTCTGATAAACTTCTATTTTAGTCTCATCTGCAAACCTAGTATTAGAAAAAAAACAGTTGACTTTGGGGAAGGCAAGGTGAGATTTCAAGGAGGTTAGAACTAGTTTTGTTGGTTCTTAATCACAGAAAGACCAGGCTTTGAAAAGACTGAGGGGGAGGGGGGAAGAGGCTAGATGCTACTTTTCGCCTAGCAACTCTTTCCTGGATTTGATTTTCTGTTCTACAGACCTAAGTCCATAAGGCAGACACACCTGAAGATGAAGGAATCTCTCCTGAATAACAATTTCCCAGCAGAAATTCTGGGAACCTTTATAGTTTCTATTATTAACATTTCTGACCCTGTTGAGAATCCTGGACTGTGACCAGTTGCTGAAGACTCAGACTTAGGGTCATGACAATTTTAGCTCAACGCTGTTCATCAGTCTGTGACTGTCTGTCAATAATTCAGTTTCATCGACAGGCAATCCAATGTACTGTGACAGTGCATCATATCTTATGCCTTTAAATTGTGAAACTTATTTTATTTTCTTTTAGCTTGTTATTACATCTTTCCTCCATCCCACTTGCTCTCCTTTCTAGTCTGGCAGGAGATGCACACCGTTGTTCTGCCATTCTAATATTCTGATCACTTAATGTAAAGTACTAACATCTTTTCTCCACCAATACCCACAAGCCCCTGAACTATAGCATAAATGTTGTCCCTCCACACTTCACTTCAGCTCAATCAAGAGTCATCTAGACTTGAAACGTTAGTTTATGCCTTCTCTCCATGGATGCAGCCTGATCTGCTGTGATCTTCAGCATTTATTGTTTTCAGTGCAAATTCCAGCATCTGAGGTAATTTGTTCATACTTTTGTTGTCAGACCCTCGTCCCAAGGGGTATTTTTTCTTTTTTTTTTCCCCCAGCATTTCTGCAGAGACTTGTCCGTATTTGGGAGTTTTGGGGAAAAAGGTTTAATCCTGAACTATAGTTACATAAATGGGTTTGCCATTTAGAACATAGAGCAGTAGAAGTAAGCATTTAATGTGAATATGGGACTAGATTTATTTAGGATGTCTGGTCAGCATGGATGGGTTCAACCGGAAGGTCTGTTTCCATGCTGTACATCTCTGACTCTATATGATTCTAATAAATATATTACTTTGACTATGTCAAAGAAGCCTGGTGAAAATCCCTTTCATTTTGGACAATAGTAGAGAAAAGAAATCAGCCACTTATGATTGAATCAATGCATTTAAGGAAATGGTGTGATTGGTATAATGGGGCCTGAGTATCAGTGTATTTGCATCGCTGTTATAACAGTTCTATTTTTCTTTCAAAACAGAGGAGATTTGAAATCTGACTGTCCTGAGGTTGCCACTGAGGCAATATACCTGTAATGCATCCCACCCAAACATCTGAAATGCTTGCATTTTATCAATGAAGTATGTT
This sequence comes from Hemiscyllium ocellatum, assembly GCF_020745735.1. Taxonomy (NCBI): domain Eukaryota; kingdom Metazoa; phylum Chordata; class Chondrichthyes; order Orectolobiformes; family Hemiscylliidae; genus Hemiscyllium; species Hemiscyllium ocellatum. The sequence continues at coordinate 43,999,726 of NC_083431.1, forward strand.
TGGATTCATTCATGGAGATGGAAAGTAATGCTGCTGCCTGTGCTGATTCCAGGCTGGTTGACAACCATATCACGTTACTAATCTATGATTTGGTTGTAAGTGCTGATGATCACTTTCTGGAAGAGAATGAGATATATAAGGATTTGGGAGAAGCAACGGTAGACTAGAAAATAGTCTGGTATTACCCGGGGCTAGACTAAGGGAATACAGTAAGATCTCAAGTAAAGATACTAATGGAAGAAGATCCAGTAAAGTACAAGGAACTACTTGAATTCTGAAATTATTCAGAGATGAAAAAAATGGAACATCATGAGAGGATTAACACATGAAGAAAGGGCACTTGCTTATTCATTAATGATGCTATGCAAGCTGGATGCATGCTGGCATCTGAATGTATTTAAATATTTTCACAGCAAAATCAATGTTATAAAAATATAGTAAGCTCTGACTTGCATGGCACATATCTAAATATATGGTGGCATTCCGGCTCCGTGGTTATTACTGTTGCCTCACAGCACCAGAGACCTGCGTTCGATTCCTGTCTTGGGTGACTGTCTATGTGGAGTTTGCATGTTCTCCCCATATCTTGCGTGGTTTGTTCTGGTTTCCTCCAAAGATATGCAGGTTAGGTGAAATGGCCATGCTAAATTGCCCATAGTATCAGGTACAGTAGTCAGGGGTAAATCTAGGGGGATGTCTGGGTGGGTTACTTTTCGGAGAGTCTGTGTGGACTTGGGCCAAATGGCCTGTTTCCACACTGTAGGGAATCTAACCTAATCCATTTTATGAGCATAAGGAACATGCCATTCAGTGAGGTTATGGTTGATTTGACTTCCCCAGCACTCCCGCCAAACCAAAATGTACGTGTATGCGCACTATAAAATACACATACACCCTTTCATACCTTGCTTATCAAGAATTTATCCAAGGAGCCTTTATCCAAAGGTAGTGGAGCCAGTTGGCTGTTTTCTAAATTCCAGCAGATCATGAAGTATAACCTGTCCAACCTTTTTCTTGAAACTCAGATTCCCCATTTCATCTACATGATTAATGTATTGAGCTCAGTATGACTTTAAAAATTCTGAAGAATTAAATGTTAACAACATTTAATTTTTGGCAGCATCACTTGGGAGCCAAACTGAAATTTACAGTTCCTGTTTGTGTTGAATCATTTGAGCAATTAACTTTAGTGATTTACATTTTTGCCTGAATTTTCTGATTTGAAATCAGCATTGAGACTTTCTTGGTTGTATGCTTATTTTAATGAATTTTTCTTTGTCTTCTCCCTCTACTCTTTCACACAGGAATCATGGCACAAGTTGGAACTTCACCAATCATACAGGAGGAGCCCTCCAGCGCTGAAAATCTTCTGGCAGTAAAATTCCTTATGTCAGCCTTGGAGTCTATGGTAAATTATTTGAAATTTATAAGATTGTTTGTTAATAAACCTGTGACTGACTATTAACCATCTTGTGCTACATAGGCACTTTTACTTCGTGGCTCAAAGGATTTCAGTCTTGGGGCATATTTGCAAAATGTTTTTGCTCCATTTGATATAAGTCTGTAGCAGCTTTCATGCTATACCAGTGAAGGAGATAATTCTAAATGTAGATTCAGAAGGTTATGTCACTGTTTGTTCCTACTGCTGTTGAGAAGAAAGGTCCTGTAAATCATATTAGGGAATGCTGTTGACTGTGCAAGACTCAAATGTCAAGGTGATTAATTCGCAGTAATGTAAAAATAACTATTTTGAAGCAGCCCAGGAATGTAGTGTTTACACTATGTTTGAATATGAAAATTGAAATACTGAAGATGAATGTATATAAAACTGCATTTGGAATTGTATTTGCAATTTTGGACTTCAGCTTGTAGGAAGTGACAGTCCAACAAAGTGGAGTTCTCGAACGCTGCATCACAAATATTTAGGCAAGGATCCTACAAAATCTGTCCGAATGACTTAAACTGTCATTCCTTCTGCCCCTCAGCTGTCAGTTGGCTAACTTTCTAGTGCAGGATAAAAAACTTTTCAAAGGTACACTGAAGCACAATTGTATTAACCTTGAAGGCTGGGAAGAGGTTGCCTTTAATCGCCAAAATGGTGGCAGCTTGTCTGTCCATCTACATCACACTTTTGAATCTAGGTGCTTTAATTCAGAATGGTGACGGAAAGAAAGTAAAGGACTCTGGATCCCTTACATGATGGGATATCCCTCTTTCCCATGTGTGCAAAAATCAGCAGATAAAGAATTGGGCTGACCAGTCATGAAAATCATGGCAGTAACTTAAGTTGCCATCCTTGGACTGAGGGACAACTGATAATTACTTCAGAAGGATGATGAGTGATGAAGGATTCTGAGCAAAACTCGGCTCCTTCTCAAAATAGGGCTGTGGAATTGGTTTACATTAACCCAGCAGACAGATGGTACCTTGATTTGCATCTCATTATAAAAGATGGCATTTCTAATGATGCAGCAATATTAGCCTGAATTTTTTGCCATCGGGTTCTGAAATGGAACTTGAATCCAGAACCTTCTGACAGAAGTGAAAATGCTTCCAATATATTGTAGATGGCAGTTTTTTGGCTTTCTTAATTGAGTAAGATCGGGAATATTAATTACTTTCCATTTCCATGAAGTTCGTTACAAGCATATCTTCTGGGTGTAGGTCTGGTGTATACTGAATATTTTGATACAGCAGTAATTGTTCTCATTAATCATGTGTACACTAATAAGATCAATATACAAATATGAAGAGATTTATAGTAAGAAAACTTGCTTATACTGAGGGTCTTGAGACTGAATTACCATAAGTTAACTGAATCTGTGATCATGCCAACATTTCAGAATTTATTATTGAAGAAGAAAGAAAAATTGGTAACTGGAAACAAGTGTGTGGATTTATGAATACTGCTCATTGGGAGGCTAAAAGTGGAGCAGTGGGGAGAAGTGCAACCTATTTGGATTGTAACTGTAATGTAATCTTGGAGTGATAAACTTTTGAATTGCCCAGGATGCTCCCTTTTACTGCATTTTTAGATGGTTGTGGTATTTAGATTTGTGACTTCCCAATGGGTGGTAGATATATTTTCATGAATTCGTTTGAGTGAGTGAACATGGAAATTGAGGAAAATGAGTGTTGATTTTGCTGCAAGTTGGATATTGATGCAAAAGTGGACTGTCCATAGTTGTACAGTTTAAATTTTACAGTCTCTTCATTCTTTTTTTTATTATTGTTTGATAAATCTAGATCTACTGTTATGGCAATATCTTTAGTTCATAAATTTTGAAATGAAACAAAAATCAATGCTATTTTCAAATAAAGGGTTTCTCTGTGGGGCTGTCATTCAGTATTATTCAACATATTTATACAATCAATTATTAGTAATATTACTGGAGTAGAACTGTACATTTCCAGTCCGTGCAGACGTTATTGCATACAGATTCTTACAAATTTGACTCTTTCTTGTGTTGAGAATTTTGTGCTTTATAATTTATTGAATTTTATTGGCGATACCTTTTGATCTCTTGTGCCATTTGAGTTGCAGAAAACTCTATAAATTCATTTTATGGTACACTTAGAGGATCTGTTAAGGAAAACCTGATTTGTAGATTATTTGACCTTTTTTTTTAGCCTGTTCTGCTGTATTGTTATATCAGTAACCAATGTGTCCCTAAATCTCATTTACCTGCCTTTTATTTTTATCCCCCAATTACTTGCCTTGACCTGAAGTAATTTTATTTGACCAAGTCTCAATAACTTTTTTGAGGAGGAGAGAATTCCAGATTTCCTGTGTACAAAAGCACAATTTCATATCTTAACTGGTCTAGCTCCAATTTTAAAATGTATTCCTCCTTATTTTGGATTCCCTTAGCAGCAGAAGTAGTCTCTGTGTCGATCTTATCAAGAACCCTTTATTAGCAAATGAATCAAGAGCAAGTTTATGCAACTTTTTAAAAACTTCTATCCTTTAAATCTAACCTCAGTGCCAGTGTATTTTTTTTGCTGTTATAAACATTGGCATTGCTTTGGATTGAAAACTGGCTTTAAGTATTCTGTGCACGTGGAAATCTTGAGCAGCAGGTATTAACTTTTTACAAACACTTCAAGTTATCTTTATTAGATTCACAATGAGTGATGTCAGACTTCTGCATCAAGCTCCCATTTGCTATTTTTTTCAGTTGCTATTTGGCTTATGTGCATTTATAATGTCTGTCCTCATCTGTACAATTCATAACTTAGCGTTAATTGCACATTTTGAGTTTATTTCTTTATTCAAGTTTGAATAAATATGATGTTAAGCTTAGACATAGTTCTGAGCTTTCTGTTGAACTTCAGAGCTTTTGGCATTTTGTGAAATTACAATTTTTTTTGTGTGCTACCAGTATAACTTAACCGTGTGTCAAGTGCAAGGCACGTTATGCAAATATTGATTTTCGCTGTATATAAAAATGTTGGGTTAAATCGCCTTTTCAAAAGTTCTTCTGGGCCTATGAGTCAAATAAGCAAATTCTAGGTGCACTCATTCAAACATTCAGTACTTAAGGTTGTTGATTAAATGCTGAACATAAGAGTTTACAGACAATCTATTCCTGAATTTGAAGCTTTTTGATTCTTTTGTGTGTTATATTTGTAAAAGCCTAACTCAAATTAATGTTGGAGCGATTTTATAGGTAGTATTTCATTTAAGAGTACTTGAATACATTTTTCTGTTATAGCTGAAAATGTTCATTTAATTGATGTTTCCTCTTCAGTGCCAGGAAATTGCAAAGTCAAAAGCTGAAGTGGCTTGTATTGCTGTATATGAGAAAGATATATTTGTCGTGGGGACCGAGCGAGGAAGATCTTTCATTGGAAGCCGAAAGGATTTTCAAACTGATTTTGTCAAATACTGTAAGTTAGTTAGTGCGCTCGCTTATTTTATAGTTTTAAGTGTCAGGTTAACCTTGCTGTGATTTCAAAGATTAATGAAAAGGAGTTTTAGCAACCTTGGTTTCTGTGGCTGTATCTTGAATTTGAGATTTCTATAGGACTCTTAATGTGCAACAGTTTTTAAACCTGAAGTTTTTTCACAACACTCATGCCAAATTAGTGAATTGTAATTGTGACACAGACTGGTCCACTTCTGTTTGTCATTTATATAAATGATTTGGATGAGCATTCAGGAGGTATGGTTAGTAAGTTTGCAGGTGACACCAACATTGGCATCGTGGACAGTGAAGAAGGTTATCTAAGATTACAAAGAGATTTTTAATCAATTGGGTCATTGGGCTGAAGCATGGCGGGTGGAATTTAATTTGGATAAATGAGAGATTGCATTTTGGTAATCCGAACAAGGACAGGACTTGAACAATTAATGGTAGGGCCCTGGATAGTGTTGTTGAACAGAGACCTCTGGGTTTAGGTACATAATATTTGAAAATTTGTCACTGGTAGATGGGTTGGTTAAAAGAGCATTTAGCACACTGACTTTGTTGCTCAGACCTTGAGTATAAGAGCTGCTAAGTCATTTTAGCGTTGTACAGGACATTAGTGAGGCCTCTTCTGGAGTACTTGTCACCTTTTTTGTAGGAAGGATATTATTAAACTAGCAAGTTGTAAAAAGATGTAGAAGGATGTTGCTGGATGTCAAGGACACAAAAATAGACTGGAAAGGCTGGGACTTTATTCATTGGAGGTTGAGGGGTGATCTTTAGAGGTTTCTAAAATCTTGAAGGGGTATAAATAAAACGAATAGCAAAGGTCTTTTTCTTAGGATGGGAGAGTTCAAAATTAGGGGACATATTTTTAAGGTAAGAGGAGAAAGGCAACATTTTCCAGAGAGCAGTTTGTATGTGGAATGAGCTCTCAGAGGAAGTGATGAATTCGGCACAGTTACAACCTTTTTTAAAAAGATGTTTTGGATGACATCATGAACAGTAAAGGTTTGGAGGGATATGGGCCAAATGCAGGCAGGTAAGATATTAGTTTGGGACTGGTTGGACTGAAGGTTACGTTTCCATGCTGTATGACTGACTCCATGACAATATTGTGTACTAATCCACCTGCTTAAGAAATAGTTTAGAAATATTAAGAATCAAAGAAAAATATTACATGGGAATTATTTTTCCTAAAGTACTATTTAGGAAGCACAGGAAGGCTTTTTTTTGTGTAGATTTGCATTAAATCACTAACTCTCCCATTCTTGTGTCTCTGTCTCCTCTTGGCTGTTCTCTTGGTTTGTGTTTCTGTCTCTTTGTTGAAAAAGTGGACTTGAATTTAGTGTGGGAATGTCATTTATTTGCCTGTCCTTGCTCTCCTTGAGGTGATGGTTGGAAATTTCTGTCGCAGTAGTGATCAGGAAAGATGATAATAGTATGCAAAATCATTGTTGTGTTAACTCAGAATTGATGATACAGTGATCTTGCTGATCTTGTCCAGTCAAGGTTGGTGAATTAGATTCCCTCGACATTCATTAAAGGAATATAGCAATATTCAGGTTTATAAAGACTATTGCAGTTAACCTGGTTGGTCTCAGTAAGTTGGAAATACTGAACACTTGTAAAGAAATAAAAAGACATAATATTTTGTGTTGACTTAGAGTTGTAGAAAAATAAATTGTACATTTTTTAATTTCTGAAGTTTTTGAATTGTCTTAACTTTGAGCAATTCACAATCTCGAAATTGTAAACAAGAACTAAATAGAAAATACTATAAAGGATCGCATGTCTAGCAGTATTTGTGGAGAGGGTAAAAGTAATGACCCTTTTCTCAGTTGATTACATGGGTAGAATGATTCTATCAACTACAGGAGAATAAAATTCTATAACACCTGCTACAATAGGCAAGTGTTACAGAAAGTGGGAGTTGGTATACTTTCCATACGACGACTATTTGGTATTGCTTTGAGGTTAATGGTCTGCACTGCACTGGAAATGGTGAACCCATTTTTTTTCTGAGATTTAATGTCTTAAGTTATCCTTGGTTCCAATCGATTTTGGATTGTAAAGTGTATTTTTGAATAAAAAAACATTGCCTTTTTAATGTCAGGGCTTGTATGTGCTGCAAGTGCACCCCCTGTAGTTACATCAGTGACAAACATTTTTTGTTCACCAGTTGCTGTGTTTACATTGTTGCAATAAATTGCTTTTGTACATGGAATACAAGTGTAAAATGTATTCTGTCCAATTTTTGGTAAGATAGTACAGGCATTGTGGTATACATAACATTTCATGAACTTAGAAACTTTATTTCACAGATCAAAGATCATCCATAACACCATTGTTTTGCATTTTTAATTTAAAATTATGCTGTTGCATCTCAAAAATACAGAAGAAATATTTTAATTTCATTGGGGAGCAAAGGAAGGAGGTAAAGACAAAGTGAGAGTTTGGAATCAAGAATGAATTGCATTAGTGATAAAAGGTCTCGTTTTCTAGTTCAATGAAGAAATAGTAATTGCTTCAATTCCAGGTCTTGTGGTTTATCATTTTTTTTAAAAATCCTTTAATTTTAATTAAATGTTGTAGTTATCTGATGTAAAACCACATTTTGAGACTAAAATAATTCTCCACTGGTGTGTGTGTACTGTACTAATAAGAATTTAAGTATACTGAATGTCAGAACCTTTAGAAGCCCAAAAGTGGGTTCTCTGATCATTGCAGCATGACCCATGCACATTTCTCCTTCAGATCAGATTGCAGATTAAATGCTGAGTCATATAACAAGGTATTCTTCTACTGAAAGCTGTCGAGCCACTGGAATAAAGCAAAATCCAGTTGAAAGCGTAGCTGTTTACTTTTGAATTATTGGTAAATTTTAAAATTGAATCATCAGGAGTGAATTCTGCCTATTGATTTCAATCAGTTGCAAAACTATTCACTTGTTTGGAGTACAATATCATTGACATAAATTCTGATAGTAATCTGTGTGTGCATCATGAGCTGAATTATAATGTCATACAGCAAGAAAACACACACTCTGGTCTAATTTGTCCATGCTGACCAAGTTTCCCAAATTAAACTAGTCACACTTGCCTGCGTTTGGTCCATATCTCTCCACCTTTCCTATTCACATGCCTGTCTAAATGTCTTTTAAATGTTGTAAATGGTACCTGCATCTACCACTACCTCTGGCAATTCATTCTACATAAGAACCACCCTCTGTGGAAATATTTGCCCTTCAGGTTCCTTTTTGAATCTTTCTCCTCTCATCTTAAAATATGTCCCCTGGTTTTGAACTACCCCACCTCAGAAAAGATCTTCGCTATCCACCTTATCTGTGCCCCATATGATTTTATAGGTCACCCTTCATCCTCTAATGCTCATGTGAAACAAATCCCAGCCTATTCAGATTAGATTAAATTAGATTCCCTACAGTATGGAAACAAGCCCTTTGCCCCAACCAATCCACACCGACCCTCCGAAAAGTAACCCACCCAGACCCATTTCTCTCTGACTAATGTACCTACCACTATGAGCAATTTGACCACTGTTATCCATGCCCATATCCCAAGGAAGAATTAAAAAGAACCATTTTCCAACCATTGGGCAGCTTATGCTTATAACATTTGGGATGCTTAAAAACTGTATATAAATAGTTCGAATAAATACTAATGGGGGAGCATTTCAATCATAAATGTGGTTCGTACCAGATAATCCATCTTTAAGTTAAAAGATTATTTGGTATAGCAGGTCTAAAATATGTTTGGCCTGAAAAATTGCCTTGCTTAATTTTGAAGAATTATGATTTAATTTCAGGTGTGGCTGAGGAGCAAAAGGCAGCAGAAAAACTCAGAAATGAAGATGTCCTTTGTGTGACACCAGTTGCATTGGATAATAAGGCTGACATTGGAACAAAAAGAAAATCAGTTGAGGAGCTGTTCTCTTCACTGTATGGTACCGTCATGTTTCACACTACCTATGGGGACAAGCTACTATTGATATTTCATGATTTTTTTTGTTTAACATTGTTTAGTTGAATGCAGTCACTATTTATATTTCAAGGGGAAGACTATACTTTTGTGTCTCAAACTCACCAGTAACCTTACAGGACTGGGAGAAAGTGAAGACTGCAGATGCTGGGGGTCAGAGCTTAAAAATATGTTGCTGGAAAAGCACAGCAGGTCAGCCAGCATCAAAGGAGAAGGAGAATCGACGTTTCAGGCATAAGCCCTTCTTCAGGAATGAGCTTTGATGCTGCCTGACCTGCTGCGCTTTTCCAGCAACACACCTTACAGGACTGGTAAATGATAACATAGATTCTGTTACTTGAAGATTCTGACTAATCAATACAAGCTACTGGTGACCTGTACAAACACATCCACCCTGAGTATTCAACATGTGGAGTGTGCACTCCTAGTTGCTGCTTGTTTTATATTCTCTTTCAGTGATGATGGAATATATATTTGCATATTCTGAGCAATGTCAATGTTACCAACCTGATTTCACCATTTGTATCTTGCATTACAATTGATGAAAAAATGATAAATTCAAATAAAGAGAGATTTCACTCTTAAATATTTGTTTCCAACAAAGGTACATCTTGCACAGCTTATGCAACCACACCAATTCCTGCAACTATAATATATATACTTTCTAATTCTGACTGGTATGTGCAATTTCTCACTTTTGCCACTCCCAAAAATCTGGCCGCTACTTTGCGTTCACTTGATGCCTTTTTGTGTCAGTGGCCCCTACAGATATTGTCACCTGAACACACTTGCAGAATCTCCTTTTATGTAGGTTCATAATAGCTTTCGCACAGATTCCCTGGAGACTTCATTATCTAACTTCCCTAACAAATCCTGTTAATAGACTGGTTGGCTTGGCAAAATTGAAGTTGCAGCAGTAAAATATTTAGCTTCACAATTCCTGCTCTACCACTATTTTTGGCTTTCTATCCAATATTACATGCATAAAACTTCTTGGAAATACATCTCATTCGTCTTGACCCTTGTCTCGTCGTAGCTTTAGCTGTTGCTTTCCTTTTAGATATTGCTTCCAGGTCAAGGAATGCCAAGACATATTGATACAAACTATTTCTTTTAAGAAAATTACAACTGGTGTTCTAAAATTGAGGTGAACTTTTAAAAAGTCCTTTTCCAAGTACAGATATCAAAGAAATTGCATTTTTTCCAACAATGCTGATCTAGTTCAACAATTATGATAATGAGCAAACCAGACAGGCTTGATTACAAATGATGTGTGACCATGACTTCAGGTGATTCTGTAAGCTACATAATAGTTAATATCACGTGAAACTAAATTAATGCATATGTAAGCCATATGCCTATCCAGTGGTGGGAACACTCTCTAGCTAATTCAAAGTCATGGTTCCAGTGTTTCTAATGGATCTGGATCAGATTACATCCCACCTGTGTGTTTGTATATAATAGATGATAAAGACAGTATAAAATGGAACTGTGGATGTTGGCAATCTGAAACAAAAACAAATTGCACGTGAAACTCAGGAGGTCTGACAACATCTCTGTGGAGAAAGCAGAGTTTATATTTTGAGTTCCGTGGCTCTTATTCAGGCTTGCTTGATTCCATCTGGAAAGAATTCCCAAAAATTAAGTTTAAGTTGTCTCTTTCTCTGTACAATTATAAAGTTAAATGTTTTTATTTCTCCTTTTGCTGCTTCCAAAGGTTTCTCCCTTCTGACAAATAGTTATTCAACAAAATGCTTAATGCTCGATTCAGACAGCAGCTCCAGAGAGAGAATTTTCAAGATCAATCTGGGCTGTTAATTCTGTTTCTCCACAGAGCTGCTAAACTTAGAGTTATGAGTATTTTAAAACTACATAAAAGTTACCATGGGGGGGTGGTATTGATCAAACATTGTGGACGAGTTAATCAAATTAAAGTTATCTGTTCTCTGATCAGTACATATTGACCAATTTCCCCTTTTCAAATTAACTTGGTATTGAAGTATCATTTTAATGTATGCTTTGTTTTCTTATTTTAAGAATGTAATGCATTTTTAAAAGTAATGTTTTGAAGCCAATTGGTTCATTGTAGCTCACTGCTTTAGAAAATGAGTCCCTGGTAATAGCTTCACTGTTTTGGCTGCCCTGATATTTGCCTTGACAGCTGTGTTTGGTGGATTATTTTGAGTAAAATGTAAGTTATAAACAGACTTGCCCATTCAATTAGTTACTAAATGAAAACTGAATTATTTGCAAGTCAGAATTGCAAATTGCTACAGTATAAGACATGCATCATTTTGCTTGTACAGCTGATGAAATGATATAATTCAGTATGCTGTCAGCAGCAAGTAGGGGTAAGGAGTACCCATGAATATTCTTTTTTGAAGTGGAGACCTCTTTTGTTATCAGTTTGCTACTTATTGACCAACAGGGAATCACTATATTAAAATTGCAAGCATGGAGACCAGCATATGTAAATTGTGGATCTCCATTCATGCTACATTCCCAGGTTATAAAGGGCAATATAACAATGCCATTGTTTTTTGAGCTACAGCTTTTCCTGATTGGTATGGAGTTTTTCTGGTATTCACATCTACATGTATCTCTGGGCATTTATTGTGGAGTTTGCATTTTGTTTTGTTTTTTGCAGTTTTATCGTTATTTATGTATTGGAAGCTTTTTGGTCACAATTTAAGTAAAGCTTTTTTCCTGTAACGCCCATTATCCTTCTACCTTGGTTGGTTTGCATTTATTTGAGGTAAAGTTTTATATTTTAAAATTACATAAAATTTACAGTGGGGTGGGGTGGAAACAGTGATATTGATCAGACATTGTGGATGGGTTAATCAAATTCAAATTATCCAAGGTAAAGTTGGATGCAGTCTCTGATCATTGTTCACTTTATGCACCCCATTCCCAGGGATTGGCTTGTTCTCTTGGATGACATTTAAGATGTGGAGGCAAGCAGTTTGCTAGTAAGATACATACGTTGTTACTTGCTGGATTGTCAGGCGTTTTCTAAAAACTGAAGAAAGCTACTTTTTTCTGTATTTATACCTTCAGTCCAGGATTTTGGTGTCTAAGAGTATCATGGTTTCAGCATCTGTCAATTTGATAACTGCATCTCTTAAAGAAATTTTAAAGCTATTGTTTTCCCGCATTGTTACACTGTCTCCATTATATCTAATTTCAGGTAAAGCTCTTGGGAAACCTACTCCAAGCCCTGTGCCATATGATAAGATCTTGAAGGACCCAGCTGCTGTTGTAATACAAGGACTGCCTGATGGCGTGTGTTTTAAGCACCCTTCATGTTATGACAGTGTGACACTAAAAAAGATTTTGGAGCAAAAGTCACAGCTTGCATTTGTAATAAAAAGGTAATCATTTCCCTCAATCTTAAATGCAAGTTTCACTTCCTATGATGAAACAAGTATAAATATTGAGGTGTAAGGTTTAATGACGTCGTCCTCATTGAGTGTTGCTGCAAAACAGTACATGTCGCACGAAACTAAAAAAAGTAACTTTCTATATGAAGCTGCAATGAGATTATATTCTAAATGGTGTATAACTACTGCAATTTGAAATAAGGTGGGTGGCTATCCAGCCACAAATGCAAATAAATCTTTATTGAGGTCATTTAATTCTTTGCATTGATGTCAGTTCTTGTTAGTTAACTGAAAAAGATACTATTGATGTGACACACTAGGTTATAAATAAATCTGGCATTACATGAAGCTGCTTCATGAACATTTTATCTTGGACTATTCATCTTGTGATCATTGGTAAGTTTAGAATAAGAGTCTTTCTGTGTTTGGACCACCTCCTGTTTGGTACCTTGGAGGCAAATGACTAAAGCTTAAAGGATTCCAAGAGAGTCCTATTTGCTGAATTATTCTTTGAACTGCTTTTTATTTTTGCAAGAAAGTATTTCCGAGTACTCTATTCACAAATAGTAACAAATGATTCAGGATATCCAGATGATTTTTCTATAGCAGAGAATATTTTCTGAGAAAAAGACCTTAATAAGGTGGTGCAAGGCAACTTTAGTAGAGGATCTTGTTTGTTTGTCAATTGTAACTGGAAATTTCTCACACTGAAAACAAATAATTTTGGGCAGATTTAACCTGCCCAAGATGGAAGTGATGAATACAGCACTTAATGTTAACACCTGAATTGCTTGCTTGAAAAAACGAATTGGCAGAGAGGTGTAACTTGGGTTTGCTTCAAAGGCCAGTGTGTGTGAAGACTTCTACCTAAGCGAATCCTTTAGTAGTAACATGGTAATTATTATTCAATAATGAATACACTCTTCTTCACTTCTATAGGAAACTTGTGCTGCCAACGTATAAGAATATAAGCTGCGCAATTAGTCGTCCTGTTCATTCTTTGCCAGTTAATAAGAAACCTTTCTGTGAACCTTTATAATTATACTAAATGTCTAAATATGCATGTTTAAATGGGAATATTAAACATTTATTAACTTCTGTGATTTTACTTGACTATAGGTACAATGCAATCACTTTTTTTTTCTTTTAATCCAGGCCATTTCAGGATGCTGCCATTCATCGTGGTAAGTTACTTTTTGGTCTATAATATAGTATTCTAATGTGTAATTTTTTTAACATGTAAACATGGTGTGATTTTGATAATGTGCCAGTAGGTTCTAAGTTTCTTAAGTTATGCTCAAATGTATTACAAAAAAGTCTTTCCACAAGATGTTTTAATGATCCATTTCGCAATTCAATCCACAGAAAAACGCTTCAAATTTTGTAGAAAATCATTGACTTGTACAAGCTAAAGGGTTTTCATTATTTTGGAAAAGATTCTGTGATATAGAAAATGATTCCTCCTAGGAGGTAATGGGGATTAAGAAACCTAAATAATATGCCACTTAACTTTAAGTGGTGGTAATTGATTGAAAAATCACCATAGCAAATATGTGACATGGTGGAAGTGGAGTCAGGAGATGGTTTTTCTCTGAATCACTCAATTCTAAATGAATGTAATAAAGGAACATGGATGCTGGAGATCTGAAAGACACAAAAAATTGAGTATGCTGGAGAAACTCAGCAGGTCTGGCAGAATCTATGGAGAAGGAACAATTCAACATTTAGAGTCCAGGTACCCTTCAGAGGGGTATCGCGAAAGGCCACTGAACTTGTAAAATGAACTGTTTGCTCTCCACAGATGCTGCCAAACCTGCTGAGTTTCTCCAGCAATTTGTTTTTGTAATTCTAAGTAAAGATGGGCTTTGGATTCTTCCTTCACATGACTCTCAAGTTATAAAATGGTAGCAGAGGATGGCTGCCTAAAGGTGAAAATGGGAAACTAAGGGAAGAGAAATTCAGTAACTGACCTCAATGGAAAATTGCAGAAAGCGTGGAAAGATGTTGTGAAACTTGAAAGGGTTTTAAAAAAAAATAAAATGATGTTGCCAGGGTTGGAGGGTCTGAGCTATAGGGAGAGGCTGAATAGGTTGAGGCGGTTTTCTCTGGAGTTTCGGAGGCTAAGGGGTGACTTCATAGAGGGTTATAAAATCACGAGGGCTATGGATAGGATAAATAGACAAGGTCTTTTCCCTGGGGTGGAGGAATCCAGAACTAGAGGGCTTAGGTTTAGGGTGCGAGGGGAAAGATATGAAAGGGATGTAAAGGGCAACATTTTCACACTGAGGATGATGCATGTATGGAATGAGCTGCCAGAGGAAGTGGTGGAGTCAGGTACAATTCCAACATTTTAAAAGGCACCTGGATGGGTATATGTATAGGAAGCGTTTGGAAGGATATGGGCCAAGTGCTGACAATCGGGACTAGGCTAGGTTGGGATATCTGGTTGGCATGGACAGGTTGGACCGAAGGATCTGTTTCCGTACTGTGCATCTCTGACTCTGTGTAAAGGGCAGGATTACGTCTTGATATTTTGAGTCTGAATGATAAGCCAATTAGAAGAATGAAGTGGATATGTTGGTTACATCATTACTAAGGTGAAATCTTGGCAGTCTTGCTTACAAATAAAAGTAAATCGGAAGCAAAGTGTTGAGAGTTGGATGCCCATCAGTTCGATACTAAGTTTTTAGGTTTGGATCTTCTGATAGGACTCCTGGATGACATTTACAAGAAATATGGTTGATTAGATGCTTACATGGCATGCTCAGACCTGATAACTTTGTCTTTAAAAAATTTGATGTAGATTTGTTCACTGAGCTGAAAGGTTTATTTTCAGATGTTTCATCACCATACTAGGTAACTTCTTCAGTGAGCCTCTGGATGAAGCACTGGCGATTCTTGCTTTCTCTTTTATGTTTTGGGTTCCTTTTGGGTTGATGTCATTTCATAGAACATAGAACATAGAAGGATACAGCGCAGTACAGGCCCTTCGGCCCTCGATGTTGCGCCGACCGAGTCCTACCTAACCTATACTAGCCCAATAACTTCCAAATGCCTATCCAATGCCCGCTTAAATGAACATAAAGAAGGAGAGTTCACCACTGATACGGGCAGGGCATTCCATGAACTCACAACCCGCTGTGTGAAGAATCTACCCCTAACATCTGTCCTATACCTACCACCCCTTAATTTAAAGCTATGTCCCCTAGTAACACCTGACTCCATTAGCGGTAAAAGGTTCTTAGTATCTACCCTATCTAAACCCCTAATCATCTTATACACTTCTATCAGATCTCCCCTAAACCTTCTCTTCTCCAATGAGAACAGCCCCAAGTGCCTCAGCCTTTCCTCATAAGATTTTCCTACCATTCCAGGCAACATCCTGGTAAACCTCCTCTGCACTCGTTCTAAAGCTTCCACATCCTTCCTATAGTATGGCGACCAAAACTGCACACAATACTCCAGATGAGGCCTCACCAGAGTCTTATACAACTGCAACATGACCTCAGGACTCCGGAACTCAATTCCTCTGCCAATAAAGCCCAGTACACCATATGCCTTCCTCACAGCACTATTTACCTGGGTGGCAACTTTCAGAGATCTGTGTACATAGACACCAAGATCCCTCTGCTCATCCACACTACCAAGTAGCCTACCATTAGCCCAGTAATCCATCATCTTGTTATTCCTACCAAAGTGAACGACTTCGCACTTAGCTACATTGAATTCCATTTGCCACATTTCCGCCCAGCTCTGCAACTTATCTATATCCCGCTGTAACCTACCACTTCCTTCCTCACTATCCACAACTCCACCGACTTTCGTGTCATCCGCAAACTTGCTTACCCAGCTTTCAAGTCCTTCCTCTAGATCATTTATAAAGATAACAAAAAGCAATGGTCCCAAAACAGATCCTTGTGGTACACCGCTAGTAACTGCGCTCCAAGATGAACATAATCCATCAACTACTACCCTCTGTCTCCTTCCAGCCAGCCAATTCCTAATCCAAACCTCTAATGTATCCTCAATGCCATACCTCCGAAGTTTTAGCATTAGCCTACCATGGGGAACCTTATTGAACGCCTTACTAAAATCCATATACACAACATCTACTGCTTTACCCTCATCCACTTCCATAGTCACCTTCTCAAAGAACTCAATAAGGTTTGTGAGGCACGACCTGCCCTTCACAAAACCATGCTGGCTATCCCTGATCACGTTATTCCTACCCAGATGTTCATAAATCTTATCCCTTACCATTCTCTCTAAGACTTTGCCCACCACTGAAGTCAGACTCACTGGCCTATAGTTACTAGGGCTATCCCTACTCCCTTTCTTGAACAATGGGACCACATTCGCTATCCTCCAGTCCTCTGGTACTATTCCCGTTGACAATGACGACATAAAAATCCAGGCCAATGGCTCTGCTATCTCCTCCCTAGCTTCCCATAGGATCCTGGGGTAAATGCCATCAGGCCCAGGAGACTTATCTATATTCATCCTCTCCAATATTCCCAAAACCTCTTCCCTGCATATTTCCAGGGCATCCATTCTAATTATTTGTGATTCCATATTCACATCAGCAGTGTCCTGTTCCTGAGTGAATACTGATGAAAAGTACTGATTTAATGTCTCTCCAATCTCCTCCGCCTCCACACACAACTTCCCACTACTATCCTTGACTGGACCGATACCTACCCTAGTCATCCTTTTATTCTTGACATACCTATAGAAAGCCTTTGGGTTTTCCCTAATCCTACCAGCTAAAGACTTTTCATGTCCCCTTCTCGCTTTTCTTAGCTCCCTCTTTAGCTCCTTCCTGGCTACCTTATAACTCTCAATCATGTTCCTTTTTTCTTCGGGGTTGGTAAATGGGGTCCAAGTCAATGTGTTCGTTGATAGAGTTCTGGCTGGAATCCCATGCTTTCATGAATTTTCGTGTGTGTCTCTGTTTGGGTTGTCCAAGGATGGAATAATGTCCTTCCTTTTATAAATAGAAAGCAGGAATCATCAGCAGTGCTTCGTCCAGAGGTCACTGAAGATGTTACCTAGTATGGTGACGAAACATATGAAAATGAACCTTTTTCAGCTCAGTGAGCAAACCTACACCCAGGACCTCAACTTGAGCTACAAATCTTCTCAAAATTCACTAACCGTGTTCTTCCGCTGACGAATATGCCATGGACTTTAATAGACTGTAAAGAAAGTCAGCTTAAGAGATCCCTGGTTCAGTGTTGACATTTAGGTTGTTGGATTGTGCGAAGTGTCACAGGCTCCTGATTCTGTTCAATTTTAGGTTTCCAGAAGTGTTCTCTGTTTGATCAGATGTATGCTTTCCTAACTGCATCCCCAGATGTACTTTTTCCATAGCCTTGGTGGAACATGTGACATTCTGCTGGATAACAAAGACTAAGGACACAGTTGCTTTGTTTTGAGATCGTCCTTCACCTATTTGACAATGAGGCAATGTATACCTCCAATTACTTGTTGCTATGATAGTGAGGAACAAAATATGATAGATCAAAGGCCGCACGTATATGGTCGAGCTATCGTATGCAAAGCTAACTGTCTGCAGTAGGAACCAGATGACTCGTGAATAGAGTTTCAACAAAGGTTGGATGTGTAAGAAATGTAAGAAAGGCTACTGGCAAGTTTAAATCAGAGTTGTAGATTGCTTGTAGCGTAAGAAGTAAGCTTCAGGACCTTGAAATGGAAAGTGGGGGGGGTGGGGAGAATTACAGGTATACGTCTAATAGAAAGTCTGAATGTGACTCTTGGTTACAAAATGATTTGTCTATTTAAGAAAGGATCTGACGATATGCATGAGTGGTTGGATGTTGCAGTAGTAATCCCAAAATTCGTCAAAGTACAAGTAGAGGTTGCGATTTAAATAGTATAGACAAAGAAATGAGAGCTACAGAACATTCTTGAATTAGGAGTAGGAGCTGAATTCCTGATGATGGAGAGATTTTGATTGCTGTCAATAAAGCTAGCATCAAATTGGCTGGAATCTTCCATGCTCATAGCAAGCTCAATCACGTACATATTCATAATAGGCCTAGAATGTTTTTAAAAACTTGACTGTAATTGGCAACTTTCTTTATAAAAGTAGGGAGTGTTCTCCTCCTCTCTTTTGCTTGCTGGTTTTTGCGCTAGAGAGTCTCTAATACTCCATTCCTGTAGCATTCAAGATTAGAAGCCCCACCTGAAAATGTGCAATATATTCAGAACATTGAAAATTTTGCCCATGATTCGTTCATAAGGTTAAATAGTCGCTTGGAGTTTTGGAGAGGTGGGACGACCAGGATTTCCTTCAGGAAAAATAATCCTGATTATCATCTTTAGTTCTTGACTGTATTAATGAGTGTTGATCAGTAGACACAAAAGCTGATTTTCTGCAGGTGACAACTCTGAACTTTTGCTGAAACTGCCAAAGAGGCAAGCAACGTGGTAGGGAAGTAACATGAATGAAATTAACGCACCTATGAACTGAAATTTAGAGTGTGGAATTTTTCATTGATCTGTTTTGCTGAAAATCAGCTATCGAAAAGTGTGGTGCTGGAAAAGCACAGCTGGTCAGGCAGCATCCGAGGAGCAGGAGAATCAAGTGTTTCGAGTGATGAAGCGCTTAATACTATGTTCGTTTTGAAGCAGGTCCTGTAGTGTTTTATAGCATGAAGGAAAGCTGTAAGGTATCTTTTGTATGTTAATTTCTGTTTGGATATTACTGTAGAATTTGAGAAACTTTATCACTGGGATTAAAATAAATCTTGTGTTTTAAAATTTTATTTGTTATATTTAAACAGTAGGTCTAGCATAACGTTTAAAATCATTAATCCTATTTAGATATGTCAATTTTCATTTCAGTTAGTCGTGCAACATCGCAAAGATGAGATTGGGGTTATGAATCTGATTGGCCAGTTGAATTGGTTATGTATGCAAACAGGTGCAACGCTATTGAATATGGAACATTACAGCGCAGTACAGGCCCTTTGGCCCTCAAGGCTGCACTGACCTGTGAAACCAATCTGAAGCCCATCTAACCTCTAGTCTTGATGTATTTAGATCATCTCTTTAGAAGTATCCTACTAAAGGCAAATTTTTTTAAAGTGCATCCTTTGGGTGAATCAAAGATGAAATCTTAACATGAAATTAGTAATTTTCAGTGTTGCTGTACATGCTAATTGCCCTGATGGATGTTAGAATGGCAGTGGTTTCATCATTTTTGATTTAATGTAACTAGGACATGTAGTTGTTTAGCTTGGGAAGCTAAAATAGTAATTAGATTGTCTTCAGCTAAAATACATTTTACTACTGGTTGCTGTGTAGTTAATTTATGCTTTTGAGAAATTCTCTGCATGCCGAAGATAGTTTGCCCATTACGGTTCTAGAAATAATTGTACTTTTAATGGGATAGGATTCTTGTAAAAGATCAATTGTTGATCATGGTAGATTATAATAAATGTTGGAGAGAAAGGAAATCTTCAAGATCAGATGGTTTGGTGCAAGTTATTTGTGATAGATGTAGTCTGAAAAGAAATGCTTTTTACTAAGTACTTTATCATGGTCCTAAATAGATTTTCATAATGTTAGATTTAGATTTATCATTATCTACTGGAGTAGAGTGAAAAGTGTACAAATTCGCCATTCTTCAGCGTTATCTTAAGATTAAAAACAGATGCCGACATAGCCAAAAGAAAAATGTCTAGATTACTCCCAGCCTGTGCCATGAACCCTTGCCACCAGATAAACAAAACTGCCAAAGTCAATCCCCCAGCCTGCGGACACTTGGGTGCCTGCACTCTGTTGCTGTCAGGTACCTGGACCCTGCTGTGGCCTGGAGCTGCAGCACCGCTGCTGTAACTTCAGTGCCATCTTGCCTACAGCGTCGTTGTCACCATGAGTCCATGCCGGACAGATCTTGGCAGTGCAGCTGCCGGGTCCCAAACTCAGCTGAATCCACCATGCCAAATCAACTGGTGCGTCACCTGGCTTACTTTGCTGCTGCTGCTGTCATCTTCTGTGACTGCCATTTCAGCAAAGGAAGCTACTGCTGCCAACCCACCAAGAAGGAACTGCCCTGCCAAAACCCCGGAAAAGGGATCCTGTCCTACCGCTGTCCCAGGAAGGGGACCACTCGCCGCTGAAAAAAGGGGGGGGGGGAGAAGAAAGAGCTAGCAAAAGTGTTTTTTTCTTTTAAAAAATGGCAGATGGAAGCTGATGAGTCTTGAGCTGCTTTGCTGTTGCCATTTAGACTAAAAATCTACAAAACGTAGAAAAATTAAATTTTGTTTGGGAGTCTTGAGCTTTACAGAGGGAAAAGGGAATATGTTAATAATATCAAGTGAAGTTACGTGCACATGGATTGTAAGTGCATATGGCTGGAGGTGCTGAGTGGATCGTTATTAAGCCCGTATAGGGAGACACTAACTTAAAAGAGGAGTGGGAGCTGGCGAGCGATACCTAATGATGTTTCATTTTGAGTACGTGTATCCCCAGTTAAGACAGGCTTTGGTTTCTTTCTTCAACTGGCTGTCAGGGATCTTAACACTAAATATTGGGTTGCAATTGGAACGTGAACAATTTGAAATCTGCCTTTTCCTAAACATGCTGTTTTTATATATGGCATTTGTTTTTCAATTCCTGACACCATGAAAGTAATTAAATATGAAAGAACCTTCATTATATTGGAAGTGTATAATTACTCTCCTAAATAGCAGCTGTAATACTTCACGTACATTTTATTCAGCGTTGCATTTCATTGCGCAGCTTAATACTCAATATGGAAGATAAATACTCAGTTAGATGAGTTCACCAACAGCAGTGTCTAAACAGGAAAGATGCTGTACTTTTAGAAATAGCCAACCTCTTCAAAATATCAAATAAGTCTGGTGACGGGAGCAAGGTTACCTATTTCTTTCATGAAAGAGATGGGAATTTATGTCAAACTTTAATTTAGTTTTCACATGTATCTTGGAGGTGAGAAACCTATTCCAATTGCAGTCCTAGATATGGCCAAATGACTTGAGGCTGACCTGAGGCATAAGTTTAAAAGTATGACAAAAATAACCAAATCAGTATTTTGGTCTGTGTTCGATTGTTTTTTGGCACTCTTGTCAGTCACTGTTCATTTGAGCCAAGCGCTGATTCTGTAGTTGACAAGAGCTTTGCTTCTGAAGATAGTTTTGAATCAAGGGCTTAACTCTCCTCAACGCTGAATTCTGTGAAAGGCAAAGGACATGATAAAAATGTAAAGTCATAACATGATTAGTTGCTGTGAAACCCATGTTGATGTATAACTTACAAACCTCACAAAGGAAATAGAGAACACCATTTTTGAGTATATTTAGATATTTTAGCAATGTAATTGATGGCCAATCTATACTTGTCAGAAATACACCTCTCCCAAACATGTTCACTTTGCTGACTCTTGTGCTGAGCTATACAAAATGATACCTGGATCCTCATAAACCTGTAAAGATGAAATGTAGGAGTTCCTACATGTTGAAACCAGATCAGTCTGTTGGCAAAATATTGACAATGAATTTGGACAATTTTTTTCTTTAAATTGCATTTTTCATTTTTTAGATTCACTGTGTTAGCTGACAGTCTGACTGATCTTTCTGCAGTTTTAGGGCTGTAAATTTGAATTGACCAGAAACTGAACTGGACCAGCTATTGAAATTTTGTGACTACAAAAGCAGGTGGAGACTAGGAATTCTGCAGTGTATAGCTCCCTCCTGATTTATCAAAGCCATCTGCTGTCTACAAGGCATGAGTGCAGGTTTAACAACATACATGAAGTTAGACACAACACCATCTGGTACAAATCAACCCATCAGCACCTTTTCAAAGTTCCCTGCCTTACCACTGATACAGTAATGACATTTACAAGATGCATTCCAGCATCTTACCAAGGTTCCCTTAAAAGAACATTGCAAACCCACATTTTGCGAGTTCCTCAGACTTGCTTGCCACCTGACTTGGGACTATATCATTGTTCCTTCGCTGCCATTGGATTGTGATACTGGGATGTTTGTTCCAAAGCACTGAGCAAATTTATTCTCTTTCTTTGTCTCTCCGTGTCTGTCTGTCTGTCTCTCTTTTTTCCACCATCTCCCTCTATCTCATTCTGTTTCTCTCCCTGTTCCCCATTTACCTCCTCTATCTCCCTCTCCCTCTCTTTCTGTCCCCTTCGCCGCCTCTCATTCTGTTCTGGTGGGCAGTGCTTTGTTGCTGCCTTCAGGGGCAATTGAGAATGTCATTTGTTGACCAATGCTTCCTATTAACCTTGAATTAATTTTTTTTTAAATGTTGTTTTCAACTTGATTACTTATTTGAGGTAAATCTCTTCATTTGAATAGCTGTGAAATCCAATTGCTGTGTGTTGACAAGTTGCTCAAAATATTTCTTTTTACAGTGGAAAAGAAACAACAGCCAGCTGGAAAGGAAAACTCTCAGATGCCACCTGCCAGGTGAGAAGGAAAAGAAAGGATAATCTAAACGTCTCTTTTTCGTTCTGTGACAAGGTGCTGGTGTTGGACTGGGGTGGACAAAGTTTAAAAATCTCAATGCCAGGTTATAGTCCAAAGGTTTATTTGGAACTCCTCTCTTTTGAAGTGCTGCTCCTTCGTCTGGTAGCTAATGGGGCAGGATCGTAAGACACCGAATTTATAGCACAAGATTATAGTGTCATGCAACTGATACGATATATTGTACAAACCTAGATTACTGTTATAAATTCTGTGCCTTATGATCCTGCTCCACTGGCTACCTGACAAAGGAGCAGTACTGTGAAAGCTAGTACTTCCTAATAAACCTGTTGGACTATAACCTGGTGTTGTGATTCTTAATTTTGTGACAATGCTTTTATGGTCCATTCCCTCTATGAATTTGATGTCTTCTCCTCAACTGTCTCTTACTCCTATTCTTCCCCCCCTTCACTCCTCTTGCCTTTCCCTCGTAGCCAGTTCATGTTTCATGTGGGATTTCTTTTTCCTCTGCCTGTGATTTGTCTGTCACCTGACTCTCTTCACACTCTTGCATTCTTTGACTCTGTGTGTCTCTTTTTTTGCCTTCATTTTATCTGAAGATGTCTCTCTAATTTTGGTTTGTACTTTTCTCTTTCCTCTCCCCTTTATTCACTCTTTCGCTCTCATTCCTTATACTTTTGTTGCATTCTCCTGCTTCATTGTTTTTCCCTTGCTCCTTTTTTTTCCCCCTGTTAACTGACTTGTTTACTTCATTCCTATCTGCATTTCCATCACCTTGCACAAAATATTGACGAGTAGTCCAATTTGTATTTTTAACAGCACGAGTACTATATAGAACAGTACAGCATGCCACACCAGTAGGCCCTTCATCCCACTATGTCTGTGCTGACCATGATGCCATTCTAAACTAAGCCCATCTGCCTGAATATAGTCGGTATCCATCTGTTCCCTGCCTGTTCATGTTGCTTAATAATGCTCCTTAAATTGTTACTGCATCTATTTATACTGCCTTATCTGGCAAGCATTCCATGTACTTATTACCCTCTGGTTTTAAAAAAGGAATTTGCCTTCAGCGTCCCTTTTTTAAGCTTTCACCTCAAGCCTTACACCAGTGCCCCTCAGATTTGACATTTCTACCTGGAAAAAAGACTCCCAATATCTACCCTATCTGTGTTTCTCATAATTTCTTATCGGCTCACCTGTCAGCTTCTGACACTCTCTAGTGACAAAATCACGTTTGTCCAACCCGTTTTTTTTTTTTTAAAAAATGGCTTGTATATTCCAGTCGAAGCAACAATCCTGGTAAACCTCACATGTACCCCCTCCAAAGTCTTCACGTACTTCCAATGGTGTGACAACCAAAACTGCACACAATACTCTAAATGTTTCTCAATGTTTATATTCACTGCCCTGACTGATGAAGGCAAGCATGCTATATGCTGCCTTTACCATCTTATACAATTGTGTTGCCACTGTCAGGGAACTGCAGATTAACATCCCAAGATCCTTCGTGTATGTCAATGATCCTAAGGGTTCTGCCATTAACTATATATTTTCCTCTTGCATATGTGGTCCCAAAATGTTATCTTACACTTGTCCAGATTAAACTCCATGTGCCATTTCTCTGCCCAATATTCTGACTTATTTATACCTTGCTGCATCTTTTGACAATTTTACTCGCTGTCCGCAACTCCCAATGATTTTTGTCATCTGCAGACTTGCTAATCAGTCCACTTACATTTGCATCCAAATCATTCATTTATCTTACTAACAACAGAGGTCCCATCACTGATCCTTGCAGAATGCCACTGGTCACAGATCTCCAGTCAGAAAAGTGCCCCTTCATAGCTGCTCAGTGTCTTCTGTGGCTAAGCCAATTTTGTATCAAACTTGCCAGCTCACCATGGATCCTCTGTGAGTTAATCTTCTGGTCCAATCTACCATGAGGAATCTTGTCAAATGCTTTTGTAAAGTTCATGTAGACAACACAACTACCTTACCCTCATCAATAGTCTTCGCCACTTGTTCAAACATCTCAAATTTGAGACAAGATGTCCCCTGCAAAAAGCCATGTTGACTATCCCTAAAGAGAATACAAAAATCTCAAGTTCCCAGCAATGTCCTCCCAAACCTCCATCAGGTGGCATGGGAACGACCTCATCAAACCCTGACGACTTATCTATCTTGTTTTTCAAGGTGTCCAAAACCGCCATCACATTGACAAATGTCAGCATACCCCTCCCTAATCATAACTTCATCCTTCTCCTTGGTGAATACTTATGAGAAGTACTCATTAATGACCTCACCACCCCCCTCCCCGGTCACCATGCATAAGTTCTCTCCTTTTGTCCTTGTGAGGGCCTACCCTTTCTCTTGCTATCCTCTTTTAATATCTATAATGATTGCCTTGGGATTCCCCTTTAATTGTACTTGCCAAGGATATTTCATGACTCCTTTTAGCCTTAATTCCTTGTTTAAGTTCTTTTCTGCTTTTATATTCCTGAAGGGCCTTGATTTTTTAACATATGATAGGCACCCAAGGATTGACTGAATGTTATCTGGGCAGTAGAAGTGCTTGAGGCAGAGATGAGAAGTGATAAAGGGAAGAATTTTTTTTTGAGAGTGGGGTAAAGGCTCCCTAACAGCATCTTCAGTAAAATGGTGTGTAAGGGCAGAAATAATGGGACTTGTCAGAAAGATATGTTGATAATCAAAGGAAAATTTTGTGTGTGGACTGAGAAACTTGATCAGCAGAAGTGACCTAAATAAGGAGAGTTCATAGTATGTTTATGGAATAGATTTTAATGGTTTGGAAATCATAGTGCAGACTGCACTAGACCTGGTATTTGTGCAATGCGATTAGCCTAATTAGCCTGCTAGTGAAGTCACTCCTAGGTCACAGTGATCAGAATATGATTGAATTTTACATTACGTTTGGAGGAGTTAGGTTCAAGATTCCAGTTTTAACCTTGACGAAGGGCAATGATGAGGGCATGAAAGCAGAACTAGCTAAAATGAAATGGGCAAACTGGATTAAGGGATTGGTCAGTGGAGATAATGTGGCAGACATAAAAGGGGATACTTCAGAATAGCCAAGATAAGTTCCAACAAGTGATAAATGTCCAAGGTGTTCATTGTGACTTTAAAATATTGTTAAAGTTAACATCAACCTTGAAGCAAAAGCATCTCTTCCACAAAAATGGGTGACAGGTCAGAAGATTGAATACAAAAAACAGCAAAGAATAATATGACAGAAGCTTTTATGAGAAAGCTAGTTCCTGCAGAATAGCAGTAAGAGTTCAAGTGGTTATGTTAAATGGGAAATAGTTAAGGTGAACCTGGATCCTATTTAATTGAGTCTGAGGAATTATTGGTACATAAGGAGAAGACAGATTAATGGGTATTTTGTACTGCTCATCACTGTAGAGGATATAAGTAGCATAGAATTAGCTTTGAATCGAGAAAATGAAAGGATAGTGGAACGAGCATAAGAATCTTCAGGGAAGTGGTACTCAACAAATTGTTGGGAGCTGTATTGACAAATTTCCCTGGTCCTGATTACCTTCATCCTAGGGTCTTAAATGGCTAGTGAGAGGGATGTTTCCTTGGTTCTAGTTTTCCAAAATCCTTTGATTTGGGTACAGTTCCATTTGATCAGACAGCAAATGTTTGTTTAAAGGGTGGAGATAGAATTAACATCTGTCAGGGAAAATGTTAAAAAGCTGTTATGAATATTGTTATATCAGGGCACTCAAAAAGAAAAGGCAGAATCAGCATGGTTTTGTGAAAGGAAGATGCTGCCAGACCTGTTGGGTTTCTCCGTATTTTCTGAGCTTGCTAGAGATATGGACAAGTTAAGGGAGTGGGAAACCAGGTAAGAGATGGAGTATAATATGAGTGAGAATGAGGTTATTGAATTTGAATATCTAAATTCACAAGTTTATACAATGTATTTTTTTTTTATTGTTATGACCAGAGAGACTTTGTGCTCTTACAATCTACAGTTGGTATGTAGGAGACCAAGCACTAAAAAAGACGAATGGCATGTTACCTTTAATTGCAGTAGGATTGAAGTAGGACAATGGGAAGACCAAACCTGGAGAACTTTGGTACTCATATTTAAGGAATGATGTACTAGATTAGTGCCTGAGATGAGGGGATTGTCCAATGATGTACTGAGTCAAAATATCCTAATTTAAAAGAATGAGGTGTTTGCATTGAAAAGAGATGACCATTTCAGACCGAGAAGAAGAAAAATATCTAAACTTCAAGGAGATGTGAATCTTTAGAACCATCCATCATTTTAATATATTTAAAGTTGGGATAGGCATGTCTTTGTACACTCAAATATATGGGAGTGGTCAGCTAAGTAAAATTGAAGCCCTAGGTTAGCCACGATTGCATTGAATATGTTGTTTTTATTTTATAGCTTTGTTCCAGTTCAGGTGAAAACTGAGCCATCGGATGACAACCAACCTAGTAAGTGCCACCACTTCAAATTCTCAATTCCATAGGCTTTTTGTTGGAAAATAAACAAGTTAGTGTGGTATCAGTATCCATTGAAAGTTTCTGCATTGTATTTTTAATGCTAACTTGTGTCCTTATTACTTTCTTCAGAATTTACAAAATATGGTCACTTCTCATGCTGTTATAGAAGTTCAATGGGTAGCTCTCCTGCTTCTTGAGCAGGATAACCCCGGGTTCAAGACTTATTCTAGGGATAACGTTGGCTGCAAAAGAACCCAGGTGTTGACAAAGACAGACCATTATTGCTGGTCCACAACCAAGACAAACGAAAAAGGGGGTTGTGGTAGAAGCTGAAAGTGGAGGATAGTGATTACTCCTAGCCTTGGCAATCATCCAAAGTAAAAGAATTTGATATTTCACTCCGTTTAGTAGGATTGCAGGTCTGTTTCAGATGCTCATTTTAATTGTTCTTAGAAAATTCTCTAATTCCAGGGTTTTCTAGTCCGGTGCATCCTCAATTGTTTTCCTTCAATATTCGCATTTTCTTTAATACTGTATTTCTTTAATATTATAATTATAATAGGATAGAGTAGGCAAAAGTGTGAGACCCAATGGGAAGCTATTTCAAAGAAGCAGTGATTGTCCCTGTTCTGCAGTGAGTTGATAACCATCTATCTCAAGTTACAATCATGGTGAGGTATGCTTAAAATAAGCACTAAATTCATTTAAATGTTTAATTGACCAACCATTGAAGTAGTTTAGATTGGTGTACTTTAAATCCTTAAAATTGACTTCTCAGCTATTTAGTGTTGTGAGCTAAATGCATTAATAAATGTAACATTAGCTGATTGTGTATATTTAATGTTCCATTTCAAATGAGGCAAAATTTGAATAGAAATTTGAAAACTTCAATAGAGGTTTTGAAGAGGTGATCTGTTATGCTTTTCTATTACAGTTTTATATGTCATTTATCAACTTTGAGTTTACATTGAAAGCTCTAACAATAAGCATTTTTATGAGACTGGTACCAGAGAACTGTGGAAAGCTCTGGAAATGATTGCTGGCCTCATTGTTGAGATATTTGTATCATCAATAGTCACAGGTGAGGTGCCGGAAGACTGGAAGTTGACTTAGCGTCGTGCCAATATTTAAGAAATGTGGTAAGGAAAAACCAGGGAACTATAGACTAGTAAGCTGGACATTGGTGATGTGCAAGTTGTTGGAGGGAATCCTGAGGGATAGGATTTACATGTAATTGGGGTTTGCAGTGACTGTTTGGGGATAGTCCACATGGCTTTGTGATTGAGAAATCATGTCTCACTAACTCTAAGTTTTTCAAAGAAGAAACAACGAAGATTGATGAGGGCTGAGCAGTAAGTGTGATCTATGTGGACTTCAGTAAGGTGTTCGACAAGCTTCTGTTATGGTAGACTGGTTAGCAAGGTTAGATCTCGTGGAATACAGGAAGAACTAGCCACTTGGATACAGAAACTGGCTTGAAGGTAGAAGACAGTGTGATGGTGGAGTGCCATTTTTTCAGACTGGAGGCCTGTGACCAGTGGTGTGCCACCAGGATCGGTGCTGGGTCCACTGCTTTTTGTCATTTATATAAATGATTTGAGCTACAAGGAGAGACTGAATAGGCTGGCGCTGTTTTCCCTGGGGTGTCTGAGGCTGAGGGGTGGTTTTACACAGGTTTATAAAATCAAGAGGGGTATGGATAGGGTAAATACCCAAGGTCTCTTGCCTGGGTTGGGGGAGTCCAGAACAAAAGACATAAGTTTAGGGTAAGGGGGGGGGGGAAGATTTAAAAGGGACCTAAGGAACAACTTGTTCATGCAAAAGGTTGTGCCTGTATTGAATGAGCTGCTAGAGGAAGTGGTGGAGGCTGGTACAGTTGTAACATTTAAAAGGCATCTGGATGGATATCTGAATAGGAGGGGCTTCAAGGGAAACTGAGGACTTCAGGTGCTGGAATAGTACAGGTCAGACAGCATGTGAGGAGTAGGAGAGTTGACGTTTCGAGCATGAGCTCTTCATCA
Organism: Hemiscyllium ocellatum; assembly: GCF_020745735.1. Classification (NCBI taxonomy): domain Eukaryota; kingdom Metazoa; phylum Chordata; class Chondrichthyes; order Orectolobiformes; family Hemiscylliidae; genus Hemiscyllium; species Hemiscyllium ocellatum. The sequence continues at coordinate 44,029,019 of NC_083431.1, forward strand.
GGAATGCTGATGAAGAGCCCATGCTCGAAACGTCGACTCTCCTGCTCCTCGGATGCTGCCTGATCTGTGCTTTTCCTGCACCACACTTCTTGACTTTGAGGGATATGGGCCTAGACTAATTTAAGATATCTGATCAGCTTGGACGAATTGGACTGAAGGGTCTTTTTCCGTGCTGTACATCTCAATGACTCATGTAAAGTACAGGTAGTTCTATAATGTAAGACTTGCATTCCTGTGCGACAATGTTATAAAAATTGCACAGTAGAATAATGGGGTCTATGGGAAAAACAAAGTTTTAATGTTTCGCCCTTAACAGTCTTTAAAAATTGAAACAAAAATAGTAGTTAGCCAATTAAAAACGATAGCACAGCCCAAATTTTAAAATCCTATTTCAGTGACCTACAACAGTAAATGTAACACTTTTTTTTTATTTTGAGGAGTTTGAGTATGCTGAATTACTGTACAGAGCTGTATTAAGGCAGGAGCTGAGGGTCAGCGTCACCATTAGTTTCAAAACAATAGGGCCTAAAATCAGTACTGCACTGTATCTTTCACGAAGCTTTTCAGAAAATGTGCGAGTCGACTGACCCACGTGATGTTGACAGCCCTCCACGGACCATGACCCCAAGTGTCGGGGATGGAAATATGCAATAAACAATAATACTTCGCTTTATAAAAAGAAGTTAGCAATTCACAAATTGCATTAGTCAAATTGCATTTACAAATCTCACATTATAGGAGAACTGTCTGTGGCTAGTAAATGCTTTTCGTTGTTGTGCTCCATGTAAAATGGAGTGTCAGTTGACTTGTTGGTGAGAGAAATGTTGCACTTGGCTGTGACTAAGTAGTATATTGGCATTCATGATAACAATCATATGTGAATAATAGACACGTGGATAAGTGAAGAAGAGTTCCTGGTGACTGCATTAGAGATGCTGTCCCTGCTGAAGGGATGGAATGAGAGAGAAGCTAATTTCTTTTTTCCTGTAATCTTTTTATAAAATAGGAAAATTTTATATAACAAATTCAATCTCAATTGTTTAAGGCACATCCGTTGAGCCGGTTGCAATCAAAGCAGAGCCAGAAGATCCAGATTATTATCGATACAGTGTTCAAGGTAATATGGCAATCTAGTTTACAATGCTCTCTTTTGGCATATATAACTAACTGTATGCTCAGTCTGATTTTTGTGAAATCATTTTGTTTATCTGTGCCTACCTGGTATTAAAGGTACTGGATTCTTGATGTTATTGCATGCCACGTAATAAAGCATTGCTTCAATTGATCTGAATTGGTTTATTGCAACACCTGACTGATTCTATCAGCTGACCACCTTTTTGAATGTACAATGCTGTCAGGCAAGAAGGTGCTCATGAACTGAGCAGAGCAAGTATGCAGAAAAGAAGCATAGGTAAAGGAAAAGTGAAAATGAAAAAGGGCAGACCAAGTTATCTTAACCGAGTACAGTATAATAGTGATTGCAGGGGAAGGACAGAAGTGGAATGAGACTAACATTGGGATGGGTAGCGGATGGAAGAATAGATAATTACACTAGGTGAGGCAGTGCCTTGGAGAGTACAGAATTAGTGGAAATGGTAAAATATATGAAGTGAGAATAGCAGCTAATATTTTTAAAAAAAAAAGTTCTCTATAGGCACATAAATATTAAAATGTGTGTAAAAGGAGGAGTGGGGATAAATTGGAGATTTGTGCTTGGAGACATTGGCATGGCTGAGATATTAATTGAATACTTTGCATTCACCTTTACAATGGAAGAAGCTGTACAGGCCATAGTGTAACAGGAGGAAATGTAAACACTTGAAGGCTTTAAAGTTGTTAGTGATATCAGAGACTGTACCTAAAGTTGACTTTTTAAAAAAAAACACAGGAACGAATGAATTGCATCCAAGTATACAAGTGTATAGAGGGAGGAAAGACCTGTTTATAAACAGTTTCTGAAGCTTTATTCATTTTTTAAAATTAATTCATGAGATGAGGACATTGCTGGTTAATTCAGTATTTATTGCCTATCCCTAATTTTCCAGAGGACAACCACATTGCTGTGGGTCTGGAGTCACATGTAGCCCAGACCAGGCAGTTTCCTTCCCTAAAGGACATTAGTGGGCCTGATGGGTTTTTATGACAATCAATAATGGATTCATGGTCCTCATTAGATCTGAATTACACCATCTGATGTGGCAGGATTCAAATCTGGGTCCCAGAATGTTATCTGGGTCTCTGGATTAATAGTCCAGTGATAATACCACTAGGCCTCTCCTCTACTCTTAATTTATAAATTAGTGATCCATACTCGGATGTACAATCCACAATTTCAAAATATGCAGGTGAAACAAAGTTTGAATTAGATTAGATTAGATTACTTACAGTGTGGAAACAGGCCCTTCGGCCCAACATGTCCACACCGACCCGCCGAAGTGCAACCCACCCATACCCTTACATTTACCCCTTACCTAACACTATGGGCAATTTAGCATGGCCAATTCACCTGACCCGCACATCTTTGGACTGTGGGAGGAAACCGGAGCACCCGGAGGAAACCCACGCAGGCACGGGGAGAACATGCAAACTCCACACAGTCAGTTGCCTGAGTCGGGAATTGAACCGGGTCTCAAGCGCTGTGAGGCAGCAGTGCTTGCCACCGTGCCGCCCACTTCAATTATGAACTGAAGGATAGTGCAGAACTTCAAAAGGATGTTGCGAATTTGATGGATTGGTTGGATTGATGCCAGATGAAATATAATGCAGGGAAGTGTGAACTGATTAATTTTGGTATGAAGGCTGGGTGGAGAAGGGAACTCTAAGAGCGTTTGGGATGCCTAGATGAATGTCTTGGACAAAGTAGCCTGATATTTGGGATGAGGGGCGGAACTTATTTTTGATTTTTCTTGTATTGGGGAGATATTTCCCAGACTGGTGCACATACCCCAGTTATCCTCGTTGGTTCTGTTTGTCGTTCCAGAAAATTGAGAGAGTTGAGGGAAATGTGCTTAATTGTCAGTCCATCGTCAGTATGGAATAAGATTAGTTCACTGTTTTGTATCTCTTTTCACATTATACAAATTATAAATGCATGCTGTAAACGTTTGTTTTTCAAACAATTGCATGTTTTTATAACCAGGACCTAGTGCAACTACTTCAGAAGCTAGTGATACTGAGGCAGCTCCCCAGTCAAAGTCTTACCAAGGTAATTATTTTTCTGAATTATATTGACATGTATTCTACAAAGACCATTTCTGTGATTTTGAAAATAAAAAATGCATAATCCACCAATGAGCTGATTTGATTATATTTATGGTATTTTGTGCTCGTGCACAAAATTGAGAAATTGCTTTTCCCCCAGTTAAGTATTTTTCTGTGCTTTCTGTCTGTTAGTATGTTAACTGGCGAGGGTTGATGGGAATGCAGTGGGAATTGTTATTTTATTTGCACTTTGGATAATGTTTAATGTGATCTCCATCTCTAGGTTGATGCGGAATGAAAACTTTTCTTTCATCAACAGAATATTTTGTTCCTTCATTTGACATTTTATTTAAGCATTTCTTGCTGCTTTAAGTGCATAGCTTCAGTGTGCTTGACAAAACGTTATTCCTATTGTTTGTTTATGTTGATCCTCAATGTCTTGGTTATAGAGTTCTCAACCTTATCCTAAAGTCTGCAACCTCTATAGTCCCAGCCACCCCTTCAATCTCATTTGAATGGTTAATCTGTATGACTCTGGCCCTTTTACACATCTCACCTCTTGCCAACTCTGGACATAGCGTTTGCTAACTTTGATCCCTCAGTCTTGAATTTTATACCTCATTCCCTCTTGTCTATATATCTCCTTCCTCATGACTTCTTTAAAATCATCTCTTCAACTTAATTTTTGGTCACCCATTGTAACATTTCCTCTGTTGATATAGTATTCATTTTGTCATCATCTTCAGCTCCATTATGCCCCTTTCCTGTAGTTTCGCATGTTAAATACTTTTATATAAATGTAAGTTCAACTGGATGTTAAATTGCTTCAAAGTTGTTGTTGAAGAATGGACTAATGTAGGTGTAGTAGGTTAAGTGAATGAATCCTTTGCCTTTTAATGTGTGATTTATACAAAATTTCGAAGCAACAGAAAATCTAATTGGCTCTGAGCATGCTGGGCAGTGTTCACCCTCGTGGATCAGGATATGATGTGAAGGCTTCAAGGACTTTACTGTTGGTGGCCGGATGAGCAAAATGATGAAATACTTGGATGGAATGAATGGCAATAATGATTGATTGATTGTTTTCTTGTCGACTCTCGAGTTTAGTTGAGGTTTGGAATGGATTGACTGAGCAGTGCATCAGAAATTTTCACCCTTGAAGTCTCTATTCCAATAACTTTGAATTATAAGAATGGTGAACCGTACCTGGTTTACAGATGCAGAAATAATATCTACTGATTATGTGAAACTGTTGAAATTGGTGGATAAGAATGCAAACCATCTTTCATGGACAAGCTGATTCACAAGCAAGACCTTGGCAATAAAATCTGCATTTAATTGGAACCTTAAATGATGACATTGTGCAGTAATGTTTACTTATGAGCACCTTGTTACTGTTGGAAGTGTTTTGTAATGTGTAGAACTATTTGTCTATTGTGTATTGTTTTAAAGAGTTGTATGTTCACAATTTCATTTGTAAAATCAACTGGTAGGGTAGGAATTGAAGTGTGCTAATGAAAGAAAAATGTGCATTTTTATAGTACTTTCCATGACCACAGTGTACCACATTGCTTTATATTGTGCTTTACTTGTAATCTGTAGCTGCTGTTGTCTGTCAATAAACATGACAGCAAGCTCCCACAGACCAGCTTTGTGACAATGACTAGATGGTCTTGTGATAAATATTGGCCAAGATCTTGGAGAGGAGATCCTGCTCTTCATCAAAAATGTTTTGGGGGTCTGCTATGTTAAACTGGCAAAGCAAGAGAGAGTCTCAGCCATCTCATAAGTTACAGTCTGACTCTGAAGCAAAAACGCAAGTACGACACTAAAGAATTAGTCTAATCTTCTGTATAAATGTCTGGAAGGACTTGAACGTGGGATCTGTGACTCTTGAGGCAAGAATGTTGTGGAGGTGGGTAATTGAATATACTTCAGGAAGAGGTGGATAGATTCTTGTGTGGCAGGGGAATCTGTGTAGATGAGAATGTGGAATATGAAAAACAAACTAATTGGCTGTAATGCTATTGAATGGAAAAGTAGGCTCAAGAAGCCAAGTGGTTATTGAATGCTCTTATTTCATATGTTCGTAAGGCTGCTACCATTTGAACTGCAGCTCCCACTTGCATCAGAGGAGCTAACTGCAATCCTCATGGGTGGAGAGGAAACCATGTGCAGTGCTTGTCATCTGGCAATTTTTAGAAATTTTAAGGTTGATTCCATTTTCGAGGAGGGCCAGTTTCCATCAGTTAGTCTGTCATTTGTCTATTTCATTGTTTATTAATCTGCAGATTTCCTGTGGATCCCACGTTGCTGCTCTACTTAACTGGATATTTAGTTTGGCTTTGCCCAAACAACTTGAATATTACAGAGACTGACGTATATCTGTTTGTTGTTTCCCTCCACTTTTGTCCTTATGATTGCAATTCAAAACCATGTAGTTGATTTGTAATCTTTTAAGTGACTGACCAGAAACTGTACAAATTCACCTGGTTTTAAGTCACAGCTTTGACACTTTTTTTTGTATTTTCTGTTTGGTCTCATTAGTGTTGCCATGCTCCTAATTTTTTTTTTAAGTAGAATTTTATTGTCTCAATGCTTACTCCCACTGGGTGGTGCTGTAGTTACTGTAGTAGAATTTGTACTGTTCACTAAATCCTGCTTTGTTTCAACAATTGCAAAGAAAACAACCACAAACCTTATTTGACCTGCTGCTAAGTGAAGTGGGAGTGGAGATTGTGGGTTGTAGCAAGTAATATCAAGAAGCAAAAGCTTTAGTTTCTCTTTACCTTTTTATACGTTAACAGGCTGAGAAAATAATGGGGTATCAGGAAATGGTAGATATGCTGAATAATCACACTATCAGTTTTCACAGCAAAGACATCTAGCATTTCAAAAATACTAAAACAAAATCTAGGGATAAAAGGAGGAAAGGAAATAAGTACAGTAACTATCATTGTGGAAAATGTGCTAGGGAAAACAATGGAGTTAAAGACTAATAAGTCCCCTGAAACTGATAGATGTGTTCTTGGAACCAAGTAGCTAAAGAGATAGTGGAGACTATCCATAGAGTAATTCTTCAGATTTTTGGAAAAATTGCAATGGTTGGAAGACCCTTAATATAAAAAGGAAGTGAAAAATTACTAACTGTAGGCCAGTTAGCTTGTTTATTATTGGGAAATTGTCTGTTCTAAAGGATCTAATAACAAAGCACTTAGAAATACATAATAGGATCAAGCAGAGTCAGCATGGCTTCATGAAGGGCAAATCATGCCTGGTCAGTGTACTTAAATTCTTTTGAGGAGGCACAGCAGGATATATAAAAGGGTAACAGTGGGTGCAATTTATTTGGGTTTTCCGAAGATACTTAAGATACCACGTCTTAAGCTACTTAAGAACCTGTGGTGTTAGATTAGCATGGATAGAAGATGGGCCAACGAATATATGATGGTGAATTGGGATAAGTATGGCAATTTCAGGATGCAATCTATAACTAGTGTGCCACAGATCAGTGCTGCGATCGTAGTTATCTTCAATATATTTTAATAACTGGGACCGGGAAAGTGAATGTACAATATCCATCTTTGTGGATGACAAAAGTAGATGGGAAAGACAAATGCTAAGGCTACTGCAGAGTGCTTTCAGAGGAATGAATGCCTTAAACGAGTGGGCAAAAACTTGGCAAATGGAATATAATGTGGGAAAATGTATGGTACTCTTGGCAGAAGGAATAAGAAGCTGAACATTTACTTAAATGGGGAAGGATTGCAGAAAGCTACAGCACTGAAGGATTTGGGACGACTTGTGCACAAATCACAAAAAGCTAGCAGATACATTCAGCAGGTAATAAGGAATGGTATTGGAATTTTTGCCTTTTATTTCAAAGGGAATGAAATATAAAAATAGGCAAGTTTTGTTAAAATGAAGCAAGTCACTAGTCCGGCCTCAGCTGGAGTACTGTGAATACTGACATTGGAGACAGTTCAGCGAAGTTTGGGTTACAGAGGGACTGTCTTAAGAGGAGAAGTTAAATACTTTGGGTGAGTGTTCATTGCCGTAAAGAAGAATGAGAAGTGATCTTATTGAAACATACAAAATCCCTAGGGACTTGACGGTGCAGGTGTGAAACAGTTCTTTTCCATTGTGACTGTGTCTCAGGCCAAAAGGCTTAATCTCTGCGTAAGATATTGAATGTTTTAATCTGTTGAAGAATTTCTGCTGAGGGTGTTGAATTAATGCATTTCTTTACCAGTGGGCTGTAAAAGGAGAGTTTTGAGTATATTCAAGGCTGAGTACAAATACTTTTAATCAGTAAATTGAGGGTTATGGAGAAAAGGGCAAAAAAGTAGAGTTGAGGCCTGTCAGACTTAATAGACTATGATTTTCTGCTCTTACTACCTAAAGCTGTGCAATAATCTTGAGTGGCACTGCTCCCTCACAGCGCTAGCGAACTAGGTTCGATTCCAGCCTTGATTGACTGACTCTGTGGAGTTTGCATGTTCTCCCAGTGTCTGAGTGGGTTTCTTTCGACAGTCCAAAGATGTGCAGATTAGGTGGATTGGCAATGGGAAATGCAGAGTTACATGAATGGGAGGGAATGGGGCAGGATTTCTGGGTGGGATGCACTCAGAGGGTCAGTGTGAACTTGCTGGGCCAAATGGCCTGCTTCCGCAGTGGAATTGTATTGATTCCGTGAGAATGACACCTGTGACACTCTTTCAAATAAGAACATAAGGATGTCACTAGGGACTACTGGCTAGTCAGTTTAACGTTGTTTCTAATATCTTAGCTGTCACTAATGATTGGGAAAGAAAAAGAGGCACTTGAGATATCTCTTTGCGTTTGACTAATTCAATGGAATTTGTTGTCGAAATAGCAGAAATGGTTGAACAGCATACAATGGCATTTGTATGGATTTACAGTATTTATAAACGGCAGTTTAACAATTTATCCTTGAGGCTGGTTATGTTAGCTTAGATTTTAAAAAAAAGTTATAGCACACTTTTATCTCCGAGCAAGATCTGCAAATTATCTTTTGGGTTGCTGCTGACCCATTCAGCTTATTAGGAATATTGGATGAGAGGCACCAGTGCTGTGTTCTTTTCTTACACTATGTAAATAATTAATTCGTGCTTGAAAAGTGCTTCATTGGCTGAAAAAATGATTAGATGCCTGGTGGTCATGAAAGGTGCAATTTTATATGCAAGTCCTTCTTTCATACTTCAAGGTTTGCAAATTGAAACCCATGAAAGCAGTAAACTGTGAGGAATGTGGGAATGAATCAGGATATAAAATGTGAAATGGACAATTGCATGGCAAATGCTTTATGTTGTCAAATGTTTTACACAGCTCATCAATACAGGACATGTGAATTAATTGCTTTTAAGAGTGAACATTGTGAACTGACTATGTTGCCTAGTATGGTGACAATGTCTGAAAACTAGCCTTCCAGCTCAGCGAGTAAACTTACATCCAGAGGTTTTGCTGTTTAGTAATTCACAATTTTTCAGTTATCAGGATGAATATGAAGCTGTATCTATGTGCAAATTTTTGTGCTCTGATGTTACAATTCTACAGGGGTTGTTTGTTGCAAGAAATAGTGCTATATAAACATTGCCTTTCATCCCTCCCAAAATTTCTGGTTGCTTGAAATTCTGCCATCTGAAAGGAAGGAAGAAATGACCCCTTCATAGTTGTGGTGCTTCATTGACTTAAATGTTGATTGAAAGGAAATTGATTTTTTTCTGTTCAGTTGGGGCATAATGAATGATAGCTTCCATCTAAAACACCCATTTCAATTGCATCCTATATTATGGCATGCAAAGTGATGTTGTACGGTAATTTCAAGTTTCATGTGCCAACAGAAAGTGGGCCCCAGAAAGATGCTGATGTATCAAGTGATGAGACTGAGGAGGAATTTACAGCTGATGGTAAGAATTGGAGTAATTCTGTTTTCCTGTTCTGATAAACCCCCTTAAAATACTATCTTTTGTGTTCACATCAGAGCTGAAACATGTTAGTCTCCAAGTTACTGAAGTGTAACTGTTGATTAAAATTGTTCTATGTTGATTGGAGTTTTAAAGAAAAACAAGCTGTGAATTGCAAGTCCAAGTAGTTAGAAGGATTTGGGAAACTTGCATTTTTAAAAAAAAAGCACCCATCCCCTCCCAATCCCCAATTGCCTACTGTGTCTTGATTCTGAGGATTCAGGTGTCTTTGACCAGCTCTTATTGCTGATCCTTGAGTTGGTGGAGGTGAGCTGCTCTTGTGAACTATTGCACTCGAGTGTAGCTACACCCAACTCCCAAGAGTTTGACCCAGTAACAGTGAAGGACCTGTGGTGTAGCTGCAAGTCAGGATGGTGTTTGGCTTGGAGGGAAACTTGCTGGTGATGCTCCCAATGACCTTTGTCCAAGTTGCAGATTTGGAAAGTGCTGTTGAAGGAACCTTTGTGAGATGTTGCATTGCATCTTGTAAATGCTGCTAAAGTGTACTGCTGATGAGTGAATGTTAAAGGTGTTAAATGGGGTGTTAATTAAGTGAGTTGCTTCTTCTGGATATTGTGTAGCTTCTAGTTGTTTGAATTTAACTATCAACTTCCTTGATTCTACTTTGTAAATGGCTGACACGCTTTGCAAAGTCAGGCAGTGAGTTGCTTGCTGCAGAGTTGCTAGCCTGTGACTTGGTTTTGTAACCACAGTATTTATGTGGCCGGTATATTTTAGTTTCTGGTTGATGCTAACCCTCCTGTTGATCTGGTGGCTAGAGGTTCAGCAGTGGCAATACCGTTGAATGTAACGACCTGATTGAATTCTCTTGTTGAAGTCGCCATTGCCTGGCAGTTATCGCTTGAATGTTTCTTGCCACTTACTAGCCTAAAGATGGAGTAGCAAGAAGTTTGTTTCTTTTGACTTGCTGAATTTTGAGTATTTTCTGCTTTTACTTCAGATTCCTGCAGTGTTCTGCATTTGTAATGGAGCTGCTCAATTGTGAATTTGAGTGGTGCTAGTCTTTGAGGCAGAAGGACTTAATTATTGTTCAATCTAATGATTGTTTACAATTTACTGAGCAACTTCTCAGTGGTGGTAAGAGTTAGCCTTAAGTGCGGTATGATATTGGATTTTGCACAATCCAAACGTTGTGGTACTATAATTGAATTTGCTGTCATGAATTTAGAACTCGTGTGTGGTTATTCCCATAATCGCTCATGTACTTTATTCTGTCTATTAAGATTTTTAAAATGTTAGAATTGATTGAAATGAACAAAATTTGAATAACACCTATATTCAGCACATGCTCCATGTAGTGCCTTCAAATATTCCTTCATAACACGTGGACTGAATCAAGTTGGCTGAAGGCAGATATCTGTGATGCTGGAGACCTGACGAGGAGGCTGAGATCAATCATCACCTCAGCACTGCTGGCTGAAGAATGTTTAAATTATTTGGACCAGATGTGCAAGAGACTGGCTTTACATTAGTGCTACAAGTCACATTTAATGGCACTTGTTTTTGACTGGATCTTGATGCGACCAGTTGAAGAAAGGTGAATCGGCTTCCCTCTATTCAACCTCACCAGTTAGCTTCACAAGTTTTCTTAATTTAATGCAAGGCTATTCATCTCTCAAATTAAAATATAGTTGACGGTTTTTACCAGAGACAATAAGGAACCAATTATAAGACTTTCTTGACTGACCATGATATTCTATTGTCTGCTAACCTGAAAAATAATATTTTAATGTTAAATGTACTCGCGGAGACAAAAAGTTAAAGGATTAGTGGGACACAATGTTAAGAATAACTTACCCAGTTACTGAGGTGGCCAATGAAATACCTTTTTTATTTATTATTGACTTTTTAAAATAAAATATATTGACCAGGTTTCTTTCAATACCTACAATTTTAGGAGTAAACCAATAACAAAATAACTGGTTAACGTAGTTGATAATGTGAAAGTGTAAATGTTTATCCCTTTTAAATAAACCAGAGCGGGTGTATGCATGCGCGCGCGCACACTCTTTAAGAAAAGAGGGGGGAGAAAAATAATTTCTCTGCACAAGTTCACCTTTTTTTTTAAAAAAAACCTTCTAGCCCTTAAGGTAAATCTTGAAAGCAAAACAGACATGGTGTACAATCTTCTGAGGCTCTGATCTGGCACGTGATCAACCGTGCATGGTGGTCTCTGGAATCTTGGTATATGTAATTTGTTCAGGAAATATATTGAAAAAGCAACTGCAGGAGCTTTTTCAGAAGGGCAGAGAGATTTCACCCTGAACTTGAGAGCATTTTCAGAAAATAGGAGAGAAACTTGGATCCCTTGGAGAGATTTTGTTCCCCCAACTAATTCCAGTATTCGCCATCCAATCACTATTCAAACAACTCTGGCAGGGATCTACAGCACGCACCATTATCACCAGTCATGTGATGCCTAGGAAGCCTTGTTAAAGATCTGTAGTGTTCACTGACATTTCAGTACAGTACTGATGTTGTATTTCACTGACTGAGATGTTGTTATGATGAGATATTAAGCAGAGGTCCTATTCATTCTAGAAATGAATATAAAGGATTCCATGAAGTACTTTGCCAGTTTCATGACTCTCCTTTATTCCTCAACTAATATTGCTAAAAATGTATATGGCATCATTTGTCTTAGCACACAGGTCTCAAAGCGCAAATTGTATACCACTAAATACCTTTTCAGCATTTTGAGAAGACTTTCCCTCCGTGATAGCCTGTTTCATACCTCCGTCACCACCAACACTCAATCCTTTCTCAAAGTGACTTTCTATGCCAATTGCAGGACATGTAACATTTGAAGTTTACCTCCTCTCTCCTGTATTTGTATGTCCCCAAGAGGTTCTTGAATTATGTTAACTAATGTCGGTCTACACCACTCTGTTTGCTGTTCAGTGTTGTCTCCTCTGTTGGGGAGCCCAAACACAGATTGGGTGATTGCAGCATACTTCATGTTTGTCCACAAAGGTGACCCAAGCTTAAGGTGGCCTGTTGTTTTAATTCTGTTTTGATTTTCTGTCTCACTGACATTTCTGTCCTTGGCCTACTGCACTATTGAAACTCAACATAATCTTCAGGAGCAATATCCTACCTTCCAGCTAGTCACTTTTTCAGGCCTTCTCAACTCAGTCTTAGAGGTTGACAATTTCACAATGTAAACTCCTGTCACCATTTTGTTTCTTTTGCTTGTTCAGTTTTTTGCCTTCAGTTTGCAGCGCACCAGTTCCAGGTACATCATTTATTTCTTTTGCCCCTCCTCCTTTTGGCTTTGGAGGATGTACTTTTCTGTCAATTTCTTTTGTCTTTCACTCTTCCGTAAGTGCTTCCTTTTGTCCTTGCTCAAAATTGTTGCGTTTTAATATTTCCTAGTTATTAATTTCTTTTATTATATTAATTGAAACAAAATGTTTAAATGTAAAACCATTTTAAGGTTTGACGTATCCCTAAATGATAAATATTCTGTACTTGCATTTCTTAGATTCGACACAGCAGGAATATTCCGAAACCAGCGAAGATCCAGAAGTTGAAGTAACTATAGAAGGTAGGAATTAAATTTTCAGATGTTTTAACGTGAATATGAATACAGTGCTGTAGGGTAACATGGTGGCTTATTAGTTAGTACTACTGCCTCACAGCACCAGAGACCTGGGTTTGATTCCACCCTTGATGACTGCCTGTCTGCGTGGAATTTGCATGTTCTACCTCTCTGTGGGTTTTCTCCTGGTGCTTCGTTTCCTCCCACAGTCTAAAGATGTGCAGGTTAGATGGATTGACCATGCCAAATTGTCCATTGTGTTTAGGATGTGCAGGTTAGGTACGTTAGCCATGGGAAATGCAGCATTGAGGATTGGGGGTGTTTGGGTGGGGTGCTCTGAGGGTTGGTGTGGACTTAAAGGGCCGAATGACCTACTTCCACACTATGGATTCTGTGTCTTTTTTGTTTACTGCTTGTTTAGAATTCATTTTTGGTTTTTATATTTGAAACGAAAATGCTTGTATTATATTATCAGCAAAAACTAAAATTGCGTAGCTACAGATCTACAAACAAACGTACTGGAATTCTTCAAGGATGTACGTAGTAGAGTTTATCAGGAGAGCTAGTGGATATGGTTATTTAACTTTCAGAAAGCTTTCAGCATAACAGACGAGTGTGTAAAATTAAAGTCCCATGTGAATGGGGGTAGTCTATTGAGATGGATAGAAAATTGGCTCGTAGAGAGGAAACAGTAAGATTTAAAGGATCTTTTTCTGAATGGCAGGCAACAACTAGTAGGATACACGCAGGGATCAGTATTAGGACTCCAGCTATTCAAAATACAAGTTAATGACTTAGATGAGACTGAATATAAAATTCCAAATTTGCAGATGACATTAAGCTTGGTGGAAATGTGAGCCTTGAGGAAGACTCAATGTTCGTGAGATTTTAGACAGGTTAAGTAAGTGGGCAAATGCATGGCAGATGCTGTACAATGCAGATGAATGTGAGGTTATCCACTTTGGTAGCAAAAATAAGAAGGCAAATCATTATTTCAACTGGTGTAAATTGAGAGACTAATGTTCAAGGAGACCTGGGTGTCCTCCAGCCAGAGTTACTTAAACATGCAGGAGCAGAAGGCAGTGAAGAAGACAAACTACATGTTGCCTTTATAGCAAGAGGATTCGAATGCTGGGACAAGAATGTCTGGCTGCAGTTATACAGGCTGAAAATGTGTTGCTGGAAAAGCGCAGCAGGTCAGGCAGCATCCAAAGAGCAGGAGAATCGACGTTTTGGGCATGAGCCCTCCTTCAGTTATACAGGGTATTGGTGAGTCTGTACCCGCAATGATGTCTGGAGTTTTGGCCTCCTTGTCGGAAGAATTATGTTGTTACTCTGGAGAGAGTGCAGTGAAAGTTGAACAGATTGATTCCTGGGATGGCAGGACTGGTATATTAGGAGGTATTGAGTTAGTTAGGATTGTATTCACTGGAGTTTAGAAGAATGGGTGAGTGGGGGGGAAGGGAAATCTCATTGAAACCTATAAAATTATAAATCTACACAGGTTAGATGCGAGAAGGATGTTCCTGATGGTGGGAAAGCCCAGAACCAGGGCTTGTAGCTTAAGGACAAGGGGGAAAGCCTTTTTAATGTCGAGATGACAAATTTCTTCACCCATAGAGTGGTGAGCCTGTGGAGTTCACTACCAGATACGTGGTTGAGGCCAAAACATTGTGTTTTCAAGAAGAGGTAGGTATAGCTTTTGTGGTTAGAAGAGATCCAGGGATATGGGGTGGAGGGTGGAATTAGGGTATTGAGCTCGCTAAACAACCATGACCAGGTGAACCAGGCATAAAGGATTGAATGGCCTCCTCCTGCTTCAGTCTTTTTAATTTTCTTTGTTACAGATGCTTTTATTCTCTAGATTCTTTTTATTGCTCTATTTCTGACCTTGTCTTGCTTACATTTCAAAAATATATTGGAGGTATAGTTTTGCTCAGTTTAAGATTTGGGGTTATGACATACTTAAGGATTGTTTAGAAAATGATATAGCCAAGAAACTGATGTGTTTCTTAAAAATAAAATAATTTGTCACTCTCTCTTCTAATTGAAGAGCTTAATTTCTCCAGTAGCAAAGCGGTGCTGAATGTAGAAAGCTGTATGTTTAAGGACAGCAAAGAGAAACCTCCAAACCCTACAGGCGACAGATTGTACCTTTCTTTAATTTTTAGCACCAATGACGATTTCACCCACCCCGAAGTCCATTGTTTTGATCTTTGGATTTGGAATTAAGAAGCCCTTAACCCTGTCTATATTTATTTCCTCACCCATAGTATCTGGAAGAGTGGGGCATGATTATCAGTAGACTTACATCATACCAAAGGGAAGGCAGGAGAGAGAAGCAAAATTTAATCTCCATTTCAGATAAATTTTTGAAACCAAAACCATGCTTAAACTAGATTGCACGAATTAATTGAAATTGTCAATTTTAAACCAGGTAAATTGTTACTTATGAAATTGAGGTGCAGATCAGGCTTGATCAAAGAATGGCTAAATAGGCTTGAGAACCTGAATGCATATTTCACCTTGCAGGCGTTTCATTTTTAAAAATTCATTCATGGAATCTGGGTGCCTCTGCTTGTCCAGTATTATTGCTGATTCCTAGTTGCTGATGTTGCCTTGTTCATGTGCTGTAGGTAGGCTGGCAATAACATCAGTAGTGCTGAGTCAAAATTCTGGAACTCATTGAAGGTATTATGGAAGGCAGCAATTATATTTCCAAGGTGGAAGTGAGTACTGCAGATGCTCGAGATTGGAGTCAAGAGTGTGACGCTGGAAAAGCACAGTGGGTCAGGCAGCATCTGAAGAGCAGGAAAATTGACATTTTGGGCAAAAGCCTTTCATCAGGAATTTAGCTGTCAGGGCCCCATAGCCTTTCCATTATCTAATGTCTCCACTGTCTGTTGATATCACAATGAATTGAATTGGCTGAAGACCTGTGATGCTGGGGATCTTTGGAGGAAGCTAAGTAATAAACTTGTAGCTGAAGATTATTGGCAGTGCTTCAGCCTAGTCCTTACAGGTCTTCCTGATCATTGAGATATACAAGAAATGTTCTCTTTCTCATCTGTCATGGTGGGATTTGAACTGTGGTCTGCAGAACTTTTACCTGAGTCTCTGACTTAATGGTCTAGTGATCATACCAGCAGGCCACTGCCTCCCTTATGTTTAAATTATTTTGGTTCTTGATGGGCCAAAGGGTCTGCTCTTGTGCTGCACTGTTCTTTTGTTCTTTGCTTTTCATTCTTTGAAAAGCAGGGAGTACAGATTTTGTTTCTCTAGTCTCTTCTGGGTATACAGTTAACCCAGAGATTCATTTGGTGAAACTCCATTGAACTCCCTCGATGGTAAATCCTCCTTTGGATAAGGAGACTAACATTGTGCATGACATTCCAGATGTGGTCTCACCAGGGCTGCATACAGCTGCAGAAGGCATCTTGATTCTGTACTGTGATTCCCCCTGGAATGTCACCTTAATTGCTGCAACTACATGCTGGGTTTTAGTGACTCGTGGACAGATATTTTTGGATATCTGTACTTCCCACCCCCTCTCCATTTAAAGACATTCTGCCTTTTGTTTTTCCTACCACGTGAATAGTGTCACATTTATTCACATTATATCCTATCTGCCACGTTCCAGCCTGTTCGCAGCCTTTCCAAATGCTCTTGAACCCACCTTGCATTTCATTCAGTTTGATGCCATCGGCGAATTTTGAAATATTACAATTGGTCCCAAAATCCTAATCACTTATATTGATTATGAACAATGTGGACTTAATTGCCCTTTTGGGTTGGTGTTAGTAACTAGTAGCAGCCTGCTATCCTGCAAAGGATCCATTTATTCCCACTTCACTTGAGTATTGATGGAAAAAAATACCCATTTTATTGAAGTTTTTCATCTTGCACTCATCAGGTCATTTCATGAAAATATCAGTTCAAGGGAAAAATCAGCATTTATAATGCATTAGCAATTCCAGGTATGTAAGCACTACATCCCTAAGACTAAGGATCTTACCACACTGCTTACCCCTTTGCCTGCTCACAATAAGCAAAGCACTCGACCAGCTCACTCTTTCAAAACCAGCCACACAGTATCCAAGATTAGATGTGATTCTGCGATTGGATGTCATTACTGGATTATCCTGATCAGGCAAAGGTTCACTGTGAAACCCAATTTGGGATTGTCAGTTGGGCTTGCAGTGTAGTTCACTTCCACATGCTGGAAGTTTTTTTGTAAAAATGTACAGGTCTGGCTGAGCTGGTATTTATTTCCTGTCACTAGTTGCCCTTAAGGGGGATTGAGCTGCATGCTTGAACCTGTGTTGTCCATGTGTTGTAGTTAAACCCACAATGTCAATAAGGAGTGAATACTAGGATTTTGATCCAGTGACAACAAAGGAATGGAGATAGAAGTCATGATGGTGAGTGGCTTGGAGGGTAATTTTACAGGTGGTTTTGTCATGTATTTTAATACACAGGGCCCTGTTCTTTGATAACATGTACACAAACTCTGTTTGTTTCACCTGAATAAAGGTGACATTTGCTTACTGGTTCATGCACTTGTCATCTGAACTGGATTTTCATTTCTCACCTTCCATATCTCTACTTTTCCAGTTTGAGTAGCTGAGGGAAACAGTTGGAGAAATTTCTGGATGAAAGCATCTATCTCCACTTGGAGAGGAAAGACTTGATGAGGCATAGTCAGCATGCCTGTAAATTTGTTTGAATTTGGTGACCCCCTAGCTGAGGGTAGTGCAGTTGATGCAGTAATATGGATTTCAACAAAGTTCCAAACAGGGTTCCACATAGACTTATCAAGAAGGCACATGGAATACAGAGTAACTTCATGATGTGGTGTTGGCCCAAGTGCTGATAAATGGGGCTAGGTTGAAGGTCAGGTATTTCTCACTTGTCGATGCAGGCTTGATGGGCTGAAGGGCACTGTATGATTCAGTGGATTGAGTTAACACCAGGTGAGGGAGTTTATGGTTCAATTGAGACTTGTTTTTTCCCTGTAAGTAAAATATACTGATTATTCTTGAGTTGATGAAAATTACAATGGAATTTTGCCACCTCTGTTAATGCAGTGTTATTTAAATAGAGAATGATGGATTGGTTAACATCTCAAAAGCACAATCTTAGACCATAAGCTTTCTGCTTGCCCTACAGAGTCAATTTCTCTAGCTAGATCTCCCTTTTTGCTCTCTTTTTTTGCTGCTTTTATACCATTTTTTTTCTTCATATATCCCCATTGGCATAAAGTGAAATACGTACATAAATGTCGGTGTAAATTCTGCAGACAGCCTACTTTGATTATGGCTTTGTGTTGGTTCAGTATCATGAAACTATTATATTGAGGCTTGTGATTATTTGCTTCCGTTCCTTGGTATCACTTATAAACAAGTCAGAATTATAGCTCATAATACTACTCACCTGTAGAATTCCAGAATTGAATCTATTTGTGAATATATCAATAAAAATGCAGTAAAGATTGAGCCATCAGTCCTTTTAAAGGATGTTTCTGTTCAGATGAATATGAAGCGTCTACTTTTTAAATTAATGCCACGGATAAGATTAAAGACAAAGTTCATACAATAGTATTTTTTTGTTTTCAGATGATGAATATTTTCCACCAAATAAACGACCAAGAAATACTGTACAGCCAACAGATACTGGGACCATGGTGAAAAGGAAAAGTAGGGAGTTCAATTTTGGTGAGTTGATAATGACTTCTGCACCTGAAAATATTGCCTTCAATTGTAAGACAATCAAGAGACAAGTCACCAGAGGCCTGCTGGATTTCACTTATCCAGTAGTCGACTTCATCAATGATCCAGAAATTAACATAAGTATTTTATAGGCTGGCCTGTGAATATATATATTTACTGGATTTGGATCTCCAAAATCCCCTCCAATAATTTGAGTAGCAAATCCAAAAATATTTTAAAACATTGATTGCACAATCTGTAAAAAGCCATCCAGTGGCAATTGACAAAGTCCACATGGGTTGTTTGTTACTTGTACTGTTTCATGGTCTTGGTAATTTGGCTTTCAATTGTCATTATAGTTGTTACAGTAAGTCCCTGCTTTAAGTTGGCCCATTTTAAGTCGTTCCAATTTAACATGGCGCAGTAGAGGGTTGTAATTCCATTTGTCTTGACTTTCGTGTTAGCATCTTTTTGCATTGGTGTGATATCAGGTCATGTGACCCGATTGGCGCCATTTCAGAGTAAGTGTGAGGAGAGGTGTTTTATAGCTCTTGATGGAACAGTTTTCATACTAATAACCTCCAAAGTTCTTAGTGAAGAATAACTAAAGCAACTGAATTTTTTATTAAAAGGGCGATATTGAAACCTGGGCTACTGGTCTTTACGTATAGAAAACCCTTTTTTTTTAACCCTGTCCCAAGTATGGAACTTTACATCGGGTGAGTCAGGGAGACATCTTAAAATCTGAGAGAGAGAAGCATTTGCTATTGCGTAGAGGTAAAATTGTCTTCCTTGTCTCTGGGCTTTGTGTGAAAAATACAAGGTGCAGTATTTACCCTTCAGAAGCCTGGCTCTGCAATCTTCTGATTAGTTTTGAATCCCAAGCCTGGCCTGTATTCAACTTAGAGAGACTACACAATAGGTGAGAGACAGGCCATTTTAAAGTGGATGAGACGCATTTGCTGAAGGTGAGGCAGAGAAGCCATGTTAAAGTCCTTTTGAGATTGTTTCAGGCTTGTGATTTAGTGCTTCAATCCCTTAGAATCACCCCTAAACATGAGTCAGAAACGCCCAGCAAGTGATGGTAGTGAGTCTGCTGCTGCTAAGAAAACAAGAAAAACTATCACCTTAGCAATGAAATTGGAGGTTTTAAAACGGCTTGAGGCTGGAGAGCGAGCAGTCGATATTGGTAGAGAACTTGGACTCCCCCCTACGACAGTCAGAACAATCCGTGGCAATGCTAACAAAATCAAACAAAGTGCCCAAAGTGTTACACCTTTAAGTGCTGGCAGGGTAAGTCGAACACGAAGCAGCCTCATGGAGAACATGGAAAGACTCTTGTCAGTCTGGATTGAAGACCAAAACCAGCGTCAGGTGCCCCTTAGTTTGATGGTCATCCAAGCAAAAGCTAAAAGTCTTTATGATGATCTACAGAATGAGCAAGGTGAGAATTCTCAGTCAGAAAATTTCAATGCTAGTCGTGGATGGTTCGAACGTTTTAAGAAACGTTCTTACCTGCATAGTATTAAGGTGACTGGTGAAGTTGTTGGTGCCAATACAGAAGCAGCCAGTGAATTTTCCATCTATTTGAAGAAAATCATTGAAGAAGGGGGCTATTCACCAAAGCAAGTCTTCAATGTTGATGAAACTGGGCTTTATTGGAAGCGTATGCCACAGAGCACATACATCTCCAGAGAAGAGAAAACAGCACCAGGATTTAAAGCTGCCAAAGATCGCCTGACTGTTCTGCTTGGTGGGAATGCTTCAGGAGATTTCAAGTTTAAACCCTTGGTGGTGTACCAATCTGAGACACCAAGGGCTTTGAGAGGTCATTCCAAAGAACATCCTGTCATTTGGCGTTCAAATAAGAAAGCTTGGATGACAGGGGCTCTCTTCCAAGAATGGTTCTCTCTCTATGCTATTCCAGCCTGGAGGGAATATTGTGCCAGAGAAAATCTTTCATTTAAAATACTGCTCCTGTTGGATAATTGCCCAGGTCATCCTATTAATCTTGATGACTTGTCTGAAAATGTGAAGGTGATTTTCCTACCTCCTAACACTGCTTCATTGCTACAGCCTATGGTTCAGGGAGCAGTAGCAACATTCAAAGCCTACTATTTACGCCGTACTTTCTCACAGCTCATCTATGAAACAGATGGTGAGAATGCACCATCTGTCAGGGAATTTTGGCGTGGGTACAACATCCTTGAAGGCATCAACAATATTGCTGATTCATGGAATGAAGTCACGTCATCTTGTCTGAACAGTGTATGGCGAAAGTTGTGGCCTGAATGTGTCAGCGACAAAGGAGGATCCCCTGATACTGTCCCTGAAATTCAGCGTGAAATCATTGCCTTGGCACGGGCAGTTGGTTTTGATGAAGTGGATGAAACTGATGTTGTGGAATTGCTTGAGTCACACGGAGAGGAATTGTCCAACGAAGACTTAATGCAGCTAGAGAGTCAACGAGCTGAAGAAGAAGACCGCATTGAAATACCACCCCCTCAAACTTTGTCAACAAAGCGACTTTCTAGAGCTTTCCAAATCATGGAAGAGGCAATGGAAATCTTTACAGAGGATGACCCAAACAGAGAGCGCAGTGCCAAAGTGAACAGGGCGATTAATGATGGCATTAACTGCTACAAAGAGATCTATCGTCAGAAGAAGAAAAAAAACAGTCCAGCACTCCTTGGATAAATTTTTCAAAGCTACTGATAATCCTGGTACTTTGTCTCACTAACTCTGTCAAGACCTGGCTGTTCACCCTGTGTCACCTTAAATTCAAAGCTAAGATCACTCCAACTTCAGTCATTGAGCTTCTGCATACAGAAAACTCACCTGTTTGTGCACATTCAGCACGTGAGGAAAAGTTTTCATGATGAATACCCAGAAAACAAAGATCTTCCACCCAACTCCTGTAGTACAGTACCACCTACCTTTAAGGTAAACCTTTAGACATTTGAAGCTCCTCTTGATGAAGGCGGGCATTGCCAGGGTGGTAAATTTTTTGGTCTGTGCGCCAACTCGGCTTTTGGCTGACTAAGGATAAGAGCATTTGAGGAGTGGGATTCCAAACCTGAGACTAAGGTTCTGATTCATGGAGTAGCACTGATCTTTGTGCTCTTATGTTTCTGAGACTTGAAGGCACAACTGCTGGAGGTTGTTCAAAAGATCTTTCAAATCCAGTGGCAAGGATATTGGTTCAACAGCCAGGTCTTCTCAAAGCAAACATGCTCAGCATTGAGGCACCAATTACTCAAGCCATTTCCAATGAAACACTTCAGGGAAGTCTTTAAAAGCATCTTTGGTCAGTCAATGTTGGATCTCAACAATGTAGGGAAGGTTCATTTGGGAATGTACTGACCACCAAGAGACTTTATAGGGAACATGTAGAGTCAGAATTAAAATTGCAGAGTGAATGCACAAAACTTCCCAACAACCTCCAAGCAACCTTCCACATATAGCAGCATCTGTCGCTTGTAAGTGCATTGGACTTTTCAGCCATCTCAGAATCCATCAAACCAAAGATCATCTGAACTTGAGAGACTGCCTAAAAGGAAACTGGTAAGTGTGACCTACTTTGAATTTATGCATATGCCTTTTACATTTAGTGATTCATTTTTTACAAGTTATTTCAGCTAGGAATGCATTGTACTGCACATATTTCAGTATTAAAATTTGGGTACTTTTGGATACTTCTCACCTGAGAAAACCAAACTTCATTTTTAAATTTTAATTCCTGTGGGAATCTCTGATTCACTTAAAGTTGTTTTCACCTAGTCGTGATTTTAAGGAACGCAACTACAATTTTAAGTGAGGACTTACTGTAGTAGCTTGCCAAAGAAAATTTGTGTTGCTTGAGTTGGTTTTTAAACAAACCTGTATTTTAATGTCCAATGAATCCTCCATGGGATAAGAAATAATTATTGCATTTGGGCCTTAAAGTTTCAACATGTATGATGTGCAATATAATTTGAGATTTTACAACATTTTAGTATTTCATATTGAGGAATTAGTTTCCTTTGCTATCATCTGTGTCAATATTGGGACCAGACTTTTGAGCATGTACGTTTTAAGATTATTTGCAGATTTATTCTATCTCCACTTTGCTGCTATTATTGCTCATAATTGGCAGTTAATGAACTTGGAATTAAGGAATGTCATGCATCTTAGTTGCCTTTTATAATTATTATTGTACTACCTAAATTTGCCATTTGGTCTGATTACAGTTGTGTTGATGAACACTATCTACAATTGGTGATACTTTGTTTTGATGAACTCTCTTCATAAATATGCAAACTTACTTTCTTCAAATGCAGAACAATGGAATGCCAGAATTACCGAGTTGAGAAAACAAGTTGAAGATCTTTTTGAAAGCAAATATGGTAACTTTTAACTTTTTTTTATTGTGTGGTGCTCAACAGTGTGTGCCATTAAGCTAACTAAACAAGTGCCATTTATCAAAAACGCAAATTAGTACAAATTTTTTATGGTTCTTCATATACATCAAATACTAATCAGCAACTAAATTAGCTGCTTTAAATCTTGTACTGGTTTCTTTAAATCAGTTGAATATGCCCCTAGTGGAATCTTAGTAGAATAATTGTGTGTTGAGTTTTGGAAAGTTACACGAGTTGTTAGTATCACTACTTTTATAAATGGCAAAGATCTCTTTTTAGATTAATATGTGATTTCATTTGCAATGCAGTTATATTTTAATGATGGAAAGAGGCTTAATGGGTCATAGCAAAGTACAGCATGGAAACAGACACTTCGGTCCAACTCATCCATGTCCACCAGATATCCCAACCTAATCTAGTCCCATTTGCCAGCATTTGGCTCACATCGCTCTAAGTCCTTCCTATTCATATGCCCAATCCAGATACATTTTAAATGCTGCAGTTATACCAGCCTCCGCCACTTCCTCTGGCAGCTCATTTCATACACTCATCAGCCTCTGGAAAAAGTTGCTCCATAGGTCCCTTTTATATCTTTTCACTCTCGCCCTAAATCTATTCTCTCTAATTCTGGACTCACCCAGTGCAGGGAAAAGACCATGTCCATTTATGCTGTCCACGCCCTTCCTGGTTTTATAAACCTCTATTAGGTCACCCCTCAGCCTCTGACACTCCAGGGAAAACAGCCCCAGCCTATTCAGCATCTCCCTCTAGCTAAAATCCTCCAATCCTGGCAACATCCTTGTAATTTTTTTCTGAACTCTTTCAAGTTTCACAACATCTTTCCGATAGGAAGGAGACCAGAATTGCACATTAATATTCTAAAAGTGGCCTAACCAATGTCCTGTACAGCTGCAACATGACCTCCCAACTCC
Source organism: Hemiscyllium ocellatum (assembly GCF_020745735.1). NCBI lineage: Eukaryota > Metazoa > Chordata > Chondrichthyes > Orectolobiformes > Hemiscylliidae > Hemiscyllium > Hemiscyllium ocellatum. The sequence goes on from NC_083431.1 coordinate 44,052,809, forward strand.
TGTACTCAATACTCTGACCAGTAAAGGAAAGCCTACCATGCATCGCCTTCGCTATCCTATTTACCTGTGACTCTACTTTGAAGGAGCGGTGAACCTGCAATCCAAGGTCTCTTTGTTCAGCAACACTCCCGAGGACTTTACCATTAAGTAAGTGTATAACTCCCGCTCTGATTTTTGCAAAATGCAGCAACTCGCATCTATCTAAATTAAACTCCATGTGCCACTTCTCAGCCCATTGGCCTATCTGATCAAGATCCCTTTGTACTCTGAGGTAACCTTTTATTCGCTGTCCGTGTTTGGTATCATCTGCAAACTTACTAAGCATACTACCTATGTTCACATCCAAATCATTTATATAAATGACGAGAAGGAGTGGACCCGGCACCGATCCTTGTGGCATTCCACTGGTCACAGGCCTCCAGTCTGAAAAGCAACCCACCACCACCACCACCACCCTCTGTCTTCTACCTTTTTAAGCCAGTTCTGTATCCAAGTAGCTAGTTCTCCCTGTATTCCATGAGATCTAACCTTGCTAACCAGTCTTCCATGGACGACCTTGTTGATCGCCTTACTGAAGTTCATATTGATCATGTGCATTGCTCTGCCCTCATCAATCTTCTTTGTTACTTTTTCAAAAAGCTCAATTAAGTTCATGAAACATTATTTCCCCATGTACAAAGCCATGCTGACTATCCCTAATCAGTCCTTGCCTTTCCAAATACATGTAAATCCTGTCCCTCTGGATTCCCTTCAACATCGATGTCAAACTCACTGGTCTATAGTTCCCTGGTTTTTCCATACCACCTTTCTTAAATATTGGCACCGTGTTAACCAACCTCCAGTCTTCCTGCACCTCACCTCATCGATGATACAAATATCTCAGAAAGGTGGCCAGCAATCACTTCCCTAGCTGCCCATAGAGTTCTAGGGTACACCTGATCAGATTCTGAGGATTTATCTACTTTCATGCAATACATCCAGCACCACCACCTTTGCAGTATGGTTATTTTTTAAGATGTCACCATCTGCTTCCCCACATTTATATCTTCCTTGTCTTTCTCCAAATTAAATACTGATGCAAAATACTCGTTTAGTATCTCTTCCATCTCCTGCGGCTCCCCACGTAAGCTGTCTCGCTGATTTTTGAGGGGTCCTATTTTCTCCCTAGTTGCCCTTTTGACCTTAATGTATTTATAAAATCCCTTTGGATTCTCCTTAACCCTATTTTCCAAAGCTATCTCATGTCATCTTTTTGCCCTCCTGATTTCCCTCTTAAGTATACTCCTATTGCATTTATACTTTTTAAGGATCCTCTCAATCTCTCCTGTCTATTCCTGACATATGCTTGCTTCCTTTTTCTTAACAAAAACCTCAATTTCTCTAGTCATCCAGCATTCCCTACACCCACCAGCCTTTCCTTTCATGCTAACAAGAATATACTGTGTCTCTGGGCTCTTGTTGTTTCATTTCTGAAGGCTTCCCATTTTTCCATCAGTCCTTTTACCTGCAAACATTACCTCCAATCAGCACCCGGCGGAAACCCACACTGATACGAGTAGAATGTACAAACTCAACAGTCAGTCACCCGAGGTTCAAATTGAACCCCGATCCCTGGTGCTGCTGGGCAGCAGTGCCTGACCACTGAGCCACCATGCCACCAAAGAAACTTTTGAAAGTTGATTAGATTTAGATTAGATTCCCTACAGTGTGGACACAGGCCCTTTGGCCCAACCAGTCCACACCGACCCTCTGAAGAGTAACCCACTAGACCATTTCCCTCTGACTGATGCACCCAACACTATGGGCAATTTAGCATGGTCAGTTCACCTGACCTGCACATCTCTGGTGCTGTGGGAGGAAACCGGAGGCTGAGAGACTGGGAGAATGTGCAAACTCCACACAGACAGTTGCCCAAGGCTGGAATCGAACCTAGGACTCTGGTGCAGTGAGGCAGCAGTGCTAACTACTGAGCCACTGTGCTGAATACCGTCAAAATTAGCCTTCCTCCAATTTAATGTTTCAACTTTTAAGATCTGGTATGTTAGGCCTATCATTCTAGGGATCATTTGTATGAATCTCCGCTGGACATGCTCCAGTGCCAGTATGTCCTCCTTGAGGTGTGGGGCCCGGAATTGGACACCGTATTCTAAATGGGGCCTAACTAGAGCTTTATTGAGTCTCAAACACATCGCTGCTTTTATATTCCAACCCTCTTGAGATAAATGACAACGTTACATTCACTTTCTTAATCATGGACTCGACTTGCAAATTAATCTTTGGAGAATCCTGGACTAGCACTCCCAGATCCCTTTGTACTTTGGCTTTATGAATTTTCTCACCGTTCAGAAAATAGTCCATCTCTGTATTTTTTTATTTTTCCAACGTGCAAGACCTTGCATTTGCTCATGTTTAATTTCATCAGCCATTTCCTGGACAACTCTCCTAAACTGTCTAAATCTTTCTGCAGACTCCCCACCTCAGTACTATCTGCCTGTCCACCTAACTTACCCAGAATGCCCCCAGTCCCATCATCCAAATCATTAATATATAAAGTGAACAGCTGCGGCCCCAGCACTGAACCAATGTCACTGGTTGCCATTCCAAAAAAGAACCTTTTATCCCGACTGTCTGCCGTCTGAGGATTAACTGTCTGACAATCAGTCCCAGTAGCTCACCTTGAACACCATGGGCCCTCGCCTTACTCAGCAGCTTCCTGTGAGGCACCTATCAAAGGCCTTTTTGATGCCATTCCTGGGTTTCCCTGGTCTAACCTACTTTTTACCTCTTTAGAGAATTGTAATAGGTTTGTCAGGCATGACATCCCCCTACTAATTCCATGTTGACTTGTTCTAATCTGACCCTGCACTTCCAAGAATTTAGAAATCTCATCCTTAGCGATGGATTCTAGAATTCTACCAACATCTGAGGTTAGGCTAATCGGCCTATAATTTTCCATCTTTTGTCTTGATCTATTCTTGATCAACGGAATTACAACACCGATTTTCAAGTCATCTGGGACTTTCCCTGACTCCAGTGACTTTTGAAAGAATCTATTTCCTCAAACTCAAGGATGTAGCCCATTGGGACCAAGAGATTTATTAACTTTTAGATTTTCTAACACTTGCTGTTTTGTAATGGCTATCATACTCAATTCTGCCCCGACTCTTCTTAATTTTGGGAGGTTACTCATGTTTTCCACTGAAGACTGGGACAAAGCACTTAAGTTTTTCAGCTATTTCCTAATCTCCCATTACTAGGCTGCTTGCTTCAATTTGGAGTGGCCCAAAGTCTACTTTTTGCCTCTTGTTTGTTTCTTATGTATTGAAACTTTTTTACTATTATTTATAATATTACTAGCTACCCAACCTTATTTGATCCTCTTCTTCCTTATTTCTCTCTTTGTTGTGCTCTGCTTATTTTTGTAGTCTTCCCAATCTTCTGATTTCCCAGTGCTCTTGGCCACTTTATAGACTTGCTCTCTTTATACATTTCCTGACTTCCTTTGTTAGCCATAGCTGTCTAATCCACCCCCAGGTAATCTTTCTTTTCTTTGGGATGAACCTCCATTCTGTGTCCTCACTTAAACCCAGAAATTCCTGCTATTGTTGCTATACTGTCTTCCCTGTTTGACTCTGCTTCCAGTCAATGTTAGTCAGTTCCCCTCTCATGCCCCTATAATTACCTCTGTTTGACTGTAACACCATTTACATCCTAAATCTCCTTACCAATTTGCTTCTCAGTTTCCTTCTGACTATTAGGGTGTCTATAATACAATCTCAATAAGGTGATCATTCCTTTCTTATTTCTCAGCTCCAGCCAAATAACTGCCCTGGATGTATTCCCAGGAATATCCTCCCTAAGTACAGCAGTAAAGCTATTCCATGTCAAAAGTACCACTCCCTCTCTTCTCCTGCCCCCCTTTCTATTCTTCCTGTAGCTTTTGTATCCTGGAACATTAAGCTGCCAGCCTTGTCCATCCCTGAGCCATGTTTCTGTAATTGCTATGATATCCCAGTCCCATGTTCCTAACCTTGCCCTGATTTCATCTGCTTTTCCTGTTAGGCCTCTTGCATTGAAGTAAATGCAGTTTAATTTATCAGTCCTACCTTCGTTCTCTGCATTGTTTCTTCTTGCTCTGACTGTTTGACTCATTCCCTTTTGCAACTGTACCAGTCTCAGATTGATCTCTTTCCTCACAATTAATCTCCCTACCAGTACATCAGTCCCCTTCCAATTCAGGTGTAATCCATCCTTCTACCCCAGAAGAGATGCCAAAGATTCAAAAATTTGAACCCTTCTCCCATGCACCAGCTCCTCAGCCATACATTCATTTGCTATCCTCCTCTTCCTACCCTCACTAGCTCATAACACTGCGAGTAATCTAGATATTACTATCCTCAAGGGCGTTCTTTTTAAATTCCTGTCTAAATTTCTATGTTCTCCCTTCAGAGTCTCATCCTTTTCCCTTCCTCTGTTGTTGGTTCCAATGTGTACTATGACCTGCTGGTTCCTCTCCTCTTTTGAGACCAGTCTGCACCTTCTCTGCGACATCCTTGATCCTGGCGACAGGGAGGAAACACACCATTCTGATTTTTCGCTGCTGGCGCATAAACGTCTGTGTGCCTTTGACAAGAGAATCCTCGATCACAGTCGATTGCTTGAAACTCAGTGTCACCCCTCATTACATTAGAGCCTGCCTCAATACCAGAAACTTGGCTGTTAACACTACATCCCCTGAGAGGCCATCACCCCCTACATTTTCCAAGACAGCATACTTGTTTGAAACGGGGGTCCGTTTTTTGATTTGAATAAATCATTTTTACTAGAACCCTTATTATTTTAGACATGTTTTTAAAAGTTCTGCAATATTTGTAACATGCAGTCTAAGTAATTATTCATGGTGTCTTTTACGTGGCTGATGGGAGAGATTGATGTTTCCCATAAGTAGAATCTAAGATTATTTAAGTACATAAGATTTCAAACTAAATTATCTGTTCTTTCCAGAAGTTACTGTTTGCTCTGAATCTTACACAGTGAAAAATATTGTTTCCATGGTTGTCATAAGTTAGCTGTTCCCTTTCCAGACAGACAAAAGATAGTCTGGTCTAAACAAGCACTAGATTTTGCTAGTGTTAAATTTCACAGACCAAGCTTTAAAGACTTGAGGTAATTATTTAAATGGGTTAATGTCATGGGATTGAATTAAGGAGCATATGAGAGTGGAGATGACTGGATTGGATGGAGCAGGAAGAGAAGGTAAGCTGAGGAAACCCAGACGTGCAGAAATAGTGAAGGATTTGGATTACCGAGAATGTTGAAAAACACATGGGGTGATGGTGTGAGGCATATAGTACTACATAGAAATGTGCAAGAAGCTGATTAATTCTAACCATTAGGAGAGAATTGGCCATGTACTTATTCACAAGACTATGAAAAAAGAACTGGAGAATGAGACTATTTGAAACTCTTTTAGAGAGCTGACTTGATTGCTCACATTTCTTCCTTCTGTGCTTTAAGATTCCATGTTTTTAACCTCCTGAGGATGTTGTCAGCAAAACATCTTATTTCTTTGTTGTACCCACAGCAGTTTTGGCTTTTTTTTCTCTGCAGTCTAAATGTTGAACAACAGTGTGTGCATTTGAAATTGTAAAAAAATGTTTTCTTTATCTTAATGAACAGTTTTCTAGGTGTATCTCAATGTGCTGTTTATACGCTGATTCATAGAACTTACTGCAAGTGCATTTGCTTCATTAAATTAGTACATGACGCATCAAGTTATTTAGAAAAGAAACCGACTTCTGTACCACTTGAGGACTGATGAGGTTCTGTAAGTAGGCTCCTATGCCATAGTATGTAGCAGAGGGTTTCACTGAATGATGTTCTCTTGAGAGTGATGTTGCTGCAGAAGAATTCAGAGAATTGTATACTTATATTTGGTGTGCTCTGTACTTTATCCTTTGTATTACAAACTGAAGTGTTGGGAATTAAAAGATTTTGTATGGAGCCATTGTAAGTCAGTGAATATATCACTAGAGTTAACGTTTATTGTGTAAACTTTTAGCTCAAGCCACACTCGCTACCGGGCCAGTTGTGATCCCATATCCACTCTTCCAGTCCAACTCTGAAGACCTTTGTGTTGATGGTTTACCTGAAGGCATTCCATTTAGACGGCCATCCACTTATGGCATTCCAAGATTGGAGAGGATCCTACTAGCAAAAGATCGGATAAAATTTGTTATTAAAAAGTATGTTTCTGATCCAAATGATTATCCATTATTTTAATCATGTTTGCATAAATTAGGCCACCACCAAATTTTATGTTGGATCTTCTAGTTTCTTATCGTTCTGCAGTGTTTAGATCTGTCATGTAATATTTTTCTACAGTAAAACTAGTTTCAGTTCTTGAGTGAAATGCAGTAATGTTTGCAGCATAACATAGAATGAATCATGGCACTTGGCTTAGAATTTTCATTTTGTAGCCTTACATGATTATCAAGGTATGTTGATAGAAACACTTTTATGATCCACTGGCATCATTACTTGAAATTAAAAATCCCAGAAGTGACTGCCAAATTTCAAATACTCCAGGCTTTAATAATTTCATAATGGAGATTAAAATTGTGCTTTTGAGTAAGTTAATTTGTCATTTGCAGGGTCAATAGTGTGATTTTATGCTTGGAAATGAAGAAAAATATTTTTTTGTTTTGATAATACCTGCATAATGTCAAAAGTTTGGAGTTTGTGTTAGTATATATTTTATGCTGTCCCTATCTGAAAGAAGAATTTTGACCTACTGAAGCTGTAGTAATAGTCTTGTTTATAAGGTTAGTGGATCATGTGGTATTAATACTTAGTGAATTGTTTAGATTTTACCAACCGTTACCCATTAGATCTATCTAGCTCTAAAGTGGGTCTTGTTGATAAATCTGGGTTGACCATGTGGTTCTCTTCAAAAGTGATTTCTTGCCATTTTTTTGATTACTGTTCAGAATGTGACCAGCTAATGTGTATGATTTCCTTTAAGACAATCTTGCATCAAGTGTCAGCTAATGCTGTATTCTCCTGCTTATGTGTCTGACTTGTAATGCTGCATGTTTAGCACTGGCTTATGTTCTGACTTCCAGGATACTCTCCAATGTGCGCCAAATTAACGTCAATCAGTTTGATTGCTTTACTGCTGTCTTTGCTTTTTGTTTTATTAAAATAGTGGGGCTATAGCACTGATCCATTGGTAAAAGGAAATTAATTAGTAGATTTATACATTATTGAATTTAGGTTTTCAGGAATATATTGTGTACATAGTAAAAGTAAACAAAATATAATAAATATGTAAATACAGAAAAATATCATAGAAACATAGGAGCAGGTGGAGGCCATTTGACCCTTTTTAGCCAGCTCTGTTGTTTGTTATTATGATAGTTGATCATAGAGTTCGATATCCTAATCATGTCTTCCCACTACGTCCCTTGTATCTACTTCCCCCTTGAAAAGACAATGTTTTCTACTTGACTACTTTCTCCGGTTATGAATTCCATAAGCTCACTTTGCCCAGACTCTTGAAGAAATTTGTCATCTCAGTCCCCTTATCCTTAAACTGTGACCCCTGTTAATGGAAATAGCTTGCCTTCAATGAATACAATCCTAGCTGACACATCTTCCCCTCAAGTCAGTCCTGACATCTTTCGTTAGATAAGGAGACAAAACTGTATGCAACATTCCAGGTGTGGCCTCACCAATGTCCTATATAATTGCATCCTTGTTCCTGTACTTAAATCCTCTTGCTATGAAGGCCAGCAGACAGTTTGCCACCTTCACTGTCTATTGCACCTGAATGCTTGCTTTCACAAATGGTGCATGAGGATGTCCAGGTCTCAGTGAACATTGCCCGTTTCTCAATTTACGACCATTCAAATAAAAATCAATGCTGTATTTTTGCTGTCAGTGGATAACCTCACCTATACCAACATCATACTGCATCCGCCATACATTTTGACCACTCACTGAGCCTGTCCAAATCATATTGCAGCATCTCTTTCTTTCTCCTGCCATCACCTTTCCACCTAGCTTGGTGTCATCTGAAAACTTTGCGATATTGCTTGTTATTCCCTCATCTAAATCATTAACATATATTGTGAATTTATGTCCTAAAACCAATCCCTGCAGTACTTCACAAGTCACTGCCATCATTCAGGAGGGAAAAAAAATTCTTGCTCTTTTTGCTTCTTGTCTGCTCACCAATTTTTATCCATCTCAGTACGTAACCTCCAATGTGATTCATTTTACTTTACACATATTAATGTCTTATGTTGGACTTTGTTGATAGCCTTCTGTTAGTTCAAATAAACCGTACCACTGGCTACCCACTTAGATTTGTCGAGCATAAATTCCCATCTGAAAATCTGTTGCCTGTGTATGATCCTACTCTGTTTTCTAAATGCTATACGATAAAATCTTTCCCTCCATTGCCATCAGACCCACTGATCTATAAGTTATATTAGCGACCTTCCAAGTCTTGGAAGCTGACCATGATGCACTCATTACTTCTAGGGTTACTTAAGTACTCTGGGACGTAGATTATTGGGCTCTGGCCTTTGATTTGCCTTTAGTTCTGGAAATTGATGAGACTAATACAGTAACCTTGGGAGAAGTACCTTTTTCTGTGTGAGAGGAGATAAATTTAGAATGGCCTGGTACCCCAGTTATGACTAATTCTGCCACTGTCAAAACTAAAGTTGGAAGACCATGTGTGGAAAATTGTAGCCTTGACTTTTGTCATTGCATTGCTATTGCTGCAGTTGAGTTTTTATTTGTACGTTCACACTAAATTATTAAATTAAATATTTGTTTCTAGACAAGTTTGTTTAAAAACATAATTGAGTTGACAAGTTTCTTACATATCAGCTGTGTTTCTAAAGGAATTCACATTTCTACTGAAGTAATTGGAAAGGTGTTAATTAGTCTGATCATTATTGATGATCAGACTGAATACGTTTTGCTGTAGAATAAATTACTTTCATATTCCTCAGTTACTTAATCATCAGCTGTTGCAGGTGTTGTGCAGTTAATGAAAAATACTTTCACAAGCGCATTGATTTTCAATGTTTGTATTTTTGTCCTTCTGTTAGACCAGAATTGTTGGCAACTGAACAGGAAGAAACTGCTCCAGACAAAACTGTCCCTGGAGGTAAGCACTGAAAATTAAAACTAAAAAAGATGCTACAGATAATTGACAGTAGTTGATGTTAATGGTGTTGAGACCGTCAACTTCAGACATCTGTTATCACCTCGTGAATATATTGAGGTTCTTATTTGATTTTCTAGAACTATTTATCCTCTGGAAATTTTCCATCATTTCAACCCCTTCTTCCTAAATACACGCTTCGTCTGCAGAAGCGGCCCCCCCCCCTGCTGGCGCCGCCGCCGCCGCCATCTCCCTGAAGATAAACAAATGAGGTAGTTCATGTTTTTTTTTAATTCACTGGTGGAATATGGGCTTTGTTGGCAGACCAGCATTTATTACACATTCTAGTTGCCCTTATGGTGGTAGTGAAGCTTTCTTGAATCCCTGCAGTCCATGTGTTGTAGGTAGGCCCATAATGCCTTTTTAGAGAGCGAATTCCAAGATTTTTATCCACCGACAGCGAAGGAATGGCAATATATGTCCAAGTCGGGATGGTGAGTGCCTTAGAGGGGAATTTGCAGGTGGTGTTCCCATGTATCCGCTGTCCTTGTTATTCTAGATGGAAGTAGTCACAGGTTTGGAAGATCTCCGGATCTTGTGTGAATTTCTACCGTGCATCTTGGAAGTATTGCACGTTGCTAGAGGAAGTTGATGAATGTGGATGCTGGTACTGGGGGAATTTGGTGTTGGTAACACCATTCGGTGAATGTCAAGGGGCAGTGGTTAGATGGTCATTGCATGGTATTTGCCATTTGAAATGGCAAATGTTACTTGCCATTTGTCTGTATTTTGAGCATAGAGTGCTCCAGTGTCTGGGAAACCACAAGTGGTGCTGAACATAGTGTGCTCATCGGTGAACATCCCACTTCTGAACTTATGATGGAGGGAAGGTCATTGAAGTGGAAACGCATTTTGATGTTCTGAAGCTGAAATAATTGACCTCTGACATCCACGACCATCTTCATATGTGCCATGTATGACTCCAACCAGTGAAGAATTTGCCGTATGATAACCACTGATTCCAGTTTTTCTAGGATACTCCTTGTTGCCACACTGAATCGAATGTAACCTTGATGTCCAGGACTGTACCTGTTACCCACCTCTGGAATTCAACTCTCTTGTCAATGTTTTTGAACCAAAACTGTAATGAGGTCAGGAGATGAATGGTTCTGACAGAATCCAAACTGGGCATTGCTGAGCAGGTATTGCTTGGTAGCGTTATTGATGACAACTTCCACCATTTTACTGTTGATCGGGAGCAGACTGATGGGGAAGTAATTGGTGGTGTTGGATTTGCCCTGTGTTTTGTGCATAGGGCATACCTGGGCAATTTTCCACACTGTTGGGTAGAAAAGTCCAGATGTACTAGGGGAGCGCATGTCTTTCGAGCTGTTGCTGGAATGTTGTCAGTCTCCACTGCTGCCAACCATTTCTTGATATCATGTAGCGTGAATCAAATTGGCTGACTGGACCAGCGTCTGTGATACTGGGAGCACTACAGGAGGCTGAGAAAAATCATCCATTCTGTGTCTGTGGTTCGATACTTCAGCCTTATCTTGTTCAATGATGTGTTGGACTCTTCCATCATTGGCGATGGGAGTATTTGTGGAGTTGCCTTCTCCACTCCTCCTGATACTGGTGTGGACAGATTTACCTGTCGCTGGCAGATTGCTAAGGATGAGGTCAAGTATCTTTTGGCCCTCTTGTTGGTTCCCTCACCACCTGCTGCAGACCCAGTCTAGGAGCTATATTCTTTAGTTCTTGACCAGTTCGTACTGCTGCTGAGCACTGTCCAGATCATTGATGCCACCCTCCATCCTTTTTTCTTCAAATGGTGTTCAAGATGGAATATTTTATCAGCTGATGGTAACTGTGCATGGTAATCATGTTTCCTTGCCTGTGTGTAACCTGAAGCCATAGACTTGGTGGCATATGGAATCAATGTTGAGAATTCTCAGGGCTCTTTACTCTCTATTATAATCCAATGTGCTGCTATATCTACTGAATCCCCACATATCCAGGGATAGTGATGGTGGTGTCTGAGGCATTGGCCTCATTCCTGACGAAGGGCTTATGCCTGAAATGTTGATTCTCCTGCTCCTTTGATGCTGCCTGACCTGCTGTGCTTTTCCAGCGCCCCACATTCGATTCTGATCTCCAGCATTTGCAGTCCTCGCTTTCTCTGCATTGTCCAGTGAGTATGACTGTGTACGGTTGACTAAGCTGAGGATAGCTAACCCAACTTTGGCATGAGTCCCCAGATGTTAGTAGGGAGGACTTTGCAGTGTTGACATGGCTGTTTCTGCTGTTATCTTGTGCATAGGTTAATGCCAGGTGATTCATCTATTTTCAGTTCATTGAGACTTTGTAGTGATTGATATAACTGAGTGGCTTGCTGGGCCATTTCAGGGGCTAGTTGAGTCAACCACATTGCTGTGGATCTGGAGTCACATGTATGCCAGACCAGATGAGGATAGCACAATTCCTTTGCTTAAGGTTGTTTACTGATAGATTTTTTCCAACAATCGACTATGGTTACATGGTCAGTAGTATATTCTTAATTGTATCTGCTCTGTCAGGATTTGAATCCTGGAATATTAGCTAAATTTCTGGAGTATTACTTGAGCAATAGTACCACTAGGCCATCGCCTCCCTTTTGTAGACTCCATTTTCAGCCTTCAACTGTCGTACTGAACCTGTTTCATTGCAACTGTTATCCCCTTGTCCGGTCTCTACCCGTGCACAATCTTACAGTTCTTTCAATGACCTCTCGCCTTAACCAATGTCAGGTTATATTCATGACCATCTCTTTTCACTACAAAAGTACCTAAGAAGAACCTCCACACTTACCACGTGCAGCAATTTATCTGGTCCCATCCATGATTAAACTCTTCTGCCCCTTGGGCCTGTGCTTTTATTTGAGATATTTCCTTTCAGATAAAGGTTTCAACCTGTCAGCTAATATAGCCCAGGATTGTTGCCAGATCTTTGAAATAACTGATCAATTAGTCCCACCCCCCTGCCCTTATGCTATAATCTTGTAAGCATTTTTCCATTTAGTATTTATACACTTCCTTGCTAAAGTAATTTATTCATGAATCTGCTTCCGATGCACTTTTAAGTAATGCATGTTAGACCAATTCAGACATGGTATTAATAATGTCTCCTTTAAAAAGAAATTTAACTTTTTTTTAAACTGAACATTTGGTTCTTTTGCCACTTACTTTAAAACTTCGGCTTTAGAGTTCTGCCACTAGAATCACATACTACTTATTGACTTGAAGCTCAGCTTTCTGCTCTCTCCATGCAGCTGAAAACCTGAATCCCTGTTATTACTCTGCTCAATATTCTAAGTTATTTTATACTACTTCATTTTCCCCAGAATTTTCTGAGAGACTAAGGTGGCAATTATTCATCAATCAGTTCAGATATTTTTAGAGAATTCAAAATACTTTCATTTTCTAGCAAAAGAAGAGTGGAATACCCGAATCACTAAACTAAGGAGAATGGTTGAAGAACTTTTCAGCAAGAAATACGGTATTTTTTCTTTTGTTTTTGTTGATGTTTTGTCAATGCTGTCATGGCAGCAAATGTTCATCTCTACAAAGTTAATTTTATTGACTTGATACATGCATTGATCCTGATGTTCAGAGTTTGGAAAAAGAAACAATTTTACATTGTTTTACTGAAGAATTTCAAAAGACTGCTCAGCTTTTGTTAATTTTTTGAAACGTTATATAAGAAAATAGCACAAATTGCTACAAAAAATGGCCATTTGAAGTCCTTCATGAACATTTTAATTTAAATCTTGCGCAATCAAAAAGGAATGATGTATAACCTTGTAAAGGAACTTTTAAGAATGCTCAGAATATTACAGAATTTTCTGTTAAGTTTGAAATTTAGTTCAATCAAAACTACAGTCTTGAATCTAAACCAAAAAACTGAAGGTATGAGGGCACATTAACTATGATAGATTGGTAGGGGGAAACTCTTAAGAGGTATCTCTGTAGGCAGGTAGTGGCTAACATTTAAACAAAAAATACATTTCTGTTACCCACAGAATCAGTAAAGAATGTATTCCACCTTTGGATAAGGAAACAAGAATAGTATTCAGTTGATGGAAGAGTTTTATGAAGTTGCTTAAAAAGGAAAACAAATGATATGTCTGAGGATTTGGAAGACATTAAAATTCTAAAAGTGATGACCAAGAGAAGGATAAGGGAAAATAGGTACAAAGTAGTGTGAAACATTAAAAATTGAGTGTCAGCGATTTAAATAATTACGTAGGAGAGAATTGAGCAGCAAAAACAAATAAGTCTATTGCAATTGGACTTAATATTTTGGGGAATCACGAAATGGCAGAGATACTAAACAAATACTTTGTGTCTCTTCTCATGGAATAAACTATGAAAAATCTCAATGGTGAATCTGGGGATTTATGTAAATGAGGCATTGCAAAATGTTAATATTAATTTTTAGAAAGAGAACTAGAAATATTAATTGGACTTAAAGTAGATAAGTCCTCTGGTTCAGCTAATCTACATTCCAGAATATAGAATGAGGTTGTTACAGAAGTAGTAGATTAATTGGTGGTCATCTTTCAACATTCTTTCAACTCTGGAGTGGTTTCTGCAAATTGTAAGGTGACAAGTGTAAACTGAACCTGCAGCTCTATTAGTTTCCTCTCAATCAGAGAAAATGCTCATGCCTATAATAAGAGACCTGATAACGAGACCTCAGGAAATAATGGTAGAATTGGATAGATCAACACTGAATTATAAAGGAGAAAATCATTTTTAACATACCTGCTCAAGTTTTTTTTCAGAATGTAATTAGCAGTTCAGGTAGATTTTTAGAACTGATCGATTTAGGCTATTTACCTTTCAGAAGGCTATTTAATTAAGTATCACATGAGGTTAGTAAATAAAATTAGAGCACAAGGGATTTGAAGGAATGAGTTTGAGAGCTGTTTAATAGCCAAAATAGGACTAAATGGGTCATTTTGAGGTTAGCAGGCTGTGACTAGTACAAGTTATTGACTTACTAGAATTCTGATGTTTCCTTCCTCGCAGCTGAAGCCATGGGACAAACGCAAGCAATGATTGTGCCCTATCGCAAATTTGAATCTCACCCTAAAGAACTTTACGTGGAGGGCTTACCTGACAACATTCCATTCAGAAGCCCTTCTTGGTACGGTATCCCTAGGTTAGAGAAGATCCTACAAGCAAGTGATCGGGTTAAGTTTGTTATTAAAAGGTTGGTTTAGGATTTTTAAAATTGTATCACTTTTGAGATGGAATGACTGAGCTTTAGACTTTGTTTGAATTCAGCTTTTTTTTTGAAGTTCTGTCAAAGCAGCACAATTTGGGTCAATCCTCCCTCGTTCCATCAAAATAGTGAGGTGTTAGCGAATGAGCTTCGGGCAGGTCATAGCACGGGAACAGCATTTGGTCCAACCCGGCCCATTTCCCTCCAAACTCTTCCTATTCATTTACCCGTCCAAATGCCTTTTAAATGTTGCAACAGCTCATTTGTATCACCCTCTGCATGAAAAAGTTGCCCTTTAGGTTTTTTTTTTACATATCTTTCCCGTCTCCCCCTAAACCTATGCCCTCTAGTTCTGGACTCCCCCACCTCAGGGAAAAGACTTTGTCAATTTGTCCTATCCATGCCCCTCATTATTTTGTAAACATCTGTAATGTCACCCCTCAGCCTCCAACGCTCAAAGGAAAACAGCCCCAGCCTGTTCAGCCTCTCCCTGCAGCTCAGATCCTCCAACCGTAGCAACATCCTTGTAAATCCTTTCTTCACCCTTTCCGGTTTCACAACATCTTTCCGATAGGAAGGAGACCAGAATTGCACGAATAAATGTGCTTCACAGGGACAGTCATTTTTACGTAATCATCTTAGAGCATTTACTACCCCTAAATGTGTAAGCTGTCCAGTAGGAGATGTATGCTTCAAAGTGCACCCAGTCTTGGTGTTTGTTTTGCTCATGCTATAAGTCCACCCCAACTTGTTGACTTGTTGGCTACTTAATTAAAATTCAGATAAAATTAAGTCTTGATATTTTTTTGGGAAGTTGATAATGGTGCAACATTATCACTTCTTGCGCAGTGCATAACCTCAGTAAACCATTTTGATGTCTCTTTAAGATTTTATTCCTAGTAGAGTATCATTAGAATTAAAACAGGAATAGTTAGTAAATTTTGAGGCTTACATTTAATCGATTGGTTGAGACTGAAAAATCCATTTTCCATTTCTTCAGTAACTTGGTTCAGTAATTTATTCAGTCTAACATAATCAAATTTTTCTCGTAGATCAGATCTACTGGTTAATGAGCAAACTGAATCCAATGTACAGAGATTAAACCTGACAGGTAAGAATACCCCACCGCCCAGTGGTATTTGGGTACAAGCTAAATCCGTGTAGATATTTGTGAGGGAGGTTGATCACTTTCCATCAAGTGATGGGCAATATATTTCCTATATTTTTGACATTCGTCATCAGCTGTCGTTCATTTGATAATTTGCGGTAAGTTAGCAGGTATGTATTAAAGTCTGCCTTGAGTTGATTAACTTTTCACACATCGTGTGGCAGAGACACCTTTAAGATCAAATACTTTGTCTTCCCTCTTCAAGTTGTAATCACACTGGCTATTTTAGTTTTGAGATGGCTGCTGGGATCAGCTGGAAATCTTATGAATTTATACATATGTAGGTTCTATTTCATCCTTTCCTTATTTTTCTAAATGATATAATGGAATTAAGTAGTAATCAACAGGAAAAGAAATAGTCTGAGTTTTATTTATGTATCTATCATGACCATTTTGTGCTGAAATTTATACCTTTAGTGCTCTGCTTTAGTACTATCCTGTCATGGATCAAAAATTTCAACATATTCAACATTGGTTTTACTATTGCCTTCTAAATAACTTGCATATGTCAATGCATATTGTTAAATTTAAAATATTCATTCAGACTGGAAATCATCAATCAGCCAACAGAGTTGGAGAACAAAATTAATATAGTAATTCATTCTAATTTTTGTATTCTATATTATGCGTGCATTTAAACTGATAAATGTGCATGTTCGTTTAAGTGGTCCGTTGCCATTATATACATGATATGCAAAATTGCTTTCATATCCAAACAACAGTGGTTACATTTCGGTAGTATTTTAATGTTGTGAAACAGTCTTGGGACATCATGTGGCTATGAAAAGTGCTATACTAGTACAAGTTCCTTGATCCTATCTGTGCTTTCCTTCCAATCTATCTTACCCTTTTGACTAAATCAGATTTAAGATTTAAATTCTTTGGTTCCACATCAGCTAACTTTTGGTTATCGAGTCTTACTCTGATCTACGTGGTACTAAGTCCACCTGATTTCTCAATATGTTAAACACTTTAAGTATACAAATATTATTTTACAACTTTTTTGAAAGTGTGCATGTGGTAATTTGACCGATTTTGAAACTGTAGATTTGTATGTTAATACAACTTTTGTGTTAATAACACTCATTTCTCACCCTTTGGTCTCATTTTCTGGACAAGTGGACTACTAGTTTACCTGAACTTGGGCTTTTGAGGAAATCAAGATTCAGTTCCAGCTGTTTTGCTCACTCATTATTTGTTAATAAAGTTTCATAATGCTTAACTAGATTATGTGATCAACTAGGAACGCTTTAATATTTTAGACAACTGAGGTGGTTAAGATCAAGCATGGATTGGGGGAGGGTTGCTTGTGCACCTGAGTATTTTCAATCTCAGAATTGTTTGTGTGAAAGGAGGCCACTTGTCCATTGTGCCTCCAGCAATTCTGTAACCACTTCCAATCTCCTGCCTTTTCCCCCCACATCCCTGTATGCTCCTTTTAACCAAATAATCATCTAATGCCATCTTGAATCCCTCAGTTGAAACTGCCTCAAACACACTTCCAGGCATTGTATTCCATATTCTTGACTGCTCACTCTGAAATGTTTTTTCCTTGCGGTACCCTTGTTTCATTTGCATATCATGTTTAATCTGTGCTTTGTCACTATCTTTCCTTTTTATAAATGGTAACAGTTTCTCCTTATCTAGTCTATCCAACCCACTTATGCTGGAGAAGCCTCTATCAAATCTCCTCTGTCTTTTCTTCAAGGAGCATAGTCCCAACTTCAGTCTGTCCTCATAACCGAAACTTCTCATCTGTGGAACCATTGCTTCTGCACGCTCTCCAATATGTTCACATTATTTTACTGCTTTTTCTTGTCATGTGCCCTTATCTACAATGTACATTGGCATGAAATTGAGTGGAATGAGTAATTGTGGCTGTGAGCTTTTTTATTACATTTGCTGTTAGATTGTGCAAAGTTTGTGTTAACAGAGGACATTCGGTGAAATAAAAGTAATGTACATTGGAATGTCATGATTCTTGTACCTTACCTGGAATTGTGAATCAGTCAAGTGTGTGTGCAAGAATTTTCTTTTAGGGGTGGGGAACAATGGTGAGTAACTTTTTATTTTTTACTATTTTTATTGACCTATTCTTTTGTTTTGATGATTTGGCCACCACGCGAGTGTTGGAAATTTGTAAAAACGAATTCTGAATGTATTAAACCATTTCTGTTCTCTCATTTGTTTCCAGCCATGCCATTTATTTCCATGATTCGGTCTAGCTTTTATTGTGAAGTTAATTTAAATGCCAGAGTAAAACATGCTAACATTCTAAAATGTAGGTCTTTAAATTCTTAAGAATGATAATTCACAATCATACATAAGTTTACGATTAAAGTACAATGCTGCATCAATTATAATGGAGTAGTGTAGTGGAAATGTAACTATATTTAATTTTTTTTCCCCAGTCCTTGCTCTAATGTTCTCTTTTTACCATTTACTTCATGTTGATAAAAAGCAACGTGGCACTAATGAACCATTCATTTTTATAAGAGTCCAATGGAGCTCTGCTTAAAATTATTTTTTAATTTTATTCTGTCAACTTTGTGCACTGCACTACTGTTATTTGTTTCTTCTTCTTTCATTAAATGTTGGAGAGAATAATTTTTAATAATGCTGTATTGTATTAGGCTTTCTAGAAATGTATTTTCCAATTGTGGTTTGGTTATTACAAATCCAAGCCCCTCTATGGTAGCAATGCAGGCGAGTCTAGGAGAAGCTGTGTCGTGAAAATAGATCACTGATTTTGCCCATAGCTTCAGGTACACCATTATATGCATTTGCAATTGAAAATCCTTCATATTGACATTTAAACTGGCCCAGAAAAACTTACTTTTGTGGCTCTATTGGCTTTATATTCCATGCTGATCTGCATCTGCAGGCTATACGTATCGCTTTACTTTTATATTTTCCTTACTGCATTGTACTTTCTGATTTATGCAGGTTCTGGCCCTAACACTGATCATTTTAGGGACAGACTGATGCCATCTTTTGCTGATGCTGCAGGTACCACGCACTGTTTTTAATCAATGGCACTTTCATGTTTCAGCACACAAATGTCATTACCTGAACCTTGTCATTCTTTTTTCTGGTGCAACTAGCATTATATCATTTTTTGCTTTGGTAGTGCTTAACTAATGATTGTCACACATAAAGGAGTGTTTCGTGAAGCAAACTGAAGAACTCAACAGCATGTGGTATCAGTCTGTTTCTAATAAAAATAACCATACATGAAATGGACTTAGTGCACTTATTTTTGAAACTTCGCAAGTTTTGCATAATATCCTTATTCATTCCTCCTCCTCCGGAAGAAGAACCAATGTCTAAAGTTAATATAGGTTAGTATCTGTAACCCTATGTCCTGGAATAAAATGTAGCTGAACTAAGTGATCCAGCAGAACTAAAGCTAAAATCAACATGCAAGTTCATTATCCATTTTAGTTTTTGATACTTCAGCTCAGATTCACTTGTTACAAACTTCTGGTAAAGATTCATGTGGTTGATTTGTCTCTTGCTTAAAAAACATTCACTTGCCTTCAGCACAGCAGAGTAGACTGATTTTCAATTGCAGTAAGTCCTTTCCATTATACTTACTTCATATATTCCAGCAACCAACAAATAACACTTGTCATTTTTAGCACTTCATGGAGCCTC
This sequence comes from Hemiscyllium ocellatum, assembly GCF_020745735.1. NCBI lineage: Eukaryota > Metazoa > Chordata > Chondrichthyes > Orectolobiformes > Hemiscylliidae > Hemiscyllium > Hemiscyllium ocellatum. The sequence continues at coordinate 44,072,083 of NC_083431.1, forward strand.
TTAATCAAAATGATTTAAAAATAACTAAATTATGCAGATTACTCTGCCTGTTTTGTACCTATTTTTCTCAGGAAGAAGCTGATTTCCAAATTGAAGGAAAACATTTCTTTTAAAGTGTAGTTGCATGAAGTACTTTATTAAAGAATTTATAATAGCACTTGTATAACCCAGGTATGGTATAAAATGGAAAATGGTTTGCAAGTTTTATTATAACTAAAATAAGTTAAGTAAGTTTGACACAGCCAAAGCTTAACTCATCTCCCTGGTTTTACATTTTTCTGTTAAATTTTGGATTCACAACTTGGGTTACTTGAGCATTGTTTGTATTTCTATATAGTACAGAAAACAGCATTCAAAGTAAAATTTGTTTTCCTCCACTGTGTTCCTTCCAAAAGCTTGAAATGTTTCTCACACTAGGAAAAATTCATATATAGCTGTTTGGTAGTACAGAATTTAAGTATTTCTAAAGACAACATATATTTCTGCAAAGCATTCCATCTACCAAGCATCAGGATAATTTGCAAGAATACCAATGCAAGGGGAAAACCAACACACAAATAGTGGCTGAGCAACCACACCAATATAAAATTTACCAAAAAGGCACTAAATTACTAGTTGCATAATTTAGTATAATGGTTGATGACTGCAGAAGACAGTTGTAGGAAACTTGTTAGAATCCCAATATGTTAGATGCCTCTACCCTCCTCCAATATACATGGGAAAATTGCTTAGCTATTTGTGTAACCAGGGTTCAGTGTTGCCTATTTTTAAAAATTCCATTTCCATTCTGTCACCAGGAAAGCTCAATTACTAGTCAAATTTTTGACTTGTGTCCAAATACTAAATACATCCCAGAGACGTGTTGCTAGACAGTTGCAATTATTAACTGTGGTTAATTGGTGTTGCTGTTCATTACTACAATGTAACGTTCAGTGTTAATAGTGAGCTATATTATTGATCAGATTCGGAGTGAGTACAAGCGCAACAAACTTCCATTTTTAGCAGCATCAATTGGCTTTGTCAGTAGTTCTGTCAAAATCATGACTCTAATGTCTGCTAAAACTTGGTGAATGATCTTCAATGTCACAATTATGCAGCTGTTTAACAAATAAACCTTTTCTAGTTTATAGTCAGTGATCACTAGTAAGCTTTGTGTTAATTGCAACACTTGGATTTTAAAATAAAAAATTTGCTGCTTTATACAGCAGGTTAATTGCTGTAATGATTATCATTTTGTTGCTTGCTGTTTTTTCTGGATTATACTTGCTGGCGACTGTTGTCAGTAGTTATCTTATTGCTCCTTTCTTGGTTTATAGATGCTACCTGTGAATATGCTGTGCTGTACTTATGCATCAATTTAACCTTTCCAAAAACCTAACTTTCTCAGCATTTAATACAAAAAAAAGTATATTTAAATATAAATGTTTTTAAAAAGTTCGTTGCAGTCTAGCCGTGAACTAATTTTTACTGGAGGAAAAGTATTTGAAGTTATCCTATTTAAAGGATTTTCTATAAAATACTTTAGATAATTATAATCAGTTTAACTTGGGTGCATTTTTGTATATTCACATTGTGGGAATATTAGCGTCCAGCCATTTTACCGGTGGTTTTTCTATGGTTCTTAATTGCTCAAATGTAAATTTCCCAAAGTTTTTTGTTGAATGTATTTTGCTCTTTCTCAGAATTTAATGGCTAACTAATTGGCACGTGCAGGTGATGAGCATTTTCAAGTTGGCAACCTTTAATTAGTGGACTGCTAAAGAGATCAGTGTTGGGGCCACAATGTGTTGCTAGATAGTTGCAATTACTAATTATGGTTCATCGATGTTACACTTCAGTGCAACATTATAATTGTAATCTATTTTACTAACTCCAGATGAGGGAAGTGAATGTGCTATCATCAAGTTGTACAGATAACAAATAATAGGTGGGTAGGCAAGCAATGAGAATGACAGAGCCTGCAAAGGGATATAGACAAGTTAGTGAGTGGGTGAAAACTTTGGCATTTGGAATATATTGTGGAAAAATGTGAGGATATTCACTTTTTAACAGGATGAGCAGAAAAAACAAATTATTTCAAAAGAGAAACACTTGCAGATTTGGGAGTAACTGCATGAATCACAAACTAGCTTACAATTTTAAAATTTCTTTCACGCTTTCACTCATGGGATGTGGGCATCGCTGGCTCAGCCATCATTTATTGCCCATCCCTAGTTGCCTTTGATATGGTGGTGTAAGCTGCTGCCTTGAACTGCTACAGTCCACTTGATGTAGGTACACTTGACACTGAAATAAATTGAGATAATATGGAAGATAAGTGGAATGCTGACTTTGTTAAAACTGTGCGTAAGGCACTAGTTAGACCGCAGAAAAGGTAGGCAGTTTTGATCCCATTTGTCCAAGGAAAGATATATGGCTTTGGAAGCAGTTAGTGGTCCTGTCTAAGGTTTTCTAGATTGATCCTGGAATTGGAGGGATTTTCACACGAGAGATTGTGCAGGTTGGTTTTCTACTCATTAGAGTGAGAAGAATGAGAAGACTTTTATTGATTCAATAGGAGGGCTGGTACTTGATGGGATAAATGGAAGGAGATTGTTTCCCCTGTGGGAGAGTTTAGGACTGGGAATGTCTTCCCAAAATAGGGTCACCATTTAACACAGATGAGGGGGAATTTCTTGGGGCTGGTGAATCTGATGAATTGTTAACCACAGTGGGCTTTAGAAGCTGGGTCATCAAGCATATTCAAGACTGATAAAGGTTTTTAATCAGTAATGGAGTAGAAGGTTCCAGGAAAATGGCAGAAAAGTGCAGGTGTGAATGATCAGATCAGTAATGACCGTATTGAATGATGGGGCAAACTCAGTAGCTGCACGGCCTACTTCTCCTGTGCCTTATGGAATCCATTCTGCATAGCTTGTTTAAAAGAAAAATATGCCAATTCTGATCATTTGAAAGAAAGTAATGCTGAAATTACACAGGCTAGGTAGCATCAGTGAAGAGAAGCAGACTTAATGTATCCAGTCAAAGTAATCTTTTTTGAAATGTGAGCTCTAATAAAGATGTATTAGGAACCTGAATTGATATATTAATTCTGTTTCACTGACTTTATTATGCTTAATTTCTATGGTTATTATATAAATAACTTGTTCAGCGATGTTATTACATGCAGGCTTGAACCCAGACCTCTAGGAACACTGCCACTGCATCAAAAGAGCCCCTTGGGGTCTTAACTTGTATAAACTTATTCACAACTTCAGAATTATAATCTTTAGCTGCCCCTCAACATGGTGATGGCTACTCCGTTGTAAGTTTCTGCTGTGGGTCTTTGCATAATGGGCCAACACTCAACCTGCAGCTCCTTGTTCACACTGGGAAGTAAGTCCCCACGGATAATGCAAACCCTACACTCAAATGCCACTCTTTCTTGTTGTGGTTCTATTCGCCGAGCTGGGAGTTTTTGTTGCAAACGTTTCGTCCCCTTTCTAGGTGACATCCTCCTGTGAAGCGCTTCTGTGATGTTTCCTTCGGCATTTATAGTGGCTTGTCTCTGCCGCTTCCGGTTGTCAGTTGCTGTCCGCTGCAGTGGCCGGTATATTGGGTCCAGGTCGATGTGTTTGTTGATAGAATCAGTGGATGAGTGCCATGCCTCTAGGAATTTCCTGGCTGTTCTGTTTATAGCGTCTCTTGCCTGTAGGTGTTCAAAGTTTGGGAGAAGATTTGTAGCTCGGGTGCTCGTTGTTGTGGTTCTGTTCGCCGAGCTGGGAGTTTTTGTTGCAGACGTTTTGTCCTCTTTCTAGGTGACATCCTCAGTGCTTGGGAGCCTCCTGTGAAACACTTCTGTCATGTTTTCCTTCGGCGTTTATAGTGGCTTGTCTCTGCCGCTCTGTCGCAAACAGAGAACAGCCAGGGAATTCCTAGAGGCATGGCACTCATCCACTGATTCTATCAACAAACACATCGACCTGGACCTAATATACCGGCCGCTGTAGCGGACAGCAACTGACAACCAGAAGTGGCAGAGACAAGCCACTATAAATGCCGAAGGAAACATCACAGAAGCGCTTCACAGGTGGCTCCCAAGCACTGAGGATGTCACCTAGAAAGGGGACGAAACGTTTACAACAAAAACTCCCAGCTTAGCGAACAGAACCACAACAACGAGCACCAGAGCTACAAATCTTCTCCCAAACTTTGCCACTCTTTCTTTTCTTGCTGCCGCTGAGCGTCGTCATAATGACATTGTGTCTTAAAGTTTAATACAGTTTGGGCAAGTTACCATTTTTTCTGAATGAATGACCAATTCCTTCCAGTCATTAATGATCACTACTTAGTGATTCTGTGAGGACTTCATTGTCTTTTGAAGCATTTTCTTTGATCCCTTGTGGAATGTTGATTATTTAAGTTATGAAATCAGGACCTGTCAATGAAGATTTTTTTTGCCAACAGGATATTTGTCCAGTCCACCAATATTTATTTCAGAAGATATTATGCTTGTGTGAATGGCATCAAGAGGAGCAGTAACATTTGTTCAGATGTTTAACAGAAGGAACTGACAGCCATTCTTTATGGATTTTCTCTTGCACTCTTGCGTATCGCTGGTGCTCTGTCCAGGTCTCGGTGCATATAGAAATGTGGTGACCAAAGTGCCGTGTTAAGTTGCTTAGATATTTGTTAAACACTTGCTGGTATCGTCTGAATCAACAATGTTGCGTCGTCTCACCAATGTTTGGGCTTTTGAGAGAAAAGCCCTCCAGGTATGGAAAGTGCTCAACATATTCCAACATGTGTCACAATGTATGGGAGGTGGAATATTTGGTTGACTGCGTATGGGTTTTGTTTTTGACAGTCCTTCGACTTGCTAAGTTCCTTTGTATGCAGAATCGAAAAGTTTGAGTGCCTTGCAAATTTGTACAGATTGGACAATAATTGCTTCTCATCTTTGACAATGCATGAATGTCAGAGGGGCGGTGCCAGAAAACTGCACTCCAGAAGTGTTCTCAACAGTAAACGGCAAAGGAAGAAACTGTCTCAGTAACTATGTAATTTGTGTTGAAAAGTAGCAAGTAGCGATCATGTTCTTGCCTAGTGTTTTAAAGGTCAGCCAATTTCGGCAGTTCTGTAATTCTCTGCAGTTGCCCTGAATCCTCTGGATTTTATTTTTTTCACGTCATCTCAAGTCGTTTATTTAGATTTATTGACATACCTTTTCTTCCTCTCTCAACTTCAAATATCACAAATCACTTTTTAATTTCTCTTTTCAATTGACACGAATATTGAATCTTCTGACTTAGCCTAACTGGATTTCTAACACTTTTTTTTTCCTGACTTGTGAATTCAAGCTAAAATTTAACATTTACACTAGATCCTCTTCCCCATCAAGATTTTAAAAAAATTATCTCAAAAATCTAAGTCATTAATATTTCCTTGCTAATGAGGCTTCTGTTTGATGGATTTAACATTATTTATAGTAAATAATTCAGAACAAGAAAAACTTGATACTTGATGAACACATGCCCATTAAAATCTTTCCAGGGCCAGTAGCCAGTCCTCCTCAAAATAAATTTTAGTAACACAACTTTCCTATACAGTGTAGAAATGAAATTTCTTTGGAAAATGCATAATAAAAATACATTTAATATTCAGCAACTTAAATAATGGGAGAGATGATCAGTTGTCCACTACAATTGCTCTGATTTAAATCATTAATATACAATACATGTTAAAATTCTTCTGAAATGAATGAGATGCATAATTTTCCTTGCTGTAGGCATATGTGAAGAACAGTGTCTGAAGTTATCTGGCTTGGTAAAACCTGTCTGATCTTGCAAGAAGAACCATGATCCTTAATGTAACCAGCTCCACCTTACTGATTTTTCATATGTGCAGTTAGCAAATGGTTATGTTTTATTCTGAAATTAGTAGCACAAAAGTTTGGGTAGATGTGTAGCCTGTCTTATGTTTTATGTTATCAAACTTTACTGTTAATTTATTAATGAGCAGTTACTTTATTTTATATAGTCTCAAGACCATTATCATAAAACATTGAGTCCAATTTGAACGGACCACCATATATGCTTCAAAATACACCTCTTTGGTCTGCTGTTCATAACTTTTAAATTGAAATTGTAATTATTTGAGCCACAGTAGCTTTTGAAGGAAACTGCTTTCAAGTATATCTGGTTGGCATGGATGAGTTGGATCGAAGGATCTGTTTCTGTGCTGTACTCCTCTGACTCTAAGCATTTTATCAAGTACCAGTCATTACATTTTAAATTAGATGAAAGAACTTTTTTAAAAAAGCATGGTTTTAAATGGATTGTAGCAAGTTTGGAACCACCCACTGGTAAAGTATAGCTTCCCCACTTGGTCTTGGCTCCCCTATATGTAGAGTAAATTATCCTGAAAAGAGAACTTTCTACTTCTGTAAGACTGCCAAATTCAATCGATTTAGATCTGTACTTGGATTTCAATTATATGAAACAACTTGATTATTTCTTTGATAGAAATAAAGAATAGAGGTAGAAAAAGCAACTAGCAAAATATATAAAAATTAACTCTTTGTAAAAGTAGATTAATAAAATGGAAATGGTCTTTCCCCATTCCACCATGGTAATTTTAAAGGCTGCTTTCAGTGAATTATGCCTGTCAAATCAAATGTAATTAAACTGCAGTCAACTCCTTTTGTAACTGTGGGTGCAGTTAGATTCCATTTTGGCTCTACGAAGTTGTCTTTCAGCTGGTTTATAGATATTGTAACTTGATAATCCTCAGGAATTATTGGATGTAGTATATCAAAAATAAATCGCTATCTTTGAAATAGACCACATATATCTGTGACGTACAAGGTGAGAATGAAGGTTATGAATGGGTGAAAATGTGTTGACTATGCTGAAAGCAGTTCGTCATGGCAAGACCAGGGAGGAGGGGTTTAGTAATAGGCATGAAGGAGATAGTCAGGCTATAAAGTTATTCAACTTGATATTGTGTTCTGTCCTAAACAGAAGATGAGGTATTGCTTTTCCCAGCTTGTGTTGTTTCACTGGAGAACTGCAACAAGCCTGAGAGAGAAACATGGGGCTGTGTAGAAGTAGCAGTCATTTGGGGGCTTGAGGTCATATTTACAGACAAAATGTAGATGTTCTGCTAAGTAGTCACCTGGTCTGTATTTTGTGTTTCCACTCAATCTAGTCTACAGCATTTGCTGGTCCCAGTGCTGCTGCCTCTACAGTGAAGTGCAGATAAATTATTGTTTTACCTGGAAGGTATGTCTGGCACCTTGGACAGTGAGGTGGTTAAATGGGCAAGTATTACACGTTCTGCAATTGCTTGAGAAGGTGCCCCAAAAGTATTGGGAGCTTTTAAGAATGGAGGTGAAGTGGACCAGAATGCTGACATCAGAGGTGAATGTGTCAAGTGTGGCCCCTCACATGGAGAGGTGACAGCTGATCATCCTTTTGGATGTGGAGACTGATGGGTGGAAAGTAGGGTTCCTCTGGTCCTTATCAGTGTTGGACAGGAAAGAGAAGTGAAGGCAGAATTGCAGGGAATGGATCAGGCATCTAAGGGCCCTGTCAGCCATGGGAGCAGAGAATCCTCAATTGAGGAAAAAGGTAGACAATTCTGAAGTCCCCCAGAGTGAGGTGGCATCATCAGAATAGCTGCTCCATACTTGAAAGAATCAAGTCTACGTTCTTCAGTTTGAGTACAAAATAAAACTGTAATTTCAACAAAATATGAGAAGTCTCCTCCAATCTGTTGTACATACATCGCAGCATAAAATTGGAATATGTCACTTTAGAAAATGTATGTTTGGTTGTGATTCCCTGTGTCAGTGGAAACAAATACAAATTAATAAGTGTGGTATCAATTTCTCAGATCTACTTTGGTTGAGCAAATCTACAAGGATCGGGCAAAGGACTGCCACTTTAATATAATGGAACTGTTATCCCATTACATTTTTTTTCAACTGAATGCCTCCTTTTGAGAAGTTGAAGTAATTATAATTGTCTGGGCTGTTTAATCCAACATATCAAGTTCAATCTTACTGAAAGCTGTAGAGCACTACAATTGCCTATAGCTAATAATTGATTCCTGAAGAAGGGCTTATGCCCGAAACGTCGCTTCGCCTGCTCCTTGGATGCTGCCTGACCTGCTGCGCTTTTCCAGCGACATGTTTTTCAGCGCTAATAATTGAGGAATTTGTGACTTTAGAAATCTAGATCAACATGCACAAAGTAATAGGCTATAGAACATTGTGCACAGTCATAAGTAAGAATAGCTGCACTGGGCCATGTTAAATAGTCATAAAACATTTGAGACAGACTGATATTACTTCTCAATTTAATGTTTGGACTGTGTATCATGAGAGTTGTACATTTTGAGTCTTTGTTCGATACAAACAGAAAATATTTAGGCAATAGATTTTGTTTCCATTGCGCAAAGTAAAACTATGCGCACTGTGGTGCACAACTATCTGCTACCTGTTGTGTTAATCCTTGTACAGATGTTTTCTGGAAGTATCGGACAGGGTCTGCTGTTGCTAATGTTGATTTATGTGAATATAGTAGATGTTTATTATTTTTAAAATGGCTAACTTTCTACTAGTACTAATAATGAACTTTTTATAGTGTTTAATAGCTCCAAATCTGTTGTATTGACCCTAATGACAGTTTAATACTAAAGTGCACCATGTGCTGCCATACTGTATGTGAAACATGCTCTAATGTGACTAGCTTTTACACTGTGTATTCTATAAGTGAACAATGCCTATCATGAGTTGTTTGCTGTCTTAAACATGGATTTGTAAGTTTTTATGAAGGTGATATGTTGTCCAACCTGCTACATTTGTGAAATTTTATAAATTGCTAATCTTTTTCAGTAAGCAACTTAAGTATTTAAGGGAGAAAAATGTTTATGTACTATTTAAAATTATTTCAGGGAAAGAAGATTGGAATATCCGAATTACTAAACTAAGAAAGCAGGTTGAAGAAATATTTAATACAAAATTTGGTGAGTTGTTTTCTGATGTTTTGTACTGCTAATTTTTGAAATTTATTAGCAAAATCTTTGGCATAATGGTTTACTTTTGTCTGCAGCTGAAGCTCTGAACCTTCCAGAACCAGTGAAGGTTCCATATCCATTATTTGAGTCCAATCCACAACATCTCTATGTAGAAGGGCTGCCAGATGGAATTCCGTTCAGAAGCCCTACATGGTTTGGAATACCTAGACTAGAAAGGATCATTCGAGGAAGTGCAAAAGTAAAATTTTTTGTGAAAAAGTAAGACTTTCCTTTGGTTTGGTACAATTTTATGTCTGATTGTTGTATAACTAAGGAAATGAGAGGGAACTTGAAACAAAGTGACATTGGTGTGGGGTGATGTGAAGGATCACGTGAGAATTGTGTTAAACCAAAGAGAAAAGACAAGTCAGAAGAACAAGGTAGTTAATGGGTAACGAGAACTAATCTGATAGGACAGTGGAGGGTGCACTAGCAGAAAAGGCTAGAGTTTAAAGTGACGGGAATAAGGGCACTGTATCTGAATGTCTCCTGCAGTTGTAACAGTGGTGAATTCATAACAGAAAGAAAAATGACAATTTGTAGCTTGACAATTTCAGGTGCATGGTATGGTGACCAAGGTTAGAGCCTTAATGTTCAAAGGCATTTGATATTTCAGAAGGATAGGAAGCAAGGAAAAGATGATGCTGTAGCACTGTCAATTAGAACCTTAAGATGTGAGAGCAAAAATGTTGATTAATCTGATGGTCCTTAATTCAAACAACTGCCTTTCTCCATAAACCTTGATTCCCGTACTGCTTAAAATTTGCCTATCTCAGCCTTGAATATATGTAGTGATCCACTCTTAACACTCCCTTGCATTATACAATTTCGCATATTCCATACCCTCTGAAGAAATTCCTCCTCATCTGTCTTAAACGTACGACCCCTTGTTCTGAGATTATGCCCTCCGGTCCTTGACTGTCCCACAGGGGAAACACCTTTGCTCATCTATCCCATCAACTCCACTCAGAATTTTGTATGTTTCAATAAGCTCGCATTTCATTCTTCTAAATTCTGGTGAGTACAGGCCCAACTCACTTGCCTTCTCCACATGAGATTCCATCCATTCCTGGGATCGACAGAAAAAAAACCTCCTCTGGACTGACTTTAATGCCAGTACATCTTCTCTTCGGTAAGGGGGAGAAAACTGTTCACAGTATTCGAGTTATCTGATTAGCGTCTTGTACAGTTTTAGCAAGGGAATTCAACTTTTATACTCTATATTCCCTTTGCAATAAAGGCCAGCACTGCTTTTGCCTTCCCTCCTACCCCATTGAACTTGGATTCTTGCTTTGCTGAGTCATGATCGAGGACTCCCAAATCTCTCTGCCCTTTTAGTTTTTTTTGCAGTCTTTTTCCATTTAAATAGTCAGTTGTTAAATAATAGTCAACTCTAGTGAGAGATAATATACAAAAGATTAAGATGTAGAATTACTTTGGGTAAAGATAAGAAATAGCATTTAATAATTCAGCTGTGGAAGTAGTTTATAGGCCTACAGAGTATAAGGTAAATAGAAAGATACTGCAGTAATTGTGGGTGATTTTGGGCAAAGCAAATTGGCAAAGTTAACCTGGAATCTGAGTTTATGGTGGATTCAGGCAGTTTCTTTTTTAGGTCATGTGCAAACCAGAGAGCAGCCTGTTTTATATCTGTTAATATGAAATATGACAGGATCAATTAATTCATAATGAAGCCCTTGGGCAACTGTATCAAAACATGATAGAATTTTGCATTTGGTTTGAATGTGAAAACTGTTTGAGACTAAGAGTCTTATCCTTGTAATTGTCTGTCCTTACATTTATGGGAGCCAGGTTCATTAAACTGATCTAGGAAAGTGTGCTGAAAAGTAGGATGGAAAGCAACAGACACATTAAGACGCACACTCTCAGCAATGATCTATTCCAATGATAAAGAGACTGTTATGGGAAAGCAGTGCCATTGTAGCTAACTAAGGAAGATGAGAGAAAAAAAATTTACGATGCTGAGCAGAAAGTTGGGTCAGAAGGTTGGGAAGATTTTAGAAACCAGCAAAGAGTGATCACTTTTAATGGGTTTGGAGGAACTTAAAACAGTCGCAAGGATGACTTACTCCACAGAGAGCTGTGGAGGCTGAGGCACTCAATGTATTGAAGGCTAGGAAGTTGAGATTCAAGTGGCTGATGGGCAAGACAAGGCCACAGTCTGATCTGATACAAATTTACTGAATGACCGAACTGGCTTAAGAGGCTGAATACCTAACCTATTCCTCTATACTGTTTTATTACAGTTCTGAAAACTATAATGTTGTTGTTTTACAGTGTTAAAGTACCCATGTAAATGTATGGTGGTAAATATAATTAACTTAATTGTTGAAATTACTGAATACTAATTGCAAAGCTTATCAACTAGGCCAGAACTTGTGGAGCCTCACCTCCCTGATAGATTGAAGAAAGGAAAACGCACAGATGGTAAGAATCTCTATCTTTTTTGTTTTAAAAAAAAGTCCAAGGCCACAAGCCAGGGAAATTCTTTCTTGGTTCTCATAAATGTCAAAAATGTGGAAATTAAATCAGTGAAGAATTTATATCCATCTTTGATCACGCGAATGTAGTTTGGTCACTTTGCTCAATATAAAATTTTCATTAATGCACTCAATGGTAGCTTTATATTTTTTCTCATGCTTAGAGTTCCTGTGATTTTGTATTCCTACAATAATTCTAGTGAGTGTACATTATTGGGGTAAAAGTACATTTTTTTCAGTGGAAGAAGCCAGTTTTGCAAGGAGGGTGTGGAGTTGTCGCATGTTCAGAATGCATTGAAAAATCATTTTACTGGCTATCTCTTTCCTGTCTGGGATGTTGCATTAATCTTAAATTTTAAAGGCCTTTGATGTGCTCTGGATATGTTTCACTTGAAATTGGATTTAGACTATCCAAATTCATTTCACTTAGGAACCCCACCCAGCAACAGAGGGAGGAGACGTGTTTCCCGTCCACCCGAGCCGAATTTAGCACGAACCGTTAAAGGTGAAAGGATCATATTCTTAACCCCCTACAGCATCTGACAGTTACTAAGTTGTGTGTAGTATTTTATTTTGCAAATGAGCCATGAGCAATTTATCTCAAAATTCATTTTAATTTTTAATAAAGGTGATCTTTACTTTGTAACACCCACTTTAACTTATAATTCCTCCAGTGTATTAACTGTAATATGTACAGTGTTTAGAGCTGAAAAGAAACACTAGCGTACACGGGAATACGCTGTCTGTGTTCAAATAGTTCCTGTTATACTTACGGGTCTACTACTTTGTTATTTAGACTCCAGCAGTTCTGCACCAGAAAAAGTTCAAGTACCAACAACTCCAAGCAGCCCAGAGATTGAAGTTACCATTGAAGGTATTTTTTTTAATTGTACTGCATATGACACTTTTCCTCCTATTATATCAGTGAATGATGTGGCCTTCCAAGTAGCCTAGAAATTACAATTTTAGCTCTTGAGCTTTCTAAAGGCTTTTTTCCCCAAAAGATTTCTAGTAACGCTGCCTTCAGAAGGTGATTTTCATAGTAGTGCTGACTGAAAGGCACCTGGAACCTTATTGACGGCCTTTTATTGGTCTGCTGTATGTTTTAGGCTGGTTAAGCATCAGCAGCAGCCTTGCACAAATTTAGCTTTCCAAAACCTTTATCTTATAAATCTGCCTCCTAAATTCCTTATTTGAGTAAGCAGAATATAGCCCTACATACAACTTTGAATAAGAACTGATAACCTTTTGCTGTTGCTGCAATATCCGTACCTGGCTGCTTGGTATTAAATAGTGACATAGTTTTGTTTTAATATTTGTTACTGGTTAATAGTTAAGCTTTAAAAAAGTAATTGTTCTGCATATGTTTGAAAGCTAGCTGCTAGAAAAATTAAGTTTGACAGCTATTTCAAAGCAACTATGTGGATAAGACTGAATTATCTTCTATTTCTATTGACAGCTTCTGATGAAACTCCTCCAGTTAAGGCAGTAGGAAATATTGCACCAGCAAATGATTCAAATGCTACATTCAAACAAAGAGGCAGGGAGTTCTCTTTTGGTAAGAAGTGGATGAGCAGAGTGAACATCATTAAAGTACTTTAGTCGTGGAAGAGAGCAACTCATTAAAAACAAACACTTGGACAGTAGAAGTGGTCTGTGATTTGCTAAATCAGTTTGTTTAAAAAAAGACTTCGCCAACAGACTGCATCACCTGTCTCATGCTGTGTCCCCATAGTACTAGGATCTGCAAAATGAGTTTTTTTTATTTGAGAACACATTTTGTATAATGTAAACCATTGAATTTTTTGATTTTATTTTTAAGAATCAAAAAATACCAGAATCTATGCATGCAAATATTTGATGTGAATTTTCTATATATATATCTTTTTATATACCAGAACTACCACCCAGTAGTTACACCTGATATGTCGCCTTAAATTTAACATAACTGCATGAAAAAAATTTTAAGTTTATAATTAAACTTAACAGGCCTAGTTACCACCTTCCAGTGAGTTTGGTTTTTGGAGTTTGGCTCCAAATACACGTTCATTTCTACAGAATTACCTTTCCTCCATTAATTGGCAAAATCTGTAACAGAATATTGTCTGGTTGACTCTGCTAGTTTCCTCCTAATAGTATGCTAACAAATAAGATTGCAAGAAGAATTTTAAGTATTTACAATGCTAATGTAGCCAGTATGTATTTTTTTGCTTGAGAAATGTCTAAATCAAGGCCACTGATTTAGTATTTTCTATGGAAAATTGATTAGTCATGTCATTTGATCCAGAAGGCAAACACAAAATGTGACACAATCACCACTAGCCCCACTTATGTCATGAAATTGTTTACAAGTCTAATTTATCTTGAGTTTGTACCTAATCTTCAAAAACAACTTGCATTTATACAGCACTGTTTATATCCAAAAGCAATTCACAGGTGTTGACCAACAAATTCTAACTTAATATACATGAGAGAGAGCAATGAATACCTAAAAGCTTGGTCAACAGTAACTTTTAGAGAGCATCTTAAAGGAGGTGGAGAGTATAGGGCCAAAATTTGAGAGCTTGGGGTTGATGCAAAGCACAAATGGCAGAGGTAAAATAATTCAAATTGGGCTTTGCGTAAGGTCAGAGTTGTGAATAAGTGTAGAAAGATTGTGGGGTTGGAAAATCTTAGAGATAAGAGGAGATTAGAGCATGCAGGATGAGTAGGTCCAGGATAAAATTTTAGAATCTAAGCTTTAGTGGACTAAGTGCAGGGGTAGATGGTACATGGTACTTAGTGCAAGTTAGAATGCAGCCATATAGGTTTAATAAGTTTTATGTAGGGTGGATAGTGGGAGGAAATCTTTGCAATAGTTTAGCCAAGGAATTTTTTTACAAAATGGCCAGTGTGTGTTGATTAGTCAAAATTTGAGAAAAGGTTCCTGGGAATATAAATACAGGCATGGAATGGTTGGGTTAAATGTTTGGTGCTGATTTTGATTGCAAGTGTAAACAAATGCTATAGGAAGGATAGAAAGTGAGGGGCAAGAGAAGGGTGGGCGTGGTGTTTTTGCTAAGGTATAGCATTACAGCTGTACTTAGGATATTTCAGGGAATACATCCAGGGAAGTTATTTGGATGGAATTGAGAAATAAGGAGGGATAGATCACCTTAGTGGGATTGTATTATGGACGACCACATCCCCCCCCCACCCCACCCCACTGCCGCCACCACAATAGTCAGCGGAAAATTGTGAATCCAATTTGTAAGGAGATCTGTTATCTGTAGGAATAGGGTGGTTATAGTATGGAATTTTAACTTTCCAACTATAGACTGGTGCTGCCATAATGTTAAGGGTTTAGATGGAGAGGAATTTGTGTGCACAAGAAAATTTTACTGATTCAGTATGTGGATGTTCCTACTAGAGAAGGTACAAACCTTGACCTACTCTTGGGGAAATAAGGCAGAGCTGGTGACTGAGGCGTCAGTGGGGAGAGCACTTTGGGGCTAGCAACCATAATTCTATTAGCTTTAAAATAGTGATGGAAAAGGATAAACCGGATCTAGAAGTTCAAATTCTAAATTGAAGGAAGGCAATTTGAAGGTACTAGGCAATAACTTCAAAGTATTTTTGCCGGCATGGTGGCTCAGCGGTTAACATTGCTGCTCCTCAGCACCAGGGGCTCGGGTTTGATTGCAGCTTCTGGCGACTTTCTGTTGAGTTTGCACATTCTCCCTGTGTCTGCGTGGGTTTCCTCCCACAGTCCAAAGATGTGCAGATTAGGTGAATTGGCCATGCAAAATTGCCCATGGTGTACAGGCATGTGTAGGTTAGGTTCATTAGTCAGGGGAAACCTAGAGGCATAGGGTGGGGGAGTAGGTCTGGATGGGTTACTCTTCGGAGGGTTCACGCTCTAGGGATTCTGTGAAAGCTGATTGGGGGGGGGTGGGTAGATGTTTGCAGGTAAAGGGACGACTGGAAAATGGAAAGCCTTCAGAAATGAGATAACAAGAACCCAAAGGGGTTCTCTAAATATGTTAATGACAAAAGGGTAACTAAGGAGAGAATAGGGTCCCTCAAAGATCAGCAAGGTAGTCTGTGGAACCGCAGGAAATGAGATACTAAATGAGTATCTTGCATCAGTGTTTACTGTGGAGAAGGACATGGAAGATATAGAATGTGGGGGGAATAGATAATGACATCTTGAAAAAGTCCTTATTACAGAGGGGTTGGTGCTGGATGTCTCTTAAAACACACACAAACATGGATAAATTCCCAGGAGCTGATAAGGTGTACCCTAGAACTCTGAAGCTAGGGAAGTAATTGCTGGGCCCCTTGCAGAGAGATTTGTAACATTGATAGTCACAGGTGAGGTGTAGGAAGACTAGAGAGTGGCAAACGTGATGCCACTATTTAAAGGCTGTAAGGACAAGCCAGGGAACATCAGTGAGCCTGATGTCTGTGGTGGGCAAGATTTGGAAGGAATCCTGAGGGACAGAGTTTATATGTATTTGGAAAGGCTATACCTGATTAGGTATAGTCAACATGGCTTTGTGCATGGGAAATCATGTCTCATGAACTTGATTGAGATTTTTTTTTGAAGTAAGTGAGGGTTGATGAGGGTAGAGCGGTGAATATGATCTATATGGACTTCAGTAAGGCTTTTGAAAAGGTACTCCATGGGAGACTGGTAAGCAAGGTTAGATCGCATGGAATACAGGAAGAACTGGCAATTTTGATATGGAGCTGGCTTGAAGGTAGAAGGCAGAGGGTGGTGGTGGAGGGTTGCCTTTCAGACTGAAGGTCTGTGACTAATGGACAAGAATTGGTGGTAGGTCCACTGCTTTTCGTCATTTATATAAATGATTTGGATGTGAACATATGAGTATAGTTAGTAAGCTTGCAGATGACACCAAAATTGGAGGTTTAGTGGACAGCGAAGTAAGTTACCTTAGAGTATAACAATATGTTGCCCGATGGGCTGAGTGGCGGCAGCAGATGGAGTTTTTAATTTAGATAAATGTGAGGTGCCAAATTTTGGAAAGGCAAATCCAAGCAGGACATAATGTAAGGTCCTGGGGTGTGTTGCTGAACAAAGAGACCTTTGGAGTGCTGGTTCGTAGTTCCTTGAAATGAAGTCACAGGTAGATAGGGTAGTGAAGAAGATTTTGGTGTGCTTTTGGTATACAGAATATTTGAGTATAAGAGTTGGGAGGTCATGTTGTGGCTGTACAAAACATTGGTACGGCCAGTTTTGGAATATTGTGTGTAATTCTGGTCTTCGTACTATCAGGAGGATATTGTGAAATTTGAAAGGGTTCAGAAAAGATTTACAATAATGTTGCCAGGGTTGGAGGATGTGAGCTATGGGGAGAGGCTGAATAGGCTGGAGCTGTTGTACCTGGAATGTTGGAGGCAGAGGGGTGACTTTATAGAGCCCTGTCAAACCATGTGGGGCATAGATAGGATAAATAGACAAAGTCTTTTCCCTGGGGTGGGTGAATCCAGAATTCGAGGGCAAAGGTTTAGGGTGAGGGGGGAAGATACAAAAGGGATCTACAGGGCAACTTTTTCACGCAGAGAGTAGTGCGTGTGTGGAATGAGCTACCAATAGGAATGGTGGAGGCAGATACAATTACAACACTTTAAAATTCATGTGGATGTGTATATGAATAGGAAGGGTTGGGAAGGATATGGGCCAAGTACAGGCAAATGTGACTAGATTAGATTAGGATTTCTGGTCGGCATGGACGAGTTGGATTGAAGGGTCTGTTTTTGTGCTGTACATTTGACTGCAAAGGTACCAAACAGATAGATGATGGTTTAAGCTATAGACAAACCGAGGTAGAGATACAATGAGATGAGGTAGAAGTAGGCAGTCTTGATGCATAAGATATATAGTCAGTAGTTCATCTTGAGACCAACAACAACATAAATCTGAAATTCAGATTTAGACAGTTGTGGGAGAGAGATGGGTTGGTGTCACCCATAAATGTAATAGCTTCTATCTTCATATTGTGATAAAGAAAAGTTCAGCTCATTCACTGGGTGTCGGACAAGCTGTGATAATAAATGGGGGCTACTGGGGTTGGGAGCAGTAGTCCTGAAGTAGTGATCAGTGTATATCTGAAATCTAAAACTGTGTTTATGGAGAATGTCCGAGGGACAACTTTTTTTTATTGAAAATAAATAGAGGAACCTTGATTATCCGAACGAGATGGGCGGGCACTATTTCGTTTGGATAATTGATTATTCAGTTAATTGATTTCCTTTGGGGCTTGGAGTTTTCTGTGAAGTCTGCTCCTCTTTCAGGAGACTAGGCAACAGCATATTGCGCGTGAGCACCCATCCCCTGCCTGCGCCTGCCCCCACACCCTGTATGCTCCCCCAAACCACCATCCGGCCCCGTCCTCCGCTGACAGCGTCCCCCCCCACCCCCGGCAGCAGCCGGACTGGATGAGTCTCCAAATAGCATGTTCTCTCACTCACAACGTTTTGACAACATTGTACAGGGCTATTTTGGAGAGATTATCTGGGGAGGTGGTGGGTGGGTGGGTTTAGGGTACACCCCTGTGTAGGACTCCAGGGAAAGTGTAGGGAGGGGGAGAGGGCGGGATGTCACTCGTTTAGAGATGGTGACTGGACTGTCCAGGATTGTTCTCGGCAGCATTTCAGTGACCCTAATTTGTTTTTAAGCATTATTCCTGTAAACAAAAGACTCAATCAGGGTTGAAACAACTCTTTTTGACGTAATGTTTCTATCAGGACCTTGAGATCCCCTTCGAATAATGCGATATTCAGATAATTGAGGTTCCTCTGTAGTAAGTGTTCCTCTGAAATCTATTGGAAACAGTGAACTGCTTGTGTCTTTACTCTGTCGTGAATGCAGTCAGTCAGTTCAAGCGCAGGAGTTACGGCCTCAAATCCGTTCCTCCATGTTACTCGTGCAAAAGGTATTTTAATCCATTTGAAGTTTTACTCTTTCAGGTTGGTCCAAATCCTAGCTGTCTTCCCATATTCTGGGACTTTGTCCTCCTCCAAGTATTTATCTAACTCCAGTTTGAAAGATATTATTGAATTTGTTTCCTACTTCATTCCAGAGCATTTATTCTTCTTGTCAGCTCTGATTGCTAACACAATCACCTTAAAACCTGTACTGTGTGGATTACCACCTTTTTCAGTAACAACATTTGGCAATGTC
Organism: Hemiscyllium ocellatum; assembly: GCF_020745735.1. Taxonomy (NCBI): domain Eukaryota; kingdom Metazoa; phylum Chordata; class Chondrichthyes; order Orectolobiformes; family Hemiscylliidae; genus Hemiscyllium; species Hemiscyllium ocellatum. The sequence goes on from NC_083431.1 coordinate 44,090,830, forward strand.
CTCTGAATATTCATAGTCCTAGAGATGTACAGCATGGAAACAGACCCTTCGGTCCAACCCGTCCATGCTGACCAGATATCTCAACCTAATCTAGTCCCACCTGCCAGCACCCAGCCCATATCCCTCCAAACCCTTCCTATTCATATACCCTTCCAAATGCCTGTTAAATGTTGCAATTGTACTAGTCTCCACCACGTCCTCTGGCAGCTCAGTCCATACACGTACCACCCTCTGCATGAAAATGTTGCCGCTTAGGTCTCTTTTATATCTTTTTCCCCCTCACCCTAAACCTATGCCCTCTAGTTCTGGACTCCCCGATCGCAGGGAAAAGACTTTGTCTATTTACCCTATCCATGCCCCTCATAATTTTGTAGACCTCTATAAGGTCACCCCTTAGCCTCTGACGCTCCAGGGAAAACAGCCCCAGCCTGTTCAGCTTCTCCCTGTAACTCAGATCCTCCAACCCTGGCAACATCCTTGGAAATCTTTTCTGAACCCTTTCAAGTTTCACAGCATCTTTCTGATCCTTCTCTCCTTTTCAGCTTTCAGGTGAACTGTGACCTTGCCATCTACCCTAATATAACTAAACCCTTAACCTTGGAATCATCTCAAGAGTTTTAGATTTTTACCGCTTTTATTGATGTTCGTGCTACAGTTTTGTAAAGTTAGCAGCTCCTGTTATTTTTCCTTGTCTTGTAAATCATATGATCATGGCTGAATATCATGATCTCTATCATTCAATAAGAATGTGCAAAATTCTGCTACAGGGAGAGTGCATCCGGTTTGTTAAAAAGAAACAGCACAATTGTTTGCCAAATTCCACACTGGAGGGGCAGTGTAGAACATTGCTATATCTTTGCAAGTTGTCAAGTCCTTTTTGATTCACACAACTCTCTGCTAAAAAGATAGTTCCAAAGTACATGCCTTTGTCTTGAGGAAATGTGAAATTTCTTGTTAGTCTAGAGATCATTTAGATGTGTTCATGATATTGGGAACATCTCCATATATCTTATGCATCCTTTACTTATGAGGGTGGTTTAAAGTTACATACCATATAAGAAATTTCTTCAATCTATAATTACACTGTCAACATTTCTCAATTGTAATAAGAATCAAAAGGCATTTTGTGTTCATGAAATTTTATAAAAACCGATGGTTCCCTATTCAATTAGCATCAACATGCTTGAAGTTATTTTGTAGAATGCAGTATAATGAGTTTGATGTTACTTGTCGTTACAGAACAGTGGAATGCGAAAATCACCGAGTTGAAACAGCAAGTGGAGACATTGTTCAATGAAAAATGCAGTAAGTAATTGTTTTACCACAATGAAACAGTAAATTTTGAAATGTCCTATGAATAGCTATCAATGTTACAGAAATATTTCAAGATTATGTAATCAGTGAACATATTTAAAGCTGGGATTGACAGACCTTTGGTTTCTGAATGAATCAAGGGATTTAGGGAATAGTTGATAAAATAAAGTTGATATTGAAGATCAGCCATGATTGCACTTGACAGTGCCGCAGGTTCAACAAACGGCGTTTCCTCTCCCATTATTTATCTTCATATTTTTTGAAATAGTTAAGACATCTCACTATATGGGACTATCAAAGGAGCATCACCATCCTTCATATTACTGGTTGCTTAATGTAGCTAATCCCTCTAAAACGTCAGGGTGCTGTTACAGGGAACTGCAATATACCTACTGGAGAAAGGAACCTGAACTAAGGCATACACAAGAATCCTCTACTCAGTTGCTCACCAGAAGCTCAAGTGTTAGACACCAAATGACTTCTAGTAACGTAATGGATTATAGTATTGTACAATGCAAAACAATTACATTCCATTCCATTCCTAGAAATTACATGGTTCTACATTCTAGTTAACAATTTTGCCAAATTGTCAAAACAAAGTATACCACTAAAATATTCCACAATTGAAATATATCAATTAAAAGCAACAGTAAATACAACCTCTGGGGGAGAGAATTCTAAAGAAGCTCAACCCTGTGAGTAGAGAAATTTCTCCACGTTAGTCCAAAATGATCACCGCCCTTTATCCGGAGACTGTGATGGCCACCTCTGACCCTGTGTTCTAGATACCCTGTTCAGCTAAAATAACCTCTTTATCCAAACAGGTCCTTTGTAGCTTTGCATGATTTTCATGAGCTCACTTCTCATTCTTAAATCCAGAGAACATAAACACAGTTTACTCAGTGTCTGGTCAGAGAACAAGCCTCTCATTCCAGAAACAAATATAGTGAATGTTGTATTAAACTGCTTCTTATGCAAGTATATCCTTTTTTAAAAATATTATAGATCTGACTTTATGGGCTCCCACTGGCAGGTTTGCAGACTTCCCACTCACCCCTAGATGTTTGCAATTATAGGTGAGATGGTCACGTTGTGTTAATGTTCCTGGACTAGTAATCCAGAGTACCTCAGGAAGAGGTAAATGAGTGTTTGTTTGTATTTACAGAGCTTTGGGGACATGGATTCAAATTCCACGATAACAACAACTGCAATTTGAGTTAAATTTAAAATGTGGAAAATAATGCCATTTTCCACAATGGTGATTGCAAAGTTATCATCAATGGTCGTGAAGTCTATCTGGTTCACTAATGTCCTTTCGGGAGAGAAATTGTCATCTTTACTTGGTACGGCCTAGATGGGATTCCAAACATTGCAGTATGATTGACTCTTAACCATTCTCTGAATTGGCCTAGCAAGTCATTCTGTTTTGAGGGCAGTTGCAGATGGGTAACCCATTCTGCTTTTATTAGTGCTATTTGACATTCTATGAAAGGATAAAGAAAGAAAGCTATTTTTAAAATGATGATTATGGGGCTCCTGCCACACTTGCCCCAATTAAGGTCATTAAGGATCCCTTTTTCAGTCCAATTTGCAATTACCCTGGTGGAACCTAGCCAGGATGTGCTGCATGCATAAGATTCACTGTCTTGGCTGTAAATGATGTTTATTTTACTGTGGTGTTACATTATCCAGATACAGCAAGTCTTTTACCCAAAAATTGATCTGGTTAGTTACTCTAGCTCATTTAATCCAATTGGTTGAAATTTTTATTTTGATCTATATATGAATGTTTGTTTCTGCAGAACCTGTTATCAAACTTACTTGGCTGATGTCAAGCTAAGTAAAGTGTTTGAAGCGCGATCACTGTTGATGAGTTACCTTCTTTAGATATATTCTCTAAATCAAATTGGAGTTGATACCCTGAACTGATGAATATAGTTTTGTCACTTTGTGACTTTATGCCAGGCTTCCCAAAGGATTGTCAACCTCATGGCTACTTTGCTAGACAGGATACCTTCAAGTGGATATAGGAACTGCAGTTTAAGTTACTGAAGAACCTAGGATTTCAAATACTATGATCCCGGTTAATAATCCTGGAAAGTCAAATCCCAGGGTCAAACTTAGCTCGTTAGATCCAGTTTGTTTTAAATAAAGTGGAAGTCATGTACTTCAGATATTAACAAGAGGCTTTTTTAAAAGTAAACATAATAAAACTTTTTAAACAAGTAAAAACATAAAACATATTACTCAGCAAAAAAATCATTACAGATAACAGAAAAGGATTCGAGCTCTCATCATCCCTTTCACTCCAATAAAATTGATTTAAAATATCCATACCTTTCCTGTTAATCACTATCTCAACATTAAGGCCCCTTGCTTATACTGGCTGTGATAAGTGGAACTGATTTCCTTCTGACAAACTTCTTTGCAGCCACTAGATGTTTTATTGCCTTCATCTGGTGTGTGTCATTGAAATGCCTGAAACAAATGGCAAATTAAATTCTCTACTACTTGTAACTTTGAAAGAAACCAGTGCAAGTTCCCTGAGCTCAAATGTCTGACTGCTTTGACTCTGTGATGAATCCATATCCTGACTTCTTCTGGATTGTTCTACTATTGTCAGTGGAATCTTATCACTAGACGTCATTGCAACTTCTTTATGCATTGAACTGTTAACCTCCCCAGCTCTTCAAATCAAATTTATAAAACCTCATTAAAATGCGCATAAGCAAACCAGACTTTATGACAGTCGAAAGCTCTCCTATTAAACATTCAAATTGACTACCTAGCTAGGTCTTCCCCTTGCATACAATCCAAAATATGTTATTCTGTATTTTATATATAGCTATACATTATTCTTAACTCTGTGAAGCCTAAATTTTATGTGCATCGGAAAATTCTGTCTGCAGAATACAGCAATTCCCAACAGCTTTTTCAAAACTTCAGTCACTATTCTCATAACCTTATCATGGTCCCAGCTAGCATGAAATCAGTTTGGACTGTTATCAGTCATTTCACAGTGCAGTTAATCATCTGCTTGCATGCACAATATAGGGAATGTTTTATAAACTTGTTAATTTGTTGCAGGTGAAGCATTGGGTGTTTCAGAACCAGTGAGAGTACCTTATGCATTGTTCGAATCACATCCAGATGATTTCTACATTGAAGGCTTGCCCGATGGTGTCCCTTTCAGGAGGCCGTCAACCTTTGGAATTCCTAGGTTGGAAAAGATTCTCCGAGCAAAAGCCAAGATCAAATTTATAATTAAGAAGTAAGTGAACTTTTACTGTCATCTGCGATTAATTATTGGATTTGTCTAATGTGCTATGCTAGAAGAACAATATAATTATGAAGCAGCTAATTGTAAGAAACATTGTTATTTCCTGATGGGATATGATAGACCACTGACTCTCAATGGCTTGGTGATGCTCTTAGTTTAACAGCTAGAATATTGATAGTTCAGATACAGTGTGCCGTGTTAATGCAGCATCTTATGATGGAAATTAATTCTTGCAGGCTGAAGAGAATTCCAGGTATTCAAACAGTTTGTGTGCGCACAGGCGCACACGTGCATCTGGAGGCACTCCGGAAATTATAGATGTTCCCTTGATATATTTCCAACACGTGACCAGGCTGGTTATATATGTTCAGAGTCATGAAGGAACACTAGGATTTCCAAAAAAAACACGGGATATTTGTATCATAGATATTTTAAATGGTGAAAAATTAAATGGATGACCAGCCTCTCTCTGTTTTGTTTATGGGATGCCGTCTGTATTGGCTAGGCAACCCTTGTTGCACATTCTTAATTGGCCTGAAAAAGATGGTGGTGAGCTGCCGCCCTAAACGCTGCACTCCTTGGAGTGCATGGAAACCATATTGGAGTTAGGTATGAAGTTCTGATCCAGCAACAGTGAATAAAAGGCGAGTTATACTTCAAGTTAGGATGGTACGTGTGTTGGGGAGCAACTTGCAAGTGGTGGTTTTCCTATGGATCTGTTGCCTTGGGCCGCCTCGGTGGTAAAGGGTTTGGGTTTGGAGGATATTCCTAATGAGACTGGAGTTATTTCAGTGTACCTGCAGCTGGTATGGAGTGACGCCACTGTGTATCAGTGGTGAAGGAAGTGAAGGTTGAAAATGTCACTTGGTATACCAGTCACATGGGCTGCTTTGTCCTGGATGGTGTTGAGCTGCTTGAGCATTGTTGCACTTGTTCAGATAAGTCAAACTTATTCCATCACATTCCTAACTTGCTTCTTGTGGATGGTGGGCAGGCATTGTGGAGGCAGGAGTTACTGCAGAATTCCTCGTGTTGTAGCCACAGTACCTGCGTGACTGGTTCAGCTCAAGGTCTGGTTAGTGGTTCGGCCCCGCCCCTCCAGGATATTGATAGTGGGAGTAATGCTATAGAACATCAAGAAGTGATGGTTACGATTTTCTCTCATTGGTGATGGTCTGGCAATTATGTAGTGCCAGTTATCAGCCCAAACTACTTATTATCCAGATTGCTGCATATGGATACAAATTGGTTCGATGTCTGCTGTGTGTATTATGCAGTCATCATTAAACATCCCCACTTCTGAGGTTATGATGGAGGGATGCTCATTGAAGCCGTTGATGTTGGGCTTAGGAAAATGCCATGAACGAACAACTGCTGAGTGATATCCAGTCATCTCTCTTAGCACTATATCACTCCAACAAGCAGAAAGTATTCCTCTTGATTCCTGTTGATTCCTGTTTTGCTGGCTGGCTGCCTTCATACCACAATCAGTTAAATATTGTCAGTCACACTCTCCTTATTTGAAGTTCAGCTTTTTAACGATGTTTGAACCAAAACACACTAATGAGCTGGAAAAAGTGAGGACTGCAGATGCTGGAGATCAGAGCTGAAAATGTGTTGCTGGAAAAGCGCAGCAGGTCAGGCAGTATCCAAAGAGCAGGAGATTCGACGTTTCGGGCATGAGGAATGAGGAAAGAAAAGTGGTTATGCCCGAAACGTCGAATCTCCTGTTCCTTGAATGCTGCCTGACCTGCGCTTTTCCAGCAACACATTTTCAACTATAATGAGTTGCTTTGGCAGAACCAACACTTGAATGTTTGCAAGTGTCACTTGATAACTGATCTGGCGAGCCCTCTATCATTTTGCTTTTGATCAATAGTAGATGGATAGGTTACTAAATGGGCGCATTGGAATTGTTTACCCCCCCGTGTTCCAATTCAAGAGGCAGCTCATCAGTAATTTTGCAATTGGAATGGGCGTTAATGCTTGCGTAGCTAATAATATCTGCATTCTGTGAATGCATTTAAGAAAATCTGGATGTCTGAACACAAGAATTGAAAACTATTAAAAAAATTAATACAATTGACATTTTTCTGAGCTGTTTGGGGTGGGGGGAGGAGAGAGAAATGTGCCTAATTGGTAAGAAGAAAAACGTGACGGAGTTAGATTATAGTTCTTGAGGCGAAAGGAATTAACTGATTTGGGGAGGAGGTGAGAACAAGATGCAGGGCTGGATGGTCAGCCATGAATCTGTTGAATGATGGAGCAGTCTTGAAAGGCCAAATGGCCTACCCCTGCTCCCCTAATTTCTGTGTAATAACTTTAAAGAATGGAGGATGGACCAGCATTGTGTATTTGCTTACTTCAGACTCTTGTGTTCTCATCTTAATGCTAGGCTTTGCTCATAAATGGGATATAACCATTGACATTTCTTGAGGTAAATTCTTGGCTTAACCTGCACTCTACTATTTTATTTTTAAAGTGAAGCTTTTGAATTTTTTTTTTCTCCACCAGACCAGATTTGTTTCAGACTGCATTACAGGAAGCTTCCAAACGCCCCCAGAGTAAGTACTAACAAAATATGATATATGTAGACAATAGCACTGGTGGGTGGGAGATTCTTGCAACTGTAGTAATCATATGACACTAAATGGCAAGAAATTACTTTTATGCATAAAACTCCAGTTTTAAAACTCATTTGACTGTGTTGTGAAAATTTCAGGATATGTAAGTAAAGCATCCAAAACTTGTTGATTGGTGACTTTTTTTTTGTTTTAAGTCTTATGACGGCTTCATTTAAGGCTTGCAATTAATAACTGAGCATACTATTATTATTATCTGAAGCAAGCCCATAATATGGGACAAACTGGTTTAGTTAAATTTATACTATAATCAGTCTTCAATGCACGTTTATCAATTACGTACTTCTGTGAAGAATTATAATTATTCTATAAACTGTTAAAATTCTGATTATAGACAAAGTAGATTAAAGTGACTCATTTAAGTGTTTAAATTTTCACACCACACCAGTGCATGAATATTTTTACATTTGTGACTTGCCTGAGTAGCAAAATCAGTTTCAAATCAATTGATGGTTGAAAATGTGTCCACCTGACAGATTGACTCTGAACACAAGTACGACTTTCTTTGAAAAGAATTAAAATGCTGTCCAAAGCAAATTCTTCTTTCTGTACTGTGCTGAATTGCATCTTACACAGAAAGTCACCTGAAATTGGAGGCAACAGATTATGGTTATTTGAAGAATGCTTTTTAAATGAAAGCTAAAAAAAAACTGACATTGCCATTTCAATTATTTATGGTTTAAAAACTGTCTGAAATTCCTGGGCCAGCCAAGCTATTGTGTGTGTAAGATGAGCAATGGATTGAGAATTTCATTATAATCCAGTTCTGTCCTTTCTTGCGATTTAAAACAAAATTAAAGAGGCAGATGCTCCATCTTTTTGTGTATGCATAGATGTCCATCCTGTACTAGCATAAGGGTGACAGCAGTCAACAGATGGACTTGATGTAATTATTAGCACTTAGGACTCTGAATCCATGCTCATTTCTCAATGGAACATTGATTATCTGCTGCAGACATATTGGGTCTAATGTCTGCCTCCTACAATGACACTTTTTTGATTGCAGGGATATTTATTTAGTAGTGATGAGTTCTCGCAGAGGAACAAAATAACATGTTAGATCATTTGTAAAATTCCTGACAGTCTGTAAACAAACACACCTAAGCAATTATATACTCTGTCCTCTTGAAAATGGCCCTGAATGAGGTTTAGGAGAAATGGGCAAGTAGAAATCATGGCCTGCCTATCTCTCATAGTATAATACTTTAGAGTTTTCAGCCCCAAGTTAAAAGGCTGAGTCTGAAAATGGCAGGTATCCAATACATGCAAGATCTTTAATGTAAGAAACATTTTGGAGATGAAAAAGCTCTCAAATCTAGACCATAAAATTATTTGAGGTGTTTTCTGTAGATGCTGCCCCAGTACCTTAATTCTACTTGAGGAATTACAGCAATTTTCAGAGAATTTTCTTTTTGGGTCAGTTACATGTCTTAAAATATAGAAAAGGTTGCTTCAGCCCTATACTGCCATGTTAATCATAATGGTCTAATTCAGTTCCTCATCCGGGATTGTTTAACTCCAATGAGTTAGGTTATTTTAAAATAGTAAAACACATGCAAAGATGTGAAACATACTTGAACAAACCAGCGTGCAGCTTGCAAACTCACAGCTTGCAGACAGATTGGCAGGCAGTCACAATGTTGCACATAGACAACACAGAGCATCTTTTAAATGCAAGGTACGCATGCAACAGAACTAAAATGACTGAGGAATCCATATAGGTAGGATTTCTGTGTGCATAAAGATATATCCACATCTATTTATGTGCAGAGATTTTTTGCTATAACCTCCACTTCTCTTCAGAAAATGTGGGTGGCTTTCAGGGAGAAGAGTCAGTGACCAGTTTTGTGGGAAAACCCAACTTCAGAAAACTGCAGAAATGTTTGCCCATAATGTTAAAATGGTTTTGTCTGTCTCTGAAAGATTGATAGATTTATGATTTGTAACATTTAAGACCTTTATTTGTTGGATTCTTACCTACAGTTCCTCTAATTTTCTTCCATTTTATTTCTATCTGCATCTGCCATGAATTTTTGCCCTCCTAGCAATTTGTTCTTGTCTTTTGTGCTTCGAAAATGCTTCAGTGTTAACCTGGTATTCTGTTATAGTTTTAACTGATCAATTTGCCCATCATTCAGTTCATCAACCCCCTTTTGATAATCTTTCTCTTCCTTTTTACCGTATGTTGCTCAAAGCTTTGTTTGATTTTCAGTTCTGATGTTGACTGACTTGAATATTTTTAAACTTTTCCGCCCTTATTCAAATATGCGTACACATCATGCAAGAGCTAAGGCTTGAGACTAAGTCACGTTTCACAAGTTAAGACCACGTGGCTTTTCGGAACAAAGCATTTCTGTTATTCATTGCATGTCTACCACATCTGTCGGTCATTTGATTCCAGGATTTTCTGGAGCTAGATGAGAAGAATTTTAATCCCAATGATTTATATAATTCTGGAATTGCTTACCTCTGCTCAGGAGAAACCTCTTCAGCCAGAGAGAGGTGAATCTGTGGAATTCATTGCCTCCGAAGTCTTTGGAGGCTAGGTCATTGAGTACGTTTAAGACTGCGATAGATAGGTCTTTGAGAATCGAGGGTTATGAGGAGAAGACAGGAGAATGGGATTGAGAAACTTATCAGCCATGATAGAATAGCAGCGCAGACTTGATGAGCTGAGTGACCTGATCTCTGCTCCTGTGTCTTTATGGTATCTATGATCAGTGTAATGGAGTGTTCTTGTGGCTATCTTAGGTCCAATTTTCCATCACCAATTGCATCATCTCAACTTCAGAAACACCATAAAGTCCTCCCATATGCAACTTCACAAACCAGATAGAGCAGTAGTTACACATTACCAGTCACAGAATAGGAAGATGTTATCTGTTGAATTTGTGTTCTCTCATTGGAAGTGGAAAATTGGCAACAGCTGCTTCCTTTTGCAAACCAATCATGTAGGTCAAATCCTGAACATTTTTCTGCTATCTAGTTTCTAGGTAATATATTTATATCACAGTGGGCCTATGCTATTTCCTGCAGAGCATTACAACAATAGTTAAGTCTTTCCAATGTTGTTGAGGGATATTCAGCAGGCAACTTGTGATATACTAATCACCTTGGTATTGATGTGAATTTTCTAGGTCTGAATTGAATGCCATGTAGAAAATTAATTAATTATATACCAAAGTTTTTCAAATTCCTGTAATGGGCTTTGGTGCAGAGACATTTAGTGCTGCCGTAAGACTGACTTGCCACCTTCAGTGCTCTCTATCAAAGGCATGTGGGCTAGAAATTTCCTGCAAATTTCCTTTTATGCCACATCCAAAATTTAAAACTTGATTCTGGATTCTGTAAATGGACTGGTTGGAAGATTTTTGCCTTATATGCTTAGAAGTAACGAAACATAAAATGGGACCTATTTGCGATCTTTTATCAACACACGTCACCTGAGTTAGAATATGAATAGTATAAGAAGGATGAGAAATACCTGATTCTTTAACTTTTTTTAATCAGAAGTCGGTGGCACAGTGGTTAGCACTGCTGCCTCACAGCGCCTGAGACCTGGGTTCAGTTCCCGACTCAGGCGACTGACTGTGTGGAGTTTGCATGTTCTCCCCGTGTCTGCGTGGGTTTCCTCCGGGTGCTCCGGTTTCCTCCCACAGTCCAAAGATGTGTGGGTCAGGTGAATTGGCCATGCTAAATTACCCGTAGTGTTAGGTAAGGGGTAAATCCAGGGGTATGGGTGGGTTGCGCTTCGGCGGGTCGGTGTGGGCTTTTTGGGCCGAAGGGCCTGTTTCCACACTGTAAGTAATCTAATCTAATCTAATCTAATCTATACTGGTTAAAGTTAAATTTCACCAGATGTCATCTTGAAGCTAGTTTTCGGACAGGTGTCTTCTAGTTAGTATCATCATCTTGGTGCTTGACTGTAATACTGGACTGGAGATGCTTGTTAGCATGTTTTATTAGTCAACCACTGTTAACATAGTGAGAAGAGTGCCTGAAACCATAGATAAGTCCACCAAACACTACAATCAATAGCCTAGCGCAGTGCAATCATTTCAGAATTTTCCTGAGCAGAGCATAATCTTTGGGTAAAGACAAAAAGCAGTGAAGTTGAAGATTATCAATTTAGCCATGATTTCATTGAGCAACAGAGTAGATTTGATAGGCCAAATGGCGTCCTCCTTCATTTAATTGTCTTTTTATTATCTCATCGATAATTTTCCTTGAAAATGCTGTATTAAACAGAGATTCTTGCTTTCAATATAGAGAGATTGTAAGTTTACTATCTACCATGGCATGGGACTTGGAGTAGTCTATTACATTCAAATTATTTTGCAGTCTTCCTAAGCTTAAAAAGATGATAAACGGAAGCCACCAAAATGGTCACTGATTATGCAGTCATGATTTCTTCAGGCTGGGATTAGTATCTAACCTGTTTGAATTTTCAGTGTTTCCATTGGACTGAAAGAAAATTCAATTTGTGTTGTGTTGCAGTAGCATTCCTCAAGTATTATGATGACAAGAAAATAATGTTTTGAACAACCTATAGGTTGTGATATGTTTTTTGGTTGGTAAAAGTTAGGATTTTCTGAGGTTCCAGTTGAGTATAGGATCACGGACGTTATTAGTACAAATTCAATTAGTTTTATTTGTTTCCTTTTTAAATCAGCAAGGTCACAAACCTCCTTGGAAGAGAAAACACCAGAGGTGAAGAAGCCAGCACCACCTACTACTATTGCTGCTCCCACTGCAGGTAAACAAAACTAACTCTCTATCTAATCTCAACTCTGTATATTAATACTGAAACAAGAGTCAGACATTTATTTTACATGGATGGAATACTTTTTTTCATTATTAAATATTTTATTAACATTTGAGTTGTGTACTCGGTTCCAGAGCTGTAAACTTAAAGTGACTGCTGTATTAGCACTGCTGCTAAATACAGACAGCATGCTCAGGAGTTTTTTTCCCCCAAAATAAGTGTTTTGTGTCTGTTAAGTGAAGCAGATTATAATTAGTTGGGCTGAATTTCTACCGTTGACATGTTATTTACCAAAGGGGAGGCAATGGCTAATGATATTATCACTGGACTGTTAATTCTCAAACACAGATATATGTTCTGGGAACCCAGGTTCGAATCCTGCCACAGCAAATGGTGGAATTTGAATTCAATAAATATGTGGAATTCAGAATTAAGGGATGATGGGGAGGGAGGGGGGAGTTGGTGAAGAGAAGAAATTTTCAACCTACATTTATTTCTTTGAAGCTTATGCAAACCCCTTCCTAGCCTATTAAAGTGGAGCATGTTCATTTTTTTTCCTCCCTAATTTACACACAACCATATTAGATCTGAAGCTGACTCTCAAGCTATTAGAAAATAAATCACCTGTCGAGAGCCATACCTACAAATAAATCATTCAAACTTTCAGGGAAACTCATACGCCAGTAATACAAATCTAAATTTAAATTGTATAAATCATGTGGTCTACATCATACTAATTTCATCTAAAGACAGTCCTTTACTGTAGAAATTTAAGAATGTATTCATAGAACCGTACACTCAAAGGTTTCCCAAAAGATTTGTGAATAAAGGTATGAGACACTTTGTTTTGCAGTACAGAGGATGTTGAATTTAGCATTGGGAAAAATATTCTAATACATCCTGATACTTGTTCATTGTAATGATTAGTGTACCTTTGCAGGACGGAGCCCAATGTTGATCATTGTGCTGGAAACCCATCCAGTTTAGTATAATGCCTAGTTGTGCATTGTTGCTGTCAAACCATTCAACATGTACCCGTTAGAATATTTCTGATTCCTCAGCAAGCTTCCCCAAAATTCACCAACAGACAATGTTTTTCAAAAGCCTTCCAAAACCTAACCAACCCAACAATACTAAAAGGGTCAGAAAATACTTACTTTCCCTTGTGCTGTCACTGACAACCTAGGTGCATGTGTGCATCTCGAACCTAATCCTCATCGCAACTGTGGGAAGTCTTTGTCAACTACTTTCCAAGTGGACATTTAAAGTTGTAATCTGACAAACTTTTTTGACTCTCACCCATTTCTGACTTTCTAGGACCAATAAACAGCTTTGATTTTTCAATTTTGAAGTTGCAACCTCAAGTGGTTTTCCAATCTCAGCCTCTCCACTACATATTTGTTAATGCTCTCAACTTCTCATTCGTGCTTTTAGACAGTGTTAGAAGATTAAATATGATCAATGAAACCCAGAGTCCAACCCCATCGGAATTTCCATCTGACTGTATCTGACTCTATCTGTTCAGCCAGACCTGACTGCCATTACATCCCAATGGGTGGGTGTGTTCTGCACCTGTTTTTTTTTGGTGAATCACTGAGGTTTAGCTGGCTGTAGGGGGAAGTTGGAGCAAGAGAGCCAGAGTTTTCACAGAAGTTGGCAATGTAGGCCATGGTGGTGTATGCAAAAAGTCTTGTTTGGTTAGATTGGATTGGAGCTTGTTTGCTGACGTGCTGTTCCTGACCATGAAGCTTTAAAGGGACTCCGTTGCTGTACAGCCATTTCAAAGATCAGACTTGAGTGAGTGAGTGATGGAGGAGGAAGGTTTGGAAGTGGGGATGTCAAATGAATAGCAGGTGAACTCTACTTTGGAAGATTGACTTCTGAGTGAGGGGAACAGTATTGGGTGGAAGGATGTGTTGGTGTAGTATTGGAGAAAGAGGTCTCACTAAGTCTTGTACCATCTGTGAATATGGAGAATAGGTTGTAAAAAAGATTTTTTTTTTAAAAAAGTACTTTAAAAACAGATTTTGGTATTTGTGTGCAGGTTGTTCTCCTATAAAGTGCGTTTCACCAATCTGATTTGGCTGTAACACAGTTGGTGAATTGGGGAATGTTTTTTTAAAAACATGAACTCCCCATTGGCTATTATGCGATTCCATCCCCGGCACTAGGTGTCGCGGTATGTGGAGGACTGGATTCTGCGTTGACATGGTCATTCCGCTTGCGCGCTTTGTGATGAAGTCTTCCGTGAAAGGTACAGTGCTATATTTAGTAATTTTCGGTCCTTTGTTTTGCAAATCTCGCTGTGTTTTCCATTAATATGGAAGGGCAAAGTTGCAAGAATGTCAACCGGAAGCATCCAGGTGAAAAAGTCGTGAGTGGTGACCGTAAAAGGAAGACTATAACGCTTGAACAGAAGCTAGATGTTATAAAACGTTTTGAGCGTAATGAAAGAGCCCGTGATATTGTTCGTGCAACAGGAATGAAGGAGTCTACGCTACGCACCATTAGAGACAATGCAGAAAGAATAAAAGCAAGCTGCATTGCTGGAACAAGTCTGAGTGCTAGCAAGTCTGTGAGATCACGAACAAAGGAACTTGAGGAAATGGAGCGGCTTCTAAGTGTGTGGATAGAAGATCAATCAAGAAAGCGATCTGGGACCACCTTTCCCACCATAAAACAGAAAGCCTTATCAATTTATGAGGACCTAAAGAAAAAAGCTGAAAATCCTGCAGATGTCCCTGCCTTCAGTGCTAGTAGTGGCTGGTTTGCTAGATTTAAGAATCGTTATGCTTTCCATAACACAAAGTTATGTGGCGAAGCTACTAGTGCAGATGAGGAACGTGCGCTGTCACTTCCTCCTGTGGTGAAAACATTGATTGAGGAAGAAGGTTACACTTTAGATCAAATTTTCAATTTGGACGAAACGAGTTTATACTGGAAGCGAATGCCATCCAGAACCTACATTTCTAGGAATGAAGCGCACACTCCAGGTTTTAAGGTTGCAAAGGATCGTATGACTGTGATGTTGGGTGCCAATGCTAGTGGAGACTTAAAGCTTAAGCCAGTGGTGGTGTACCACTCTGCCAACCCGCGAGCCTTGAAAGGTTACCTGAAGTCCACTCTTGGGGTTTACTTTAGGTCAAGCAAAAGAGGTTGGATGACGGGCCAAATCTTTTCTGACCTTATCGTTGATGTTTTCGAGGATGTTTTTAGACAGTATTGCCAGAGGAAAAATTTGGATTTCAAGATTCTCCTCATTTTGGCCAATACCCCAAGTCATCCTCCCACCATTGGTGAGCTTTCTGAGAATATCAAAGTGTTGTTTCTACCTCTGAATACAATCTCTCTCATTCAACCCATGGACCAGGGTGCAATAGCAGCTTTTAAAGCATATTATTTAAGGCACACATTCAGGAAGCTGATTGCAGCTGCTGAGGGGGATAATGAGGACAGTGTTCTTCAATTTTGGAAGAGCTTTAATATTAAGAATGCTGTTGACATTATTGTGGAGGCCTGGGGTGATGTCAGTAAGAATTGCTTGTGTGCAGTTTGGCGGAAGCTTCTCCCAGATTTTCTTCATGATTTTAAAGGCGTTGAACCATCACAGGAACTTTTAGCAATCCAAGGGCATTGTGTCACCCTTGCAAAGCAAGTTGGATTTGAAGAAGTGGAGAGTGAGGATGTTGAGGAGCTGCTTGAGTCCCATTGTGAAGACCTCTCCACAGCTGATCTAGAACAACTGGTTGCTGCGGGGGAAATAGAAACTGGGGATGAAGATGAAGTCCAGGATGCAGCACCAAGAGAACTTTCAACTTCTCTTTTGTCTTCTATATTGAGCAAAGTTGAGAAGCAGTTGCAGCTCTTAGAAGACAATGATTACACTGCAGAACGCAGCAGGATTGCGGTTCATGGCATAAAGTCATATCTGGCACCCTATGAACAGCTTCTTTATGAAAGAAGAAAAATGGCAAAGCAGCAAAAACTAGATGTCTGTTTTAAGCCAACCCTCAAGGAACAGCCCAAGGACAGTGAAGTACAACCATCCACTTCTGGACTAAATATCATCTTTTGTTGTAACACTGCACCCAGAACTGCACCTGAAAGTAATGATGGTGCTAATGATGACCTTCAGCCCCTGTCTTAATACAGTAGTGTAACTCCGCAAATTCAGAAAGCCCTTAGTGTTACATTTATTGTACTATTTCATTAAAATAATTTTAACATTTAGCGAGATTGTGCTATCATTTGTTAGGCTACCTACTACTTTTGGTATTTACTGGTATTCTTGGTGGTTTTTCCCATAGGCCCCATTACTTCTATTGTGCGACTTTCTATAGCACGAGGTTGCACAAGAACGCTATTACTGCATCATAGAAGAACAGGCTGTAATTCATTATAAGTTGATTAATTTCTGAACTTTAATTATCCCAGAATATTACTATTGATTTTTTGCTATTTTTTTGTTTAGCTGGTACCGGGACTTTTATTTGATTTTCAAGAGTGTTTTAAATACATGTTTATTCATGAGATGTGGATATCATTGGCAGAGTCAGTATTTATTGTCCAGTCCCTAATTGCCTTTGAAGAGTTCATGATGAGGTAGAGCACATTTAGGGTGGAAAATAAGTTACAAAACATTGGTATAGTTCTTTATAAAAGTGAAATGTACAATCCATTAAGATTATGTTCTGTTGTTAGTATATGCACTAACTGTATTGAATGCTTTGGTGCTTTAAAACTAAGGACTGCATTTGCAGTAAACCTAACATAAGTTTAAAAGTAAAGCTAATGTTTCTACCCACTTGGAGTTGAATAATTCAATTCATTTGCAATGGCTGTAAAAGCAATTGTTTCATTACAGTTTATTCAAAGTGCTTTTGTTAGGTGAATACTTAGACTAATACTGGACCATTTTGTTTTTGGGCACACTTGTCCCTGGTTTCTTATGTAAAAGACAAACTGAAAAACTCAATAAATTAATTTATTTAATACATCAATTTAAAGAGTGATCTGATTAGAAGTTTTGCAATGACAATGAGACTGAGAATTTTTTTAAAAATTCCCTCCTTAGACAATTCTGAATAAGGACACCATTGTTAAACTTCACATGCTGTTCAGGAATGAAATCTGTAACGTCACTCATCACAACCACCAAAACTGAGCGGAGTCTTAGCTGGTATCCATAATGTGCACTTCCTTACATTTCCCCATCAGATTCCATTAAATGGTCCTGGATGAGATAAATTTAAGTCCATCTGCCACTAAGATTAAATGACTTGTTGCACATGGATCAAATCTAAGATTGTTCGGGAGGATACCGCTACTGGTTTTTTTTTGTATAACAAATGAGAGAGAAACGGAGTGATCTTATCCAAGTAATAGGTGTGCAGTGTGTATTTCCTCCAGTTGTAGCCTACTTCATGTTATTGATGTTAAATACATGTCATGGTATTTCAATCCCGCTTATGTATTTTATTAAGGGGAAGGGTATCAAATACTATGAATGAGAGAAGTTGTTTGCAAATTAGTCATAAGATAAGCCAGCTGTTGGAGAGATGCCCTTGCTCTCTCGCCATCCCGTGCTCTCGCCCTTTCTAACCCATCCACCACCCACGCTCTATCTGCTTTTGTGCTTTTTGGGTTGTACCCTTGTTATTGCCATTCCTCGTACCCTGATGTATCATTTAATGCTTCTCTGTATTGAACTACATTTACCATGCATCAACCTAGTCCTTTGGAAGCCTATCGCTGCCTTGCATTTTGCAATACTTTCTAGTTTTGTCATTTGTTGATTTTTGAAATGTTGCTCTCTCTATCCAGTTCTACATCATGGACCTCCATGGTTTTGATCTACATAGATCAAGAGTCACTGTGTTCACACTTTGACCTGTGGTACCTCACTGAAGTACCTTCAAGTTATTTTTTTAAAAACTGTTCACCTGTATGCTTCAATTTGTGAAGTTAAAAGAACTTGTATATACATTTTGCCACTGTCTTCTGCTCGTGAACTGGAACTGAAACTTGCTGAAAGGTCTGTAATATGGCACTTCTTATCCAAACACTAATTGGAAGTTCATTTATGTGAACCTTGTAATGCTAGCTTATCAATAAAATTCAAACCAGATTAGTTAAACGTGATTTGCTCTTAACCTATTGGTGTTGGTTTCCCTTAAATTAACAGGCATAAGAATTAATTTGTTCGAGGTTTTCCTTTGCAAATGATTTTTCATTCTGTCTGGTTTTAGAACATAAAACAGTACAACACAGGAGCAGGTCCTTTGGCCCACGATGTTGCACTGAAGATGATGCCAAATTAAACCAATCCCTTCTGCCTGTCCCAGTCCAGATCCCTCCATTCCTTGCATATTCATGTGTTTATCTAAAAATCTCTCAAAAAGCCGTCTCGTATCTGCTGCCTTCACCCTAGAAGTGCATTCCAGACTCTGGTTTTTAAAAAGAAAAACTTGCCTCCCACGTCTCCTTTGACGACCCCCCCCCCCCCCCCCCCATATCAATGCATTTCATAATTTTATAGACTTGCGTCGTGTCTCCTCACAACATCTGCTACAGAAAAAGCAACCGGAGTTTTTCTTGCCTCCTCTTATAGCTCATAACCTCTAATCCAGGCAGCATCCTGGGCAACCTCTTCTGCACCCCCTTGAAAGCCTTCGCATTCCTTCAGTAAAGTGGCAACCAGAGTTGAATGCAATATTCTAAATGTGGCCTAACTAAAGTCTTATAAAGCTGCAACATGACATCCTGACTGTTGCGTTTATTGATTGGGGAATTGAGTGCAAGCATGCTATACACCACCTTTACCACCCATGACCACTTTAAGGGAGCTATGGACTTGAAACTCAAGATCCCCCTGTACATTAGTGCTGTACAGGGTCCTGCCAATAACTGTGTAGTTTTCCTTTAATATTTGATCACCCAAAGTGCAGCACCTCACACTCACCCAGATTAAACTCCATCTGCCATTTGTCTGCCCTGACCTGCGACTAATCTATATCCTGCTGTATCATTTGATAGCCTTCTATACAATCCACAACTCTACCCATCTTTGTATCATCTGCAAACTTAGAAGCCTATCCATCTATGCTTTCATCCAAGTCATTTATTTTTATCACAAACAGCAGAGGTCCCAGTATGGATCCCTGCAGAACACTATTATTCACAGACGTCCAGCCTGAAAAGCGCCCGCCCTTCTACCACTACTCTCTGCCTTCTATGGACAAGCCAATTCTGAATCCACGTGGCCAAGTCACTGTGAATCCAATGCATCTTGATTTTCTGGGTGAGCCTCCATGTAAGACCTTGTTGCAAGCCTTACTGAACTCCATGTAGACAACATCTGCTGCTCTACCCTCATTGATCACCTTTGTGACTTCCTTAAAATTCAATCAAGTTAGTAAGACATGACCTACCCTGCACAAAGCCAGGCTGACTCTCCCTAATTAGACCATGCTTTTCCAAATGTGCATAATTGATCCCTGACTGGGTGATAGGATGGAAGATATGCTGGGCCATGAGAATAACGTTTATGGTGGAGTATAGTTCTGCTGCATGTGCTCACAAGCAACCTCCATGAATAGCCAGTTTTGAGGTGCTCATACAGTCTAAAACTATCTCATCCAGTATGGTAGTAGTGCCACAAAACACTCGAAAATGTGGCCTCGTTGTGAAACTGGGACTTTATTACCACAGGGAGTTATTTCCACTCTAATTAGCTAGTGCACTGCATTGGTCAGGCAACAATTGGGCAGTGGTAATCTATTTTTTGATCATCGTCATAAAAATAAAGAACCTGACTGTAAAGAAAATCCATAAGGAAATCTACATTTGAGAGGTTATGGAGAGAACAGGGAATAGTGTGTGAATATCTAGAGAATGTCAATATATTGAAGGAGGAAGTTTTGGGTATCCTAAATCATATTAAGGTAGACCAGTCCCCAGGGCATGATGGGATGTATCCTAGATTATTGAGAGGCAAGGCATGAAATAACTGGGGCATTAGCAGATATATTTACATCCTCATTGACCACAGGTCAGATTCCAGAGGACTGGAGATCTGCCAATATTGTTCCCTTGTTCATGAAAGCAAACCAGCCTGACATCTGTGGGGAAGCTCTTGGAGAAGATACTGACGGTGTGCATATTTGGAAGAAAATGGACTAGTTAGTGACAGGCAGCATGGTTTTGTAAGATGAAGGTCATGTCTCACCAACCTAACTGAATTTTGTTTTTGAAGAGCTGGCAAGGATAATTTAGAGAGGAGCTATGGATGTAGTTTGTATGGACTTCAGTAAGGCATTTGATAAAGTCTCACCTGGCAGATTAGTGCAAAAACTAAAATCGCATTGGATTTGGATTGGGCTAGCTGGATGGATATAAAACTGGCTTGGTCAGAAGGCAGGGTGGAAGGATGTTTTTCAGAATGGAGACTGGAAGCTAGTGGTGTTCCACAGGAATCCGTCTTACGTCCTCAGTTTATGGTATACATAAATGATCTGGAAGAAAATGTGGGTGGTGTGATTCAGCAAGTTTGCAGATGACCCAAAGATTGGAGTTGCTGGTGGTGTTGATTGTGAAAGGATACAACAGGATAGGTGACCTTGGGTAAAGAAATGTCAGATGGAGTTTAATCCAGACAAATGCAAGGTGATGCATTTGGAGGATCAAATTTATGTGTAAGTTATACTGTAAATGGTTGAACTGTTATGAACATTAGCATACAGATGGATCTGGCCATGCAGATCTACAGTTCTCTTAAAAATGGCAACACAGATGGCCAAGGTGATTAAGAAGGCAGATGATACCCTTGCCTTCATTGGCTGGGCCATGGACCACATCTATATAAAACCCTTGTTAGGCTGGAGTATTGTGTGCAGTTTCAGTCGCCACAACACCAGAAGGATGTAGAAGCTCTGGGGAGGGCAGAGAAGATACACCAGGATGTTGCCTCCTCTCGAGGGCAATGGCTTTGAGGAAAGGTTAAAACAACCAGGATTGTCTTCATTGACTGACAAGAGACTTGATAGACGTGTGCAAAATTATTAGAGGCATAGACAGTAAGGGCTTTTTCCCCAGGGTTGAAGTTTCAATAACAATTGAGCACCGGTTCAAGGTGAGAGGTTGACTGTTTAAGCGACATGTCTAAGGGAAGTTTTTCATGCAAAGAGTTGCAGGAGTCTGGAATGCACTGCCAGAAGAGGTGATAGAAGCAGGAACGTTGATTTACATTTAAGCATTTCATGAATAGAAAGAGAATAGAGGGATATGGACCAAAGAAGGGCAGAACATTTGTATTTTAGTTAGGGCATGATGAACAGCATAGTTTTAGTGGAAGTTCCTGGTGCTGTACTTTGTTTTTGTTCTAGAACTTGAAGTATTTAAAAAGCAAGTATAAGCAGTACAGAAATAATTTCATAAATTGACTTTGAAATTATCAGTATGGTAAAGAGTGGATGTAAATTAAAAATGAAAGCTATTACAGGTAGATCTTGTATAAAGTGTATTTTGGCAGTGCGATTTGGTTATAACATCGCTGAAGAATTAGGGAACGGTATTTTCAAGAACACGTACTCCTGTTCGCAATAACGTGATTCCAACAACGATCGTTTCGCACACTTCCTTCTGCCTATGTGCCGATGTCAGCTGCTGTCAGAGCATGAGATACAGTCTTATTCATTGAACAACTTCATCTCAAATTCAACTAATGAATGTTCATTGCTCTCCCTCTGAGACAAGAATGTTTTTGTATAATTCCTGTGTAAGCCCTGTATAATTTCTGCAGGACTACATTACTCTTATACATACCATTTGCCTTTCAAATTTGTTCTTGTACCTGCATATTGCACAATCTAACCCAACCCTGAAGTAAGTCAGAGGACAATCAACCACAGCCATTAACTTCTGCAACCGCAAATGCACCTGGAGGTGATGATAATGACCCTCTGTCCCTGCATTAACAAGTATTTTTACAATGTAATGTGTTAAATTTACTTTTTCATTAATAAATATGATTTAAGCCTTCATTCAGACTGTGCTATACTTTGTGTTACAATTTTGGGTAATTTTTGAGCGATTGAGTGATGTTTTTTGTTGGTCTGTCCCCAACTCTACTTTTCCCTTAGGCCGCATTATTTCTCTTAGGTTTTGCTGGAACACTATAATGGTGTTATAGGAGAACTACCTGTACAATACCAATTAATTAATTTAGGCATAATTGTAGATTTGTACAGCACAGAAGTTTCATGGGAATGATGTTTTAAAAATCGGGAGAAATTGAAATGTAAACATTGCATTTACTCAAGTGAAAGATAGTTTCCAGAATAGAACTTCTGAATTTGTTATATCCTTTTTGAAATACTTATTTAATGTACTACTTACAGTTACTGGGGTGTTTTGTTAAGCGGTTAACCTTTACTTCTTTTTTGGTAAATATTTCTACCCTTTTCTGTAAGGGCATATAGGCTCCAGAAGTAATTATAATATGTAGAAGTAGTAGTCCTGAATAATTGAAGGATGGCTAATTCTTGCATTTTTGTTTTAATGTTCACTTAATGATCGATTTTGGGTGAGCACCCACAATAGAATCACCATACTTTACAAACCCAAGTCTGAAAAATACCTCATTAGATTGAATATGTTGTCAGTGGTAATTACAGCAATGTGTTTCTGTATGTAATTTTTGAATGTAACATTCATGATGCTTTTCAGCATACAGCCATTCCTATAAATATAAATATTTTCAACGATTGCATCAAAAAAAGTTCTTGTTCACAGACTAAAGCAACAGGTAAAACTCAAATATAGAAGGTTTTCAATTTTCCAATGAGAATGGATAGAGTGAACAGAATAACATCTGGTCAATATGCCAGTTTGGTCAGGTTGGTTTGAAAGGCAGTTTTGCTCAAGTTAAACAACTTTGCATGTGTTAGTTTCTGTTTTTGGGCCATGCAGATTGATTCACAAGTTGGATTGTGGTGTTTGTATTATATGGAAGTCATATTCTTCAAACTATAAAAGATATTGGGGAGAAGGAAGAATTTTTCTAATTTGTGTACTATAAGCAATGCTAGATTCAGATTTCTGGTTCCCTTGAAGAGTATCACCATCAATACTCCCCTTTAAAAGTCAGATTATCACAATTCTAGCCGTTAACACTTATTTCTTCAGGTAGAGCATTCTTTAAATGGTGCAGGTGACACTGGTGAAGGAGCTGGGAGAAGTTTTAGTCACGTAGAATGCAGCAGATGATGTGGTTGAAATGGCACCTTGCACCCTTGATTAATTGTCACTCTTTTAATAATTGGTTTCCTTAGAGCATGGTGTTATATCTATCGACCTGATTTGTATAATCTGGAATTTTAAGTTATCATGGAGGTGATGTGCTGCAAAATTAAAGCCTTTGTAATTAGTTGATACTTGCATGTTATTTCTATCGCTCACTTTTAGGTTTTATTCTCTCTTTGTACATTTGGATTGCTTCGAGTGAGTGAGGTGACACGGTAAATGGTGATGGACAATTTTGGCTTCTCCTTGTGTATTGCATGATTGGACCACACAAGATTAATTTTTACGCTTACTACTCCACAAGTGGATTTTTCATCTTTCTTTGCATCTATTTTATTTGATTTTTGTTTAAATGGGGGTTCTGGTGGTGAGATGGTCTCTTAAATTCTTATGATGCAGGTTTAGAAAATCGAGCTGCTGCGTTACCCACTGCAACGGGTGTTGAAGACCTTAATATCATTCAAGTTACAGTCCCAGGTAGGGTGTAATTTTACATTTATTAGATTTTTGCAGTGGTCTATGAAACTTCTAGTTATTTCATTATACTGGCAGCACTATTTTGTAGGGTTTTCTCCCCTTTCTCATTCCTAAAATCCTGAATTTAATTAGAAGATCCAGTCAGTGAGGGTTACGTATGATGACTTTTTAAAAAAAAGGCTATAACCTTTCCATCTGCCATTTTCTATTAGTGATCAGGAGTGAAAAGATAGTGAATCAAACCTGTGCTTCCTTCTCATTCTTAGTTCTGATATCTAAAGTGAAAGCTGATTTTGTCACAAGACTCTATTGAAAGGGATGAAAAGGCTATTGAATATAGAGGGCATTTTGGAGTTTTAGTGAACAATATAGCTCGTACCTATGGCAGCAATTGGTTATGTCTTGATAACTGAGTAAGAGTGTTGGTTGTCTTTCAGAAGGTGAAAATGAAAAAGTATCGAAAGTGGAAAAAGCCAGACAACTGAGAGAACAAGTAAATGACCTGTTCAGCAAGAAATTTGGTAATGTTTTAATATAAATGTTTAGATGATCGTATCATACATTTGTTCTTTCTCTGTAATTAGATTAGATACTTTTGCATAAGAGATGGAAACAAAGGTTATATTAAGGTTATATTTGTTTATAGGCGAAGCAATTGGAATGAACTTCCCAGTGAAGGTTCCTTACAGAAAGATAACCATCAATCCTGGATGTGTTATAGTTGATGGCATGCCTCCAGGAGTTCCCTTTAAAGCACCAAGTTACCTTGAAATAAGTGCCATGAAAAAAATCCTGGAATCTGCAAACTTTATCAAATTTACAGTCATAAGGTGAGGTATTGAAATCATCTTGCTGGAATGTCTGTGTAGTCTGGAATTTGACATTGCAGAGCATTATGAAATGTTAAATACTTATGATCTGGATAAAGCTTTTAAAGAGCAAAGAGCACCGATGGTTAACACTGCACTGTAGGAACAGCTGGATAGTGTTGAGCAGTAACACACTGATGCAATGTACTGTAGCGCATGTGTTTTATTGTATAGTCTGTTGCGATGTAGGTTCAGGTGTGTAAGGGGGAAATTCGTAATACAAAGCTTTTGTTCAGAAGGAAAATAGCTTGCTGCCTTTTGTAGGTTTGATATCAACTGGGGAGCAGGCTGAGAATAGAGATGGCAGTTTAATTGAACAATTGCTTTTACAAAAAAAAAGTTTGTTTATTACAAAATTATAGAAATGATTTCTTTACTTTTCTTCCACAGACCTTTTCCAGGGCTTCTAATTAATAACCGTAAGTGAAAACTACCATTGAATGAAATTTTAGTGTGCGTATGAGGGCATGGATAATGTGTGTAAATGCATTTTATACTAAATCCATGAAAGATCAGCACTTAACCTGACTCTTGTGGCTTTAAATTTGCAGAGCTAGCTGAACAAAGTGGAACAGAGGTACCACCAGATGCAGTAGCAGCACCATCAACAACTCCTCCTCCACCTCCATCGGTGGTACAGATTGTCCCACTGGAACAAGCCCCAGAGATGCCACCTGTATCACTGGTCCCGCTTTTATCAGCAGCACAAGGCAAGTGTACTATTCAACTTATTGTTTTAAATCAAACCACTTTCCTTAAGCTGCTGTGTTACTCAAAGCATAAGGTATTATTATTGAAAAAAGGAAAATATGTTGATTTTTAATGAAAGGGTCATGTGAAACCATGAGAGGTTGGCTGTTTTTGCTGACTAATTGTTACCTTTGTGTGTGGAATGCAAAGTGGTGACAAAGCTCTACTTGAGTCCTGTTTTGTATTTACGATTTGAAATGGATTCAGTCATGGGTTTTTATTTATATGAAGCTAGAAAGTGGATGGTTGCAGCCATCAGTTGTTTGCTGATTTTCGAACCTTAACAAAAATCTGACAAACTAAACTACTTAACTTCCTTTAACAGTCAGGTTGAAATACAAACTTTATGCCATTTTAGAAAAAAAACCAAATAACTCTCTCCATGTGGTAAATTAGCTATAATAACTATAGAAATGGCTCATCCTGTACTTCAATGCTGTTTTGAAACTACTTGAACATTTAATGCCTTATTTCCAATTTTTATTTTAAAATGAAGTCTTACTACTTTTGATATATGGCAACCTATGTGCAGAGACATGAGTACTGTTTCTGTTCATTGGAAGTGATCTTTAGTGGCAAGGCCAGCACTTATTGCCCATAGTTGCACAAGAGATGTTGGTGACCCATCTTATTAAGCCACTGGAGTCCATGGATTATAAATACACTCGCCATACTGTTTGGATGTTTTCATATTTGATCTGTTAACAGTGAAAATTTGAATGTGGTTCCAAGTCAGGAGGGGAATTTGCATTTTGTGGGATTCTCTTACTACGGCTGTCTTTTTATATTCATAAGTTCATAAGATGTAGGAGCAGAATTAGACTGTTTGGCCCATTTGAGTCTGCTCCACCATTCGATCATGGGTGAAATGCTCCTCACCCCATTTTCGTGCCACCACCTCCGTGTTCTTTCAATGCATTTACCAATTAGAAACCTAACACCACCTGAAATTTACTGTCCCAGCATCCGCTGTTCTTTGGGATAGCAAATTCAACAGATTCTCAACCCTTCTGGAGAAGTAGTTTCTCATCAACTCTTCTAAATTTGCTACCTCTTGTCCTAGATTGCTCCATAACAGGAAGCGTCTCTGCTCCATGTCTATTTTGTCTATACCTTTTAATCAGCTTGAATACCTCAATTTGATTCCCCGCTCATCCTTCTAAATTCCAGACTGAACAGTGTAGGCCTGTACTATATCTCTTCATAAGACAAAACCGTCATCTCTGGGATCAATCTAGCGAACCTCTTCTGAACTGCCTCCAATGCTACTGCATCAGTGCACCAATAAGGGGACCAAAACTCTGCACAGTACTCCAGGTGCAGTCTCACCAATGCCTTTCTTGGTTGCAACAATACTTCCTAGCCTTTATATTCTATTCCTTTAGCTATAAATGCTAACATTCCATTTGCTTCCTTTTATTTGCTGTACCTGCATGCTAGTTTTCTGTGACTCCTGAACAAAGACACCCAAATCCCTCTGTACCGGAACACCTTGAAGTGTCTCTAGATTTAGATAACAGGTCACCTTCCCATTTTTCTGACCTCACATTTATCAATGTTAAACTCCATTTGTCACCATTTGGCCCATTCTCATCACCGATCTAGATCCATTTGTAAAGTTCTTACTTTTTCATTGCAACTTGCCATCCTGCCTATTTTCATGTCATCTGCAAACTTGGCTATAGAGCCTTCTATCCTTATATCTAAGTTGTGAATGTAGATTGTAAATAGTTGGGGACTAAGGACTAAACACTGTGGCACCCCACTAGTTACTTCCTGCCATCCAGGAAAAGAAACATTTAACCTGACTGTCTTCAGTCCATCAGCTAGTCATCTATCTAGGCTAATAAATTACCCCAAATCCCATACAATCCAACCTTGTGAATTAACCTTTTGTACAGCACCTTATCAAACTCCTTCCGGAAGTCCAGATGTATTCCGTCTATAAAAGATCCTCATTATCCATGTGTTACATCTTCAAAAAAAATTCTAGCAAATTAGACAAACCTGATTTTGCATTTCATAAAACCATGCTGACTCTGATAGATAGCATTTTGACTTTCCAAATGCCCTGGTATTGTTTCCTTGATTTGATTCTAACACTAATCCAACAACAGATGTGAAACTAACTGCTCCGTAATTTTCCACCTGTTGCTTCCCTCCCTTTTTGAACAGTAGCATTGTATTAGCATTTTTCCTGTGTCCAGGGAATTTTGGAATCCTGTAATCGATGGATCCGCGATCTCTCTCGACATTTGCAATAATACCCTAGGATGTAGGCCATCAGGCCTGTGGGACTTGTCTCCCCTCAATCTTAATGATTTGCTGAGTACAGTTTCCCTATCAATGTTAATTGTTCTAAGTTCTGCCTCTTCTTATTGCCTCTGACTTGCCTGTTCCAGAGGGGCAAAACTGAAGCAAAGTATTGATTCTGTATCTCTGCCATTGCAGTGTTCTCTGCTATTAAATCTCCAGTTGTATCTTCCAGGGGGCCAACATTCATCTTAGCGAGACTCTCTTTTATGTATCTGTAAAAACTTTTGCTATCTTTTTTTGATATTTTGTGCTAGTTTTGTTTTCATACTTTATCTTAGTTTTTATTAACTTTTTAGTATCCCTTTATGTTTGAATGTTTCCCAATCTTCCAGTCTGCCACTTGCCTTTGCAATATGGTATACCTTAATTCATGACTTTATATTTTCCTTGATCTCCTTGTTTAACTGTGTACAGGTTGAAACACCTCCCCACTTTTCTCCCCACCTCCGTCCCTTGCCCTTACATCCCAGTGAGAAACAAAGATTTATTTTAGTTGTGAGGAATTGAGTAGCTCCTTAAACAACTGCCACTGCTCATCTGCTGTCTTATCTTTTAGCCTTCCTGCCCAATCTCTCAGACCAAATCTGTCCTCATGCCTACATAATTTACTTTGTTTAATTCCAGAACACTAGTGTGGGACTCCCCTTTCTCAACCCCAAACTGAATTTTGAATTCAATCATAATATGGTCTCTACTCCCTATAGGATCCTTAACTATGCTGTCATCAATTAATCTCCCCTTGTTACATAATATCAAATCCAGAGTAGTCTGCTGTCTGGTTCCACAACATATTGCTCCATGAAACAATTCTCGAATACATTTGTTGAACTCTGTCTCCAGGCTTACCTTTGCCAATTTGACTCTTCCAATCTGTGTGCATGTTAAAAATCACCCATGATTATTGCCATACCTTTTCTTGCAAGCTTCTAACATTTCCTGGTTTATACTGTGCCCCACAGCAGAACCATTGCTTGGGGACCGACAGATTATTCCTACCAAGCACTACTTCCTTTGCTATTTCTTATTTGTACCAAGACTGATTCCACATCTTGCTCTCCTGTGCTTATGTCATTTCTCATTACAGCACTGATCCCTCCCTTCAGCCAAAGCTACACCACAACTTTTCCTTTCAGTCTATCTTTCTGAAATGCTGTGTACTCTTGGATATTCAATTTCCAGACCTGGTCTCCTTGTAGACATGTCTCTGTAATGGCTACCAAATTGTGCCCTTTTGTTTCTATTTGCACCATTAACTCATTAATTTTGTTTCAGATGCTTCATGCATCTAGATAAAAGGCTTTTTAATTTGTTTTACTGGTAAATTTTCTTTATATAATTACTTGGTGCATAAAGACATTTGCCGGTTCTGTCCCTCACCTTTTTTATTGGCCAGTTACCATCCACCACATTGCTAACCTGGACTCTTTATTACTTAATTTGGGTTTTCAAATGTCCCTGTAACTGAATCTCCACCACTGTCAGTTCCCTCTGTCCGTCTCTCTCTCTCTCTCTCTCTCTGTCACTCACTCACTCACTCACTCACTCCAGATATCCTGAACTGGAGCACTAGGTAGGCAATACAGCCTTTGGGGCGCTCACTTCTGGTCACAGAATAGTGTCTATTGCCCTAACCTAAACAATCCCCAATTATAGCCATTCTCTCCCTGAATGGCTCCCTGCAACATGGTGCTGTGGTCACTTGGCTCATCCTCCTTGCAGTCCTCATTCCTGTCCACACAAGGAGCAAGACACTTGGACCTGTTGGACAAGGACAGGGGCTGAGACTCCTGCAATTCCAACTTCTGGATTCCTGTATCTGCCTCAGTCATAGCCACACCCTCCTGTCCGTGACCACTGGCTGAATTTACATTAGTTAGTCTAAGGGGTGTGACTGCCTCCTGAAACTGTCAGGGTAGCTTTCTCCTCATTGTGTCACAACATTTAAAGCTCAGAATCTAACTCATCAGCTACGAGCCAGAATTCCTCAAGCAGCTGACGTTTACTACAGACATGGTCACTGGGAAGCTCATGGCATCCACCAACTCCCACATTCATGCAGGAATAACACATCACATGACCCTCTGTACTTATTTTATTTAACGAGTTTTGAATTTGTTTTCTAGATACTAGAAGTCATAGGTTGAAGTAGTTTATTTGGTCATATGTTGTTTCTGTGATGAGGTTAAACTCTAGTCTGCTGGAATAGAGGATATAAAATTGAAGAACCAGAACTTCACTTGGAAATTGGTGTAGGTAGAAATCACTAGCTCTTGCATAGCGCCACAATCGTCTGATCAAACCAATCTTACTTTATTATTGTGATTCATTGAATTATTTTGGTTTCTATTCTACCAGATAAACCTCAAACACAAGAACTGCCTAAAATTAAAGAAGAGCCAAACTCAACATGGTAGTAGGAACTCATATGAGTGCAGTAAGTTTAGCTTTTAGTGGGCTTCTGCAGCCAGCTCCTAAAACATTTTAGTGGTTCCTCTCTGCCAGCGATGTCTTTGCTAGGATTTCCCTCTGATATATTTATCAATGTAACTTACACTTCTGTATAAAATAGCTTATTCTTTCCTTTTCCTACTATGCACTTAATTTATACCTCTTAAACACTGCATGTTCTAATTTTTATTATATGAAATTAACATTATTTTAGAACATGTATGACAAAGGCAAAAGGTACAGCTTCTATTTTAGCAGAGTTGTAAAACTGATCACATGGTTTAAAAAAGGTAGGTGTCAATAAATGTGGATTGCAAATATTCCAGTGAATATGCTCATAACCTGCACTTTTAATCATCTTTAAGGACTTTAAGTTGGTTTCCCCCTCCACTTTCAAATTTAAATCCTTGTTCTTATATAATTTTTTTCCCCCAGTGAAAGGAAAGCAAGGTAAAAATCAATAGGTTAAAAATTGTGGCTCAGGAATTAGGGCAAAGTCAGAAAATAGTTTTTTTTAAAAAGAAAGTTATGTTGCACGTTTGTTTAAAATGCAGAACAAGTGATTTCAAAGTATAGTCAAATGTAAACCCACAATTACTTTCACAATTCACCTATCACTTCTATGGGGTCTCGTCAAATTCCTAATTTAAGCAATGAGCAGATTTTAAATGTAACATCTGAAGAGCTTTTGCTTGTGGCTCCACCTGCTGCCCTTCCTAACATAATGTTAAAAACTGTCTTTAAAACGCAGATTGCCACTATTCATCTGCATGCAGTCTTGCTTTTAATAAACAGTATTGTTTTGTGATCTGAGTTAGACTTTGATCACCTCTATCATGAGATGGAGTATGTCACTGCCCTGTCTTTACTAGAAATTTAACTGAAGTGAATGATTAGCTGAAACTATTTATACTTCATTCTTCAAGTCCTCACACTCTTAAATCTTGTTTCAGTTTGTCAAGTAGAAGTGAAACCAAGAAACACTGCATGTCAGGAATCTGTTTTGCATGCACTGATGTGCTGGCTTCACAAATATGACTCCGCAAGGCTTGTTCAGACTCTTGATACAAAAAACAAAAGGCAATTATGTGGAGCTTTATCCTTCCAATTCAAGAAGGAATCTATTTTTACTGACACACTCCTGGGAAAAAACCAAGAGTTTACTAGTGGAAATTAGTTTAAATTCAGTTTGGTAACCCCAGGTTCGCTTGCTGAAATTGATGGCATAATACCCTGTTCATATTTTCAATGAGTTCATCTTTCAGATTGCCATTCATAATTTATGATTGGAGAATTTAAACTAACGCTTCCTCCATTGAGAAAATGTTTGTTTGAGCACAAGAGAGTGTTAATTGTGATACTTTGATAACTTGATGGAGATGTAAAAGATGGTGATTTCTCTCTTTATGGCTGCTTGCTTCTCTGCTGCACCTGCATTACCTCTGCACTACTAACCTTGGTCATTCTGTGGCTTGATATATCTTTTTTGTTTATCAAGACTTGCATTTTTAGGAATATATGAGCTGCATTGATATTGAACTGTTTTTACCCCAGTCTTGGGCACACGCTAATCATTTCTTCCTCAAACTTGCAGGACCTGATGTCAGTCTGCATGAGAAATCTGAGCCTCCAGAATCATCCAGTGGAGAGCTGTGAGCTTCAGAAAGCTTGGGCATCAGCTGTGTATTATAATTGTACAACATAGGAAAATGTTTGCTTATATCCAGACCTTTTTGTACCATTCAAAAGATTTTTTCTTTTTTTAATCAGCACAAGATGAATTGCTTCTGTGAAATTCACCAAATTTTGTCTCTTTGGTTGAGGGAGTGTTCTGTACATCTGACTTGTCAACCAGAATACCTTTATTAAAATGAAGAAAACAATACTCTGTTTGTACTGGTGGCGCCATTTGTGTTGAATGTTAGGTTCAGTATAACTGAAAACCTATCTATTGTGACCCTCTTCAATGCTACACGACAATAATACTTAATTATTGTAAATTGTTTGTTTTTTTTGCGCTCAAAATCTTTATATGGTGTTTCTAGAAATAGTGAAAATAAGAAAACTTGAGAACAGTTTGAATATTTTCTCCCCCTTTTGTTATTTCCAGAGTTCTGTGATCTCTGTAATACTTGAGGAAATTGTGCAAAGGAGTCAAGAAAATGTAATTCTAACAAGGTCCACAGTGTCTGTCTATCATTCTTTTCTGCTCAGTAAATGAAGAGACACCACTCACCCTATAGTCCGGGAGCTTTTACAAGGAAACTTGGAAGATGAGGCCTAGATTTAAATACAGGTTACCCAGCGCATGGCATCTCTTACTTTTTTTTAAATGGAATGCTGAGATGGTGATGGTCATCCTACCTCATTAATGAAATCCAGTATGGTACGCTATCAGTGAGAGCTGGCATCTTTGTCTCACTCTTACTTAAATCTCTCGGCTTGCTATGAAACGATTCCCTTTTTATTATTTAATAAAAAAGAGGGACACCAGGGAATTATAGAACTGTTTTTGTTTATTTCATGTGATGTGTGTCTTGTGTTGAGGCCAGCATTTCTTGCCATTCCCTAGCTGCTCTTGAATAGAATGGGCTTGCTAGACCATTTCAGACTGCAGATAAAGGCCAGCCACATTGTGGGCCTGCAGTCACATATAGATCACACCATCTAAGGATGACGGATTTCATACTTCTATGGACAAAGTGGATCAGGTGGGTTTTTACAGCAATCAGTAGTTTTGTGCTTACCACAACAGAGACCACTTTTTGTGTTTCATTGCGCCCCAGAGCATTAACTCAGATTTCTGGATTATTGTCATGAAATGATAGGGTGGTTGAACACTGAAATTTTAAGCAGATCATAGACACCAAACATTAATTTGAAAATAAAGGGTAGGCTTGTCTGGTAAATTGGCCACAATCAAAATGTTTGAATCCAAAGTAGTGAAGGGGCAAATGTCTAAACATGTTATTTATGTGGAATTCCAAAATGTATTTGATGGGAGATGGTTAGCTAAAAATGAAACTTGTAATTGGAGGCAAGCTATTGACCTAGTTGGGAAACTGGCTGGGAGATGGTAGGCATAATTGGTAATTGCTTATTGGCAGGATGTGGTGAGTGGCTCCTTGATAATTTGAGGTTTCAGCTATTTGCTATTTATTAACAGCTTAGATAATAGAATAAAAAGACAATGAAAGATGTAGTGGTTCTGTTCGCCGAGCTGGAAGTTTTAGTTGCAAACGTTTCGTCCCCTGGCTAGGAGACATCATCAGTGCTTCCAGCTCGGCGACAGAACCACTACAACTAGCACCCGAGCTACAAATCTTCGCACAAACTTTGAACAATGAAAGATGGTATATGTGGTGTAGATAGAAAGATACAGATGTAAAGTAAATGGACAAAATTGCAGCAACTGGGTTTCAGATTATCAGATGTAATGTATACCCCTCTGGATCTGGACAGGACAGAACAGGGTAATTTTGCGATGTTAAAAATACTGTCTAAAAAATATTTGGAGATCCAAGTTTATAGATAATTTCTACACCAGTTTATGAAATTTTTATTTAAAAAGCTGGGTGAATTCTGTCCTTAACTCCTGCTGTCTTCCAGTTAAGAGTCTCCTAGAGATGTGTTTCACTCTAAACCCTAGGTTGACCATAGCCCAGAGTACTGACAGCAGTGCTGTGTCCCACATTTTAAGGATGTATTGATGTTCTACCTCAAAAGAAGAATCTGGATTTTAGAATTTTACCTGAACTTCCAAGGGTTACTTTACAAGGAAAGATTACACAAAATACACGTTCTATACAAATTGTAGATTTTTTTTAAAACTAAAGTGAACAGATATCTATCGTATTTTCACTCTTGGGAAGGATTAGGGAGAACAGTCAATAAACTAGAGCCAGACTTTTCAGGAGAGAAATTGAGAAAAATGTTGTTAGCTAACAAGCAGAAGTTTGGAACTCTCTTCACAAATGGAAATTGATTCTAATTTTAACTTTAAACCTGAAATTGGTTAACAAAAGTTTAAGTTGTGGGACAAACACAAACATGACAATTAGTTGCAAATCAACCATGAGTATTGAGTAGTGGAACAGGTGCAACAGACTAATGGCCTACTTTTCCTAAACTGAGACTTTGTATGCAAAAGCTGAGTCCTGAATCATCATCTGAGATCCCTCACAAATTTAGGATGACTGTCCCACTCTCAGGGTGAGTTGTAGGAGGCTGTAGGGTCTGATGGGGACTCTTGTTACACTTGGCAGGTGATGCTCACAGAAAGGGGTACGTGGGCATTGGTGTGACAACATGCACTTTTCTCTGGATTGCAGACCTATTGTCCTGCCAACTGAGCTAAACAAAACACAATTGAAAGTACAGCTAAATGAAACACACAATCGGAAGTAAATCTTTGAAAGGAGTGGATGGTCCCTGGAAAGAGGTACGACAGCTGGCATTATGAAAGGAATATTGCAACTCATTTGATTACTGGATCAAAAAGACAGAGAAAGAATGGGCCCTTTAGAATGCTTAGGAGAGCATTGTAAGATTTTGTTGGGTTTAGATAGAAGATGTTGAATAGGGTTTGGTGAGTTGGAGCATGAGGTCAGGGTATGAGCAATAGTACAGGACTTAGGATACATACTTTGGGGCTCTCAACTACAATGAACAGGAATTTTTCAATTGAAAAAAGACTTAACTGTATCACTGGCCTCTTGAAAGGTAGCCTCTTGCCAGAATGTATGCAATGGACAACATGGATGAGCAGAGAGAACTGTCCATGTGCATAGATCTCTGAAAGTTGCCACCCAGGTTAACAGGGTTGTTAAGCAGGCATATGGTGTATTAGTTTTTATTGGTAGAGGGATTGAGTTTCGGAGCCATGAGATCATGTTGTAGTGTACAAAACTCTGGGTGTGGCTGCACTCAGAGTATTACGTATAGTTCTCGTAGCTGCATTATAGGAAGAATGTGGAAGCATTCGAAAGGATGCAAAGGAGATTTACCAGAATGTTGCCTGGTATGGAAGGAATGCCTTCTAAGGAAAGACTGAGGGACTTCAGGTTGTTTTCATTGGAGAGAAGGTTCAGAGGTGACTTAAGAGGCAAACCGGATAATCAGTTGAGATAAGGTGGACTGTGAGAGCCTTTTTCCACTGATGGTGATGGTTAGCAAGAGGGAATTGAGTGGTAATCGATGTCAGACAGATGTCAGAGGTAGGTTCTTTACTCCGTAATGGTGTGGAAGACCCTGCCTACAAGAGTAGCGGATTTGCCAACATTTAAGCAAATTTAAATGGCCATTTGACAAACCTGTGGATGACATTTGGAATAATGTAGGTCAGATGGGCTTTAGATTGGTTTCAGGTGGGTGCAACGTTGGAGGCATAAGGGCCTGTACTGCGCTGTAATGTTCTGAGAATGTAACTGACAAAGTCATTGCAGGAGGTGAGGGAGAATCTTGATAACTAAAGTAGGAGGATGACAGTAGATACTCATTGGCAGCCTATACCTAGAAATAGAGCTTGACCTTTTTAAAAGCAAGCTGGATACTATGGACAATTTGACATGACCAACCCACATAAACAGCACACCGTTGGCCTGTAGGAGGGCACTGGGCACCTGGAGGAAACCCACAGAGACCGTGAAAGTTCCACACTGACCATCACCCAAGGCTGGTGCTGTGAGGCAGTAGTGGTAAGCACTGAGCCAATGCTGAGGGAGTGGTCCTGATTAGAACTGGTGCAAAGAATATCTGAATCCAATGAAAAGGCAGTCATACTACACAGAAACAGATCCTTTGGTCCAACCAGTCCATAATACCAAATCAAACAGAACTAGTCCCACCTGCTTGCTTCTGGCTCTTATTCCTCCAAATATTTCCTATTCATGTACTTCTCCAAATGACTTTAAAACATTGTACCCACATGCATCACGTCCACAGGAGGTTCATTCCATATACAAACAAAACTGTCTTTTTTTTAAATCTCTCTCCTCTCACCTTTTAAAAATGTATGCCAAATTTTTGAAATCCCTATCTTAGGGTGAAGACACTAAATGACCAAGAAATTTGAAGAGATTGATATGCAATCACATTTGTCTAATCCCCGTGATCAAGAAATCTAGAAAGTACAGGTCATTTAGCCAAACATCAGGAAAGTGCTAGAAACTGAGATTATAGAATGCTTGGACAAGGAACAGATAATATAATGAAGCCTTCACAACTTCAGCTGTGAAAGGGAAATCATGTTTATTTAACTACTAGAGTTCTGTGACAAAATTTTGGTGGATTGAAGGGAACCTGTGAAAGCAGTGACCAAATAGCTTTTGATGAGGTGCTACATTAAAAGTGGCTGCAAAATGAGTACATGGTGAGGGTGTAACATGTTACCAGGAATAAATTGTTCATTAGCTTACAAAAAGGGAGTAAAAGGCCTGCAACAATTTACAGTTTGTATTGATGACTTTGGATAAGGGGTCCAAATGTACAATTGCTGAATTTGCCAAAAACATGGGTAAGAAAAGAGACTTGTCAAAAGAGAAGATTCTGTAAAGGGATATAAATGGGTTGCAACTGGGCAAAAACTTGCACAGGGAGTGTAATGGGAGTAGATAAACTTGTCCATTTCAGCAGAAAGAACAGAGCATGGGGTTCCCATTGCAGCCTCTGAAACTAAATATAAAAATTCCTTAGGTGATGCTGCAATTTTTCCCATGGAAGAATGGATAGTTAATTCTGGTCCCAGTGAGCATCAGTTCACAATGTCTAGCTTAACTCTTTAGTACTAATAGGCATTGAGCCATACCTCCCTGTGCAGTTATTGCTCTGTTAACTGGCAAAACCTCTGACGCTGCTTTCAATTTGGCAATTATGGTAAATGTAGCTAGCTGTTGAGCAGTAAACTCCCAAACTTAAACACTCACTGGTGTTTGTACAGTAAAATGTAATTTTGCTTGGGTGATGCTCCACCTAGTGGTGGTATTGGCCACAAAGTCAAATTAAAAAGCTAATAAAATGTTAGAGTGGAATTGAACACAGAAGTAGGGAGATTATTTTTCAGCTGAGGCATTGGTGAGACCACAGCTGGAGTATTTCATATAGTGCTGGTCATCTTATTTAAAGAAGGATGTAAATTTGATGGCAGCATTACAGCAGATTACATAGATGAATACATGCAATAGGTGATTGCCTTCTGAGAAAATGTTGGGCAGGCTGAACTCCTAGCCATCGGAATTTAGAGGATATAAGGTGACTTAATTGAACTGTGTAAGATCCTGCGGAATCTTGATAGGATGGAAGTGTCATGAGAACATTTGATTTTACAAAATCTCAACATTGCTGGCTAGATATTTGCTTCCTTGAAATACTGCAGTTCAACTAATGTAGGCACATCCTAGAAAACAAAGTTCTGATGCTTAATTGAGTCAGCTTTTTTTTTCTATACAACCAACCACAAGCAAAACAATGATTTAATGTTTTTTTTTAAAAAAAGACAAATACAATCAAGGGTTGGAGAGGGAAAAGCAGAGTTAATGTTGAGTTCAGTATGACTGTCGGAAATTCATTTCTGAAGAAATCATACTGGACTGTGTGATCAACTCTGCTTCTCTCTCCAGATGCTTTCAGATCCTGAAGGAGTTTCTCCAGTGTTTTCCATGTTCATTCCAGATTTCCAGCATCTGTAGTA
This sequence comes from Hemiscyllium ocellatum, assembly GCF_020745735.1. Lineage (NCBI taxonomy): Eukaryota > Metazoa > Chordata > Chondrichthyes > Orectolobiformes > Hemiscylliidae > Hemiscyllium > Hemiscyllium ocellatum. Next base: position 44,128,679 of record NC_083431.1, read on the forward strand.
TTTTGCTTTTCTTAGGTCAAATAACCTTTTTATGTAAGAGGAAACCACCTGCATGTTAATATTCAAAATATGGCAACTCATTCAATTCCTTCTTGTTTGTCTTTGATGGCAACCTGGAATAGAAGAAATAGAAGTTTCTGTTCAATCCAGTTTCAATAGGAACAGTTGTGGAAGATTATCACTTCCAAAATGTCATATTTTGTTTAAACAAGATCAAAAGATTAAGTTGGAACCAGATCAAAGACAAGTATTCTAGTTTCTTCTGAAGATGGTGAGGCACATCAGGTACTTCCTAAATAATTGATGTATTGGCTAACACTGTTTATGCCAGGATTCTTCGTACAGGACTTCTAGCAATACTTTTGCAGGACAACTGCAGTCCCCTCTATTCAAAGATTACAACCTTGTAAAAAAAAGCTGGAATCTTAAAGGCCATCCCATTGAGCCTACCTCACCAATTACTGCTTTCCAGCACTATCTACATGTTGCTTCATGTCATTCCACCTCAAGAAACCGATCAATTTAATACTTGAGCCTGCTCAATGGCGAACCTGCTTAATAATCTCCCACCATGAGAACGATCCATTTAATTCTTGTTCTCTGTTTTGTCAATCAGTTCTTAATCCATGTTGATAAATTGCCCCAAATCCCATATACTCCAGTTAATTATTAGCATCCAGTATGTAGCTTTGGGAAAGCTTTCTTAAAATCCAAATGAACCACATTGTCTTTCTCCTTTGTCTACATTATAAATAACACCCTCAAAAAACTCAAATTTTTCAAACACTATTTCCTTTATAAATTCATGTTGACTTGACCCAATTCAACCATTATTTTCTACTTTCAATTATCATATCCTTGATAATAGATGCTTACATTTTTCTTACTATTTATGCCAAGATAACAATAGACAATAGGTGCAGGAGTTGCACCAGCCTGTAGTTACCCACTCCTTCCCTTCCTAAACAGTGAGGATAAATTTGCTCCATTCCAGTCAGCAGAATATCCTTCCTTAGGAAAGGAGATCAAAACTGTACACAATACTTTAGATGCAGCCTTACCAAAGCCCTGTATAAGTGCAACAACACATCCCTGCTCCTGCACTCCACCTCTCGCAATGAAAGCCAGTGTAGCACTTGCCTTCTTTACTGCCTACTGCACCTGCATGCTTACCTTCAGCAACTGGTACACAAGGACACCCAGGTCCCACTGCACACTCCCCTCTCCCAAGGTACAGCCATTCTGGTAGTAACCTGACTTGTTTTTGCTCCCAAAGTGAATAACTTCATACTTATCCAAATTATACCGTATCTGCCACTGACATGCCCACTCACCCAACCTGTCCAGATCATGCTGAAGGATCTCTGCATCCTCGTCACAGCTCAACCTTTGAGATCTGCAAACTTTGAGATGTTACATTTTGTTCCCTCATTCAAATCATTAATAATATTGTGAATAGCTGGGGTCCTAGCACTGATCCCTGTGGTACCCCATTAGTTACTGCCTGCCAATTTGAAAATGACGCAATCATTTCTACTGTTTCCCCTCTGCCAACCAGTTTTCTATCCATCTCAATACACTTCCCCCAATCCTAAGTGCTTTAATCTTGCATAGTATTCTCTTATGCGGGACTTTGTCAAAAGCTTTACGAAAGTCCAAATATGCCACATCGACTGGCTTCTCCTTGTCTACTAGATCTTTATACAATTCCAACAGATTGGTCAAGCATGATTTCATCTTTATAAATCCAGGCTGACCCTGTCTGATTCTGCCACTGCTTCTAAGTGCACTGCTATAAAGTGCTTGATAAGGAATTTGAGAATTTTCCCCACTACTGATGTTAGGCTTACTTGGCTACACTTTCCTGGTTTCTGATTACTGGTATCTGATTACTGCATTTTCTCCTCCTTAATCAATCCCTTGGTCCTTTGTTGCTGAATTTTAAACTGTTCCTAATCCTCAGACCTATTATTTTTCTTGGCCAATCTGTACGCTCCTTCCTTGGATTGGATACTGTCTCTAATTTCCTTTGTAATCTGTGGATAGGCCCTCTTACTCATTTTGTTTTTGTGCTGAACAGGAATAAACAGTTGTTGCATTCCCCCAAGTGTTCCTTGAGTATTTGTCATTGCCTATCCACTGTTGTCCCTTTAAGTAACTCTTCCCAATCTATCAAGGCCAACTCATGCCTCATTTCTTCATCATTTCCTTTGTAAGATTCAGCACCCTATTCTCCAACTATCTCACTCTCCATCTTGATGAAAACTTCTACCTCATAGGGTCATGAGAGTTCAGCATTCTACCAGAGAGTGCAATAAGTGAATATAATCAAGGGTGAGTTAGATTTTTGATCTACAAATGATTTGAGAGTAATGGGGCAGGCAGGAAAGTGAAGCTAAGGTCTTAGACAAGCTATAATCTTATTGAAAATCTACTTTATAACTTATGATCTTATGATGGTGGGAGAGAAAATAAACCAGTGGTCATGTTCTTTGGGAGTATAAGTCATTGGTACAAGGTTGAGAAGATGCATCACCAAGTGATCTGTACTTTGCTTTTAACTATATGCAAATACTTGAAGTAAAATGCAGTAATTTCAAAATGGTTGAAGCAAGTGCACCAATGAGAAGCAATGGGAATTGGTTGGCCATGTAGATAAACCACAAAAAGATTATGGTACAAAAAGACTAGTGATATTGTGGCTTTGATCTCATAAGACTGGAATATAGAGTGATGGAGGTTCAGTTAACACTTTAGTTGTCGAGTTATAGTCGGTACCTATCTGAATTGAAAAGTGTGGGGCTGGAAAAGCACAGCTGGTCAGGCAGCATCCGAGGAGCAGGAGAGTTGACGTTTTCGGCATAAGCCCTTCTTCAGGAATGGGGACTACTGGGAGATAAATAGGAGAGGAAGGTGGAGCTGGAGGAAGGCAGCTTGGAAGGCGATAGGTAGATGCAGGGGGTTGATGGTGAGAGCTCGAAGCAGAGGGTAGAGCGGATTGGTGGGAAGGAAGATGGACAGTTTGGCAGTGGAGGAGGCCCAAGACTTGCATGTCCTCGGTGGAGGGGGAGTTGAAGTGGTTGGCCACAAGGCGGTGGTGTTGTTTGCTGGCTGTGTCCCAGAGACGTTCTCTGACATGAGTGATGTCCTGTTTCTAGGAGAAAGTGAGGACTGCAGATGCTGGAGATCAGAGCTGAAAATGTGTTGCTGGAAAAGCGCAGCAGGTCAGGTAGCATCCAAAGAGCAGGAGAATCAACGTTTCGGGCATGAGCCCTGAAAGGATTCCTGCTCCTTGGATGCTGCCTGACCTGCTGCGCTTTTCCAGCAACACATTTTCAGCTCTGGTGTCCTGTTTCCCCAATTTCAAGACGACTACATTGAGAGCAACAGACACAGTAGATGATTAGATTAGATTACTTAATATGGAAACAGGCCCTTCGGCCCAACAAGTCCAGACCGACCCGCCGAAGCGCACCCACCCAGGTGAGGGAGGAGGTATGGGTGCAGGTTTTATTCCTTTTGCGGTGGCAAGAGAAGGTGCCAGGAGTGAAGGATGAGTTGGTGGGGATGGGGGGCGTGGACCTATTGAAGGAGTCACGGAGCAAATGGTCTCTGCAGAATGCTGATAGGGGTGGGGAGGGAAATATATCTCTGGTGATGGAATCTGACTGTAGGTGGCAGAAAGAGTGGAGGGTGATGAATTGGTGATTGGTGGGGTGTAAGGTGAGGATCGGAGGGTTCTATCCTTGTTGCAGTTGGAGGGGTAGTGTTCAAGGGTGGAGGTATTGTTAACCATGTGGGAGGGGAATGGCAGTCCTTGAAGTATCAGCCATCTTGGATGTTCTGGAGTGGAACTGATCCTCCTGGGAGCAGATACGGTGATGGCTGAGGAATTGGGAGTAAGGGATAGCTTTTTTTTAACAAGAGGTTGGATGGGAGGGGGTGTTGTCCAGGTAGCTGTGGGAGTCGGTGGATTTGAAGTAGATGTCCCTGTTGAGTAGGTCGCTGGAAACAGAGACTGAGAAGTCCAGGAAGGGAAGGGAGGAGTCAGGGATGGTCCGGGTGAACTTGAAGCCAGGGTGGAAGGTGTTTATGAAGTTGTTGAACTATTCAGCTTCCTCATGGGAGCACAATGTAGCGAAGAAAAAGTGGGGAATGGTGCTGATGTAACTACAAAGATGGACTGTTCCACATCTCTGACAAAGAGGCAGGCATAGCTGAGCCCCATGAAGGAAGTGGGAGGATTCAAAGGAGGAGTTGCGAGGGCGAGAACCAGTTTAGCCAATCGAATGAGTATGTCGATGGAAGGTTGGCGGGAGAGGAAGAAACAGAGGGATTGGTGGCCTTAGTCATGGTGGATGGACGTGTACAGGGACTGGATGTCCATGGTGAAGATGAATCGTTAGGGGTTGGGGAAACGCAAAACACGGAGCCTATTTGAAGCCCGGCATTACTCTTATCTACTACATTCAATTAGCAATGAGAGAGTTACCAGAATAAGAAAGGTTTATTTGATAGAGCCGGGTTGCATAAAATTGCTATGTATTTTGTTTAAATAAAGATAACGGAGATTTAACTAAGGGTTTTAAAAAAGGAAGAGGAATACAAAAAGAACGGTCTCTGGTAACAAAATCATAGAAAGAGTGATAGAAATATGGAAAGTTTCCACTGTCCCAACAACGTGATTAGACATTAGTCCAATCAAAAAGTTAATACTGAGAATAATTGCTTTTTGTTACTTAAGGGCATCAACAGCTATAAGAGTGAATGGAGTCGAAGTTAACATCAACCATGATCCATAGCAATGGTAGGTCAGAATCATGGGATTGAAGAAAATATACTTGATAATGAATTGCAAATTACTTCCATGGCACGTGCAGAGTGG